>NC_086320.1:248613182-249213182 GCF_036172605.1 Pelobates fuscus
TGACAAGCCTTTCAAACCATACCCCATTTTTTACACAAGATATCAAAGATAATTGGTTATCGCTTCACAGTAACGTACGTACACAGATGGGAATACCGGGCAGTATCAGACTCCCTAAACAGCATTCGCGCCACACAACCAGGTCTTAAATCTATGTGCCTACAACCATACAAGGGTCGGGAACCCTACAACTCCACGATCACAACTAATCAGACAGGTAAGTCATGTCTCCCCAAGGAATTTAAGAAGGTACAAACACTACACCGCGTCACGTCAACGTTCGAACCAGACAATCGAGACACTTAACCACTAATCACTCCCTATCTACTTCTAAATACGATTCTACGTTCACATTCCGTCATTAGAGTAAGTAGGACCACTAGCTGCTATTTTCACATCCATTCTATAAGAACGACATCCAGTAGCAGTACGCCGGAACAAACTTAGAGGCACTAGGAATCGGCTATATATTATACAGGAACATTCCCAACACAGGAGCAGCAAGACATGGATTTTATAGTGCTATAAGTGTGTTTTCTGGCATTTCCTTTTGCCCTCTTTTTCAGGCCTACCCTCTACGTCGGTTCCGGCACACCACACCGACTTAATTCCAATCACAAGGTACTTCACTATACGATATTAACCGACCACAAGTTTTAAGGCCGGAAGGCCTGTATTTGTGGGAGGAGTTAAGCGTTCCATAAAACGCTACTCCCCCCCTTCCTACCTGCCGTACGCACGCTGTTCACCCCACCCACCTCTCCCTCTTATACAATTCATTCAGGGGGGCCCTCTTTTTCAGGCCTACCCTCTACGTCGGTTCCGGCACACCACACCGACTTAATTCCAATAACAAGTTACTGCACTATACGATATTAACCGACCACAAATAAAACTTAAAAAGACTTTATCTGCATCTGATCATTAAGTACATAATGAGCCTGACAACCCTGTTATGAGAATCAGACCGTTTTAACTTGTCAGTTTTAGCCATGTGTTTTAAAGAAAGCAGCTATATGAGGGGTTTCATCTTGTATTAGTAGCGCCGCGGCAGCGACATGGAAGGCTTCAATTATATGTTTGTACTGGGAACGACTGCCGGTAATAAGTTAATATTGGTGAAGCACTGCAGCTCTCTGATTACATGGTTTAGGCAGCCGCAAGGCTCTTTTAACAAGTGGCCCCCTAAATCGCCTAATTAGAGAGCCGCATATGGCCAATAGATCCTGTCTCTGTGCAGCATATCAGTAATAGAATAGAATTCAAAGTAATGTGCAATTTGTAAGTGTATCACACATCACCTCATCAATACAATGCACAGGACTGTGCAGTGTTTGAGTATATCTCAGCCAATCCACTGCTTTCCCATAGGAAAGCATTGAGAAGCTATTGCGCATGCATCTTATAGAGATGCATTGAATTAATGAATCTCTTTGGGGAGTGTACAGTGTGGCACTAATCGTCAGCGCTGCACATTATGCAGCACTGACCCAGAAAGCCCCTCTAGCGGCCATCTGAGGAGTGGCCACTAGAGGTGTTCCTAGGCTGTAATGTAAACACTGCTTTTTCTCTGATAAGGCACTGTTTACATTAAAATGCCTATAGGGAATGACTATATGACACCAGATCAAACACATTAAGCTGTAGTTGTTCTGGTGATTATAGTGTCCCTTTAAAACTCCTGTGTACATTAGTATGTTAAAACAGTAGATTTTATTAGCAGGGATCAGTATTTCTAAATCTACATGGCTCACTTCTTAAGTTAAAAAAATGTTAAGATTTAATCTGCTAATCAAATGTCACTTTAGTGAGATAATCCTTACAATGATGATGGAGAAAAAAGATAAAAAAAAAGTTGAGCAAATTTCAAGATTTTTAGAACACAACTTTAATTTGCAGACTACAAGATTTTTTGATTTTGCAGATTATTTTTTTCATAAATGTACACATGGCATTTATGGTACAGCCCCCCCTCCCCCCCCCCCCCCAAAAAAAAGTATCTCCCTCATTACAATCTTTTTTTTTTTTTTGCAGACTTTTTGTTTATATGAACACATTGCATTTACTGTCTTTGTTACTAACCTTATAGTGTTCCTTTACGTTTCAGAAACCGACAAGCTAGATTACGCCAACTGTTGTCTACTGTGACTCTCATAATCCTAAGTCATAATTTATGAGGTTTTCCTACCCTGCTAACTACCAGTTGACTACAAAGGTGATTGGTTTAGTTTGTATACCTCAATGAAAATATGCTTGCCTTAATTATGCATTTAGGTGAAGAAAAATGAGTTGGATTCCCAAGGGGAAACAACTTAATGTGTGTCCAGGGGCGACCAGACCAGGGGATAACCCTCACAAAAATGTATGAAAATAGAAAAGCAGACCTGGTGGGTCAGAAAAAATAGGGCGCCCCCTTGTGAATATCCATGCATATATACAGAGGATAAAACATAACCTTTAATGAATGCTGTATAAAAAATAATCTGCCTACAATGGGATCGCAAAAAACGAAAAGTAATAAAAAATGAAAAAATGGGAGGATATAATCAAGAGAACATGTTGGATGGGGTAAAGTATCCTAAAATAATCACCTGAAGGATACTTAGTAGTCCCCCCAACATGTATAATATCTCTCAAGTACACTGATATCTCGATGCAATTGCAATTGAATGCAGAGGACCCTCCAGTCAGCACCCGCAAATTGAAACCAAAAAACGGAATCAAAGGGGGTGAACAAAGTAGCAAAAAAATAGCATACTTGGGAGGGAACTGTAGCAACAGTGGATAACAGAACGAGGTCAATGTACCATGTAATTGAACACTGTCCGGGATATATACAATGTATCTGAAAAAACGATATGGTTACTAGAGCACAGCCTCAGGGGGCCAGGAAAATAGATCTGTCGTGGAGAGAGCAAACTGTGATGAACAAAATTCTCAACACATAACCCTTCGCCCCTTCCCCCCTTGCTTCTAGTGTAACTAGCTCAAATTCCAGATTTCTAGTATAACTCGCTAAGTTTTCTAAGTATACTAGCTAATCATTGAGGAGAACAGTGTCACCGGATATCCTCCCTGCCTGCCTGACACGTGTTTCAGCGCCACTATCTGCGCCTTCTTCGGAGGCTAACCAAAAGGTATGTGAGCTTCGGGGGCTCCTTAAATATCCCTTAACACTGAATCTAATCTATGGGCGTATACAATGCGTCCGCGCCAAAATTGGCCGAAATCAAACAAGCCACTCCCCTAGATGACGTGCCGGAATGGGATAGGGTTATGCTAATAAGATGACCGAGACCTGATTAACTCCTCAAGTGCCAGTGTCATACTGTTGAAGAGATTAGTCCTTGATGTATATAATCATTAGACATAAAGGTGGCACATAGGTGTGGATGAGTAGAATCAGGATTCAGCACAGTTATGTGTTAAATAGCTGATATTAGTGCGAGCATACGTCCCAATGTGTCAGCATTAAAACAAGAGGGCAAATATAGCTCAGGTAGAGTGTCTACAGAACTGTACAGCCCGACCTGTAAATAGCTGATACGAGCATATCTCCCAATGTGTCAGTATTAGAATTCTAATACTGACACATTGGGAGATATGCTCGTATCAGTTATTTACAGGTCGGGCTGTACAGTTCTGTAGACACTCTACCTGAGCTATATTTGCCCTCTTGTTTTAATGCTGACACATTGGGACGTATGCTCGCACTAATATCAGCTATTTAACACATAACTGTGCTGAATAGAATTCTAATACTGACACATTGGGAGATATGCTCGTATCAGTTATTTACAGGTCGGGCTGTACAGTTCTGTAGACACTCTACCTGAGCTATATTTGCCCTCTTGTTTTAATGCTGACACATTGGGACGTATGCTCGCACTAATATCAGCTATTTAACACATAACTGTGCTGAATCCTGATTCTACTCATCCACACCTATGTGCCACCTTTATGTCTAATGATTATATACATCAAGGACTAATCTCTTCAACAGTATGACACTGGCACTTGAGGAGTTAATCAGGTCTCGGTCATCTTATTAGCATAACCCTATCCCATTCCGGCACGTCATCCTCCCATTTTTTCATTTTTTATTACTTTTCGTTTTTTGCGATCCCATTGTAGGCAGATTATTTTTTATACAGCATTCATTAAAGGTTATGTTTTAACCTCTGTATATATGCATGGATATTCACTAGGGGGCGCCCTATTTTTTCTGACCCACCAGGTCTGCTTTTCTTAATTATGCATTTGTTACTGGCGGTGTATCTAAAACCAGCATGCAAAACCTGCAGATCTCCTGGTGAAAACCTTTGCAAGCACTCTCCTTCTAACCCTGTCCAGAGTTTTTGTGGCTGTCCAATCACATACTTCCCAATGCACTTCATTGAGAAGTCTTTGCAAGGCAAGTACTCTGAGCAATTGCTGCCTCGTGAGTGTAGCTCCAGTGAGCTAACCATACCAAGAAGTAACAAGATCTGTTGTCTGTCAGCTGGGGGAGTGTAACAAGGTTAATTTCTATTGAAATCTGCACTTTTTGCAAAATGAAAAAAAAAGGGCATACTCTTCACACATAAAGTACTTCAGCAAGCTAAAGTGCATTCCGTGCCTGGAGTGTTGCTTTAAGTACAGAAGTTTTACACAATCTTTATAGGAACACTACAGTCACCTAAACAACTTTAGCTTAATGAAGCAGTTTTAGTGTATAGATCATGCTGCTCAGTTCACTGCCATTTAGAAGTTAAATCACTATGTTTCTGTTTATGCAGCCCTTGTCACACCTCCCCTGACTCTGATTGACACAGCCTGCATGAAAAAAAAACTGTTTTCACTTTCACTCAGATGTAATTGACCTCAAACAATTGTATCTTTTTCTCTGTAAATTTAACTTTAATCACATACAGGAGGCACTTGCAGGGTCTAGCAAGCTATTAACACAGCAGGGGATACGAAAATTTAAATTAAACAAAACTTGCTATAAAGGAAGGATAAACTTTAGATGACTCTTTACAGGAAGTGTTTAGGAATGCAAGTCACATGCAGGGAGGTGTGACTAAGGTTCATAAACAAAGTGATTTAACTCCTAAATGGCAGAGAATTGAGCAGTGAGACTGCAGGGACATGAACTATACACCAAAACTGCTTCATTAAGCTAAAGTTGTTTTGGTAACTTTATTGTCCCTTTAATTCAGACTAGCTGCAGTTAGAGTATTAGAAAATAAATGCATTTAGAATGTAAGTGAATTCTAGCAGTTAGAATGTTGTGCCTTTTTCTTTGCTTAGAATTTAATTAACTGCGTAATTGAAACAGGTCATGTTTTGCAAACACTCTACAAATATTTGTTACACATTTCTCGATGAATAAACAATTGGCTTTAGATTCTGTTAAAAAATTAACCATATACACAGGAATAAAAGGCGTTGTTGTGAAAAAGCCCCTTCCTTTTCCATCTTTCGTTTAAAAAGTAATGAAGAAACTTTTGTTTACCGAGTGTCACAGCCAGATTGTTCCAACAGAGTCTTTCATTAAGTTAAAAGATTGCATTTCAGTTTTGTGGCCCAGTGACAGTAAAGAGGAGGAAGACTTTAAAGTTGTGAATGGATAATTTTACCTTGTGGGTCATTTAAAAATAAAAGTTATATTGTTATGATTGTTTCTTTTCTAATACATTTGAAGGCTTCTACTAACATACCCGTATATACTCGAGTATAAGTCAACCCGAATATAAGTCGAGACCCCTAATTTTACCCCAAAAAACTGGGATAACGTATTGACTCGAGTATAAGACTAGGGTGGGAAATGCAGCAGCTACTGGTAAATTTCTAAATACAATTATATCCCCCCAAAATTATATTAATTGAATATTTATTTACAGTGTGTGTATATAATGAATGCAGTGTGTATGAATGCAGTGTGTGTGTGTATGTGATGCAGAGCCTTGGTGGGGGGTGGGCATTTTTTTTTTATTATTATTGTTTTAATATTTTTTTTGTTTGTTATATTAATATTTTAGTATTATTATTTTTTTTATATTATTAATATTTTATTATTATTTCAATTTGTATTTTTTTGTCCCCCCTCCCTGCTAACCCGTGGCAACGCTCTGACCCCGCAGCTCTCACAAGACTTGCAGTGGGAGCTGACCGGAGGAGAGAGAAGGGAGCTAACAGGAGCTGCAGGAAAGGTAAGTAAACTCTTCCTGCCAGTCCCCAACAGGACCGCCGGGCTTGTAATGAGCCCGGCGGTCCTGGTCTGTATTGTGGCAATGTAAATTGCCATAATACAGACATTAACTCGAGTATAAGTCGAGTGGGGGTTTTCAGCACAAAAAAGGTGCTGAAAAACTCGACTTATACTCGAGTATATACGGTAGTTTAAATATTTATTAATTGTGTTTCCTACTCATTACTTTCACAAAGGAGCATGTGTCTGATTTAGTACCAGTAGCGCCATATTGTCCTGCTTGGTATATATTAGTTGGTATTCTGCAAGGACCAACAACATAGTCAACTATTGATTTTTTGTTTTTAATTTTATTTTTGTTTTTATTTTTTATACATAAAAGGTAGGACTAAACTTGATAACAGTTGATAACAGTAGGTATATACCATGAATAAGAAAAGTGCATGTGTAGTAAATAAGTGTAGTTTTAGAATATTAGATTAGTATATGCAGAGAACAGTGGCGGCTCTAGACTTTGTGAAACTCAAACATGAAGCCCCCACTAAAACTCATAGTAAAAAAAATATATAGGGGTTGCATCGTGTGTGTATAATGAGCTGTAGTTATATTTAAAGGCGGGCTTGCAGTGCTGGATTCATTTATTCATTGTTCAGAGGTTTGCATTGTCGCGGTTCCCTGTGCCACTCTGTTGTGAGCTCTCTGACTGTAGTTATGGCATAATTTGCAAACAATTAATTTGCAGTAATGGCGATTGTTTATACACGATTGGCGTGTATGGCTGCATAGCCTGGTAGTCATGTATACAGAAGTGCCTGTGTTCAGGGGTTATTGCAAACTGAAATGAAAATTTAGATTTGGGTAAAAAAAAAAAGCTTTTAAAATAATCACCTACAAAATAATAAAAATACAGATAAAAAACTCAGACTTTTCCTCCACACATTCTATAATCCTTTAACATTCCTTGTTTGTGAATGTATGTCTCTATGAGCATGTATATGTTTGCAGGGCCAGATTAAGAGCCCAGTGGACCTAGTGCTAACAATTATGATGGGCCTAATTACAAAATCTTATCGACCAAAAACACAAAAACAGTCCTACCTCCCAAGTATCATGTATCTGGTGGAGATGGAGCTGGAGGGAAACTCATAGGAAGCAGCTACGAGAAAACACATACCCTATGCTAATCTCACGCTTTCATCTTTCAAGTAAATCCATACCCCCTAACAGCAGTGTCCAGCAAAGCATGAAGTCTATGGACGTGGTAAAAGGGTGACGCAAATCACATAACCAGAACTGCCAATAGTGGTGAACATACCCAAAAAGGGGGCATGTCAGTGTCCCCATGTCTCCCAGTCCCTTAGTGTCTGTGTCCCCATGTCTCCCAGTGTCCCCATGTCACTAGGGCACTAGGGGACATTGAGAGACATTGGGACACTGAGATACTAGGGAACACTGAGACACTTGGGGACACTGGTGACTTTGAGACATGAGTCACTGAGATACATAGGGGACACTGGAGACTTGATAGAGACCTGGGTACAGGTCAAAACTTTGTGGTGTCCAATAAACCTGCTTAAATCTATCACAGTGAGTGCCTGAGGATTTTTTTTTATGCTAGAAGACACTGAGACACTTGGGGGCACTGTGAGACATGGGGATACTGGGAGACTAGGGAACTGTGGAAGACTAGGGGACACTGAGACAATAAGGACACTGAGACACTACGGACACTGAGAGACACCAGGAACACATGGGGCACTGAGGCACTGTGATACATAGGGGACACTGGAGACTTGACAAAGACCTGGATACAGGTCGAAACGTTACGGTGTCCAATAAACTTGCTTAAATCTATCATAGTGAGTGCTTGAGATTTTTTCTTTTATACTGGAAGACACTGAGACATTGGGAGACATGGGACACTGGGAGACATTGGGAGACTAGTGGACTTTGGGAGACTAGTAAACACTGAGACACTAGGGACAATGGCACACTATGGACACTGGGAGACATGGGGACACTGAGATACTAGGGACACTGACTGGGATGCATGGGGACACTGGGAGTGCCCCATGTCTCCCAGGTCTCAAAGTTGCCCATTGCCCCCATGTCTCCCTGTGTCCCTCACTGTCCCCTAGTGTCTGTGTCCCCATGTTGCCCAGTGTCCCCTAATGTTTGTATCCCCATGTCTCCCTGTGTCCCTCACTGTCCCTTAGGGTATGTGTCCCTATGTCTCCCAGTGTCACTAGGGGACACTTAGAGACATTGGGACACTGTGAGGCATGGGGACACTGAGTCACTAGGGGACACTTGGAGAGACATAGGAACACTGAAATACATGGGGACTCTGAGAGACATGGGGACACTGAGACACTAGGGGACACTGAGGGACACAGTGTCTCTCACTGTCCCCATGTCTCACAGTTTCCACTAGTGTCTGTGTCCCCAGGTCTCCAAGTGCCCCCCAGTGTCTGTGTTACCAACTGTCCCTATGTCTCCCAGAGTCACCGAGTCTCTCACCATCCCCATCTCTCACAGTTTTCCCTAATGTCTGTGTCCCTAAGTGTCTCAGTGTCCCCTAGTGTCCAAGTGTCCCCTAGTGTCTGTGTCCCCTTGTCTCCCTGCAGCTTTCCCCCATTCCTCACTTACCTGAGCAGTTGGCTGTATCTGCAGGCTCGGCGCTGCTGTCTCAACTCTCTGTGCAGATCTGCTCACCCGCGGATCAATGAGTAGAGAGAGGCAGGGAGGGAGATGCTGTAACACACTCAGCGACATCTACTGGCCGGTGCTAGTATTGTAGAATAATCTATGTTTATACTGAGACTGACATTTGTATTGCCGGTATTACTGCAATACCAGCACTGGCTAGGCAGTCTCAAATACCTGAGAAATACTGGCAACCCTAAGAAATACCTGAGAAATACCTGGCCACCCTAAGAGTAGTGTATTTAAATCAATAGGCCTGTTCTATGGGCTTGGGCCTGGAACTGCAGCTCCATCAGCCCCTATGTTAATCTGGCCCTGTATGTTTTTTTTATGGAACTGAATGTGTATGGGGTAGCTGACGTGTGTGTGGTGGGCTGCCTGTGACCATGATTGTGTGTATGATGAATGTATTCAGGGTGTGACAAGCTGATCAAAAAAGGGGTAACTGTGGCAGGGTGGGGGGATTAATGAGACGGGGTTGGGCGGTGAGTGTGACCTGGTTGAGGGAGGGAGTGTGACAGGTTGAGGGGAAGAAAGTGTGACAGGATTAGAGTTAATTTGACATGGTGAGTGTGGATCTAAAGCTTGGCTCTCTATGGGCAGACCATGTGGACGGGCCTCGAACCCAGCAGGCATACTGGGCAAGCTGCCAGGCCCCCTCTCACTGTCAGGCCCTTGGTCACGTACCGAAGATCCGACGGTTAAGTCTGCACTAAGGCTATTTAGGCGGCCGCGAGGCCCCAGCAAGCGCGAGGCCTTATGCGGCCGCCTAAATCACCTAATTAGAGAGCCGTCTCTCGCAAGGGAATAAAGATTTTATAACAAATCCGGTACCAAAAGGTTACTTCTTATCTGCATGCATCATTAAAGATGAACTATTTTCACAGAATATTTTTTTATTATGCTCATTTAGTCTCTATATTTGCCAAATAAGTCTTTGTGGTCTGAATTTTTTTTTATTAAATGACAAAATTCATACTACTGTCTCCTGAAACAGAGCTCGTCCATCTTTGCTTCCTGTCAGTCAGTAGTATAAGATTTATCCTTTGCGTTTATCAGTTAGCGTAGTGTGCAAAATGGAGAGAATAGGAGTAACCGAAACAATGAAACTTGATCGTGATGCCAGTCAATTATGTCAGTCTTTATTATCCTTTTTAAAAGAAAATGGAGCATCACATAGAAAAATAATAGTAATATAATTCAGATATCATATTAATATTGTTTGATATACACAGTGGTGTATCCTGGTTTTGTGCTGCCCTAGGCAGGACAAAACTCAGACACCCCCCCCGCCACCGACCCCCCTCCCCGCCACCACACCCCCTCCCCCGCCTTCCAAATACACACATTCACTGACAGATACGCATACACTAGCTAACAGACACACACACTCACTCACAGACATACACAGACACACACTCACACACTAACAGACACACACACACTAACACACACTAACAGACACACACACACTAACAGACACACACACACTAACAGACACACACACACTCACACACGCTAACAGACACACTAAACAACACACTAACAGACACACACTCACACTAACATACACTCACACTAACAGACAAACACTCACTAACAGACACACACACTCACTCACAGACACACACACTCACTCACAGACACACTAACATACACACACACTAACATACACACACACTAACATACACACACACTAACAGACACACACTCACACTAACAGACATACAGACACACACTAACACTAACATACACACACAAACACTCACACACTAACAGACACACACACACACTAACAGACACAGACACACACTCACACTAACACACACACTGACACACACAACGACACACTAACAGACACACACTCACACTAACATACACTCACACTAACAGACACACCACTAACATACACACACACTGACACACACTAACATACACACACTTTTTCTTTAAAAAATCAACCTTTTCCCTTTTCCCTGAGGGTTCAGTGGCTGCTGGGCGGGTGGGCGGCACTGGCGAGGGAGCACTTCCCCTGAGCTCTCTGCTCAGCTCCCTCGCGCGCCGCCTGCAGAGTGATACCGGGAGCCGGAAGATGACGTCATATTCCGGCTGCCGGTATCACTCTGCAGGCGGTGCGCGAGGGAGCTGAGCAGAGAGCTCAGGGGAAGTGCTCCCTCGCCAGCGCCGCTCGATCAGCAGCCCACCCCGATTGTCAGTTAGCCGCAAGGCTAACAAGGTATTTGCCTGGGCATTTGAGGGCGGCGTTTTTTGCCGCCCCCTGGAAAATGCCGCCCAAGGCAAATGCCTTGTTTGCCTCGCGGCTAATACGTCCGTGGATATACATGAAAAAAAGTTTCATGAAAAGTTCATGAATGTTTTTTATTCAACACTAAATTCCAGAGAAATGACTGTTCAAATGTAAATCGTAGGTTCTACTGTGCTCATAACTGGTGTTATTGGTGATCACAGGTAGATATACTAGTATTTTACAATGAAATTATTATAATATGCAAAGCTGTATTGGTTACAAATGTTGTCAACAGGTTGAGCTTTAATTCCTGATCATTCCCCATGCCCTTACTATATTCCACGTATCAGTACCCACTCAGCCCAAAGGACAACAATAAATCCATTCCCAATGCTTCACAGTTCTTAAAGTTATTTACTTATCACAAGGTACACTTGATTTTAGCAGAATTTTTATTTAGACCTCAGAGCTTTGTACTAAAATTGCCTCTTGCTTATTTTTGTATTGTTGCATGCTGCAAACACTAAGATTGCAGGTAAGGTTTCCTTTTGTTGACCCTTCCATGTAAAATAATGTTTGTGCAAGCTTCCTTGCACAGTGCTCCACTGCTACTCTCCATTTATGTCCTATTTTATGTTCTTTACAGTGATATTTTTTTTTTTTGTATTTCTTGATTAGTCTATGCACAGTTTTATTTAAGCTTTTTCTTGAGTGTCTAAAGTCTGAATAGTGCAAAACCATCCACTTATGTATGGGGCAATTCGGACTTCAAAATCTAGACCTTTTTCATAAGAATTATGAAATCATGTTCCAAATGAGGATGTATTGAATCTAGAGTTCAGCCTAACCAGCTGAAATCCTGATGCAAGCTAAAGAAAAAGACTTTGCGCGTCAATTTCCTCATTGAATATTTTGTTTGCATAGTGCCCTCATATGGGTTATTTTTCCATAGTTGTTTTTTTCTTCTTCTTGTTTTATTCATTTATATTATATATTGAGAATTTTTTTTTTTTTTTTTTTTTAAAGTAGTAATTATAAGCAAAGACAGAGTACAATATGTTGGCAAAACATCACACTCTAAGTCTTTTGGAGCAATCGTAAAACAACTGTACTTAACAGACAAAAGTACAAAAAAAAAACATGGTTCATAAAAGTGCAATTCCCAGATAACAAGTGACAGTGCCAAACATACATCTCATTTGAAAGAAATGGGGTTATGAAATTGTAGATTATGCTAGCTTTAGTGTATCTATAATCTTAATTTTATTAATGACAGGAGGTGAATATTTTCTGACGTCTCTCTTTACTAGAACTCCACAGCAGCACATTAACACAGAGAAAATCAACCAATTAGCAAAAAATTAGATACAATAAAGCTCCCCTTCCCACACATAACTTACTCTTTCAAGCTGTGACAAAACAGAATAAGAAACAGAATAAAACCATGCAGTGTAACAGAAGTCCTGGTAGGCAAAGCATGTCAAACTCAAAGTCAGGCACGGGCCACATAAACAGAGTTTAAGTTTAAGTGGGCCGCAAAAAAAAAAAAACCTTCAATTTTATTTTATTTTAAAAAGTACAGTATTAAAAAAAAAAAAAAACACACCTTCTTCTACTAAACCCCAGCCCCCCCCCCTCTACTAAACCATAGCAACCCCTCTACCACCCTGTGCCAAATCTGATCCTCCCGCTACTTCTTGAAACCCTGTGAAGGTGGAGCACGTTGATGTCACGTGGCGTTGCATGCCTCCATGCACCTCCAGGTACTCCACTGTCCACTCACTCACAGGCAGACACACACACATACTCACTGACACACACTCAGTGACAGATACACACACACACACATTCACACATTCTTGCACTCACATCATTTAATTTATTGCATCCCACCCTTCCTTGTACTATAGGGCACTTTTAACATTGTACATAGACCGGCTGCACAGCCTAAATCTGTGGAACTATTTTGGGCACGAAAGCCATGCTTGCGGTCAGTCAAAAGAGACAACTTTAACCACTTGGCGATCCAACTGTATTCGTGAGATCTAAGCGCTGTTCGGACATATTGAGCGCTCAGATCCAAGCTATCTGGGGATATGTTGGACACATAGGCTAAACATTGTATTATAAGAGTTATGTATTTGTATGTGGTTTTTGTAACAGTTTTTGACTTAGAGATATTTCCTGTACCTGGAGATAATTAAGTTACCACAGCCACTTAAGCCAATTATCTCCAGGAGAGAGGAGAAGATAGACCGGCCGCACAACCTAAATCTGTGGAACTACTTTGGGCATGAAAGCCATGCTTGAGGTCGGTCAAATGTGACTTCCATAAAACTTTTATAAATGAAGCACATAATGTTGATGGTAGATCTTTGCATTTTATAAGGGAATTCAGAAAATCCAGAAACCTTGGAGAGGAGGCGACCATTTAAAAATCCTGAACAAAGTAGAAATTAAGTGGATTTTTGATATGGACAGAAAAAGATTGTCTGCAGGGTTAGATACAGCTAACCCTAGAGTCAAAAAGGGGAGGACTAAATGGGCAACAGACAATGGGTGTAATGGAGTGCAATATTATAATCCACGATCTCCGCTGGTATTACAGGTAAATCCACAGTCAGCGCTGAAAAGTAAGGCAATATCCCAAATCCCCCAATAACTGGACGAAACACAGTCTGGGAGTCAACTGAGGTCTTTATTCACAGCTTCCAGTATTTATGCAAGTCCCCATGCAAGGGGTTTCCCTACTGACATAGCAGGGGTAATACAGTAGGGGGACTACATGGGGGATTTAACATTTGGAGCATTTCTCCCATCAGGCACTGGTGCACGAGAGGGACACTCCCACTGAAATACACCGTTAAGTGGATTATCCCTCCATGCAGCAGAACCGGCAATTCACATGAAAATCCATAACTTCAATAATATTCCCTTTATTTGCACGAACGGACGTTCGGTAGATAGCTGGGGGCTGAGTACACGTTTCGTGAGAGTATCGCTCAGATCCCAGCTAAAATGACCGAACGCCGCACGAAATACACTTTGTTACAAAAAAATTTCAAGTACCGAACACCGATGGGGAACCACAATAGGGAAAGACCGGAGCTCCCGAACGGCCTGGAAGTACAGCGATGTTTGTGCCGTCGAGTAGCCGTTTTCAGTTCCAGGCACTCGACGACAAAACACCGCTGGGGAGACAAAGGATCCAAGATGGCCGACCGCCGCGTGGTCGGTAGTCGAACGACGGCCACCTAAAAAAGCACTTAACTACCGATTGCAACAATGTTGCAATCTGTTAATTGGTGCCACACGACCCTCAGTGTGTGGGCTTGGGTTCGGTACTTATTTTGTTTCACGAACAGGCGGGAAAATTGCTGTTCGTGAAACCACCATGTAAATGCTAGCGGCTTTCGGCTGCTAGCATACGAATGCTATAGGATACAGGCAATCATACGGTTCAATACATAAAGCAATTTACATTTAAACACAATATGGCAGCAGTGCTTAGGACAACCTTTAAAGATACAGTTCTATAGTCTGAAATGGCTAGGTTTGCCACAATGGGCATAACCCAGAATGATGATTAATAGAAAAAGTTCCCACAGGTTAGGATTTCTAGGAGGGAGAGCGACAGGCTCGCCTCCAAAATCCAATAACCGAGGGTGTGCCCATGTATAATGGTATATAGTATAATACAAGTCCCTGGTATAAATCCCTTAGTGTAAGGGGTAAAAAAACAATAAATCTTTAATAGAACAATGTATAATAAAAAGTCAGTGGTAACTAACCAAGTGCTATTTACACTGGGTATGAGTCTTGGGCTAAAGTCTAGCTTGTGGAACTTGATTAGCTTAATAGAACATTTGTGATATAAATGAGTATCAATATGGAGGATATTATAGGATAGTTAGACCAGTATAGATGTCTAGAGGTTAGACTGTAGACAGATTGGCATAGAAAAAGTATAGGTAAAGGGTGCCTGCATATGTAGTTCAGAACTGCTATAATGGGAGAGACACTGAACAGACAAAGTGTCCTCCCTGTAGTCTGAATCAGGACTCAAACCTATGTACTTAAACAAGTAAAATGATTTCCAGCTGCTGTTAATGGTAGATAGGTAGGCAAGGACAGTAATAATTCATCATAAGGTATATGGAAAGATAGATCCCTTAGAGTGGGTCTTATAGTTAAATTCCTCCCCGTGTGTAACTTCCTTAATGCCTCAACCTACAAAATATCTTATAAGCAGTTAAGAAACCTATATAGTGAATATAAAGAGGAAGGAAAATATATCTTCCCCCTTAATTCACATACTTGCAATATCCTCCTGAGAGCTCCTCTGGATGTGGATACATTGTTACACCAGTCGAGAGCCATGTACTAGGAGATATATAGAGAATATGTAACATAGTTGCTTGCTCATATTTGTCTGCTAACCTGGTAGTAGGGTCAATAACTTGCTCATATGCCATAACAGTGACCCTAAAGGGTTACGATTTTGTGGTCTGGAACTGGTCAAAAGGGACCCTAGACGAGGGGATTACGATAAATTCCTTAGACAAAGAGAATGTTTTTGGATTTATCGACTCAAAACTCCGAACGGATTAAATGAAGGATTCTCCTTCTCCCCCTTTTTATGATCACCTCTG
Source organism: Pelobates fuscus (assembly GCF_036172605.1). Classification (NCBI taxonomy): domain Eukaryota; kingdom Metazoa; phylum Chordata; class Amphibia; order Anura; family Pelobatidae; genus Pelobates; species Pelobates fuscus. The sequence goes on from NC_086320.1 coordinate 248,628,982, forward strand.
ACCAGAATATATTATGTACTTATACAGTAAGACCCCTATTTCATTGTATGTGTGTGTATATATATATATATATTTTTTTTTTTTTTTTCTATCTGTCTTTAACATTTGGTAATCCCAAATAGATACTGGGTAGGAACCGTAGAGCTGACCAGAGACTCCGGTCTTTTCACGCGCTTGGTGCATTCCATGCACTTTATGACATGGAGTAGTGGGTCTTTCCCTGTCCAGTAGCACTTGTGGGATTGTGTATGTCTGTATTTGGAGGCATCGGAATCTTCTGATTCCTCCGACAGGAGAAAATGTCTGAGTGGTTGTTCATATTGGCTTAAATAAAAGCCTTGTGATAGTCTGCTCAATGCCATGCAGATTATAAAATCATTATATATATATATATATATATATATATATATATATATATTGTGATCCTTGTCTGCAGTTAGCACGGTCCTTTTGGGTACAAACATGCACAGTCTTTAAAAGTAACTTAATTCCAGGCACTTTATTGTTGAGCTTTACCACAGAGACAGCAGCAAATGAAATGTAACAAATCCCTCTAAACAAAAACATAGCTTGTCTGAGCACTTACTAACATCAGGGGTTAAACTATAACAAAATAATATTGGTTTCACAAACCTAGTGTCTTTGTCAGCTCTCTGCACTCCAGTGCTTAGTCAGCCTGATGCTTCCAGCCCTTCAAGAGAGAAACAAACATTCTCCCTTACCTGCCTGGCAGGGAGGGTTGGAGACAGTCCAAACCCTGGCCTGGGCCTAGTCTCCCAGGAAAAAAACAAACAGCGGAGTGGAGCACTGGCCCACCCTGCTTTCCAAATGCTCCACCCCAGGGGCCCATAACTAAATATTTATTTAAGTTAAATATATACACACACACACACACACACACTCACTCCCCCTGGGGTTAAAGATCAATGCAGTTGAAATATAAACTCCCTCAATACCACCCCATTGACCTTATCACATAATATATATATATATATATATATATATATATATATATATATATATATATATATATATCTCCTTAATAACTGGGGCTCACCCAATAATAATAAAACCTCCAGGAGTATATTCAATAGGGAGATACAGTGGCACAGACAAAGCAGGTCACTCATAGGGCTTTAACAGTGACAGTCAGATCAAATAGCCAATATCGGGCAAGCTAAGGTACCAGGATATGTAATAATATGATGGGGGTTCACCCCCCCCCCCATAAAATAGTATAGAATATAGGCCTGTATAGTAGCAGACAGCATCCGCTAGGGTACATTATATACATATCTGTAAAAACTGGGGCTCCCCCAGTAATATTCGTCCAGAATATAATCCAGTAACAGTAGTAGATAGCATAAGCTAGGGCACTCTTAGAAATCAGGAGGCTCACCCCAGAAGCCCATATATAATAATAAAAAATAATAAAATATAATGCGATGAGCTATGATATGCAATATAGGGGCTCACCCCCAACTTCCCAGTTGATATTAGGCGGCCTTCATGAGAGGGGCTCACCCTCCAGTATTATGTACTGTGATAAACCGTAACAAAACAATTAACCTGTCAGGAAGCAGAAAACTATCCATATTGGTCTGTGAATGGGAGGGGTGCTCACCCTTCAATAATGAAATCGGTTATATATACTGTAATTGTAGTCGAAACAGAGAACTGACAGGAGGCAGAATAAATATCAATACTGCTCACTCTCTAATAATGTAATTAGTATCCATATCCGTGTAGGAGAGAATGAAAGGGGCTCACCCTCTACTAATGAAACATCAGAATCATGTATTGACGTAAACTGTAGGGAAAACAGAAAAAATGATATGAAGCAGTCTAACTATCAGCATTGGACTGAGCTTTGATGGGGGCTCACTCTCTAATAATGAAGTCAGTATCATGTACTGACCTAAGCTGTAAGGTAAAAATAAAAACTGACCGGCGTCGGTATGAAAACCGCATAGGGTTGTGTTTATGAGAGGGTCACCCTCTAATAAGGAAGCAGAATTACGAGTTGAATTAACCCATAGTTAAAAACAATGGCTGCCAGGACCTCGTGCCTGTGATCCAAGATGGTAGCTGGCTACCTGAGGAAAACGCTGGAGATGTTCTCCGCGGTCCTCGAGAGCCCAGGAAATCGGAGGAGGCAAGAGGAGAGGCCTCCTCCGAGCAGGGGAAAACAAGGTTCCAAAATTAAAGAAACCAAAGAAACAAAATAAAGAAAAGCAAAATACGGCTCAAATAAAGTTCAGTATGTAGACATGAGAGGAGAAGTATAATGATAGGAAATCAATAAATGACAAGTTAGGCAGACAGAAAATGATAACTAAACATAGATGAAGAAAAAAAAAGAAATAGAATATGCATATAATGACAGTAGTAAAAAGTCAGCATTTATATAGTGTAATATATTTATTTAGTACATTGTACCCCTGTGGGGGTAGTGATGTGAGGGTTAAACCGAGGACAGCTGCCTAATGAACAGAACAGCACTGTTCTACAGTAAGTCCCCTGCAGCACCAGGGGTAGGAGGAAGAAAAAGGGGGAAACAAGTATAGAAATAGTGACCAGAAAGTGCACAAGACTTATAGGCAAACTATACCAATAAGTACTAATCAATAAAGGTACAAGAAATCCGTTATATAAAATTCCACAGCAGCCCACTAAGTGCAGGAGGCAGTGGTACTCTGACCTGTACTTATGTGGAGCAGCAAAGAAAGCGTGAGTTATATGTGGGGAGGGGAACTTTATATTGTCAAACTTTTTTCTGATTGGGTGATTTTCTCTGTGTTAATGTGCTGCTGTGGAGTTCTAGTAAAGAGAGACTTAAGCAAATATGAAGCCTCCTGTCATGTTATAAAATTAGGAAATACAATTAAAGAATGGAGAAGGGGAGGAAGCGGGATTGGCAAATCCCTTCAAGAGAGTACCTGGAGTCTAAGGGCATATTTTCTACAGCTCAGAAATTAAATTCTTTATTTTGTTGTGCATTAATTAGACAAGGTACATTTTATACTAGCAATGCCACAATAGCAAATGCCAGAGTTTTCATAATCATAGATGTACAATCATATGGCATGGATAGACTGTGCACATTTTTTATATTATATAAGAGTAGACAACAGTATAATGCTGAGCTTAACGTGTATATAAAAGATTAAATAGGCTTATCTCCAAGTTATGCAATATAAGAGTGTTGTAAATGCTTGTCTGATAGTGCTAGGGTAGATGCTTGTTCCCGAGGGGACTATCACTTTGCTCAGTTTAGTTATTAGGCAGCTAAACAATAAAACATGAAACTTAGTACTATTTCACCATGCTCAGTGGCGATTAAGTACAGGTAAACATTGCCTGACTTGTCAAGAGTTATATATTAGACATATTAGCATAATTGCACGTATTTTGCTCTGTCGTCAAGAGTGGTGCTGTCAAGGCTGGTAGTAAAATGCCGCTTGGTTATGTTAGCCTGATATCGCTGTATAGTAATGAACTGCCTAATTTCCTAGCACTTAAAACATAGAGGCTAGGGAATATATGGGTATGTGCTCAAGATTGCCTATGCGTAGCATGGTTAAGTAAACAAGATAATGTAGACGCTTGTGTTTCATAGTATGCAAGATGTACAGTGGTAGTTAGCCTGATCCAGAAGTTATATACCAACAGTTCCTGCCGATTTTAGACATTAGAACAAGCAAACTAAGCGTAGAACAAGCTTTATCGAACAGGCTTGTGAAACAGGCTTACAAGAATATTAATACAAGAAAAGTAAATGTTAATCTCAAACCAGCACTATGTACATTAGAGTCTATTTTGCTAGGTTAATCATCAGTGAGTATGTGAGTATGTCGGCATGAATACTATAGGACCATGTGTTGTCCCTTCATAAGTACAGTCCACCTCTGGTGCCTGGTATCCCAGTCAGCCGACGCCCACCCTTGAGGCTCGACAAGTGGGCCATGGGTACTTGCGGTGTTGGTGCTGCTGTAGGGGTTCACCACCAGTACGTCCTCGAAGGATTCCCCGTCCGAGTCCGCCGCCAGTTGGAGGCTGTGTTGCTTTCCGGTAGGCCTCGCGGTCGTTTGCTCGGGTGTATGAGCGCTGAGTTTTACCTCTTTGGCCATAGAATTCCGGCGCTGCCGAGTTATAGGTAAGATGTGCAGGCTTGGTCTCGTCATGGTACGTAGGAGGGCGACTGCCGGTGCCCGGGAGGCATGTCGGCGTTTCCCGCTGTGTCGAGCTCTGAGGAAGGTGCTGTCTGGAGGCTCGGTAGGGGCCTCCACTCAGAAGGCGTCGAGTAGCTGGGCGGACCCACGCCGCTACACATTGCATCGCTTGTTTAAGGTGCCGACCCTTTGTGTGGAGCCATAGGATGTTGCGGAGCCGGTAAAAGAATGTCAGGGTGCACTTGGGCGGTGTGATGAGGGTATTTCGTGCCGCCATCTTGTCTGCGCCCCTGTATTCCCGTGCTCGTGTGGGTTTAATCGCTTTGGTGAGTCGCGTTGTGGGGGTAATCGTCCCCATCGAGGACCGGGATATCCCCCGCCGGTCCAGAGGGGGGGGCAGCGGGGCAACCTCCGAGTGGGACGTGTGAGCAGGACCCGTGCTGGGGGATCGGCCGCCTCCCCCTCGCCTCAGGCTCCGCTCCGGTGTAGGCCGCATGGCCGGTAAAGGTGCTCTTTTGGCCTGTCGGTGTGGGACAAGTATCGTTTTGTTCCCCGTGTGATCCTGCACCGGTTTCTGGGCACTTTGAGCTGCTGGCATGGTTGGATTGCTCTGGATTGTCATATATGTGCTCGATGGCATGGGAGCCCTCATGGAGCACGTCCGGCCATCTTGGCAGTCAGGCCCCGCCCCCCCTACAGCTCAGAAATTAAGCAACCCAGGCCACCCCGAGGCAGCGAGTCTTGGGCACAAAGCCAATATACTCCTGCTGATGGTGATCCCAGCGCGAACTTGGAGTTGGAGTCTGACCAGCCCAAAAGCAGAAATTATCTGACTCCAAAAAACTATCCCAGGCAAACCATAATCTGGCATGTTGTTCCCCTTGAGGATGCCACAAATAGCTCAATTGATTGAATATCCTCCTCTTTACCAAGCTATTGTCCAACTGCAGGAGGGCTAGTACTTCTCCAGTGGAGGGTAATAAGATCCTTTGCAGCATTAATCAGGTGGCGTTTTATATCATTTATGTGATAAATAGTGATGGATCTTATTACTCTCCATACACCCCTCGGGCCACTCGTGAGCTAGCTGCCTCGCACATATCATAGAGAGGGCCTCACCTGTCACTCCCCTTCCTATTTTCTGGTAACAGTCACCGAGAGGCCAACATCCTGCCGCAACGTTCAACATGCTAACCCTACAACCTAATACACCTAGCTTCATGTCATCTTAGATAAAGAACATACTCAGAGGTATTCAGAGATCCATTACTCCACGTTCCCCGCAGAGATTACCTATAGACAACACACTTTTCCAGTCATTATCCGACCTATTAGACTCCAAAGCTGTCATCAAAGCTGCCATGTACATAGCCTTCTACGGTTTCCTCAGGCCGAGAGAATTCACTACTATCACCACCACGCAGACAGACAGATGTCTTCTACGCACACACCTACGCAAACACATGGATCACTACATACTGTCACTACCCCAGTCAAAAACAAGCCAACACGCATCTCCAGTGGAGATCACTTATTACCATACCCAAAACAAATGGTGTCCAGTGGCGGCTCTAGATTTCTACCTTCTACTTACCACATCACTACCATTACAACATTTATTTGCACTACAATGCTCTGTACTCACTACCACTACTTTTATGAAATACATCTGATCCCTGTTAACCATGCTAGGTTTTAACCCTTCTCACTACTCAGGTCACTCCATTCGCCTCCACAGCTTACAGCGCTAACATACCAGTGCAAATCACTGGGTCGTTGGAAGTCATCCGCATATACAAATTACATACCCAAACCTACACAAGAATTAAGAAATGCATTTAAAGAAATGTCTGGATAATTGTATATATTTATTGACTGTATTAAATCTTTTGCATATTCACTTTTGCCCTCTTTATTTACAGGCCTACCGTATCGTCGGTCTCGGCACACCACAACAGACTTGCTCTTTTATACTATCCTATGCTCATACTGGAACCTTACTCCATATACGGCTATTTGCCTCTGACAAAAATATATATAATCAAAATACACGTAGAATGATCTTGATTAAATATATATAAATATATATATATTTATATATAATAGAAAAAATAAATATGTAAATACGTTAAAAAATAATAAATAATTCAAAATATGTGTGTAATTTCGTTCTAACTTTATTTTAAAATTAATATATATATATTGATATCAAAATACACGTAGAACGAAATAATATATATTTATATACATAAGTATATACATATATATCACTATATGTATATCTATATATAAAAATGCTATACATATATATGCACACGTGTGTGTGTGTGTATATATATATATATATATATATATATATATATATATATATATATATATATATGTGTGTGTGTGTATATAAAATAATTTTACATATATATTTATGTAATATTTTTACATAATTAGGTCATTTTATTAATTACAATTTGCGGGACCTGCCTGACAACCCATGCCGAAAGTATAGGGAATTTAATTTGCTAGCACTATATTTAACCCTATAACTTTCCAAGACACCATAAAACCTGTACATGGGAGGTACTGTTTTACTCGGGAGACGTTGCTGAATACAAATATTTGAGTTTCAAAACCATAAAATGTATTACAACGATGATATCATCAGTGAAAGTGAATTTGTTTGCATTTTTCACACACAAACTGTACTTACACTGATGATATTATTGCTGTAATACTTTTTACTGTTTTGAAACACAAATATTTGTGTTCAGCAAAGTCTCCCGAGTATAACAGTACCCCTCATGTACAGGTTTGTTGGTGTTTTAAAAAGTTACAGAGTCAAATATAAGACTTGTGTTTGTTTTTTCACATTGAAATTCGCCAGATTGGTTACGTTGCCTTTGAGACCGTAGGGTAGCCCAGGAATAAGAATTACCCCCATGATGGCATACCATTTGCATAAGTAGACAACCCATGGTATTGCAAGTGGGGTATGTCCAGTCTTTTTTAGTAGCCACTTAGTCACAAACACTGGTCACAATAGGCTTCAAATTAGTTTTTTGCATTTTTCACACAAACAAATATTAACGTTAATTTTGGCTAGTGTTTGGGACCAAGTGGCTACAAAAAAAAGACTGGACATACCCCATTTTCAATGCCTTGGGTTGTCTACAATTGCAAATGGTATGCCATCATGGGGATAATTCTCATTCCTGGGCTACCATACGGTCTCAAAGGCAACATAACCAATCTGGCGAATTTCAATGTAAAAAAATTGAAAAATGTAACGTGCTATATTTGACCCTGTAACTTCCCAAAACACCATAAAACCTGTACATAAGGGGTACTGTTTTACACGTGAGACATCGCTGAATACAAATATGTGTATTTTATTAGCAGTAAGAGCAAACAGTATTTTGACATTCCCATTTAAAATGTCACGTAGAACTAAGAAAATGTTTAAAAAATCTTATTTTCTCCCGTTATTTTATATTTTATTCATATTAAATTATGTTTCATACCTAAATATTTGATGTTAAATGAAAGCTCTGTTTCCCCTGAATAAAATGATATATAATAAGTGTGGGTGCATTTAATATGAAAGAGGTGAATTACGGTTGGACAGACATATAGCGCAAATGCCAGGTTTTGTTTACGTTTTGTTTTGATCACAACGTGTACATTTGGCTCAGTCCTTAACGCCATTACGGCGTTCCATGCCGTCGCGCTTTAAATGGGCTTCTACATGTATATTTAAGTAATCTTTTAACATAATTATGTGATTTGATTAATTAAAATTTGATTGACATGCCTGACAACACAGGGAGAAAGTGCAGAGAATTTAATTCGCAAGCACTATATTTGACCCTGTAACTCTCCAAGACACCATAAAACCTGTACATAGGGGGTACTGTTTTACTCGGGAGACTTCGCTGAACTCAAATATTAGTGTTTCAAACTGGTAAATTGTATTACAACGATGATATTTTAATTTAAAGTGAAGTGTTTTGCATTTTTTACAAACGAACTGCACTTTTATGGACTATATTATTGCTGTAATATGTTTTACTGTTTTAAAACACTAATATTTGTGTTTAGTGAAGTCTCCCGAGAATAACAGTACTCCCCCATGTACAGGTTTTATGGTGTTTTGGAAAGTTAGAGAGTCACATATAAGGCTTGCATTTCATTGTTTTCACATTGAAATTTGCCAGATTAGTTATGTTGCCTTTGAGAGCGTATGGTAGCCCAGGAATGAGAATTACCCCCATGATGGCATACCATTTGCAAAAGTAGACAACCCGAGGTATTGCAAGTGGGGTATGTCCAGTCTTTCTTAGTAGCCACTTAGTCACAAACACTGGCCAAATATACGTTTTTTGCTTTCTTCACACAAAAACAAATATGAACGCTAACTTCGGCCAGTGTTTGTGACTAAGTGGCTACTAAAAAAGACTAAACATACCCCACTTTCAATACCTTGGCTTGTCTACTTTTTCAAATGGTATGCCATTATGGGGGTAATTCTCATTTCTGGGCTACCACACCGTCTCAAAGGTAACATTACTAATCTGGAAAATTTCAATTTGAAAATGGAACGTTCTATATTCGACCCTGTAATAAAACACCATAAAACCTGTTAATGGGGGGTACTGTTGTACTCGTGAGACATCGCTGATTACAAATATGTGCATTTTATGTGCAGTATTATGACATTCACAGCTAAAATGGCAGACGGAAATACAATTTTTTTTTTTTAAATCTTATTTTCTTACAATTTTTTATTTTATTTTATTCATAATAAATTATGTTCCATATATGAATAGTTATTGATAAATTAAAGCCCTGTTTCTCCTGAACAGAATTATATATAATAAGTGTGGGTGCACTTAATGTGACAGCGGTGAATTACGGTTGAACAGACATATAGCGCAAATTCCAGTTTTTGTTTACGTTTTGTTTTGATCAGAACGTGCACTATTGACTCCGTCCTGATGGGGTTAAGGGGTTAACACGAAAACCATTTTGTAAACTGTAGCGGATTGGTACCAGGCTGTCCTACAACATGTATGGGAATAATTGTATTCGGTCATATTGCTAGTTTAATGTGTGTAAACATGCATAGAAATCATTGTATCCGGTTATATTGGCAGTTGAATGTGTGTAAAGTACTGTATTCCTCTGGTTGTTCGGTAGAATCATTCGAATGAAACAAGGGAATGAAACTACCGAACAACCAGACCACCCTGTGTAAAGTGTGCCTTCAATTACCGTTTGCAACAATGTTGCAAACGGGTAATTACCTATTCGTGCAGTGTGGTCTTTGTCCTCTGGGTGGCCGCCATTCGGGATACGAACACGTGGCGGCGGCCATCTTAAACTGCCGAACAGCGGTGTTTTGCCGTCGAGTGTCTGGAACCGAAATCGGACACTTGACTAGGCAACCACCGCTGAGACCTCCAGACTCCCAATACTTCGTGGGGAAACTACCGAACGGCCCGCCGTTCGGCAGAAAGAACCCCACGAACTAGGGGATTCATCCGAATCCCCGTCAGGCCACTTAACAGCAATAATTCACCTGTTTGTATTCGCCTGTTTGTGACCGACCGCAGGGCCAAAATGCATGGAACTGTTTTCGGATACTTTACCCCTGCGGTCGGTCAATACTTTAAAGTCCCATAACTCCCGAACGCTTTATCCGAATGGGCTGATTTTAAAATATGTTGTTCCCCCAGACTAGGGCTATCTGGAGATATTGGATTTGTGGATGTACCCCAAGTATTTAGGGTACATCCAAAACTCGGGTAAAACTATGTACATGATAAGGGGATTATGATGCTAGAGGAGGGGAGGAGATGTGTGGGAGGTTACTGTTCACAGATTGGATAATGTCTTAAGTGATAGAACCTCCTCCCTTGCATGGGAGAGGGCTTTATAAGGAACTGTGGAATAAAGCTTGTCAGTTCTACTCCTGAAACTGTGTGTCGTCCAGTTATTGGGATTGCGATGGGGATATTGCTGTATTACTCTACCTGCTAGAAACCTTGCCTGTGGACTTATCATCACCTTGTTCCTGCGCCTCACTGGGATCTCTAGTGGAGAATAGCTGTGAAAGATCGGCTCTCCGCTACATTGGTTGGCAGCGCTGGGATCCAAACTCACAGAGGAACAAGCGTAAATGGAGTACGGATGGAGATTGATTTTTCTGCGCTAAAACGCTCCACGCTAAAGGACCTCCTAGAGGCAAGGGGTATACAAGCCAGCAATAAGAAGAAAGCAGTACTTGTTACAGAACTCATGGCAGAGTACAGAATGGAGGGCGATTCAGTTCCGGCACAGAGGGAGCCGGGAGGACCACCACAAGAATCGGAATTCCAGAGGCAGGTTCAGTTCAGGCTATCCCTTTATGGGGAAAACCCCCCAGCAGAAATTATTACCAGGACAGTGTCCGAGGTACAAGAATTCATCCTAAGGACACAGGCGACAACAGTTCCAGAACAAAGCTCTGCAAGTAGTGTACCACAGGAAGGTAAGCCTAAAATACCATACCAGGCTTTTAAGACATATGTGGAGGCAGAGGAAGATATAGACGCTTTCCTGCAAGACTTTGAGAGACTGTGTGCACTGCATAAAATTAACACAGAGGACTGGGTACCTATTTTGGCCGGAAGGTTAACCGGGAGGGCAGCAGAGGCATATCGAACTGTACCTAATGACGAAATAAGGAATTACAGTAAAGTAAAAGAAATTATACTCGCCAGGTATGCTATAACACCCGAGGCATACCGGCGGAGATTCCGGGATTTAAAGAAAGCAGAGAAGGACTCGCACGCAGAGTGGGCATGCCGATTACAGAGGGCAGCACTCGGGTGGGTGCAAGCTAGCAAGGCACGTTCTATGGAGGATGTAATACAGATGTTGCTGATGGAGCAGTTCTATGAGGGAGTAACCAGTGAGGTCCAGGAATGGGTAAGGGACAGAAACCCTACTTCCCTCACCGAGGCTGCTAGAAAAGCAGATGACTACCTGGATGCACGCAGGCAACAAAAACCTGCAGCTCCAAAAGCAACCTTTAAAACATTCGGGGGAACCACCTACACCCCAGCTCCACCGAGACCACTACCACCACCACCACCACCCGCTGCACAGCCCCGGTTCCGACAACCCACCGCTGGCCCCTGTCATCACTGCCAGAAGTGGGGACATTATAAAAGGGAATGCCCACAGCTGCGGGACCGTTCCACCTGGATTCGTCCAGGCCCACCTCCACCCAGGGTGGCCGCAGCCCACCACTACCAGGACCTAGTTACCACCCCGTATGGTTCCGCAGTCCCCATTACCACTGTGGAACAATGGGAGGTACTGCACGAGGCAGATCCTGTCCAGGCCAATGTGGACAATCTACGGCACCATCGACAGACCGTATATCTGAATGGTACAGCAGTCCGGGGGTTACGAGATTCGGGAGCCACCATCACTTTGGTACAGAGCCACCTGATTTCAGATCAGGCAAAACTGAACAAAACTGTTGCCGTCCGGGTAGCTGGGAGAGCGGTGTACCGGCTACCTACAGCAAGGGTACATTTACATTGGGGAGCGGGGGCAGGGGACGTGGAGGTGGGGTTGATGCCGCATTTACCGGCGGAGGTTTTATTGGGGAACGATCTGGGGAGGATCACTTCTGCTTTTGAGCCCCAGTCGCCCACCACAGGGGAGGTCAACCCTGTAGTCACCCGACAACAGGCCCGCATCCAGGACCACAACACACTGCCGGAGGTCCAGGTAAGCAACCCTACCCCCCCCTCTAGAATGTGTCCCCTGGGCTCCACCTAATGAATTTGTAGCTGAAGTTGCAACAGACCCCACGCTTCAGGTGTATAGGGACAAGGTTGTCACGGGTCCCCCCGGGGCGGAGGGAGAGAGATTTATCTGGGATAAGCAACTTTTGTACAGGGAAACAAGCAAGCAGATTACGGGGTCAGACCCGATAGCAAGGAGACAATTAGTGGTACCGCAGCGGTACCGGGCTGAATTACTCCGGATAGCGCATGATATTCCGCTATCCGGACATCTAGGGGTTAGTCGCACCAGGTACAGACTAACCCAGAGTTTCTTCTGGCCAGGGATTAGCCAGGAAGTACGCAGATATTGCACGACTTGCGATACCTGCCAGAGAGTGGGAAAAAGGGGAGATCGCAGGAAGGCTAAACTTCACCCCTTACCCATAATAGAGGAACCTTTTAGCCGAATAGCGGTGGATCTGATAGGCCCCCTCAATAAAGCTAGCCCATCAGGAAAAATTTATATTTTAACGGTAGTAGATTATGCCACCAGGTATCCAGAGGCAGTGGCTCTGACCAACATCCACGCTGAAACGGTCGCGGATGCCCTCATGCGGATATTCTCCCGGATGGGATTACCCAGGGAGATTATCTCGGATCAGGGTACCCAGTTTACCGCAGAATTCACCCAACACCTCTGGAGGATCTGTGGCATTAAGCCTATTATCAGTGCCCCTTACCACCCCCAGACGAACGGGCTCTGCGAACGATTCAATGGTACCTTGAAGCAGATGCTCCAAACCTTCGCAGAGACCCACAAGGACTGGGAACGATTCCTGCCGCACCTCCTATTCGCATACCGGGAGGTGCCGCAGGAATCCACAGGGTTCTCCCCGTTTGAATTACCGTTTGGGAGGAGGGTCCGAGGCCCATTAGATCTTATTAGAGAGCATTGGGAGGGAGACCGGAGCACAGACGGCACCCCCATCATACCATATGTGTTGGCCTTTCGGGACCGCCTAGAAGCGTTGACCAAGACGGTAAGGGAAAACCTTCAGGAGGCCCAGACCCGCCAGCGCACATGGTATGATCGGGGAGCCAGGGACCGTAGCTTTCAGGTCGGGCAGAAAGTACTAATTTTAAAACCTGTCCGACATGATAAGTTACAGGCCGCCTGGCAGGGCCCATATAAGGTGGTGGAGCAAAGATGTGACACCACCTATATTATCGGCCCCTGCACAGGGACTGGGGGGCGACGCATGCTCCATGTGAACATGCTGAAGCCCTACCACGAGCGTACTGAGGAGGTAACCGCCATCTGTACCCCTAACACGGAAGAGTTTGACAGCTTACCCCTCCCCGATTTGCTGGGGGATGGGCAGTTGTCCGGGGATTTAGGGGAGGTTGCGCTGGGAGATCGGCTGAGCCCACAGGAGCGGATCGAGGTACAGCAACTATTAGAAGAGAAACGCGACACGTTCTCTAATGTACCTGGATACACGCCTCTGGCAACTCACCGGGTCGAGACCCCAGGGCAACTACCCATGCGCCAGACTCCCTACCGCATCCCAGAAGCGGTACGGGCAAACATGCGTAAGGAGATCGACGAGATGCTCCAACTGGGGGTGATTGAACCCTCAGACAGTCCTTGGGCATCTCCTGTAGTCCTCGTACCAAAGCGAGACGGTACGACCCGCTTCTGCGTGGACTATAGGAGATTGAACGAGAAGACCGTATCCGACGCCTATCCGATGCCCCGGATAGACGAGTTACTGGACAGAATGGCCAGGGGCCAATACCTCACCACTATTGACTTGTGTAAAGGTTATTGGCAAATCCCCCTGGCCCCAGACGCCATCCCGAAGTCGGCCTTTGTCACCCCATTTGGCTTGTACCAGTTTAAGGTCATGCCATTTGGGATGAAAAACGCCCCAGCCACCTTCCAAAGGATGGTGGATCGGCACCTGGATGGATTTCAGGACTATACCTGTGCCTACCTGGACGATATTGCTATTTTTAGCAATACGTGGCAGGAACATTTAGCTCACATAGGAGCTGTGCTAGATAGGATAAGGGAAGCAGGCTTGACCTTGAAGCCAGCCAAGTGTAGTATCGGAATGGCTGAGGTACAGTACCTGGGACATAGAGTAGGGTGCGGTAAACAGAAACCCGAACCCGCCAAAGTAGAGGCTGTAGCCCAGTGGCCCACCCCTAGGACTAAGACCCAGGTTTTAGCGTTTCTAGGGACAGCGGGGTATTACAGGAAGTTTGTTCCCAATTATAGCGCCCTGGCCAAACCCCTCACTGACCTGACCCGTAAGAACCTTCCCCGCCAAGTAAACTGGACCCCGGAGTGTGAGCAGACATTCCAACAATTGAAAAATGCACTGATAAATGCCCCTGTCTTGGCAGCTCCCAATCCAACTAAACGTTTTCTTGTTCACACAGACGCTTCTATGTTTGGATTGGGGGCAGTACTGAGTCAAGTCGGGGCCGATGGCGGCGAACATCCAGTGGCTTACATCAGTCGCAAACTGTTACCTCGAGAAGTAAGCTACGCCGCCATCGAAAAGGAGTGCCTGGCTGTGGTGTGGGCCCTAAAGAAACTGCAGCCCTATTTGTACGGACAGCCCTTTTCCTTGCTCACGGATCACAACCCGTTAGTCTGGCTGAACCGGGTGGCTGGGGACAACGCCAGGCTGCTGCGCTGGAGTTTGGCGCTACAGCCTTTTGACTTTAATATCCAGTACCGGCCGGGTAAGCAGAATGGAAATGCTGACGGGTTGTCAAGACAAACTGACTTAGAGAAATGATCCGTGAGCCCCCGGACATCCCCAAGCCGATCCGTGTTGGATCAGACTGTGTATGCCGGCTTGTGGGCAAGGGGGAGCAGTGTAGCGGATTGGTACCGGGCTGTCCTACAACATGTATGGGAATAATTGTATTCGGTCATATTGCTAGTTTAATGTGTGTAAACATGCATAGAAATCATTGTATCCGGTTATATTGGCAGTTGAATGTGTGTAAAGTACTGTATTCCTCTGGTTGTTCGGTAGAATCATTCGAATGAAACAAGGGAATGAAACTACCGAACAACCAGACCACCCTGTGTAAAGTGTGCCTTCAATTACCGTTTGCAACAATGTTGCAAACGGGTAATTACCTATTCGTGCAGTGTGGTCTTTGTCCTCTGGGTGGCCGCCATTCGGGATACGAACACGTGGCGGCGGCCATCTTAAACTGCCAAACAGCTGTGTTTTGCCGTCGAGTGTCTGGAACCGAAATCGGACACTTGACTAGGCAACCACCGCTGAGACCTCCAGACTCCCAATACTTCGTGGGGAAACTACCGAACGGCCCGCCGTTCGGCAGAAAGAACCCCACGAACTAGGGGATTCATCCGAATCCCCGTCAGGCCACTTAACAGCAATAATTCACCTGTTTGTATTCGCCTGTTTGTGACCGACCGCAGGGCCAAAATGCATGGAACTGTTTTCGGATACTTTACCCCTGCGGTCGGTCAATACTTTAAAGTCCCATAACTCCCGAACGCTTTATCCGAATGGGCTGATTTTAAAATGTTGTTCCTCCAGACTAGGGCTATCTGGAGATATTGGATTTGTGGATGTACCCCAAGTATTTAGGGTACATCCAAAACTCGGGTCAAACTATGTACACGATAAGGGGATTATGATGCTAGAGGAGGGGAGGAGATGTGTGGGAGGTTACTGTTCACAGATTGGATAATGTCTTAAGTGATAGAACCTCCTCCCTTGCATGGGAGAGGGCTTTATAAGGAACTGTGGAATAAAGCTTGTCAGTTCTACTCCTGAAACTGTGTGTCGTCCAGTTATTGGGATTGCGATGGGGATATTGCTGTATTACTCTACCTGCTAGAAAATATTGCTGTGGAATTATCATCACCTTGTTCCTGCGCCTCACTGGGATCTCTAGTGGAGAATAGCTGTGAAAGATCGGCTCTCCACTACATAAACTAACTTTGATGTTAACCAATCTGAAACCTTAAACACCCTTTACCCTACCCACTTCTAATATCTTTAACCTTGCATGGATTTACACAGCTGCATACACTCACAGATTCAAACACAATACATTACAAGCAGACATATATGCGTATATGTATGTAGGTGTATGTGTATGTGTGTGTGTATATATATATATATATATATATATATATGTGGCGGAACCCACCTCGCCACTGGACATTGGAGGGGCCTGGCTGCCTGCCTCTTACCTGCTGACTATGGCCCCTGGAAAATTGGTACACTTAAAGATTTATATTTGGGCATATTGTACTGTATATTGCTGCTACTGGCCCTTTTAACAGCATCTATGGACACATTGGGACTTTTGGGACTACTGTCCCTTTAAGACTGTGAAGCATGTTCTAGTGTGCTGCCTGTAATATTGTATATGTATTCATGTGTTAAGTTTAGCCTGGGTGATATGTATGCAGCATTCATCTGATTGTTCGGTAGAATCACTCCATTCATTATATTGAGTGAAACTACCGAACAACCAGACCACCCAGGAATAAGTGTGCCTCCAATTACAGTTTGCAACAATGTTGCAAACGGGTAATTGGCAATCAGTGTAATGTAGTCTTTGTCCTCTGGGTGGCCGCCATTCGGGAAACAAACACGTGGCGGCGGCCATCTTAAACTACCGAACAGCGGTGTTTTGCCGTCGAGTGTCTGGAACTAAAATCGGACACTTGACTAGGCAAACACCGCTGAGACCTCCATACTTCCAGAAATTCGTATGGAAACTACCGAATGACCCGCCGTTCGGTAGAAAGAACCCCATAAACAAGGGAATTCATTCAAACCCTCTCCAGGCTCTATAACACAGGCAATTCGCCTGTTTTCATTCCCTTGTTTGTGACCGACCGCAGGGCCAAAATGCATGGAACTGTTTTCGGATACTTTACCCATGCGGTCGGTCAAATCTTTGGAACCCCATATCTCACGAACCATTCATCCGAATTACTTGAATTTTGGATATGTTGTCCCCCTGAATAAGGGCTATCCAGCGATGCTGGATTTAAAGGTGTACCCCCTGTTTTTGGGGTACATCCAGGAATTGGGGAAAAGTGTGTACTGTATAATTGGGTTAAGTGGTAATCTAAGGGGAGGAAATGTGTGGGAGGTACGTCCATGTGATTGGTCAATATCATCCTCCCCCTGGGAGTGTCCTGTATGTACCTGTTTGTGAATAAAAGCCAGGCTGGATGAGCCAGTCCGGAGTTCCTGTTTTACCCTCAAAGTGATGTGTCGTCTCATTATTGGGGGGAAGGATTTATTGCATGCTGTTCCAGTTGACTGCTAGGAGTACAAGCCTATTCGTATGGTTCCTATTCAATGGTCTATAGCATTCATATGCTTGGGAGAATTTAAAAGGTTTCCCGGATTCGGTGATTGTGGTGTCTGCCAGAGTGCTTGGAGTCCTCAGGAAGCACTAGGAGCATCCATTAACGGAGGTACCCAGTCGGGGTGCCAGGTGATCCGTTACATTGGTGGCAAGCGGTGGGATGGCGTCCTAGTGTGAGGTAAAGCAGCTCAGAGACACTGTTTGGATTTACAAATTGAGGGCAACGCTAGCAGTCGTGCAGCGCCCCTGGGAGCAGACAAGTATGGAAGGTTCTGGCTCTGGAGATGATTGGCTGGCCGAGGTGAGGCAGCGAGTGGCCGAGTATGGGGATGATATACCCATGGAGACACGCCGGGTGATCTGGAACCAGGTCATGGCTGAGCGAAACACAAGGCTGGACCGAGAATTCCGGTTGGCGAAAGAGAGGAAGTATGCTCAGCAGCAGGAGCGTTACAGCAGCCGAGTAGAGGCTGCATCCGAGGAGGTTAGCCGTCTTTCCCTGAGGCGGCGGGA
Organism: Pelobates fuscus; assembly: GCF_036172605.1. NCBI lineage: Eukaryota > Metazoa > Chordata > Amphibia > Anura > Pelobatidae > Pelobates > Pelobates fuscus. The sequence goes on from NC_086320.1 coordinate 248,646,833, forward strand.
GGAACCCGAAGTGGGGGTCCTCATAGACTGGTCCTGTGAGGAACCACAACAGGCAGGTAGAGATGGGACCAAGGTCTCTCCACCGGGATGCTGGGCAACCGGCCCAGATCCCCAGCAGCAGCCAGAGTTGCCAGGTGGGGAAGCAGGTGGCCCTTACTCACAAATGTTGAGGGGCCTCACGGGTTGGTCCTGGGAAGACCCACAGATGGCAGGTGGAGATGGGACTGCAGTCTCTCTACCGGCCCTACAGGGATGCTGGGCTGTCGGCCCAGATTCCCAGCGGCAGTGTGAAGTGCAGGAAGAGGAGAGCAGCGTCCTCCCTCCCCAGCGGCAGGCTGAGTTACAGGGGGCAGAGGTAGTTGGTCCTACCCCCCAGCAGCAGCGTGATTTTTTGGGAATAGAGAGCCCAGTCTCCGTTCCCCAGCAGCAGGACACTGAATTGGGAGGAGAGACAGTCGGTCTCCCTCCACAAAGACTGAAAGTAGGCATGGGAGAGGAGATTGTTACCTCCTCTCCCCAGCGGCAGATCATCAATGGGCAGAGTGTTCTAATGGGAGAGGAGCTGGTTACCACCTCTCCCCAGCGGCAGCTTAATGTACCAGGGGGAGACTGTAAGCCCCACACCAGCACAGATGGGACCGTGGTCTCTGTGCCCAAGTTACAGGGAGCTGAAGGGGCCGTCCTCCCTCCCCAGTGGCAGTGTGATTTGTTGGGAATTGGGAGCCCAGTCTCCATTCCCCGGCAGCAGAGTGTCCAGCAGGGAAGAGAGAGCCCAGTCTCCTTTCCCCAGCAGCAGGACACTGTATTGGGAGTAGAGACAGTCGGTCTCCCTCCACAGAGTATAGAAGTATGTAGGGGAGAGGAGCTTGCTACCACCTCTCCCCAGCGGCGGATCAGTAAAGTGCAGGGAGAGGAGAGCAGCGTCCTCCCTCCCCAGCGGCAGCCTAACACACCAAGGGGAGACAGTAAGCCCCACACCAGCACAGATGGGACCGTGGTCTCTGTGCCCAAGCTACAGGGAGCTGAAGGAGATGTCCTTGCTCCCCAGCGGCAGTCTACGGTTCAGGGAGAGGAGGTTGTTATTCCCTCTCCCCAGTGGCAGCACAGCTCACCAAGGGGAGACAGTAAGCCCCACAACAGCACAGATGGGACCGTGGTCTCTGTGCCCAAGTTACAGGGAGCTGAAGGAGCCGTCCTTGCTCCCCAGCGGCAGTCTACGGTTCAGGGAGAGGAGTTTGTCATCCCCTCTCCCCAGCGGCAGCTTAGCACACCAAGGGGAGACAGTAAACCCCACAACCGTGCAGATGGGACCGTAGTCTCTGCACCTACACCACTGGGGATAGGGACAGTCGGTCCTAGTCCACAACAGCCAGACAAAATATCGGAAGGGGAGACAGTCGTTTTTCCCCAACAACAGCTGTGTTCAACCAGGGGAGAGGACACCCTGGTTACTTTTTCCCCAAGCCTTGGACTTACAACTGGACACGAGTGGCAGGGGGCCATCTGGACAACTACCCCCTGTAAGGACAGCCAGCCGACTATCAGAGCCCCAGACCGACTGGAGGTCTGGAGTCTGGATAGTCTAAATGGGAAAGGGGAGAAATGTGGCGGAACCCACCTCGCCACTGGACATTGGAGGGGCCTGGCTGCCTGCCTCTTACCTGCTGACTATGGCCCCTGGAAAATTGGTACACTTAAAGATTTATATTTGGGCATATTGTACTGTATATTGCTGCTACTGGCCCTTTTAACAGCATCTATGGACACATTGGGACTTTTGGGACTACTGTCCCTTTAAGACTGTGAAGCATGTTCTAGTGTGCTGCCTGTAATATTGTATATGTATTCATGTGTTAAGTTTAGCCTGGGTGATATGTATGCAGCATTCATCTGATTGTTCGGTAGAATCACTCCATTCATTATATTGAGTGAAACTACCGAACAACCAGACCACCCAGGAATAAGTGTGCCTCCAATTACAGTTTGCAACAATGTTGCAAACGGGTAATTGGCAATCAGTGTAATGTAGTCTTTGTCCTCTGGGTGGCCGCCATTCGGGAAACAAACACGTGGCGGCGGCCATCTTAAACTACCGAACAGCGGTGTTTTGCCGTCGAGTGTCTGGAACTAAAATCGGACACTTGACTAGGCAAACACCGCTGAGACCTCCATACTTCCAGAAATTCGTATGGAAACTACCGAATGACCCGCCGTTCGGTAGAAAGAACCCCATAAACAAGGGAATTCATTCAAACCCTCTCCAGGCTCTATAACACAGGCAATTCGCCTGTTTTCATTCCCTTGTTTGTGACCGACCGCAGGGCCAAAATGCATGGAACTGTTTTCGGATACTTTACCCATGCGGTCGGTCAAATCTTTGGAACCCCATATCTCACGAACCATTCATCCGAATTACTTGAATTTTGGATATGTTGTCCCCCTGAATAAGGGCTATCCAGCGATGCTGGATTTAAAGGTGTACCCCCTGTTTTTGGGGTACATCCAGGAATTGGGGAAAAGTGTGTACTGTATAATTGGGTTAAGTGGTAATCTAAGGGGAGGAAATGTGTGGGAGGTACGTCCATGTGATTGGTCAATATCATCCTCCCCCTGGGAGTGTCCTGTATGTACCTGTTTGTGAATAAAAGCCAGGCTGGATGAGCCAGTCCGGAGTTCCTGTTTTACCCTCAAAGTGATGTGTCGTCTCATTATTGGGGGGAAGGATTTATTGCATGCTGTTCCAGTTGACTGCTAGGAGTACAAGCCTATTCGTATGGTTCCTATTCAATGGTCTATAGCATTCATATGCTTGGGAGAATTTAAAAGGTTTCCCGGATTCGGTGATTGTGGTGTCTGCCAGAGTGCTTGGAGTCCTCAGGAAGCACTAGGAGCATCCATTAACGGAGGTACCCAGTCGGGGTGCCAGGTGATCCGTTACAATATATATATATATATATATATATATATATATATATATATATATATATATATATATATATATATGAAACATGGGGGGGTGGTTGCACTCACCTGAACATGCTTAAATGGGGTGCTGCTGGGGGCCATATTATACAATAAACAATACACAAGATCCAGCGCACTCTCCTATCTACTAAACAGCAACTTCAATGTTGACAGATTGTATTAGTTTTTAAACGGTTTTATTTAAAAACACCTTATCTAGGCAAAAAATAATGGGGATTTAGTTACATTATATGATCATACATTGCATAAGCCTGCCACAACGTCAATGTACCCCATCTTTGGCAGGTCCTACTCTCACAGTCTAATGTCTGCTCTTATGAGATTAACCCACTTACTTGGGGGGGAAAAATTCCATCTGAGGCTCTCTGCAGTACAAGGCTAAATAGGGACCTGAGATGAGGCACCTGTGACAGGGAGGGGTGCAAACCAAGGAGTTGGCTAGACTCCCAAATATATATATATGGAACATGGGGGGGTGGTTGCACTCACCTGAACATGCTTAAATGGGGTGCTGCTGGGGGCCATATTATACAATAAACAATACACAAGATCCAGCGCACTCTCCTATCTACTAAACAGCAACTTCAATGTTGACAGATTGTATTAGTTTTTAAACGGTTTTATTTAAAAACACCTTATCTAGGCAAAAAATAATGGGGATTTAGTTACATTATATGATCATACATTGCATAAGCCTGCCACAACGTCAATGTACCCCATCTTTGGCAGGTCCTACTCTCACAGTCTAATGTCTGCTCTTATGAGATTAACCCACTTACTTGGGGGGAAAAAATTCCATCTGGGGCTCTCTGCAGTACAAGGCTAAATAGGGACCTGAGATGAGGCACCTGTGACAGGGAGGGGTGCAAACCAAGGAGTTGGCTAGACTCCCAAATATATATATATATATGGAACATGGGGGGGTGGTTGCACTCACCTGAACATGCTTAAATGGGGTGCTGCTGGGGGCCATATTATACAATAAACAATACACAAGATCCAGCGCACTCTCCTATCTACTAAACAGCAACTTCAATGTTGACAGATTGTATTAGTTTTTAAACGGTTTTATTTAAAAACACCTTATCTAGGCAAAAAATATTGGGGATTTAGTTACATTATATGATCATACATTGCATAAGCCTGCCACAACGTCAATGTACCCCATCTTTGGCAGGTCCTACTCTCACAGTCTAATGTCTGCTCTTATGAGATTAACCCACTTACTTGGGGGGGGGGGGAAATTCCATCTGAGGCTCTCTGCAGTACAAGGCTAAATAGGGACCTGAGATGAGGCACCTATGACAGGGAGGGGTGAAAACCAAGGAGTTGGCTAGACTCCCAAATATATATATATATGGAACATGGGGGGGGTGGTTGCACTCACCTGAACATGCTTAAATGGGGTGCTGCTGGGGGCCATATTATACAATAAACAATACACTATCTGTCAACATTGAAGTTGCTGTTTAGTAGATAGGAGAGTGCGCTGGATCTTGTGTATTGTTTATTGTATAATATGGCCCCCAGCAGCACCCCATTTAAGCATGTTCAGGTGAGTCCACAATACAGCAATACCCCCATGTACAGATGTCATGGTGTTTTTGAAAGTTATAGGGTCAAATATAATGCTTGTAAATTAAATTCTCTAGACTTTCTTCCTGGGTTGTCAGGCAGGTCCCTCAATATATAATTAATACAATCACATAATTAATAATAGTACATAAATATACACGTAGACTTTATATACCGTACATATAGCTGTGTTAAGGAATTACTGTTCTTTAATATGTGTAGACCCCCTCCTTTTCATGGATCCAAAAGTAATTGGACAGTTTATTGTTTCATGGACAGGTGTGGGCTATTCTTTTTTTTTTTTTTTTTTTTTTACACAATTAAGCAGGTAAAATGTCTGGAGTTGGTTACAGGTGTGGCATTCACATTTGTATCTGTTACTGTGAGCTCACAACATGAGGTGAAAAGAGCTCTCAATGCAAGTGAAGCAGGCCATCCTTATATACAGTGCTTACTTTGAACATTGCACATGGCTCATCTGTGGGTCTATGCCCATTAATTTGGGCCTCAAATGACAGAGGGGATCGAAAGATACTTGGGGGTTCAATGATTTTTGTAGTTGAAAGGCTGGCTGAAGGCTCAGAACTTCCACATCTGAATGCGATCTCTCAGGTCACGTGGGTACAAAACAAGCCCAAATTATGACCCCTCCACCACCGTGCTTAACAGTTGGTATGACTTGTTTGTGCTGATATGATGTTCGTTTTAGCCAAATGTGGTTCTGTGCATTATATATTAACATCTCCACTCTGGTCTTGTCTGTCCAAAGGACATTGTTCCAGAAGTCTTGTGGTTTGTTAGATGCAACTTTTCAAACTAAACTTAGACTGCCATGTTCTTTATAGAGATAAGAGGCTTTTTCCGGGCAACCGCAGCTGGTTCCCTTATTGACTACTATAATGTCTTAAAGCATAGAACTTAGCAGGGCGCCATACAGATATCTTTAGTCATAATATTATATACCGTATATACTCGAGTATAAGCAGAGTTTTTCAGCACATTTTTTGTGCTGAAAAACCCCAACTCGACTTATACTAGAGTCACTGTCTGTATTATGGCAATTTACATTTACATTTTACTGGGGGCTGTGGGGGCTGGCAGAGAGTTAACTTACCTCTCCTGCAGCTCCTGTCAGCTCCCTCCTCCTCTGCGCCGGTCCGTTCAGCACCTCTGTCAGCTCCCAGTGTAAGTCTCGTGAGAGCCGCGGGGTCATAGTGCGACTCTCGCGAGACTTACAGTGGGAGCTGACAGAGGTGCTGAACGGACCGGCGCGGAGGAGAAGGGAGCTGACAGGAGCTGCAGGAGAGGTAAGTAAACTCTCTGCCAGCCCACTCCTACACAGTGCACACCACTGGACCACCAGGGAGTGAGAGCCCCCCTCCCTGGCCAGCTAACAAGCAGGGAGGGGGGACGAAAAAAAAATAAACATTTAGATAATAATAAAATTAAAATAAAATAAAATAATCTTTTAATAATAATAATATTTTTTTTTAAATTAAAATAATAATAAAAAAATAATAATAAAAATGCCCACCCCCCACCAAGGCTCTGCAACACACACACACACACACACACACTGCATCACACACACTCACACTGCATTCATATACACACACTGCATTCATATACACACACTGCATTCATCACACACTGCATTCATATACACACACTGCATTCATATACACACACTGCATTCATACACACTCACACTGCGTTCATACACGCACACACTGCATTCATTATATACACACACTGTAAATAAATATTAAATTAATATAATTTTTTTTTAGGATCTAATTTTAATTAGAAATTTACCAGTAGCTGCTGCATTTCCCACCCTAGTCTTATACTCAAGTCAATAAGTTTTCCCAGTTTTTTGGGGTAAAATTAGGGGCCTCGGCTTATATTCGGGTCGGCTTATACTCGAGTATATACGGTAGTTAGTGAGAGATCCTCTATTTAAAATAAATAAATAAGTGAGAATACAATATAAAATAAGGATTGCCTTGGAAGCAATAAAGTTTTGTCTTTTAGATATTTTATTAAATAAAAATATAAATATAGACATATAAAATCCATTAGAATAATTTATAGCAGGGTTTATAAGATTAAACTATATGCTTGCAATATTTTAGAAGATTAACCCTCCTGAACATGTCATCATGTCAGACTCTGTCATTATAAGCTGGAGCGCCTGTCTCCAAATCTCTCCTCTCTGTGTTAACATTTAAAAGGTACACATTTTTACCTTCGGTGTCTTCCTTTTAGGGTTACTGTAGTTCATATATGAAAAAGTAACACTTCTTTTACTTTATTCATTTAGTACCTCCCTTTACTTGGCAAAAATAAAAGGCCATAACTAACGTAAGGGGGTGCACACGTCATGGAAAATTCCCTGAATTAGGACAAGATGGCATCTTAAAGTCTAAACATCTTTATCTATTTAGGGTTACCGCAGTATATTATGTACTGAAAGAGTCGTGGCATAGCCTTGAAGCGTGTTTATCCATTATTGTTATTGTATTTCGTCTGGGACAAAATGGCGTAAACATATTATGCACTTAAAGTAGGTAAAAGGTTAATGCTTAAAGAAACTTGTATGAAAAACAATATGTTCCATTTCTAACGCCTTGTCAGTTTGCAATATCTCTTAAATACAAAGTACACAGTTTGAGAAATACAATATTTGCATTTGCCCATAACACCTTCAAAACAAACCATTCTTGTTCAGTATATTTCTAATTGTACTGTCATGAACTTCAGTGGCGTACCTATCACGGTCGCAGGGGTCGCAGCTGCGACCGGCCAGTCACTCCAGGGGCCCCGGCCACATCTGTGACCCCTGCAACCGTGGGCCACCACAACTGTGCTGTGCTGCTCCCCTCCTGTGGGTCTCTCTGTGTGTTGCATGGCCGAGCATCGCGGCTGACAGGAAGTGCTCACTGAGAGAGAACTTCCTGTCAGACTGGGTACCGCTCGGCCATGCTACACACAGACATAAGGTACAGGGGAAGAGTGGGGACAGAGGGATTGAGTGCTGGATAGGGGGAGTGAAGGAGCTTAATAAGGGCTGGTGAGAGAGTGAAGGCTGAATGGGGTGAGAGAGAGGGCTGGATGAAGGAAAGATTGAGGGAATGGGGGTTAATGAGCACTGGATGTGGGGGGTTGAGGACTTGATGGGATGAGGGGGTTAATGAGGGGTGTGAGATGGAGTAAGGGCTGCATGTGGGGTGAGGGTGGATAATGAGGGCTGGATGGGAAGTGAGTAGGGTTAATGAGGGCTGGGTGGGGGGAAAAGGGGGTTAATGAAAGCTCGTTGGGGGGTAAGAGGGAATGAGGCAAATGGAGGGGTGGATAAATTAGACAAATGGAGGGCCTGGGGGAGAAGCGGGGAAATGAGCCATGGAGTAGCTGAGAGGGAGAGAGGGGCTGGGGGAAGGGAAAGAGATACATGGGGGGGGGGGGACAATTGATGCACCAGGGCCCGGTGGTTTCTAGTTATGCCTCTGTTTAGCATTTAACATGCTAATTGAGGACTGAGTCTGAAAACTTGTTTTTTTTTTTTTGCAATTTCTCTGAGCATTGCACAGTCTGACGTTGCGGTTCATTTGCTGGTACATCCACTCCTGGGAAGATTGGAAACTGTCTTGAATGTTTTCCACTTTTGAAAAATCTTCAAAAGTGGTTTATAACCCTTCCCAGTTTGATGGGCAGCAACAATTGCTTCTCTAAGGTCTTTCCTCCTTGGCATTGTGTTAACAAAAAACAGAGTGTTCCAGACCAGCAAACTGCTAAAATTATGGCTTTTATAGAGGTGGCCAATCATACATGCTGATGATCAATTATTCAAGGGCATTTGATTAGCAGCACCTGCCTGCTACCTATCCTCTTAAAGGGACACTCCAGGCACCCAGACCACTTCTGCCCATTGGAGTGGTCTGGGTGCCAACTCCCACTACTCTTAACCCTGCAAGTGTAATTATTGCAGACAGCCACTAGAGGGCACTTCCTGCTTTATAGCACAGAAAACCTGTGCTAGAGCGTCGCTGGACGTCCTCACGCTGTGTGAGGACCTCCAGCGTCGCTCAATTCCCCATAGGAAAGCATTGAAAAGCATTTTCAATGCTTTCCTATGGGGAGCTCTAATGCGCATGCGCGACAGGTCTCCCCGGCCGGTGGGCGGTTCAGTCTCGCCCACCGGCCGATGTAATGCCTGGGAGGAGCGGCGGCGAGAAGAAACAGGGTCTCAGGTAAATGAACTGAAGGGGTTTTCACACCTTCAGATACAGAGGGATGGTAGGTGGGAGGGAGAGAGGACCTGCAGTGCCAGGAAAACGGATTGTTTTCTTGGCACTGGAGTTTCCTTTTAAGAGAATGAAAACATTATTTTTTTTTTGTGCAAAAACAAAATATTTCAACAGACAAAAAAAACCTGATCATTCTAATGAGGCAAAAATCTAGCAAATGCTTTAAAGTTGTATTGATGCTCATATTAACATATAGTTTTACTGTTTCACACAATTGGTCCTATCTTAAAGGAACTCTATAGAGACAGGAACACAACATGTATTCCCGATCCTATAGTGTTAGAACACTATCTAGCCCCCTTGGCCCCCTAAATAGAAGAAAATCTTACCTTTATTCCAGTATGCTGGTGCTGGCTCTGCCCCTGTTCTGCTTCCTTGGCTGACATAATCATTTCTGATGATGTCAGCCAATCACAATGCTTTCCCCATATGAAAGCATTGTATTGGCTGTGATTGTCAATTCTGATGATCTCAGCCCAGGAAGCTGGCCGGGGGCAGGGTCAAATGCCACCCTGGCATATCAGCATCTCTTCCTTGAATCAATGCATCCCTATGAGGAAAGTGACTTTGTGCAGAGGGTGGACACACTGAATATCCGTGCTGCACAGTGTGCAGCATTGCCCCAGGAAGCACCTCTAGTAGCCATCTGAGGAATGGCCACTGTAGGTGTCCTTAGGCTGTAATGTAAACACTGCCTTTTCTCTGAAAATACAGTGTTTATTACAAAAAAACCTGAAGGGACTGAACATCTACATTACGCTGTAGTTATTATGGTGACTATCGCGTCCCCTTAATTCACACCTTTTTACCTTTCATGTTTGTATAGTGTGTCCAAAAAGTAGACCTTATCCACTTAAGGAGGCTTAATATGGATGAATGTAGACCACATTTTTATTATCAAATGCTTTATGCATTCTCTTTTTATTTATGTATTTATTGTGATTGTTATACATTGAATTTCATTTGTGTCGAACTGAGCCTCGTCACGTGTTCTTGGAGGGGCCTACTGACCAGCCTCTTACTAAAAGAGTATGGGACCTTTAAAAAAACTATGTGAACAGACTTGGTTCGTGGGATTTTATATTTGGTTCGGGAACCGAACAGCTGCACGAACCGGAGACCCTCCTGGAGCTTGTTAAGCCTAATTGCTACTTTGTAGCAATTTCCACCGCAGTTTTCTCAGTGTTCGTCCGGGTGGCCGCAATTCCTATGGACGACCACGAGGTGGTAGCCATCTTGTTCATGTGAAAGCAGCCAGCAGTGTTTGGGCATGCATCTCATGGAACGGAAAACGGACACAGAAACTCCTGAACAACGCTGGACTTCCAGCATCGTCTGCGTTCGGTTCCACTTAGAAAAGTGCTGTTTGGTGGAAGCGTTCCCACGAACAAGGGGATCAAGCACCAGGGTAAGACTATTGACTCTCTTCAGTAGTTTGTTTGTTTTTAAACTATCGAACTAGACCGACCGCACGCCTTGATTCTCTGGAACTTTATTGGGCATGGGACCATGCGGGCGGGCAATCGGTCAAAATTAAGACTTCAGGAAATTCCTGAACCCTGAACTGATCTGGGTGATTTTTGGATATGTTGGTCACCCAGATCAGGGCTATCTTGTAACTTTTGTGGGGATTTTGTGTGTTTTAACCCCTTAAGGACACATGACATGTGTGACATGTCATGAATCCCTTTTATTCCAGAGGTTTGGTCCTTAAGGGGTTAAGGTACTTTTGGGATATTTGGAAAATATGTGTTTTTTGTGTTTGGAGATAATTAAGTTTAATATAGTGCTTGACGCAATTATCTCCCAGGCATAGGGGAGGGATTGACCTATTATGTATGGGAGTATCCTGGATATGAGAGCCAATGTAATTGTGTATTTGTTTCTACTGTGGTTTACTCTCAGGTCCAGAGGGGAGTGCCCCTTGCATTGGGACCTGCATATAAGGTCAGTTGTGGCCATGTTTGGGGGATTGGAGAGCTATATTCACTCTGGGGATTGCTATAATTAGTATACTCCCTTGGATCACAACACTTGCTCTTGTAAGAGCAACGTGCTTCACTCTCTGGACTAGGAGAGGCCTAACCACTGGAAGCTGGATCCTCGTATTGGGTCCAGGGTGGGTGGAGAACAGCGAGATCCCAACCAAGCTGTGGCGTTCTGTGGGGTTTGCGGTGGTTATGGTGTCCTGTGGGGTGCTTATGGTACTCAAGGATTATTAGGAAGCAGCGATTGATGGAGGTCAGGGTGCCAGGAGGTCAGTCACATCATTCAATATAATTAATTGTCTTAACCGCTTAAGGACCAAACTTCTGGAATAAAAGGGAATCATGACATGTCACACATGTCATGTGTCTTTAAGGGGTTAAATACCATATCAATTGTATCTGAGGAAATTTTTTTACAACAGATGCTCGATATAAAAGTGAGAGACTAAGTGAGATGGCTACCCTAACCAAATAAGCAATCATCTATTCAGAAAAAATGACATATTAGTCACATAGTGATGACTACTTATGCCCAGATAACTATTAAAATGCAGTTGTGTGATCAGGGCCAGGTCTACATCATGAGTGTCTCATTTCCCCCTTCCAAATTAATTACCCATTTAAAAAAGTACTTGTGTCTATAGTATGTGTGCATGTGTAGCAGTTGATGTAAATGTCTCAGTGCATGTCTGTGTATATTTTTCCAGGTACGTGTATCAGCTTCTGTATACTGTGTTTGTGCCGTGATGAGTGTAGCAGTTTGTGTGTTGGTAAGTGTGTTTACTCAATGCTGTGCATAAACCACAGAGACCTGAATGAGATATTGGGCACCAAAATAACATTAGCTTAATGAAGATCACGTGCATGGAGTCTCACAGCTAAATTTCCTATAGCAAAGGGAGGCAACCTTTGGCACTCCAGATGTTGTGGTCTACATCCACCATAATGCTCTTACACCCAAAGCATAATGGGAGGTGTAGTCCAAACATCTGGAGTGCCGAAGGTTGGTTATGCCTGGCTATAGTATAACCTTTAATAGTCAGCCAAAAATTAAACCAAAAGGAAATTAAGAAGGGGAGGAAGGGAATGGTGTGCTAAGTTTGTAATACATATATGACCTTGATGCATAACAGGATGTCCTAGAACCACCAGATAGTTACAGCACAGGCACAGTAAAGCAACTTGATTGTTTAGATCTAGAACTTAAAAAAAAGTGTTGATTTAAATAAGAATCTGTGTATCATTCAGTACAACCAGCCAGCTGGACACAAATGGGATCACTACTTGATCAGATAATATACCCCTATTCATATTGAGTGCTTAGTCTATTAATTATGAAAACACGTAAAATGTACTGAAAAGACTGTGTCTGCCAGAGGGATCAATAAAGGTTCTTAGTTATTTACTCTATTCTTGTCTTTATACCCATTTTAAATACATAATTACATCGGTATCATCATGTTGAACTTAATGTTCTCCTATTGTTTCCTCATCTCTTCCTCTTGCAAAATCTGTTCTTCTTTTCTTTATTTCTGATCAGTTTTCTTTAAAATATTAGACTAAGTAGGGACTACTTTGTCTTATGTATCCTTCTTACACCTGACATTCTCTGAGGGTGAGTACTTTCGCTGACACCGGAAATGGAGCCGATTTAAACTCTTCCTTTGGTCAAAGAAGGTCAAGCGTAGAAAAATACAAGAGACTAAGTAGTCCCTACTTTATCTTATGTTTTAAAGAAAACTTTATCAGATAGGAAGAAAAGAAGAATGGATTCTGAGCGGAAGAGAAGCGGAAGCAATAGGAGAAAGGTAATTTTGACGTGACAAAATAATAGACTAAACAGCTAATCCATAAGAAATAATTGTATATTGCATGGATAGGCAACCTTCAGCACTCCAGATGTTGTGGACTACATACCCCATAATGCTCTTACACCCATAGTGCTGGCAAAGCATCATGGGAGGTGTAGTCCAAAACATCTGGAGTGCCGAAGGTTGCCTATACCTGGTATATTGTTTATGTGGTGTTCCCATGCCCTTTCTCTTCATTTTTCTTTTTGTTAAATTTTTGGCTGATTAGCGGCATTATGTTAAGCGGTGTGTGTACCTTTTATTTCTGAGATGTCCCAGTCCTCTCCCCACTCCCTCCTGCAGATAGCTGTGTTCAGTCGAAGGGGTTGGGGCCATGCACAAATCAGGTTCTGCAGACGCCAGGCAGGTGGTAGGGAGAGAGATTTTAACCGGCAGTGCCGGTGCCCCCCTACAGGACAGGTGCCCCCCTACAGAGTAAGTGCCTAATGGGAAATCCAACCCCGTGTGTGAGGTGAATTAATTTTAATTAATAATGCAATTAGTCAACACTTAATGGTGACAATACTGGACAACAGGGAACAAATTAATCTTATCACTTCTACTAAAAACTATATCTATTTAAATATTTATTTATATTGTAGTTTTTTTGGGAGGGCAATTATTTAATAGTTTTGGATACGCTTTTCAACTGAATTAATATTTTTGACTAAACTTTTAAAATATTTTTTTCAAAATATTCAAATATCAAAAATATGTGATATATATACATGCATGTATTAATCTGGGGGCATATGAATGTGAACGTGTGTGTGCCTGTCCAATTATAGACGTCTCAACGAGCTGTATTATAGCTCATTGCGAGCTCTTTGCAAGGCAGGTGCTATGGGCAAGTGTCTGCCATGCCCTTAGATGCACGGAGCAAATCTAGTTTGAAGAATAATTCTGTGGATCTACCACAGAAAATACTTGTATCTTATACACCACTTTTCTTTTAATAAAAATACTATTTGTAGTACTAGATACTAGAAGTAGTACAACAGAACCTGTGGATATACCACAGGTTAAGCTTGTTTTTGTAGGTATAATATAAATGTTTATAGCAAAGCCTTGACATCTTCTAAACACAGTTCTGGTGCACTCCCACTTTTGATATATGACGGCCTGTGCTTAGAATTAGCTAGAGCTGAGCTCCCTAACCCTACTAAGAAAACTGGAATAATGCTGTGCTATCTAGTACGTCAGGAGGGGACCATCTAGCTACTGATGAAAATAAGTGAGAAGTTGTCTCTTCTTGTTTAGTGGGGTGCCACATATTTAACAATGCTGTTGAGCCTAGCAACCTTGATCACAGGTAATCTAGTAGGTGGAAACAGCGTGATTGGATAAAAAGAAGAATAGCTTCTACTTATTGCATGAGACACGTGATGGGAGCAAGCTGCTGGAGAAATTACAGAAGACCAGGTGGAGATGTCAGCTTCATAGCACAACATACGTTTCTGCACATCCGGCTGTCAACACCACATGACTTCTTTCACTTCTGGCTGTGCCACTAATTAGCACACACACTGGAACTCTGCACAAATATTTTCCCACATTCACATACACGCACTGGCACTTTGCAAAAATACATCCCTATTTACATGTACACACAAGCTGTCTACACGAATACACTGATGAGCCACCACATCAAAACCACTGACAGGTCAAGTAAATAATATTAATTTTATTGTTACAATGGCACCAGTCAAGGGGTGGATTATAGCATGCAGCAAGTGAATAGTCAGTTCTTGAATTGTATGTGTTAGAAGAAGGGAAAATGGGCAAGTAAAAAGATCTGAGTTACTTTTACAAGGGCCACATAGCGGTGGTTAAGCAACTGAGTCTAAGCATCTTCAAAATGGCATGTGTAGTGGGTGTTCCCAGTGTGCAGTGGTTAGTTAGTATCTACCAAGCGTAATGCAACAACGCAACAAGAACAATGCATATACCAGTGATTTATAAAAAGGCTAAATTATATTTTCATCCCGAGAATTAATGCCTCTATTTATACATGACAATACCTTACTGACCCTAGCAACTTCCGATTAACATTGCAAACTGTTGCCTAGTTTGTTTATAACAATTCCCAAATCCTTCTCTTGTCTTATCCCTAATTTGTTTCCATTTAGGGTATAAGTTGCTTATGCATTTGTTACCCCAAAGTGCATAACTTTGCATTTTTCTACATTAAATTTCATTAATTTGAGTGCTCAGTTCCCCAGATTAGCTAAACACTTCTGTAGCAAAGTCATATCCTGCTCACATTGTATTACTTTACAGTTTCGTATCAACTGCATACCTTTCATGACAACTACTCTGCCTTTAAGCCAATGTTCTACCCAAGAACAAGAATTTTCATCTAGACCAATTTATTTTAGTTTGATACAGTTTCATACAATAGGTTAGTGCTCAAACGCCTTGGCAAAATCCAAGTAGATCAAATTCACTGCAACACCCTCTATACTTCTTCTTAATTTCTTCTGACTTAATTAAGGTTAACATATTAAATGAATACAACTTGTGGATAAAAACATAAATCAGTCAGCGCACTAAATACACATAAATACCATCCCAATATAACATAACAATTGAATAATGAATAAATTGCTCACAACTTGTAGGCAATCACAGTATACAAAAGCAAGATCCATACTATGCATTACACATTCTGCAATGTCGGAGTTCCGAGGATATACATAAAAATCCTAGCCCGGAAAATCTTGGTGCCCATTATATATAGTTTAATATCTAATGGGTGGTGTGTTTGCGATTCCAATGTGCCACTTGGGAGTCAGCTCCTGATGCCCTTCCCACCTTTGTTATGTCCGCCATGTCAATAGGCAGAACTAGTTATCATGGCGAATGGACGCAATCTGGATTTGGGGGCCGGCCCAACCTCCCAATCTGCCGGTTTGTCCTTAGAATTAACCAAACAAAAATAAATACATCAAAAGTCGCAAATATTATCAGAGATCAGGAATTTATATGATGCTAAGGAGATTATGAATCATAACCAGAATAAAATAATAATAATGAATAAAGATTTAAAAAAACGAACGGTATAGTGTCACCAAGGATAAAGTGCAATAAAAGTATAAAGTGAATAAGTAATATCAAAGTGCAAATTGATTAAATAATAGTGCAATCAAACAGTGTTATAAAATTCATAAATATAGTACAATTACTTAAAGTGGCAGTGTCCTCTACAAAACAGGAGTCCAATTCATGAAATATTAAGTTAAAACTGCTGTAGTTAAATACAAAAACATTTCGAGAGTCCCCATTGTGATAGGTGGTTACAAATAGTTGCAACAAGGTAAAGTTAATGTATCATTTTGCAAGCTGCTGGGAATAATCATGGCTTCCTGCAGATGCCAAGCACTACAACCTATACCAAACCGTGGTAGATAATAATAATAAAAAAAAAAAACAACCATTTTGAAATTCTAGCTGAATACTATAGGGTGAAATGATCCCCAGGGGCATGAGGATGAACACCCAGCCAGCACTCTCTTTTTCTGGTAATGCTGATTATTGTTGGAATTTATCTTTAATAAGTGCTTGATTCCACCTACATTTTTTTGCAGACAGAGATCACCAAAACAAAAGACAAATGTAAAAACGCCAAGTCTGAATTAAGATGGTCATTGCAAAAGAGTTAAATACCACAAAGTCAAAATAGATAAATAATTTAAAATCTACCAATTTCATTTAAGAAAGAAAAATATCTAACTTTTAAAGAGATCAGGAAGATTGCAACCATGAACACATTTGCCAACAGAATAGCCACCTTTATGGAGATAGGAGCAATGAAAACTGATCAGGCAGACAGACATTAGAAAATCAGGATTCAAACAGCAGCAAGAACTCTCTAAGGGTATGTCATTTTGCCCAATATATATGACAGAATGGTTTGATCTGGACATTGATCTATATCGATTTATTATTATTTATTTATTTTTAGATGTAAAAAGTCTTTTCCACCTCTAGTTAGAATCTCTCATCACTGATTGGAGAGAAGGTGGTACTGCAATTAAAAACACTATACTAAGAAATAAAAGCACCTTCTCTCCTAACCAGTATGACCATGCTGTTGAATATATAATTACAATTTTATAACATGACAGGAGGCTTCGTATTTGCTTAAGACTTTCTTTACTTAAGCTTCACAGCAGCACTTTTTTACTTAGTAACAAGGTAACCAATCAGAAAAAGAGATAACAAGGTATATAAGTCCCTCCCAGCGACGTCATTTCCTCTTTCTTTGCTGCTTCACACCAGTACAGGTCAGAGTGCCACTGTCTCCTACTTAATGTGGGTTTCTGTGGTTTTACTACTATTTTACCTATTAATTTTTTCTGTCATACTCCTTCAACTGTTATCTATTTACATATTATTTTATCCTTGAGCTTACTACCTACTTTCCTAAGCTCATCTTTTGTTTATATATTTTCTCTTCCCATATAACTATTTTGTTTAGTATTTCCTTATTCATTTATTTATTGTGTAAAGTTTCTTACTTATTATTTCATGTAATTTCGTTTTTCCTTCACTCCAGCCCGGTTTTATTCGGCGGCATTCTCGCCCCGTTTCCCGGGCTTTTCGGACTGTGGAGAACGCCTCCAACGGTCCTCAGTGCGCACGGCGGCCATCTTGGATCTCGCGCTCCCCCGCGGGATCCAAACGGCTTCCTCTCTAGTGCGCACGCGCGAGATCGCGGCGGCCATTTTCCTGGAGCCGCGATCTGCTTTTTTCCCTCCACCCGTGCGGCGGGCATTATACCGCTTTACACAGCGGTCAGATTCCATTACACAAGTTCAATACATCAACGTCACGGACTTATATTATTAAGGCTATATATATTTTCCCTGCATATTTCCCTCACTAATAAGGAAGTTTTCACCACTATACTGGTACAGCTTTACCTCTGTCTTGCTCCCCCTTGGGGAGAAGTTTATATTACATCCGTTTTACTGGAATTTAAAACCAATTTATTCATATATAACTGGAATCATATTTCTCAAATACTTATTTTGAACAATTCCACATATATAATTTATGATTAATACATCTCAAATTTACACAATTCATGTGTATAAGGTTGATGAACTATTAAATATGATTGCTGTCTGTTTATACAGCCCATGATCGGCCCGCTTTGTCTGTGCCACGATACCTCTATACGGGTGTGAAAAAGTATTCCCTGAGGTGATTTATTACTGGGTGACCCCCAGTTTCAGCTTGCAATGTGGAATTATAACAAACTGTAATATTCCGTGACGGCCTTTAAATACATTATAACACTGGCCTATTTTGCCCCATAGGTTTCAACACTATTGCTATGGAGGCTTCAAATCAAGACCAAAATTTGCAAGCAATTATTAACGCAGCTGTAGCTGCTTCACTGGAGAAGGCCCTGGCTCGGGTGCTGCCCGTGGATTCAAAAGAGCCAAAAATTTCGGAAACTCCGCATTCTGATGAAGATGCGGAGGAGTCCGACTCCATAAATAGAAACCCTTCCAAACCCAGTAAACGTTATTGGAAAGGGAATGGGCCTGAACCTCTCAAACGTAAGGGGAAAGAGCCGGCGAAGCGCCCTAAACAGGCGGATGTTAGAGAGCAACACTCCATCCAGCCTACCCTGTCGGAAGAGGAGGAAGACTCCTTCGACCTACACCCCTTAGCCATCCTGGATGAATGGCAGGCTGACCACTCCTCAGATGAAGGGGAAGACTGGCCCGAAGCACCCTTTAAAGGTGCTCCTCTCCCTCAATCCATCATGGGAGATCTCCCAACTGAAAGTGAGATACCCGGATCGAATCCATCTGGGGACGCTGAATCTTTCCTGGATGCACTTGGCCAACCTCTGTTTGACCCGAGGCAAATTAGATATCCCCGATCATCTGAATGGTCACTTCCAGACCATCTTGCTCAGTATATTCACTTCTGGATCAGAAGACCCTTAGAGCGGGAGATCCGTAAAAAACTACGAGCAGAATGTCCTAGGCCCACTCTACCGGATAGAGTTGCAGTGACCCCAGAATTTGATACGCTGCTCCACACATATCTGGCCAGATCGGGCCGTGATCCAAAGAAGGGCATTGAGCGCAGCCTACGCCTGACCCAAGACAAAATGCTAGATATCCTAGGACCCCTAGCTAAAATTCTCCTACTGTCTGATGAAGCCCTATCTAATGAAGGCCCTCTAGACCCATCTGTGATTAGAGAATGGGCACTACGCTCTATTTGCCTGCTGGGCAACGCTAATACATCTCTCTGTACTGAGCGTAGAAAAGCAGTGCTGCTGCGTATGGATGCCAAGCTGGCTGACTTGGGAACCAAAGAATTGGGCCCCAAAGCAAAGGGTCTATTGTTTGGAGAACCATACATTAAAGAACTACATAAGCATGTAAACCTATATGCCACGCTAAACAAGGCGCAGTCATCCATGAAAAGGGTATTTCATTATCAACCCTCACGGGTTTTTGGCAGGGCTGGCCGTACAAGGGGTCGTACAGTCAGCCGTTTCTGGACCACAAACCAACGCCAGAGAACCCCAACTTCATCATCTTTTTTCCCCAACTATCAAACAAGAGGCTCCTACGCCCAAAGGGCAGATAGAGGAAGAGGGTACAGATCCCGCGGACGCAACAGATATCCAACAGGTGAGATTTCCTACCCTTCACCTTTTTACTGTTTATCATGCGGGCAGGTTGTCACACTGTGTAGACATGTGGAAGACTCTGTCTTCAGATACCTGGGTCCTGAACACAGTTCAGGGTTATTCCATAGAGTTTCATTCTCTTCCTTCTCAAACAGGTTTTCCTCAGTATCCAAAAATGTCGAAGTCTCAGAGCCTTCTTCTAGATTCAGAACTACGTTCTCTTCAAACAAAAGGAGCAATTCAACTCGCTCCTCTAGACGGAGGTTTCCTCAGCTCCATCTTCTTAGTCCAGAAGAAATCAGGGGACTTTCGTCCAGTAATCAATCTCCGTCAACTGAACTCTTTCGTTGTCTACAGGCATTTCAAAATGGAAGGGATTCACCTCCTCAGAGACATTCTACGGCCAGGCGATTGGTTCTCTCGCCTCGACCTCAAGGACGCTTACCTCTCGGTACCAGTACACCCAGCCAGTCAGCGTTTCCTCCGCTTTCATTGGCACCACCGAATCTTCCAATTCACCTGCCTTCCATTCGGCCTGAGTTCCGCCCCGTGGTGCTTCACCAAACTGCTCAAACCAGTCACCGCACATCTTCGAGAAAGGGGCATTCGTTGTTTGATCTACCTCGACGACCTCTTACTTCTCTGCGAAGACGCATCCAGGCTGCGTTCACAGACGAACTACACATCTGGATTAATCGAGTCCTTGGGGTTCGTCATAAACCAAGAGAAATCATCACTGTCCCCGTCCAGAGTCATCCAATTTCTCGGCTTCGAGATCGACTCTTCAACTTGTGTTCTCCGCCTACCCCAGTCCAAGTTATCTGCGATCAAAAGGAACTTCGCAAAGTCCTTCGTCAGGAGGATTTACCCCTTCGAGGTTTAGCTCGGATTGTAGGCCTGCTTTCTGCTTCAATTCAGGCAATCTACCCAGGCCCCCTTCACTACCGGGCCATGCAACGTTTGAAAGCTCAATTCCTCCGGTCTCATCCATCATACGATCAGAGGGTCCCGATTACTGCAGAGGTGAGGAAAGAACTCTTTTGGTGGCTCCGTCACATGTCAGCCTGGAATGGCAAGGCAATCTTCGGTCCCACCCCGGACTATGTAGTGGAATCAGATGCAAGCCTCCAAGGTTGGGGTGCAACCTGTCATACGACCTCCACCGGAGGACCATGGACCACCTCAGAACACTTTCTCCACATCAATTGTCTGGAATTAATCGCAGGCTCGTTCGCAATTCGCAGGCTGACCAGTCACCTCTCGAACTGCTGTATTCTCCTTCGGATGGACAATGTCTCAGCTGTCCAATACATCAACAAATTGGGCGGGGCCAGATCCCGCATCCTTTCCGAAGTGACGAAAGACATCTACGAGTTTTGCTTCCAACGCAACATCACACTTCGAGCAGAATATCTCCCAGGGGAATCGAACATCACTGCGGATTGGTTCTCCCGACATTGGAGGGACACCAGCGACTGGCGCCTACACAGAACAGTTTTCCTCCACATCTCCAAACGCAGGGGCCCGTTTACCCTAGACCTATTCGCCTCCCGGACAAATTTTCAAGTCCCACGGTTTTTCAGCTGGCTTCCAGACCCAGAATGTTTAGCGGTAGATGCCTTCCTTCAGAATTGGCCGACAACGGGAGCCTATGCTTTTCCTCCATTTGCGATGATTCCCAGAACTCTCCTCCAGATTCGCAGACAACAGATCACTCTGGTATTACTCACACCGCTCTGGCGGGGCCAAGCATGGTTTCCGGATCTTCTGGACCTCTCCTGCCAAGATCCCCTCCTTCTGCCTCCATGGCCAAACCTTCTAGAAGACCCTCAAGGGAACCCTCATCCAATGATAACACAAGGCCACCTCCACCTTGTAGCCTGGACTCTTTCAGGGGTACCTGGCACTTCGGAGAACTATCACAGAGATCTAAGGAACTCCTCTGGGATTCATGGGCCCCTGGAACTAGAAGATGCTATCTTTCTTCCTGGAACACTTGGTGCAATTGGTGCCTGGAACGGAATACCGATCCCCTTACGGCCCCTAGACAATACATTTTGAACTTCCTCTCTCATCTTTTCGATCTAGGCCGCTCATACAGATCCATCAACGTTTCCCGTTCAGCCATCTCGGCAGCCCATGTTCCTCTAGACGGAGTTCCAGTGGGCCAGGACCACCTGGTTTGTAGACTTTTGCGGGGCATCAAACTAGCTCGCCCCCCCAAACCAAAATACTCCCATCTGTGGGACGTTAATGTCATGATCAGTTTCCTTGAGTCTTGGCCGGACAACGAAGATCTCTCCCTCCGTCAACTCTCGGCAAAATTCACCCTATTACTTTGCTTAGTGTCCTTCAGACGAATATCAGATGTTCGAGCATTTGACCATGACGCTATCAATTTCTCCCCAGAGGGTGTCACATTCTCCGTGTCCAGACGGACAAAATCGAACTCTTCTTCTATATTTTACCCTTACTTTCCTAACCACCCAAAATTGTGCGTGGTGTCTCTTCTTTCTCGTTACTTATTACTCACCTCCTCACTTCGTTCCACAACTTCCAGCCAACTATTGGTCTCATACGTCCAGCCACATAATCCAGTGTCATCCACAACCCTGGCCCGATGGGTTAGGTGGTTACTCTCCCTAGCCGGGATTGAAGCCTCCTTCGGAGCCCACTCCATCAGAGGGGCGGCAGCATCGGGGGCATTCAACGCGGGAGCCTCGCTTCCAGACATTCTTCAATCTGCAGACTGGTCCCGAGAACAGACGTTCCGCAACTTCTACTTTCGTCCCGCTGTGCACGCTTCCTTAGCCCTCCTTGGGGAGCGTTAAAACAGCAAATACGAAGCCTCCTGTCATGTTATAAAATTGTAGATTATGCTAGCTTTAGTGTACCTATAATCTTAATTTTATTAATGACAGGAGGCGAGTATTTCCCACCACTGTTACCTTCGGTTTTTCCCCACCCTAGGTTCGCCCCACTAGGTAAGTTTCTAAGGTAAGTTCTAAGGCTAGAACGAACACACTATACCTTACTTCCATGGGGCCAGCTATTATTGTCTATCCTGTATAGCTTAACTGTTCTAACAAATTATAACATATGTTGCATAACAACCGGTTATCATGATTTCCAAATCCAATTCACGGATTAATCCTTGGTTTCGACTCTGCTCTCTCGTTTCAGCATAAAACTCCCTTAAGAAGTCAAAGCTAGTGGCCGTTCCTTCACGAACTTCACCTCTACCCTTCAAGAACGCAAGTCTACGTTCCTGTTTCCCTCTCAAGCATCTCTTCTCATATGACATCCTGAATTCCTCATCTGGTTCCTTCTGTTCCGGTTCCTGTTTGTTCGCAGCCAGAAAGAGGAAATGACGTCACTGGGAGGGACTTATATACCTTGTTATCTCTTTTTCTGATTGGTTACCTTGTTACTAAGTAAAAAAGTGCTGCTGTGAAGCTTAAGTAAAGAAAGTCTTAAGCAAATACTCGCCTCCTGTCATTAATAAAATTAAGATTATAGGTACACTAAAGCTAGCATAATCTACAATTGTACAAAGGGATATAGATCTGCTGTATTCCCAGGAACCAGAGACCAGGACCTAATCTGACAAAATCTTAATTTAAGGCATGTCTGGGACTTATTAATAATGATAAAATTGTGATAAACCACTAATGGGGGAGACCTGGTCATCCTCAATAAAGAGGATTATGTAAGGGAGTTAAATAGACAGCTGTTAGGTAGCTATGAAATCTATAAGAAATTGCCTCCTGATCCTACATAAACTTTACAAACTAAGATTTCAGTGAATGTCGAGTAAGACAATTATAGATGAGGACCTTTTTTAAGTTCTTAGAGGTCAACTTTCCTGTGATACCGATGTATTAGATGTTGCCCAAGGTACAGATATCTCTTACAAACCCTATGGGCAGACCAATTGTGTCAAGCATAGATTCTGTCTGGTCACCCCTTTCAAAATAACTGGATCAATTGTTGAAAACATACCTGGCTAGGGTAAAATCATATCTAAAGGACACAAATAAAGTTTTGCACAACTTAATGAGTGTGTATGTACGGAACAGTACATATTAACTACATTTGATGTCATGAGCCTATATACATCAATTGAATATACAGATTGTTTAAAAACAACCAAGGAGGTTTTGAGCCAGTTGACCTACATTGGAGACGCCCTGGGGTTCCTTCTGTTGGAAAAGAACTACTTCCTTTTCAGAGATTCTTTCTATCTCCAGTTTTGTGAGATTTCGAAGGGGACCAATGTAGCCCCAACCTATGATAGAATATACATGGCAGGTCTAGAGGATAAGGTAGTCTACAAAAATAAACTCTATGATGCTGGACATACATAGATTACATTTTTATTATTTGGAATGGTTCAGAAGAAAGCCTGTTTTCTTTTTGAGTTCCTTAATATATGCTCCACCAGCAATTTTTTTTTTTACCATGTTGTCTGATAGGACAAGGATTGCCTTTCTAGACCTCCTCATGCAAAAAGAGGAGGGAAGTTTTCCACAAGTTTCTATGGAAAGGAGACGGACCATAATTACTTACTACATTTGGAGAGCTTTCATCCCCTGTGGTTCTAAAATCCCTCCCCAAAAGCAAGTATACTAGGCTAAAGAAAAACATCTGAAATCCTAGACGGAAGGAGATCTATCTGACAGACAGTCATAAAAAGAGGGTACCCACATACCTTTACAAACACAGTTACATAAAGTGCAATCTAAAGATAGACAGGGATTACTGAATGTAGCCAGATCAGATTAGAATGATAATACTACTAAATGAGGAACATAACCATAAAGAATTAAGTCACTTAATTAATTGGGTCCAATATGCCAGGTATCCCAAAGATCATACTAAAAACATTGGCAATAATAGCAAAACTAGTATTAAATACAACGAAAACACAGTATACATTAGTCACATGTATTCATGGAAACAGCAACAAAAATACATCAATGCTATTCATACTATAGAGTCACAAGGATACCTCAAAATAAATCCACCCAACTTAGAAATACATACCAAAAAAACAAGAAAATAGCAGAAACAGTGAGAAGAGGGAGACAGTCAGAATAGCCCCAAACGTTTTGGCAAAATTGCCTTTTTCAAGGGAGCATTAAGAATGATAATACTGACATAATTAAAGTCATCTCAATATATGACGCCTTATCCACAAGAGTTAGGAAAATAATTTAGAAAAAACTGGCACATGTTAACAACTTGCCAGTGATCACAGAATTCGCATGGCCCCCAATGGCATCTTTAAAAAAATAAAATAAAAAAAAATGCCCCTTGATTACAGATAGGCTTGTAAGGACAGTTATGCAGATTGTATTAAATCCTTAGGATCACCAAAATTGTGAAATTACCTACAGTATCTCACAAAAGTGAGTACACCCCTCACATATTTGTAACTATTTTATTAAATCTTTTCATGTGACAACACTGAAGAAATGATACTCTGCTACAATGTTAAGTAGTAAGTTTACAGCCTGTATTACAGTGTAAATTTGCTGTCCCCTCAAAATAACTCAACAGACAGCCATTGATGTCTAAAAGTTGGCAACTAAAGTGAATACACCCTTAAGTGGAAATGTCCAAATTGGGCCAGCTCCGGCTTTATTGTTTCTTTTATACACATTTTCCCACAAGGTTACCACCCACGTGGACCGTGTGGTACACAGGACACAAAGTTACAACAACCAATCAACAACATATAATACAGTCAGACACTCCCAGCTAATGCACACAAACCCTCCCCTTATACTTTTTACACATTTTCTATAACTTTAAAATTACACATCACATTTGCATAAAACTTTTTTAGAAACAGCATAATGAGGGAACAAACATACTCAAAAATCATGCAAATTCGTTCAGCCGTTCGGGAGTTAGCTGGAAGTCTCCTTTGACCGACCGCACGCACATTTTCAGGCCCAAAACAGTTCTACAGATTTGGGCTGTGCGGCCGGTCTATTCATCCCAGTTCAAATATCATTTGAATGCACGAACGGGTGCCGTTCGTGAAAATAACAATGTTAATGTGGTGTTCGAATTGTTGAACGCTGTTGGACTCCATTCAAATGTGAAAGTTCCAAAAGAAGGTAAAACTTCAGCCGTATTCGTGCCGTCGAGTATCCAATTTTAGTTCCATGAACTCGACGGCAAAACAGCCACTTCGGCCACTTCGGCTGCATCCGAAGTGCCATAGCAAAAGTGCAGATCCTTTCCCCAGAGTGTTTAAAGGGGCAGAATGAGGGTATTAAAATTCCATAAGCCCAAATAGGGTTTTTAAACGGCAATACCCCACGGGCCATAGTCCCATGGCAAGAGGCTGGCAAACAGGCCCCATGAATGCGAGGTCACATTCGCCACAGGCCCAAAGTGTCAATATTTTGTGTGGCCAACATTATTTCCAGCACTGCCTTAACCCGCATAGGCATGGAGTTCACCAGAGCTTCACAGGTTTCCACTGGAATCCTCTTCCATTCCTCCATGAGGACATCACAGAGCTGGTGGATGTTAGATACTTTGTGCTCCCATATATGCTCAATAGGGTTTAGGTCTAGAGACATGATTGGCCAGTCCATCACCTTTACCTTCAGCTACTTTAGCAAGGCAGTGGTCGTTTTGGAGGTGTGTTTGGGGTCGTTATCATGTTGGAATACTGCCCTGCGAACCAGTCTCTGAAGGGAGGGGATCACGCTCTGCTTCAGAAGGTCACAGTACATGTTGGCTTTCATGTTTCACTCAATGAACTGTAGCTCCCCAATGCTGGCAGCACTCATGCAGGCCCAGACCGTGACACTCCCACCACCATGCTTGACTGTAGGCAAGACACACTTGTCTTTTGTACTCCTCACCTGGTTGCCGCCACACACGCTTGACTCCATCTGAACCAAATAAGTTTATCTTGGTCTCATCGGACCACAGGACATGGTTCCACGTCCTAAGTCTGCTTGTCTTCAGCACCCTGTTTGCTGGCTTCCTTCTGGGACGACAGCCATGCAGACCAATTTGATGCATGTGCGGCGTATGGCCTGAGCACTGGCAGGCTGACCCCACCCACCCCTTCAACCTCTGCAGCAATACTGTCAGCACTCATACGTCTATTTCCCAAAGACAACCTCTGGATATGACGCTGAGCACATGCACTCAACTTCTTTGGTCGACCATGGCAAGGCCTGTTCAGAGTGGAACCTGTCCTGTGAAACCACTGTAGGATCTTGCCCACCATGCTGCAGCTCAGTTTCAGGGTCTTTGCAATCTCTTTATAGCCTAGGTCATCTTTATGTAGAGCAACAATTCTTTGTTTTCAGATCCTCAGGGAAGTCTTTGCCATGAGGTGCCATGTTGAACTTCCAGTGACCAGTATGAGAGAGTGTGAGAGCAATAACACCAAATGTAACACACCTGCTCACCATTCACACCTGAGACCTTGTAACACTGAGTTACATGGCACTGGGGAGGGAAAATGGCTAATTGGGCCCACATTTCCACTTAGGAGTGTACTCACTTTTGTTGCCAACGGTTAGACATTACTGGCTGTGTGTTGAGTTATTTTGAGGGGACAGCAAATTTACACTGTTATATTATTATTATTATTGCGATTTATATAGTGCCAACAGGTTCTGTAGTGCTTTACAATATAATTAGAGGGGGAATTTAACTATAAATAGGACAATTACAAGAAAACTTACAGAAACGAAGGGTTGAAGAGGGCCCTGCTCAAACGAGCTTACAGTCTATAGGAGGTGGGGTATAAAACACATTAGGATAGGAAATAGAAGTCAAATTAGGTGGGAGTGAAGCAGAACTGGAGGAGAGAGTAGAGTGCTACCCTTTAGGAGAGAGCAAGAGACAGGTATGTGAGGTAGAGGTTAGTCTGGGAGGCCATAGGCTTTCCTAAAGAAATGAGTTTTAAGGCACTTCTTAAAGGATTGAAGACTAGGGGAGAGTCTGATGGCGGTAGGCAGGCTATTCCATAGGAAGGGAGTCACCTGCGAGAAGTCCTGCAAGCGTGAGTTGGCCGTACGGGTACGAGCAGCGGACAGAAGGTCACGAGCAGAGCGGAGAGACCGAGAAGGGGCATACCGATGGATCTGTGAGGAGATATAAGAGGGGCTAAGATTATTCAGTGCTTTATAGGTATGGGTTAGCACTTTGAATTTGCTCCTATAGTATTCAGGAAGCCGATGTAAGGACTGACAGAGGGGTGAGGTGTGAGAGGACCGACTAGAGAGGAAAATCAGTTTGGTGGCAGCATTCATTACAGACTGTAGCGGGGCAATACGGCTATTGGGAAGACCAATTAGGAGAGAGTTACAATAGTCCATGCGAGAGATTACTAGAGCATGGACAAGCTCTTTAGTAGCATCTTGTGTAAGAAAGGGGCGGATGCGGGCAATGTTTTTGAGGTGGAATTGGCATGATTTGACAACAGTCCAGATGTGAGGCCAGAATCAAAAGTAACACCAAGACAATGTACTTGTATGGATGGGTTGATATGGGTGCCATCCATACAAGTACATTGTCTCAGGGAGAGCGAGAGAGGAGGATTAATATTAGGAGGAGGAAAGACAAGAAGTTCTGTTTTGGAAATATTCAGTTTCAGAAAGAGGGAGGACATCCAATCAGAGATAGAAGAAAGGCAAGAGGTGACACGTTGCACGACATCAGGGGAGAGGTCTGGGGAGGAGAGAGTTATCTGGGTGTCATCAGCGTACAGGTGGTATTTTAATCCAAAAGAGGTAATAAACTTGCCAAGAGAGGCAGTGTAAAGAGAAAATACAAGGGGACCAAGGACAGAGCCTTGGGGGACTCCAACTGAGACAGGACGAACAGTGGAGGTATCATTAGAAAAGGAGACACTGAATGAGCATTGGGAGAGATATGAGGAAAACCATGAGAGGACAGAGTCACAGAGACTGAGTGATTGAAGAGTTTGGAGAAGGAGAACATGATCAACACTGTCAAAAGCAGTGGAGAGGTCAAGAAGAAATAGTATGTAGTAGTGACCTTTGGATTTAGCTGTGATAATGACATTAGTGACTTTGATAAGGGCAGTCTCAGTAGAGTGGAGGGGGCGGAAGCCGGACTGAAAGGGGTCGAGGAGAGAGTAGGAGTTGAGGAAGCAGGCCAGATGGGTTAAGACTAGTCTTTCAAGAAGCTTTGAGGAAAAAGGTAGCAGGGATATAGGACGATAGTTAGAGGGGGAGGATGGGTCGATATATGTTTTTTTTAAAAGGTGGGTACTACAGTAGCATGTTTCATGACAGCAGGAACTGTGCCAGAAGAAAAAGTGCATTTGAAGATGTGTGTTAAGGAGGGCACAAGACAAGAGGAGAGAGATCTAATAAGGTGAGACGGGACAGGATCAAGCGGGCAAGTGGTGGGGCGAGAGGAAAGGATAAGCGCAGTAGCCTGGGAGAAGGTCGGAAGGGTTGGAGAGGCATGATCCAGGGGAGGTTGAAAAGGTGCAAGGTGGTGTGAATTCTTTCCTTAGCTGTTCAGTCTTGTCAGTAAAGTAGCATGCAAGACTATCGTCTGTAAGGTTAGTTTCGGGGATGGCCGCAGCAGGGCAAAGAAGAGAGTTAAAGGTATCAAAGAGACGCTTGGGATTGTGGGAGCATGAATGAATAAGAGAAGAAAAGTATGACTGTTTGGCAAGGGCAAGGGCTGTGCTGTATGA
This sequence comes from Pelobates fuscus, assembly GCF_036172605.1. NCBI lineage: Eukaryota > Metazoa > Chordata > Amphibia > Anura > Pelobatidae > Pelobates > Pelobates fuscus. Next base: position 248,675,917 of record NC_086320.1, read on the forward strand.
ACGCAATATGAATAAACCTCTTTACATTGTAGCAGAGTGTCATTTCTTCAGTGTTGTCACATGAAAATAAACATTCACAAAAATATGAGTGATGTACTCACTTTAGTGAGATACTGTATGTTTGAACTGCTTGTCCTGTAGTGCCATGATACAGGAAGATTAATGTTACCATCTGTATAAAGGGAAAAAATATAAGATAAATGCACGTCTGTTGTAAAATGGGTTTTGTCATATATCTACTAAAGTGTCTGTGTGTCATATCACCACTCCACTCCTGCTGTCTCTGCAGATGCTGGATCTCCTGTCCCACGGTGTCCCAACTTTTGGCTGACATTGCAGGTGCACACATGTACGTGCATACGCAATAACAGCGAAAGTGCGTGCGCCTTTCCCGTGGCCTTTTTTCTTGGTTCCTTAAAGGGAGTGTTGCCCAATTATTATTGCCATTTATATAGCACCAACAGATTCTGTAGCACTTTACAATATTATGACAGGGGGGATTTAACTATAAATAGGACAGTTACAAGAAAACTTAAAGGAATGATAGGTTGAAGAGGACCCTGCTCAGACGAGGTTACAGTCTCCTTTTATACTTGTTCCCTAGTTAACCTAATTAGTTTCCTAGCCTATCAACACACACTTAGACCTATTTATACCTGCCTTTGACATCACTTCCTTGCCCTGTCATGGTCTTTGTGGCCTGAGAGTGCATTCCTATAGTTCTGACTTTTCTGACATTTTTTCTGGTTTATCCGTTACTCTGGTATCTTTGACCCTTGGATTTATTCTATGATTATCCTTCCATCTCCTCTCCTGACCTTGACTACTATCTACTTTTTTCTGTACACCTATCTACGTTAAGTCTGGCCACCCTAAGGCCCGGTAATACGTCGTTGTGTATAGGGAAAGGGCAGTATTGTTTGCGTGTGTGGATATTAGCCCTTGGTACTGCGTGGGTTGACTTGCGTAGGGGAAACAACCCATAAGATGTGTGAAAGATTTTCAAAGTACAAGTTCACCATACAGACAAGTTTGGTAGATCTCTCTATCCATATCAGCTCTGCCTATTGATGCAGTGAACATGATGACAACTGGGGCAGCACTAGGGGCTGACTCCCGAGTGCCAGGTTGGAATCGTAAATACACCACCCTGTAGATATTAAACTATATATAACTAGCAACAACTTTTTCTAAGCTCTGATTTTTTTTGTTTATTCTCGGGCACCCTAATTTTGCAGAATGTGACATCATCACGCGATTGAGGATGATGTCATACAGCTGCAACCCTGGCATGTACCAGAGAGAAAGATGCTCCCCACCTGTAAAAACCATAATCTGGATCTTGCTCTTATATTCTGTGATTGACTACAAGTGGAGAGCAATTTATTCATAATTCAATTGTTATGTTTTACTGGGATGGTATATATGTGTATTTAATGCACAGAATGTTCTATGTGATTATCCACAAGTTGTATTTATTTAATATGTTTAATCAAGTAATTGTTATGTAAGATGGTATAAATATCCACTTCGTGCACTTATTGTTCAGACTTTACAAATACACGTGTTTGTGCTGAATCGTTGTCTACTTTCTGTACTCCTAAATAAAAGATTGCCTCTTTAAGAAACCATAGGTGTGCCCAGGTATTTGTATCTAAAGCTACTGTTTGGAGGCACCCTGATGGGAGTATTCCCCGACTAAGTGTTTGCACTTTCTCTTCATTCAAAAAGTGGATACAATATGGGAGAACTGGAAGGTTGGCTGAGTAACAAAACTTGTTAATTTGTCAGGATTACCAATATAGGTCTTATTTTACTAGGCATTTATAAGTTCCGCATGTGCGGATCATGACATGTAAAGTGCTACCAAACAGTAGGTTCATCCATTATACTTTAGATAAATAAATAAAATGATTAAACATGGTAGAAGGGCTTTGTAAATAATTAACTGATTTACATGTGCAACTGTGTGAATTCTACATACTTATGGGAAGTACTTGAAATAATGTGGTCATTAGAATGTGGATCCTCACATAGTTAGTAAAGTACGGCATGCTGGTTAATCCTGTAGGATGCATATTTAAAATGCTAGCCTACAGAAGAATGCATGATATGTAAATGCCCTATACTCTCTGCATATAAAAATAGTTCTTTAAACCTTACACATAACCAAATCCTTGTACACTAATTTAAAAATGTAGTAAATGCTATAAACAGCAAGTCTCAAATTAGCAGGACGTGCTGTTTTGTAGGCCAAAGTTAAATCATATTTCATTGCGTGTCTACAGTTCTACAACTCTCTCACATTTCAACTTTAAAAAATTGGTATGAGACAATACATTTCTTACATGGACATAAAAAGCTGTTGATAAAACATCAGGTCTGACAGCTCTTTTATGTTACCGTTCATACCTTCATTTTCATCTATAGAGTTGGAATAGTATTCCAGTGAAAAGTTTACTCATATTTACATTCTATGTATTTATTTATTATTTATTTGTAGCTTACCATACTCTGTTATTGTATAAGAAAACATTTTCAGAGAAAAAGTACATATATAATACATAATCTAAAATGCGTAATATAAAAAATGTAAGGCTACAGACTTTGGTTACTACATGTTTTTTTTTTTTTGACCAGCAGCTGAGAATGAAACACAAAATGCCATTTTAATTCATGCAAATGCAGATGAGACACTGTAGCATTCTCATTGGGATGTCATGCTGCATTTTCCTTGGTCGCTTATTTTCATCACTGATTCTATTCATCAACTTGCTTACATACAAGAAATTCTTTGTCTTTGACCAAGGGAGCTGAATAAATAGATATCCTTTGGCCTAGTTATAGAAAAATAAAATTAAAACATGTTTTCTATTGATTATAATATAATCATGAAGATTACAATAAATGTTATGGAAGACATTTTTCTTAATGTTTGGATTGAAAGGGGTTGACTCAAAAAGCTATTTTAAAATTATTATTTTTTATAAATGTTTCTTTATTGAAGTTTTTTTCCCCTTTTTTTCAAAACACCTTTACAGGAAATACAATAAGTTCACTTAAAGGACCACTATAGTGCCAGGAAAACATACTCGTTTTCCTGGCACTATAGTGCCCTGAGGGTGCCTCCACCCTCAGGGACCCCCTCCCGCCGGGCTCTGGAGAGAGGAAGGGGTTAAACACTTACACTCCAGCGCCGGGCGGGGAGCTTTCCTCCTCCTCTCCTCCTTCCTCGCGACGTCATCGGCTGAATGCGCATGTGCGGCAGGAACCAGCGCGCGCTTTCCTATGGACGCTGGCGTCTTCTCACTGTGATTTTCAAAGTGAGAAGCACGCAAGCGCCTCTAACGGCTGTCAATGAGACAGCCACTAGAGGCTCTAGAGGCTGGATTAACCCTCAGTATAAACATAGCAGTTTCTCTGAAACTGCTATGTTTATAAAAAAAAAAAAGGGTTAACCCTAGCTGGACCAGGCACCCAGACCATTTCATTAAGCTAAAGTGGTCTGGGTGCCTAGAGTGGTCCTTAAAAGATATATCTAGTTCACAACTGAATTGAAGAATGCCCATAACCCCTGCTTTAAACACACATCAAAGCATAAAAAAAAAAAAGTAGAAAGAAAAAGCTAGAAATAAAAAATTCAAAAGACTGAAAAAGCAAAAATGGAAAAAGACGAAGTGGGAAAAGACAAGACCATGAGACCACACTTGGACTTAGGTGGGATGTTGTAGTTAGTCCTCTTGTTTGTATAAGCAAACTTTTAGAATGTAACATCTGTCCTGTCCTTGGTGATCATCAGCAGGGCTGGCCTTAGGCCATTAGGCGCCCTGTGCGAAAAGTCTTCACGGCGCCCCCCCCCCCCCCCCCCAACAAGTTGCCTTATATATACAGTCACACACAGGCAAAGGCAGACAGACAAACAAACAGTTACAAGCAGACAGTCAGACACGCTCAGTTACAGGCAGACAGTTACAGGCAGACAGTCACACACACAGTCACAAACAAGCAGACCGTCATACACACTCGGTTACAGTCATGCAGACACTCACGCTGATAGGCACACATACAGGCACACACAATGGCACAGCTACAGCGACACACACAATTGGAGTCACACACAAAGGCAGACAGTCACACACACAGGGAGGCAGTCACACAGACAGAAAGTCACATACAGACAGACAAACACACACACACACACACAGGCAGTCAGACAGTCACACACACAAGCAGGCAGTCACACACAGGCAGGCAGTCACACACAAGCAGGCAGGCAGTCTCATACACACACACACACACACACACACACACGCAAACAGTCATACACAGGCAGTCAGACAGTCACAGACACACACACAGCCACACACACACAGGCAGGCAGTCACACAGACAGTCACACACACATACACACACACAAAGACAGACAGTCACACAAACAGGCAAACAGTCACACACACACACAGACTTACCTCTTTTCATTATGGCTGGAAGGGAGAGTGGAAGCAGTTAGATGTTGGGGAAGCAGGGACTCCTTTCTGCTTCCCTCTAACTGTGCAGCAGTTACCAGGGACTTCGGGTAGGCATTAGCCCCGCCTCTGCCTCGCCAATAGCCCTGCCTCCGCCACTCTGTAAGCCCCGCCACCGCCACCTCGATTTTTGTTTTTTGTTTTGCTCCACTGCCACTCGGGGTGGTCCTAAACGCCACAGGGTGGCAAAGAACATCCTCACCATTACCTGGTCCCTGCCTTTTCCTGGGGACTGCAAATATTAGTGTTTTAAAGCAGTAAAACATATCACAATGATTATATCGTCAGTAAAAGTGCAGTTTTTTTGCATTTTTCAAACACATTTTTCTAATTTTTCACTGACAATATAGCTGTTGTGAGATTAGTGAGAACACTGTGTTTAGTGAAGTCTCCCAAGTATAACAGTACCCCCCCATGTTCAGGTTTTAAGGCTTGCATTTCATTTTTTTCACATTGAAATTTGCCAGTTTGGTAATGTTGCCTTTGAGGCCGTATGGTAGCCCAGGAATGAGAATTACCTGCATGATTGCATACCATTTGCAAAAGTAGACAACCTAAGGTATTGCAAATGGGGTATGTCCAGTCATTTTCACTTAAAAATAACATAAAATAAGCAGCCACTTAGTAGATAACTCCCTAATTCCTACGGTCTTTCAGTCACATTTACTAATACTAAATAAAGATTACTTCGTATTAGTTAATTCAGCCCCTACTCGCTATACCGCGAGTAGGGGCATGTCTAGTAAATAACAAAACAAACAAAAAAACCTATTGCCCCCACCCCTGTGCGACAGGTGGGGGCACTAAATAAGAATGTGGAGGTGGGGACCTACTGTCCTCCCCCCCGGGCCCCCACCCCTTAGGAGTGGGTGGGGGCCATAAATAAAAATTGGGGGGGACCTAATGTCCTCCCCCCGGGCCCCACCCCTGCGCGGCAGGTGGGGGCCCTAAAAAACAATAAGGGGTTCCCCCCCCAGCCCCCACCCCTGAGCGGTGGGTGGGGGCCATAAATAAAAATTGGGGTGGGACTTAATGTCCGGCCCTCACCCCAGCGCAGTGGGTGGGGGCTCTAAATAACAAGGGGGGACCTAATGTCCTTCCCCCGGCCCCCACCCCTGCACGGCGATTGGGGGCCCTAAATAACAATAAGGGAGGGGACCTAATGTTCTCCCCCCGGCCCCCACCCCTGCGCGGTGGGTGGGGGACCTAAATAACAATAAGGGGGGAACCTACTGCCCCCACCCCTGAGCAGTGGGTGGGGGACCATAAATAAAAATCCCCCCAGGTGACGAGGGGTCCCCAAACCCCTAGTCACCCTCCTCCCCCCCCAAAAAAAATACTCCTACCTACCCCATCATCCTAAAAATAATGTCTAAATACCTGTTAAATTTATGTAGAGACTTACCTGTCAGTCTCTTCATTTACCTGTCAGAGCACTCTGATTGGATGGCTAAAACCCACCAATCAGAGTGTTAAGAGCCTAATTGCAGGGCGGGGGAAGGCTTTATAAGCCTTCCCCGCCCTGCAGAGCTCAGCCTGCGCGGAGCCCTCCATGGGTGAAGAATGATTTTTTTTTTTTTTTTTTAAGTGTGTCAGTTATTCTGGATTTTTATTTGCCCTTTTTTGGGGCTGAAAAAAGAAGATTTTAGAAGAAAGAAAACATCAAATAGTAATTTTTTAAGGGGTAATTTTTTTGGGGGTAGGAGTGTGACTAGGGGTTTGGGGTTTGGGGGATTTTTATTTATGGCCCCCCCCAATTTTTATTTATGGCCCCCACCCACCACTCAGGGGTGGGGGCCGGGAGAACAGTAGGTCCCCCCCTTATTGTTATTTAGGACCCCCACGTGCCACGCAGGGGTGGGGGTCGGGGGGGGGGGGCTCAGGGGGGGAGAACATTAGGTCCTCCCCCAATTTTTATTTATGGCCCCACCCACCGCTCAGGGGTGGGAGCCGGGGGGGAGGACATTAGGTCCCCCCAATTTTTATTTATGGCCCCCACCCACAGCTCAGGGGTGGGGGCTGGGGGGAGGACATTAGGTCCCTCCATTTTTTATTTATGGCCCCCACCCACCGCTCAGGGGTTGGGGCCGCTAGGAGGACATTAGGTCCCCCTCAATTTTTATTTATGGCCAACACCCACTGCTCAGGGGTGGGGGCCGGGGGGAGAACAATAGGTCCCCCCTATTGTTATTTAGGGCTCCCACCCACCGCTCGGGTGGGGGCCAGGGGGGAGGACAGTAGGTCCCCCCCTATTGCTATTTAGGGCCCCCACCCGCTGCTCAGGGGTGGGGGCCGGGGGGGGGGCAATAGATTTTTTATTTAAGACACGCCCCTTTTTTTTAATAGACATGCCCCTACTCGTGGTATAGCGAGTAGGGGCATAATTTACTAATACTAAGTGATCAGCTTCTATAGAGGCTGGGTCACTTGCTGCACTGGCCGATCACAGCCATGCCATTAGTAGGCAGGGCTGTGATGGCTTCTAAGGGCACACGAGTCAAACGCTTGTTGATTGGCTGCCCTGCAGCCTTTCAAAATGCGTCATTAAATTGCCGAACACCGAACTACAAACCGAACATACAGTAATATGTCCATGTTCAGGTCTGGGGTCCAAAAATGCAATGTTCGGTACGAACCCAAACTTTTCAGTTCGGGTTCGCTCAACTCTACCAACAAGACAATAAAATATCAAGAAACAATTCTGAAATCTGTTGGAGATGTTACCTGGAAAAGGGAAATCTTTCACATATTTGGTGGAATTGTACCAAATTAGACCATATTAAATCAGATTAAATCATGTTAACATTGACAAATTTAATTCTAATATGTTCCTAAGGAACATAGATTTTTCAGCTTGCAATAAATCTCAAGAATATTTAATGGCACACATTATTTTTGCTACTAAGATAACTATAGCACGCAACTGGAAATCAACCAAGTTAGATTGGTCAAATATATGTGAACAAATTTCATATCAATATCGCATAGAACATAGTTATTGGCAACCTTGGATAAATTACATAAATAACTAGCATTACAATTAGTACCTCACAAAACCTAACTCCTAGAACCTAACAAAACCTAGTACCTCACTAAGACTAACAATTTAAGATAAACAATATTTATTTTTTCTTCTCTCTCTCAAGTACACATAGTATGAATGAAGTATGCATTAAACTTTACGTACTTATCTCTATTTTATTTAAGCACTAATATTTAATTCACAACTTATTAATTATTATGAATGTGTATAAGATAATTGTATTAATAATCATTGTTGAAATATTTGTAAACAATAAGGCAAAGAAAAAGTGAAAAAGAAAGAATTATAAATGAAAAAATTAATATCATATAACATATATGGCCTGTGATGAGAACATCATTCAAACCATGGGATGAGATAATGCAATGTTCGGGAAACAAAACATCTTGTTATGAAAAAAATATTTGCATCTAATGAGCAAATAATGGAAATATTGTGACTCACAACTGAGAGAAAATATTTTTGAACACATTTAACATTCAACAAAAAAGGTAAACATTACCTAATTTAACAATAAATATTTCGGCACATTTTACATAGCCTGTAAAAATGAAGATGTAAAAACACATCTAAAATAGACCAACATCATATATTTAAATGAAAAGCATAGTGAATAGCATAAGAAGCGTATTCCCTGACACCACTGAGGGTGGACAGTGCAGGGAGTGCTGTGTCAGTGTTGCTCAAGCACGTCTAATGCTGAGCTCATGCTACACTTTTTGGGAATAGTCCATAATAGTGGGACAACAGAGAATAAGGTCAGGATAGTGGGACAGGACTCTCAAATAGGGACAGTCTGCAGTTGAGATACCTGAAGAACTTATGGAAAAAACACTATTGGCATCATAATGACTAAAATTGTTGGTCAGTATATTTAGATGATTTGCAATAGGCAGGGCACCAGTGAGGAAATGGTAACAAGTGGCATAGGAGGAGACATAATGGCAACAGGCATTAAAAAAACCCAAATGTGTTTCTTTATATAGTAAAGTGCTGTAATGGAGGGCACTGTGAACTGTGGTCCAACAATGTAAACAAATAATGTAAAATGCTAGGAATTAATGAACATCGCCTGTAATATTGTAGGCATAGTACCCATATGAAAAGACAAACATAAAACAGAGTAGCTACTGACCTTAAAAAGGGATATACAGATAACATAACAAGACACTAATGCATACCTCCCAAGTGTTCCCTATTTAAGAGGGACAGTCCCTATTTTGGTCCCAAATACTCAGTCCCTCTTTTTTTTATTTGAATGTCCCTCTTTTCTAGGAGCTACATCTTGATGGTGTATCAAAGTGTATAACAGAGGTCCACAGTAATACATCTCCCAGTAATGGATCTTTAAACTACAAAAAACGCACTATGCTGTGGCTGGGGCTTATGCTCTTATGTAAAATGTCATGCAACTGCCAATTGTTGTTTTACATTATCTGTTCATTTTCTTTAATTGTGTATTCCTATAAACTAGTTTAAATATACACTTAGTGAATTAAACTACAAAAAAAAAAATGTTTAGAAATCGGTCTGTGTAAGTTGCAAAGTTCTTGTTCTAAACTAAATTTTGGTTGCGAAAATTCAACTAAAATGTATCAGAACAGCCCCGCTAAAGGCAAAAACCCACACCCCCTACAATTAAATTGTCCCTCTTTGTCGATTTGAATTGTTGAGAGGTGTGATTATAAGAGTTCTAGTCCACCACATCTCTATGCCGATGGTTGCCTACCACTGCCTTAAAAACAACTAGAGTCTTTTTATATTATTCTCTTTTAAGTAAACATGATATTACAAAACCTGGGAAGTGACAGTTTTCCTATGAATAACAAAATAAGCCATGAAACATTAGGCTTAAAGTCTAGGGACATCTAGGTTATTTTTTAAAACAGTTAGGTAAGTGTGATACTTAAAGTAATCTTCCACAAGTACTTAAACAGATGCAAATGACAAAAACAATGTAGGATTATTATGTTGTCCCTTCTTAAAGGGATACTATAGTGCTAGGAATACAAAATTGTGTTCCTAGCACTATTAGTTCCCTCTCTGGTCCTCCCTCTTTCATACCCCTCCCCCCCCCCCCCCCCCACCATAGTTTATTTATAATTTTCCAGTGCCGCATGGGTCTTTTCATAGCTGGCCCTTCCCCACTCCACCGACCTATCTGAGTTCATCAAAATTTATGATCTCAGCCAATCTAATGCTTTCCAATAGGAAAGCATTGTAAGGTTATTGGGTATTCATTGCAAAACACCACTTTGCACCAATTAGCATCTCCTCATAGAAATGCATTGAATCAATGCATCTCTATGAGAAACATTCAGTTTTGCACACACTGACCTAGGACACATCTGTAGTGGCTATTTGAGTAACTGCCACCAGAAGTGTTCTGAGGCAGCAACAACAATGTAGTTGTTCTGGTGACTATAGTGTCCCTTTAAATAAAGAAATAAAAATGGAAGAAAATGTTTTTCATGTATCTTGAAATTCTGGCAGTATTAATCTGTATGGTTGTATTGATCTTTTCACAAGAGAAGGTCTACAGTGTGAGAGGTCATGGAAGATTTGCTCAACCACACTCAGTTTTTGCTCTATTTTAACATGGTATTTTTCTCCACATGTCAATTTTTCATTTGCTTTGTCCATTTCATGTTATCTTGGCAAAATAAGCCAGATGCATTCAGCATCATAGGTGAGTATTTCAGGTACTACGTCTCGGCTACGAAGGGTTTGTAGCCTCGTGCAATCTAAAAAATGTATGCTAAGGGTTAATACATGTGTAGAGGTTTAGCAAATTACCCCTTTCTGTCTCATTAGAGATATACATTTTTTGCTGAAGACAGCAGGGTTAATTGTGAGCGTAGCACCCTCAGTTTTTTAAATGTGCATATGGATTTGGGACAGTTCACAAGTAAGTTCTTTCTTTGGTTTTTACTTTATGTATTGAGTCTGAGTGTACTATAGTCATTGCTGCCACACAATAGTATTGGGAGTTTGAGCACAGGGCCTAATTTTGTATGTTTGTAATTAGTTTTCTCCTCTAAAATTGATTTGTAGCTGTCCTGGTACTCAACTTTCACATAGAGTCAGGATACAAAAAGCACTGATTTTATTGTTAATATCTAATGCATCTAATGGTGTAGATATGGTTGGAAAAATCTAATTTGTACAGATTTGTGTATTTGTAAACATGAGAACTCCTAGTCTGGTTAGTGAATAACCGTAATGGTTTTTCTCAGTTATCCAAGATAAACGTGGTGGTGGGGGAAAAAAGTTTTTCAATGTGAGAATCTTGATCAAGTAACTAAAGAAATACCATAAAGGAAATTAATGTTATATTATTACTGTGTCACACGGCATTGGGTGGCGAGCTTGAAGCGTGTGTGCTTGCTAAATCCAGTGGTATGAGAAAATCAATACTAAATCACTTGACTGAACACATTAACCTGTGGTATATTGACCCCACGTACAAATAAAGTTTTACCAGTGACCTGAATATAAATATCTTGAAGGTTAAGTAAAAATGTATCCTAACACAAAATAAGTTATTTACTAGACTCTGAATGGACACAATTCTGTAAAGATTGCCAATTTCCGACCAGATTGTCAATTCTCATATTTACTACCACCAATGCTGCTTAAGTCTTTGTCATTCAGTCAGAAATCTTTAGAGTCAGGTTTAAAATAACATAGAATGTTACAGCAGATAAGTGGCATTCGGCCCATCTACTCTGTCCAATTTTCTAAATACTTTCATTAACCTCTTAGATCTAGGGTAGGCTTATGCCTATCCAACGCATGCTTAAGCTCCCTTTCTGTGTTAACCTCTACCACTTCAGCGGGAAGGCTATTCCATGCATCCCTTTCGGTAAAGTAATACTTTATATTATTTTTAAATCTTCGCCCCTCTAATTTAAGACTATGTCCTCTTGCTGTGGCATTTTATCTTCTTTTAAATATACTCTCCTCCTTTAAGGTGTTGATTCCCTGTGTATATTTAAATGTTTCTATTCTATCAGCATAGAATAAATAAAAATGTCCAACACAAACCTTGAAGTCATTTATTAAGGTGCCAAAGAAAAAAAGGTGATGTTACGGCCATCCACAGCCTTTCCCAAACCTAGTGATTGCTTAGTTGCATTGTTATACAGCTGAAAAGAGACATGCATCCGTCACATTCAAGCTTTCTCACATCTGTTTTTGCTGTTGATCCAAAACAAGGCAAAAAACACAGTTGAAAGCTCTTCCAAATGTGCAACAAGTTTCCTACTTGACCCCAGAATGCCAGTCCGATTTATCTTTGGATTAAGGAGCTATTAAAATTATTTTTTTTTAGTTAAAACAGAACTCTTATTAACAAAGAGGTGGAGTGCCATCCTCAATTATCTTAAACAAGTATAGAAGTGCTAATTAAATCTTGTGATGAAATTTAACAATACAATCTAATGGTAAGTCATGTGATAAGACATGTGAACACAGTCACAAGATACATGTGCAGTATATATACAAAGTGCCAGAAAAATGCAACAGCAAGAATTGCAAATTTAAAATGCATAATATCAATTGCTATAAAATAATTTTCACTACATATTCGATTACATGTAAAGATAATTGTACTACATTACATAATCACAGTTTTAAAAGCATCTACTGTGAAAACTGCTATTTTAAATTGTACACATAAATCAATTCTACATCATGTATTTATTACACAGTTTATAGAGCCCCAAAAAACGCTACATATTTTAATACTCTGACTGCTACATAATTCCTGATTTCGCAAACTTTGCAAAACTGGTACATAATATATTACTGGCTACACAAACTGTTACACACTTATTATCTAGCTACACATACTAAGCATACAGACAGAGTTTATTAAAACCTATGAATTACTGGTTACTAGAGTTGAGCGGACACCTGGATGTTCGGGTTTGCCGGGTTCGGCCGAACCTCAGCAAAAAGTTTGAGTTCGGGACTCGAACTTGACCCGAACTTGACACTGAACCCAAACCCCATTGAAGTCAATGGGTACCCGAACTTTTGGACACTAAAATGGCTCTAAAAAAAGGCTAGATGGCTGCAAAAGGAAGTAAAATGTATTGCCTAAGTACTAATATACTTACCCAGTGGAAGAAGAAGAATGTTACACTGTATACAATTTTAAATAAATAGTATACAAACATAGCCAGGATTCAGCTGTAAGCATGTTCAACACTTACAACAATCAAGTAACACACATTCATATAAAATGTAAGTTACTTGGCCAGTCAATGTAATGACTTTTTTAACACTAGGGTTGCCAGTGGGCAAAAATTGTACAGCATTTTTAAATCTTTGCCCGGATTTAAAGTATCCAGGCCTGGATTTCAATAATCTGGTTTTAGAAGTCCAGCAAATTTTGGTCATACTGGATTGCAGAATTAATTCATGCCTGTAAAGAGGCTGCATTATTAAATACTGTGGACATTGTTAAATAGTGTCAACAAGGTCTAGACTTAAAGTTGAAATGGCACTGGGTGGGTTTGCTCCATTTAAGCCTTTCTGATTTTAGTGAATAACCCTGTCAGTTTTCAGAATGGTGAATTCCGGCGATTTAATGGCGCGTTTTGAAAGGTTGCAGGGCAGCCAATCAACAATAGTTTGACTCGTGTGCCCTTAGCAGCCATCACTGCCATGCCTCCTAATGGCATGGCTGTGATTGACCAGTGCAGCATGTGAGCCATAGACATAGTATACATAGACGCCGCATTGACTGCTGAGCGTCGAGAAATACACACAGATACAGAGATATCAACTGCCACACAAGCATAATGAGAATGACAGTACTCAGTTAGTGCAGAGCAGGGATAATGAGAATGGTAGTACTCAGTCAGGGCAGGGATAATGGGAATGGAAGTACTCAGTTAGTGCACAGCAGGGATAATGGGAATGTAGTAGTCAGTCAGGGGCGGACTGACTGGTCGGGCAGATCGGTCATGGACCGAGGGCCCGAGTCAGTCAGGGGCCCGGCAGCACAGCCATGCTTCTGCTGTGGAGATCAGAGATCTCCACAGCAGAAGGAAGTTAAAGAAAGTGCTGTAAGAAGGTTGCAGGGGCCCATAATAAGTCGAAGGGCCCCTGCAACCCATCAACCCTCTGCAAATACCTCCCCCCATCATTCAGTGTGAGACCTGGCAGCATTCCTTGCTCTCACTGCCAGGTCTCCTCTCTCTCTCTCTCTCTCTCTCTCCCTGCTCAGTGCTCCGTGTGAGGATGGGAGGGGGGCAGGAAGTGACATCACACCCTGCTTCCCTCTCACACGGAGCGCACTCATAGCATGGATGGAGGGTGAGAAGGAGCCCGTCTGCCCCACTGCTGCTGGAGGAAGATGGAGGGAGAAAACATCAGATTGTACAGGTAAGCAGGCCCATATACACACTGCCTCCCCACACACACTGCCCCACCCCCCACACACACTGCCCTACCCCCCACACACACTGCCCCCCCATACACACACTGCCCCCCCCATACACACACTGCCCCCCATGCACACACTGCCCCCCATACACACACTGCCCCCCCACACACACACTCCCCCCCACACACTGCCCGACCCCACACACACACTGCCCCACCCCCACACACTGCCCCCCATACACACACTGCCCCCCCATACACACACTGCCCCCCACACACACTGCCCCCCACACACACTGCCCCCCATACACACACTGCCACCCATACACACACTGCCCCCCATACACACACTGCCCCATACACATACTGCCCCCACACACACTGCCCCCATACACACACTGCCCCCCCACACACACACTGCCCCCCTCCACACACACACTAACCCACCCCCCACACACACTGCCCCCATACACACACTGCCCCCCATACACACACTGCCCCCCCACACTCACTGCCCCCCACACACTGCCCCCCACACACACTGCCCCCCCAACACACACACACTGCCACCCATACACACACTGCCCCCCATACACATACTGCCCCCCATACACATACTGCCCCCATACACAAACTGCCCCCCCACACACTGCCCCCCCACACATACTGCCCCCACACACACTGCCCCCCATACACACACTGCCCCCTCCACACACACACTAACCCACCCCCCACACACACTGCCCCCATACACACACTGCCCCCCCATACACACACTGCCCCATACACTCACTGCCCCCCACACACTGCCCCCCACACACACTGCCCCCCCACACACAGTGCGTGTATGGGGGTCAGTGTGTGTGGGGGGGGCAGTGTGTGAATGGGGGGCAGTGTGTGGGGGGCAGTGTGTGTGTGGGGGCAGTGTATGTGTGTGGGGGGCAGTGTGTGTGTGTGGGGGCAGTGTGTGTGTGTGGGGGCAGTGTGTGTATGGGGGCAGTGTGTGTATGGGGGGCAGTGTGTGGGGGGGTTTGTGTGTATGGGGGCACACTGCCCCCCCCCACACACACACTGCCCCCTCCACACACACACACTAACCCCCCCACACACTGCCCCCATACACTCACTGCCCCCCACACACTGCCCCCCCATACACACACTGCCCCCCCCACACACACTGCCCCCCCACACACACTGCCCCCATACACACACTGCCCCCCACACACACACACTGCCCCCCATACACACACTGCCCCCCATACACACACTGCCCCCCATACACACAAACCCCCCTCACACACACACTGCCCCCCATACACACACTGCCCCCCATACACACACTGCCCCCCACACACACTGCCCCCCCCCACACACACACTGCCCCCCACACACACACTGCCCCACCCCCACACACTGCCCCCATACACACACTGCCCCCATACACACACTGCCCCCCATACACACACTGCCCCCCATACACACACTGCCCCCCCACACTCACTGCCCCCCATACACACACTGCCCCCCATACACACACTGCCCCCCCATACACACTGCCCCCCCACACACTGCCCCCCACACACACTGCCACCCATACACACACTGCCCCCCATACACATACTGCCCCCCATACACATACTGCCCCCCATACACAAACTGCCCCCCACATACTGCCCCCACACACACTGCCCCCCATACACACACTGCCCCCTCCACACACACACTAACCCACCCCCCACCCACACTGCCCCCATACACACACTGCCCCCATACACACACTGCCCCCCCACACTCACTGCCCCCCCAACACACACACTGCCACCCATACACACACTGCCCCCATACACATACTGCCCCCCATACACACACTGCCCCCATACACACACTGCCCCCCACACACACACTGCCCCCCATACACACACTGCCCCCCATACACACACTGCCCCCCATACACACACTGCCCCCCATACACACACTGCCCCCCATACACACAAACCCCCCTCACACACACACTGCCCCCCATACACACACTGCCCCCCACACACACTGCCCCCCCACACACACACACTGCCCCCCACACACACACTGCCCCACCCCCACACACTGCCCCCCCATACACACACTGCCCCCCATACACACACTGCCCCCATACACACACTGCCCCCCCACACTCACTGCCCCCCCACACACTGCCCCCCACACACACTGCCCCCCACACACTGCCCCCCCACACACTGCCCCATACACATACTGCCCCCCATACACACACTGCCCCCCTCCACACACACACACACACTAACCCACCCCCCACACACACTGTCCCCATACACACACTGCCCCCATACACACACTGCCCCCATACACACACTGCCCCCACACACACACTGCCCCCCCACACATTGCCCCCAACACACACACTGCCACCCATACACACACTGCCACCCATACACACACTGCCCCCCATACACATACTGCCCCCCATACACATACTGCCCCCATACACAAACTGCCCCCCCACACACTGCCCCCCACACATACTGCCCCCACACACACTGCCCCCCATACACACACTGCCCCCTCCACACACACACTAACCCACCCCCCACACACACTGCCCCCATACACACACTGCCCCCATACACACACTGCCCCATACACTCACTGCCCCCCACACACTGCCCCCCACACACACTGCCCCCCACACACAGTGCGTGTATGGGGGTCAGTGTGTGTGGGGGGGGGCAGTGTGTGAATGGGGGGCAGTGTGTGGGGGGCAGTGTGTGTATGGGGGCAGTGTTTGTATGGGCGGCAGTGTGTGTGTTGGGGGGCAGTGTGTGGGGGGCAGTGTGTGTGTGGGGGCAGTGTATGTGTGTGGGGGGCAGTGTGTGTGTGTGGGGGCAGTGTGTGTGTGTGTGGGGGCAGTGTGTGTATGGGGGCAGTGTGTGTATGGGGGGCAGTGTGTGGGGGGGTTTGTGTGTATGGGGGCACACTGCCCCCCCACACACACACTGCCCCCTCCACACACACACACTAACCCCCCCCACACACTGCCCCCATACACTCACTGCCCCCCACACACTGCCCCCCCCATACACACACTGCCCCCCCCCACACACACTGCCCCCCCACACACTGCCCCCCAACACACACACTGCCGCCCATACAAACACTGCCCCCATACACACACTGCCCCCCATACACACACTGCCCCCCCACACACTGCCCCCCCCACACACTGCCCCCATACACACACTGCCCCCCCATACAC
This sequence comes from Pelobates fuscus, assembly GCF_036172605.1. Taxonomy (NCBI): domain Eukaryota; kingdom Metazoa; phylum Chordata; class Amphibia; order Anura; family Pelobatidae; genus Pelobates; species Pelobates fuscus. The sequence continues at coordinate 248,693,150 of NC_086320.1, forward strand.
ACACTGCCCCCATACACACAAAACGCCCCCACACACTGCCCCCCCATACACACACTGCCCCCCATACACACACTGCCCCCACACACACACACTGCCCCCCCCACACACACACTGCCCCCCACACACACACACTACCCCCCACACACATACACTGCCCCCACACACACTGCCCCCACACACACACTGCCCCCCACACACTGCCCCCCATTCACACACTGCCCCCCACACACACACTGCCCCCATACACGCACTGCCCCCCATACATGCACTGCCCCCCATACACGCACTGCCCCCCATACACGCACTGCCCCCATACACGCACTGCCCCCACACACACACTGCCCCCCCACACACACACTGCCCCCACACACACACTGCCCCCCACACACACATTGCCCCCACACAAACACTGCCCCCACACACACACTGCCCCCCCCACACACACTGCCCACCCATATACATACACTGCCCACCCATATACTGCCCAACCATATATACACACTGCCCACCCATATACATACACACTGCCCACCTATATATACATACACTGCCCACACATATATATATATATATATATATATATATATATATATATATACACTGCACACATTGCCCCCCCACACACATACACTACAAACCCATATATACACACCCTGCCCCACCCATATATATATACACTAGACACATTGCCCCCCACACACATACACTACACACCCATATATACACACCCTGCCCCACCCATATATATATATATACACTACACACATTGCCCCCCCACACACATACACTACACACCCATATATACACACCCTGCCCCACCCATATATATACACTGCCCATCCATATATATACATTGCCCACCCATATACACACACACACTGCACACACTGCCCCCCACCCATATATACGCACACACTGCCCACCCATATAAACGCATACACTGCCCACCCATATATACACGCGCACACACTGCCCACCCATATATATATATATATATACACACACACTGCAGACAAGGCCCACCCATATATATACACACACACTGCAGACACTGCCCACCCATAGATATACACACACTACATACACTGCCCACCAGTATATATATATATATATATATATATATATATATATATATATGTAACGGAGCTCCGTGTACTCCGACCGAGTACCCTCCGTTGATGGATGCTCCTAGCGCTCTCAGAGGACTCCAAGCACTGCAGACGACACCACAACCACCGCACACTCCACAACCGCCGTAGCTTAACTGGAGCCGCGCCGTCTTCCTTCCACCCTGGAATGAACCTCCAGCATTCAGGACCGTGTGGGGAAGACCTCTCCTCCAGGAGAGCGTATCCGGAACAAGCTCTTAAAAGAGCTAAGTGATTAAGCTCAGGGGAATATGCAGAGCATAGCAATCCCCAGTGTGATACAGCAATTCCCTCCAATAACGAGACAAGGCTACGTTTTGAAGGGTCAAGAAGAACTGAGGACTGGGACACCCAGCCTGCTTTTTATTACAAAAAGGTACACACAGGACACTCCCAGGGGGAGGATGAAATTAACTAATCACATACATGGTACCACCCCCACGTCTCCTCCCCTCAGATAAACATATAACATAATTATAGCATACAGTAAAAATACAGTTTTCACACATACACTGTAACTTTAAAACTATACATTCAATCTCCATAAATTACATATTCAGACTCAGCATACATCAAACATAAACACTTCCAAAAATCAGCCAAATCCCTCCAGCGGATCAAAAGTTAGCTGGAGGTCCCTTTATGACCGACCGCAAGCACAATTTCCTGCCCAAAACAGTTCCATAGATTTGGGCTGTGCGGCCGGTCAATTTCATGCGAAAAAACAACTAAGTCCCATTTCGAACGGGACTTAGTCTCTGGAGCTGAAAAACGAAGTGTAGGAGAAGGTAAGGGTCAGCGGTGTTCGGCAAAATGTGTAGCCGATTTCAGTTCCACAGAATCTTTAGCATACACCGCTGACCGCGTTCGACTGAACAAAGATGGCCGCCGCCACGTGCAATTAACCTGCAGTAACCTCAGAGCCTGGGAGGTAAATTGCCTGCACACTTTAACTTCTGGGTGGTCCGCCTGTGTGGTTCTTGGTTCAGTAAGCCCTATTTACTGAACCAAGTGGGAGAGAGCCAGGGGCAAGTTATTTTACAGGTCTGGGGACATAGTCTTAAAGGGGTATTGTTCAGCAAAGTCACAATATGTCCCCAGACGGTTCTTAAAGGGCCATACACACCCAATAAAAGTTAATAAGTTTTCAGGGGCACAATCTTCCAGGGGCCATAGTCATGAGGAAGGAGGCTGGCAAATAGGCTTCGCCACAATCCAGGGAAGCAGGGCAATTTTCCATTTAAAGGGCCAGTTACAAATAGCGATTTGTAACAATATATATATATATATATATATATATATATATATATATATATATATATATATATATACACACTACATACACTGCCCACCCATAGATACACACACACACAGACTGCATACACTGCCCACCCATAGATACACACACACAGACTGCATACACTGCCCACCCATAGATACACACACACAGACTGCATACACTGCCCACCCATAGATACACACACACACACACACACACTGCCCACCCATATACACACACACACTGCCCACCCATATATTCACACACTGCCCACCCATACACACACTGCCCCCACACACACACACCATACACACACACGGCCCACAAATACATTGCCCCCACACACACCATACACACTGCCCTCCCCATACACACATTGCCCCACACACACATACACTGCCCCCACACCATACACATTCACACACTGCCCCCTCATACACACATTGCCCCCCACACACATACACTGCCAAAACACACACACACCCTACACATTCACTCACTACACCCCCCCCCCACACACACTGAACCTTTCACACACACTGCACCACTCACACACTGCACCACTGCTCCTATGCCATACTACAGCCTCATGACCCAGCAGACCCCAGGTAAGTTGTCAAACTGTTCTCAAACGGTTTGACTACTTACTTTAAAATTATTTTTAACATTTACTTAGTCCTTAAAGGACCACTATAGGCACCCAGACCACTTCAGCTCAATGAAGTGGTCTGGGTGCCAGGTCCCTCTAGTTTTAACCCTGCAGCTGAAAACATAGCAGTTTCAGAGAAACTGCTATGTTTCACTAAGGGTTAATCCAGCTTCTAGTGGCGGTCTCACTGACAGCCGCTAGAGGCGCTTCCGCGATTCTCACTGTGAAAATCACAGCGAGAAGACAAGCTGGACGTCCATAGGAAAGCATTTAGTAATGCTTTCCTATGGGCGGTTTGAATGCGTGCGCGGCTCTTGCCGCGAATGCGCATTCAAATCTGACGTCGGCAGAGGAAGGAGAATTCCCCAGAGCCGAGGGAGCCCGATGCAGGAGAAAGGTAAGTGGCTGAAGGGGTTTTAACCCCTTCAGTCCAGCGGTGGGGGAGACATAATGACCCTATAGTGCCAGAAAAACGAGTTTGTTTTCCTGGCACTATAGTGCTCCTTTAATATTTTGTCTTCGAAGGGCCCTGGATCTAATTTTGTCCGGGGGCCCAGAAGGCTGTCAGTCCACCCCTGCAGTCAGTGCAGGGATAATGGGAATGGTAGTACTCAGTAAGTGCACAGCAGGGATAATGATAATGGGAGTACTCAGTCAGTGCAGGGATAATGGAAATGGTAGTACTCAGTGCAGAGCAGGGATAATTGGAATGGTAGTACTCAGTCAGTGCAAGGGTAATGGGAATGGTAGTATTCAGTTAGTGCAGAGCAGGGATAATGGGAATGACAGTACTCAGTGCAGGGATAATGGGAATGGTAGTACTCAGTCAGTGCAGGGATAATAGGAATGGTAGCACTTAGTGCAGAGCAGGGATAATGGGAATGGTAATACTCAGTTAGTGCAGGGATAATATGAATGGTAGTACTCAGTTAGTGCAGGGATAATGGGAATGGTAGTACTCAGTGCAGATCAGGGATAATGGGAATGGTAGTACTCAGTGCAGGGATAATGGGAATGGTAGTGCTCAGTTAGTGCAGAGCAGGGATAATGGAAATGGTAGTACTCAGTTAGTGCAGGGATAATGGGAATGGTAGTACTCAGTGCAGAGCAGGGATAATGGGAATGGCAGTACTCAGTTAGGGGACCCTGAATAACAATGAGGGGGACCTACTGTCCCCCCCCCCCCGGCCCCCACCCCTGCCCTGTGGAGGCCCTACATAACAATGGGGGGGATCTACTGTTCTCCCCCCCTGCCCCCACCCCTGAGTGGTCGGTGGGGGCCCTAAATAAGATTGGGGGACCTACTGTCCTCTCCCCGGCCCCCACCCCTGCGCGGCAGGTGGGGGCCCTACATAACAATGAGGGGGGAGGACCTACTGTCCTCCCCCCGGTCCCCCCCCCGAGCGGTGGGTGGGGGCCCTAAGATAGAATAAGGGGGGGACCTATTGTCCTCCCCCCTGTCCCCCACCCCTAAATAAACATTTAACCCCCCCCCCGTAACCCCCCCGACCAAAAAAATACCTATCCCCCTCATCCTATAAATAATGAGGGGGGACCATAAGCTAGATACCTTTAAAAAGAAAAAAAGAAGCTTAACATTTGATGTCTTCTTTCTTCTAAAATCTTCTTTTTTCAGCCCCAAAAAAGGCTAACTAAAAATCCATAATAACCGATAAAATTTATTATTATTTTTTTTTTAAAATCAATTTTCACCCATGGAGGGCTCCGCGCAGACTGATTGGTGGGTTTAAACCATCCAATCAGAGTGCTCTGACAGGTAAATGAAGAGACTGACAGGTAAAATTACACAGAGCACTCTGATTGGTTAGCTTGAAATCCACCAATCAGAGTGCTCTGTGTCATTTTACACAGCGTGGGAAAATTCCAAAGAACTTTCCCATGCTGTGTAAAATGACACAGAGCACTCTGATTGGCTTAAACCAACCAATCAGAGTGTTCTTATCCTAATTGCAGGGCGGGGCAGGGCTTTATAAGCCTTCCCCCGCCCTGCAGAGCTCAGTCTATGCGGAGCCCTCCATGGGTGAAAATTGATTATTATTTTTTTGGCGCTCGTTTTTTTTTTTTATTGCGACGGTCATTATGGATTTTTATTTGGCCTTTTATGGGGCTGAAAAAATAAGATTTTAGAAAAAAGAAGTCCTCAAATGGTAAGTTTTATTTTTTATTTTTTTACAAGTACTTAGTTAATTGTTCCCCCTCATTATTTTTAGGGTAAGAGGGGTAGGTAGTGGTTATTTTTTTTGGGTGGAGGGGAGTGACTAGGGATTTGGGGACCAGGGGGGATATTTAGGGCCCCCACCCGCCGCTCAGGGGTGGAGGCCAGGAGGAGGACAATAGGTCCCCCCCATTCTTATTTAGGGCCCCCACCACTGCTCAGGGGCCAGGGTGGGAGGACAGTAGGTCCCCCCCACCCCATTGTTATGTAGGGCGGGTGGGGGCCGGTGGGAGGACAGTAGGTTTTTTTAGAGGCATTTTAGTGGCCAAAAGTTCGGGTCCTCATTGACTTCAATGGGGTTGGGGTTGGTGTTCGGGGTCAAGTTCGAGCCCGAACTCGAACTTTTTGACGAAGTTCGTCCGAGCTCGGCGAACCTGAACATCCAGGTGTCCGCTCAACTCTACTCCTGAGCAGTTGTACACTCACCAGCATGATGTTGATATGAAAATCAGATGTAACTTCCTTTGAAAAATATTTGCTTTGAAATCTACAAAGTACTAATGCAACCAGTGAAAAACAACAAATTAGTCAATTTACAGAGTCATTCAGTAAACACAAAATTTTAGCAGAATAAAAAAGTTGAAATAGCCAAACTGTGACTGTTGCTGAGTTGGGAAGCTAAAGTTTTCAGTAAATTCATTATTGTTGCCTGCATTTTTATACTTGGTTGAATTTGCTAGAATTTAGTGTTTAGGTAAGGGAACAGCCAAACCACTACAGAGCTCTGTATGATGCCCTCCCAGGGAAAGTTATCAAACCATTTTCAAATGGTCTGACAACTTACCAGGGGTCTACCCTATGGAGCTGAAATTTTTTTTTTGAGCTTCACTGAGATAAACCCTGCAGTGACTCATTGCCTGAGAGTATCATCTGAATAAGCTATGACATAGCATGTTGCACAGAGCCTCTGGCTGCACAGCAACCATAGCCAGGACCATAGCCCAACAGACCCCAGGTGAGTTATTAAACCATTTGGAAATGGTCTGAATACAAAACCACTACTGGAGAACTCTGTTAGAATTGACAATTTTGTGAAATTTTATACAAGGAAGTTTGGATGTATTCATAAGAAATTAATCATTAAGTATCTGTTATAACTAAAAATATCTTGGATAATGGACGCTTTTTGTTCATAGAATGTCTGTGAATAAAACCTACCATATCATACAACTGAGTATCTAAGTATCTCAGTTATACGTACCACCTGTCACGGCAAGGATGCACAGTTTACTATTACACTATGGACTATTGTTCTTTAATGTAATTTGTGTAGTGCATTAAGAATCTGCTGACTTGGCAGAGATGGTATTGTCAATGTCAAAAGAGAACCTGGGACCCCCACAGAGGTCAGATGACAGAAGGGGGTAGTGTGAATGGCAATGTGAAAAGGATTTTACCATATGGATGTGAATTAAACAAGGCTCTGCAGGGTGTGAGATCCTACACTTTTAAAAGTCTGAATGTCTAGCTGGCTATAGCCATTTGGCTGTACCTTGTAATTGATGAGGCAGTCTCTGTGATATGTTAATGGCCATTAGTCTTCTTCCAGTATCATGTGCAAAGGAAGGAAAAAACATTCATATTTACCCCACAGAATAATAATTAAGCCTCATTTTATTATTGTTATATTTGGAATGTGACAAGCTCCATCTTTTAATCAAGCCCAAACATGAGTGGCCTAACTTGACCATAGGGGAAGGAATTGTAATGTCCGCCATATTGGGTGGCAAGTACGACGTGCAACATCTCTATAGAATGGGAACATAATTGTAACGGAATGCAGTAGTATAGTCCACGATTTCCGTTGGTATCACAGGTAATCCACAGTCAGAGTTAGAAAGCAAGGCAAAATCCCCAATCCTCCCAATAACCGGACGAAACACAGTTTGGGAGTCAACTAACTTGCTTTATTCACAGACTTCCATATTTATGCAGTTCCCCTTGCAAGGGGTTTCCTTACAGATGTTACAGGGGATTTCTCCCATCAGGCAGTGTAATTATCCCAACAGGCATTGCTGCACGAGAGGGATACTCCCACTAAAATGGACGATTAAGTGGATTATCCCCTCGTGCAGCCAAACTGACAATTCACATACAAATCTGTATTTCACATAATATTCATCGCTTTTGTACGAACAACCGTTCGGTAGATAGCTGGGGTCTGTGGGCACATTTAGTACGAATACCGCTCAGATCCCAGCTAAACTAACCGAACGCCGCACGAAATACACTTAACCATCGAGTTCGGTTTGAAACTACCGAACACCGATGGGGAACATAATGTGATGAGAGCGGAACTCCCGAACGCTCTGGAAGTCCAGCGGTGTTCGTATCATTGAGTAGCCGTTTTTAGTACCAGGCACTCGATGACCGAACACCGCTGGAGAGACAAAGGATCCAAGATGGCCGACCGCCGCATGGTCGGTAGTCGAACGACGGCCACCTTGGAGAGCCTTTAATTACCGATTGCAACATTGTTGCAATCGGTTAATGAGCGCCACACGACTCTAAGCGTGTGGTCCACCTGGGGAGCCCGTATTCGTTTGGAGAACGGCCCGGATAGCTGCAATTCGTCCAACGAAGTGTTTGCATGCTGGTAGCTTAGGGCTGCCAGCATGCGAACGGCCATAGATAATACACACGTAATACAAAATATACAGTCCCCCCTTACAGCCTACGGACAACCTTGGTACAGCATAGTCCAGAAGTGGCTAGGTTTGCCACAATAATAACAAATTCACAGATGTAATTATTATTTCTGTGGCAGGTACATAAGAGAAGATAGATCCAAATGTTTCCATTTTGATTAATGTGGATCTGGACACAAGGGGGTGGTCACTTAGTGTCTCTATAGATATGCCTTAACTCTACTTCTGGGTGAGGCGTGGTAATCCACAGGGTATATCTCTAATGAGACTGAAGTGGGCAGAGTACTTGCTTGGGGCCAAGATCTAAGTTTGTAGTCACCATCTTTCCTACCAGAGACCCCTTGGGGAAGAAGTCTTACTTTGAAGAGCTGAGTAATGACAAAAAATGAAACGAAGGCCGGATAGGTCCCTATATTAAATAAGATAGGTTAAATCCTCACTCCTGCGGTAAGGGATGCGCAGGACTCGCCGACAACCACAAGTAGGAACCTCGCACCCCCACACCCCTTACCCACGACGACTAAACATTATTCCTACTGCAAGTAACCCTTGAACCTCGCACCTCCACCAATACACGATGCCTGCTACACTGCTCCCCTTGCGCACCACTTACGACACGAACAACCCGACACCACATAGCCCGTCATGGGACATAACATGGCCATTAGACAGGCCAGTCAGACCTTTGGGAACTCCACAGAGAGGCAGGGCTCTCCCGCACTGAATCTGCCGCGCCATATGCGGGCAGTTAGGATGCGAACGAGGGCACCACGATTGGAAGTTCATATCTCTGGAGGGGACTTCTCATACTATCGTGTGTCCTCACTGAACCGATACCATCCTGTTCCCTTAGCATCTATAATGGCCGCCCAGTGCCATACCTCTTTACTGCCGCCAACCAACACCGGACTCCCTCGGGGTCATGCCATACCCTAACACACTACACCACACTTCTCTTACATACTCTTCGCTGAGAAATCTTGACACCAACCATAAGTCGATACGCATCTCTAAGGCACTGATACATATTAATTTGCCCGCACTGCCCTAGCCCTCAGTGGACTGATCTGGTTAACTATGGTTATCACGAGCCGTGGCAATGTGTCCCCTAGGGGGGAACGAAGTATTATATGACACTAGCGATCTTATGTTACCTGATATTGCAACTGTAACTGACTCTATTCTCAGATGTATATTCTGTTATGCCTTTACTATGTTACCTTGTATCCTGTTATTAATGCGGGCATGCGAGCCCAAATTCACTTATTGATATGCACCAATAAAACCTGATTAATAAAAAAAAAATCCTCACTCCTGCCCATACAGTGAGGAAAAAAAAGTATTTGATCCCATGTTGATCTTGAACATTTGCCCACTGACACAGAAATGATCAGTCTATAATTTTAATGGTAGGTATATTTTAACAGTGTGAGACAGAATAACAAAAAATTATTATTTACTAATAATTATTATTTACCCTTATTTACTAATACTAAGTATTTATTATTTTGTATTAGTAAAGTTGTCTGAAAGACCAAAATTAAGAAAAGGAAGTACTTACGTAATTTATTTTTTCCGGGTTCTTAGTAGATAGATCCTTGTGGGATTGCGATCAGGATACCAAAAAGGAGCTAACTACTAAACAGCTCCCTAAGCTGGTACCCTTACATGTGGAAATCTCGCAAAGGGAGTTATCTGATAAACGGCTGCAAGATGCTGCCGCAGTCTGCGAAATGGGTCAGAATTTCATTCATAATTAAAAATCCTGAAATTAAAATAATGGCTCACTTGATTCAAAAAATGAATAAACAAATGGATGAAATTTAGTTTGGCCAAAACAATTTTATTTTATTTTAGTTCGAATGTATTCATTCAAAACAAAAATTTAAAAAGAGCACAAGTCTAGTAATTAAGAACATTAAAATGCAGGACAAATATAACCAGATATAACCAGTATAACTAATAAGTGGACATTTCAAAATATTTAAAAAAAAACATTTAATAATACAAGGAGAGATCCAACACCACATTTAGTTAAAGAGTAGGTCTAGTGTTTAATCCCTTCAGGACCGGACTGTTTTGGCCATGTTGTATGTTAAGGACCAGAGCTGTTTTAACACTTTTGTGGTGTTTGTGTTTAGCTGGAACTTTCCTCTCTCTCATTTACTGTTCCCATACAAATTATATATTGGGTTTTTTTCAGCATAAAAAAGGCTTGCTTCACATACCATTATTTCTGTCATGTCATATAATTTAATTTAAAAAAAATAATAAAATATGGTGATTTTCTTTTTAAATTTATGTGTTTTGACTTTTACTTGAAAAATCTTTTACTTATCTACAAAAGCTAATAAAAAAAACTGCTAAATAGATTCAAGATTTTGTCCTGAGTTTAAAAACACCCAGTGTTTAAATGCTTTTTTGCAAGTTATAGAGCTATAAGTACAAGTAGGATATTGCTGTTTCAAAACATACATTTTTAAAATGTATCAATAGTGACATTGTAACACTGTTATCTGTTATAAATCTCTGAAAAACACCCCACATGTACAAAGTAGACAACCCAGGGTATTCATTTAAGGATATTTTGACACTTTCTATGCAGCCATTTTACCAGCAATCTTTGCCAAACTTTGCATAGGTAGTTTATTTTTTTTTAATTTTTTTCACATACATTGCAATTTAGGTATAAATTCACAGATCCTATTATGTGTTGCTGTTAAAAAGAACACTACTATGTGTTAAGCAACATCTCCCGAGTACAGTGATACCACCCATGCATAGGCTTGTCAGGCTGTTAGGGGGCTAAAAGGCATATTTTAACACTTTTCATGCATGGAATTAACCAATGGCCTTTGTCAAACTTTTGGGTAGTAATTTTTTTGTGTTTTTTTTTTTTATACACATATTACTTTAGGCATGAATTAACAGATCCTGTTATGTGTCACTGTCACCTGTTATGTGTCACTGCCAAACAACAACCCAATATGTGTTCAGCAACATCGTCTGAGTACAGTGATACCGCCCATGCATATGTTTGTCAGTTGTTTGGGGGCTAAAAGGCCACATTTGGCAGGTGTGCATATCCATTTTCCAACTTGGAATTTTGACATGTAGTCAACCTGCGCCCATGTCCTATTTGGGACATTTGTGAAGCCGGCCAATGTATTTTACCACATCAAACCATATAATTTTGAAAAGTAGACAAACCAGGGTATTTTAAATGGTGGCATTTTAACACTTTTAATGCACTGCATTTACCACCAGCCTTTGTCAAACTTTTAGGTAATAATTGTGTGTGTGTTTGTTTCACACACATTGTACTTTAAGCATGAATTAACAGATCCTGTTATGTGTCACTGCCAAACAACACCCCAATATGTGTTCAGCAACATCTCCTGAGTACAGTGATACCACCCATGCATAGGCTTGTTGGGTTGTTTGGGGGCTAAAAGGCCACATTTGGCAGGTGCGCATATCCATTTTCCAACTTGGAATTTTGACATGTAGTCACCCTGCGCACATGTCCTATTTGGTCCAATGTATTTTACCCCCATCAAACCATATATTTTTGAAAAGTAGACAACCCAGGGTATTTTAAATGGTGGTATTTTAACACTTTTCATGCACTGAATTCTACCACCAGCCTTTGTCAAACTTTTGGGTAGTAACTTTTCTTGTGTTTTTTACACATACATTGTACTTTAGGCATGAATTAACAGATCCTGTTATGTATCACTGCCAAACAACACCCCAATATGTGTTCAGCAACATCTCATGAGTACAGTGATATCACCCATGCATAGGTTTGCTTGGTTGTTTGGGGGCTAACAGGCCACGATCGAGACTTGTACATGTCAGTTTTTAAAACTTGATATATGCTTGGCCTATCTTCAGTTTGGCATATTTTTGCATCCTCCAGTTAATGTCAACATTATGAAAGTATATATTTTTTTATAAAGTAGACATGCCAAGGTATTGTATATGGGGTGCTTTCACATCCTTCCCCCAACCATTGTGCTAAACAAATTTAAGAGAACGTGCGTGGTGGTAATTTTTGAATTCTGCTTTTTATGCACACGTCATCTGGTTTTGGCCAGCCAGTTATATGTTACTGCCAGAAAACATTTTTTTTTTTTTAACAATTTATTTTAAATTCTTTCTTTTTATTGTTTTACAAAACATATTTGTCTGCCCTATGATTTGGCTGTCTGTCATTTGCAGGCTATAATACAGTGTCATCCATATACATCATTTATACATCTGTACAGGTATTTCAGTGCTCCACTTATTCTTTATCTCTTTGTCTGTGATTTGTGAAGGTTAAGGGAATCCTTTACTTAAGTGTAGAGCCTGATCTCACCTTTCTGGTGGAGTGTGCACTTTTTTTGTTTGCATATAGTTTATTTTTATTGTGCATGAGGTAACAAAACATCTTACGATGCCACAACAGCATGTGTAAGCGCATTTATAACATAGTAAATCACAGATATGGCATTGAGATAATGCCACATTTTTAGTATAAACAAGTGTAGTTCGCTACGTCTGTGGTTCTTCATTAAAAGGTATGAAACTAAACAGGCTAAACTAGTTGACATATGGCTTAGAAAAATTAATGTGTATAATGAATGGCTGATGATTAGCATCAGGGCCGGATTAAGAGCCCAGTGGGCCTGGTGCTGACAATTATGATGGGGCCTAATTACAGAATCTTATCGACGAAAAACACTAAAACAGTCCTACCTCCCAAGCGTCATGTATCTGATGGAGATGGTGTTGGAGGGAAACTCAAAGGATGCAGCTATAAGAAAACACATACTGTATGCTAATCTCTTTATCTAATTTATGCTTTCAACTTTCAAGTAAATCCATACCAACAGCAGTGTCCAGTGAAGCAGGAAGCCAATGGGCGGGGCAAAAGAGTAGGCCGATGATGCAAATCACATGACCAGAACTGCCAGAAGGGGCGAACATGCCCAAAAAGGGGTATGTCTGTCCAAAGAATTGGAAGGCCAGCCTGGCATCAGTGTCCCTATACCCCACTCCCTCTAGCATGTAAGCTCATTGAGCAGGGCCCTCAACCCCTCTGTTCCTGAGTGTCCAACTTGTCTGGTTACAACTACATGTCTGTTCGTCCACCCATTGTAAAGCTCTGCGGAATTTGACGGCGCTCTATAAATATCATAATAATAATAATAATAATAATAATGATCACAGTGTTAGTGTCCCCATGTCACCCAGTCCCCTAGTCTCCCAGTGTCTGTGTCCCCATTTCTCCCAGTGTCCCCATGTCTCAGTGTGTCCCGTGTCACTAGGATACATGGGGACACAGAGACATGGGGACACTGAGACACTTGGAGACATGGGGCACTGAGACACTTGGGGACACTGGGAGACATGGGGGCACTTGTGGATACAGACATGGGGACACCGAGAGACATGGGGACACAGACATTTGGGAACACTGGGAGAAATGGGGTCACAGACACTAGGGACACAGACATGGGGACGCAGATACTGGGAGACATGGAGACACAGAGATATGGGGACACAGACACTGGGAGACATGAGGACACAGACACTAGGGACACTGGCTGGGAGACATAGGGACACTGGGAGACATGGGGACACAGACACTGGCTGGGAGACATGTGGACACTGGGAGACATATGGGGACAATGGGAGCCATGGGGACACTGGGAGCCATGGGGACATGGGGATACTAGGAGCCCTGGGGACACTGAGACATTAGGGACACTGGCTTGGAGGCATGGGGACACTGGGAGACACGTGTCCCAAGTGTCTACCTATGTCTCACAGCGTCCCCATGTGTCTGTGTCCCCATGTCTCACAGTGTTCCCTAGTGTCTCAGTGTCCCCATGTCTCCCAGTGTCCCCTAGTGTCTGTGTCCCCATATCTCCCTGATGCCTTTCCCCTCACTTCCCTGAGCTGTAGCCTGAGCTGCTGCTGAACTCTCTGTACTGTGTAGCAGTCAGTAGAGAGAGGCAGGGAGGGATATGCTGTAACTTCCTATCCCTGCCTCTGTCCATACAATAATAATACTGCAATACCAGCACGGCCAGGCAGCCTCAAATACAGACTGTGCCTTAAAATACCAGTCAGGAGGAAAACCTAAGAGTAGTGTGTAGAAAAAAAATCAATAAAATTTAAATGGGCCTATTCCATGGGCCTGGGCCTGGAGCTGCAGCTCCATCAGCCCCTATGTTAATCCGGCCCTGATTAGCATGTATAGTCTGCCCTCTTGATAGTAATAGGTTGACCTCTTGACAGTAATAGGTCGTTAAGCATTAGTTTACTAGTGTGAGACAGTACAGCCCTGTCAGTTAGTGAGGAGGTCTGTCTAGGTCCTGGCATGGATAAGCAGTAAGTAGTTAAAAAACATAGGGGACATAGATTGCATGGGACATAGATTGCATGCCTTCTGGCAGCAGTAATAAACCTGTTAGGCAAATAGAATGATAGGGAGTAGTAGAAGGCAAAACAAAACCTAGCTTAAGTGAGAGCATATCTGAGCGTGTCCCTCCTGCGCTGGTGCGCCATGTCGCTACCCTATACCCTTGCTGACTTGCATGATAGAGGATAGTGTCCCGTTAGTCCAGATTTGGTCCCTCCGCTCCAGCTGCTCTCAGTGCTGCAGGCGATATCCCGGGTGGTCTTGGTGGTCGGTAGTACCTTCCAAGAACGTGAGTTAGGCAATCGGGTGCTACCCCTTCTGCTCCTCAGCCCAGGAAGGCGGCAGTGGGCTTTGGGTTTTGCAGGACGTGGCTTTTTCCTTGCTGGTCTGCCAGAAAACATTTTTAACCAAATGTGCAGGTATCAAATGCACCTTTAAAAGCAATCTCTAAACTAACTCCTGCAAAAAGAATCTAGCTGGAGATTTGGGGGAAGGAAATTGACTAAAATTTGCCGCTTTTAAAAGAAACAAAAAAACAGGAACAAGTATTACAAAAAGGTTTGTTCTGTGTGGTAGAGCTTAAAACATGTTCCAATACACAGTCCAGGGTTTGTAGGGCAATCAGGACAGTGCAAATAGGTGTCTGTCCTTTTCCCTTTTTTATAACAGACCCGGCAACGTTTCTGGGGATTTGTTTTTTTTGCAGTTGGTGGTATCTTAAAAATAAAATGTCTGGACTCCTCTGCCTCCGTTGTTGGAACTTGACCATCTCCATAAATGATTGTGGAAATCAGCTTGAGCTGAAATTGGAGAAAGGTGGTTTTTCCAGGATTAATTTTTTTAAAAAGTAAAAATTAATTGTGGGCTGCTACAGATAGCCACATTTTTATACCAGGCTTTTGATTTTCTTAAAATAGGATGTGGCTGCATCAGCTGATCAGCCAAATCAACACCCCCCCCATGTGCCTGTTATAAGCCCTGATGCAAACAGGTTTGGTCTGTACTGTGCCTCGGACAGTGATATCTGACATGCTTTTGTCATGGGTGGTGGTTAGCATGTTAACATCCTTCCTGTCCTTAATTTTTTTTTTTTTTTTATTTGGCCTTTATGAGAGGTCTGGGAAAATCTTTGGAATTTCTTCTCACAGTGCCGCAGGCCAGTGTCTGTAAACCATAAAGAATTTTAAACAAGTGTTTAAAGGTAACCTTTATTGAATAAGGGGATCAGTAGGTCCCAAACAAGTCTTCGATCGCTCCCACCGCACTTTTTCCATTATGATGGTTCAGGACAGTCACCGGTCCTCAATGGTATTTTAGTGAGTGACAGTGATCTTTTGTGTGTCTGTGTGTGCCTGCTGTTGTGAGCATGTGTGTGTCAGTGAGCATGTCTGTAGTAAGCATGTATGTGTGTATTAGTGAGCATGTCTGCAGTGAGCATGCATGTGTGTGTCAGTGAGCAGGTGTATATGTTTCAGTAAGCAGGTGTATATGTTTCAGTAAGCATGTCTGTAGTATGCATGTATGTTTGTCAGTGTGCTAGCTGCAGTGATTATGTATGTGTGTGTCAGTGAACATGTCTGTAGTAAGCATGTATGTGTGTCAGTGTGTATGTCTGCAGTGAGCATGTATGTGTGCATTAGTGAGCATGTCTGCAGTGAGCATGTATGTGTGTATCAGTGAGCATGTCTGCAGTGAGAATGTGTGTGTGTGTGTCAGTTAGCATGTCTGTAGTAAGCATGTATGTGTGTCAGTGTGCATGTCTGCAGTGAGCATGTATGTGTGTAACAGTGAGTATGTCTGCAGTGAGCATGTATGTATCAGCGAGCATGTCTGTAGTAAGCATGTATGTATGTGTGTATCAGCGAGCATGTCTGTAGTAAGCATTTATGTGTGTGTCAGTGAGCATGCCTGTAGTATGTGTGTGTGTGTCAGTGAGCATGCCTGTAGTAAGCATGTGCGTTTATGTGTCAGTGTGCATGTCTGTAGTAAGCATGTATGTGTGTCAGTGTGCATGTCTGCAGTGAGCATGTATGTGTGTATCAGTGAGCATGTCTGCAGTGAGCATGTATGTGTGTGTCTGTGAGCATGTCTGAAGTAAGCATGTATGTGTGTCACGGTGCTCCTTATTTGTATCTCTTAGTCGTATGTGGTGTGTGTTTTGATGTGTTCCATTGCTATAGGTCTCACTGATCATCTCTGAATGTCACAGCTCTGTTTGTTGACTATAGACATGTCTGACATTTAGTTTGCTTTCTCATTTGCTATTAATCTATATGTTGTACATGGCTTCTTCATTTTCCTACTTCACATTGCCTGGCTGGTAGGAGGGTCTGTCCTCACTCTGGTGCCTGCCTGTGGGGTGGAGGTGTTGGGTTTCTCTTCGGGCGGTGTGCCTGGGGGGTCTGGCAGGAGTCCCTGGCATTGGCCAGGCTCTCTCTCTCGCTCTTGGGCGAGAGACGGGGATCTCAGTGGGTGCCTCTCCCTCCTCCCTGGTAGGCTGCTCCTCTCCCTCCGATGACTCTCCCCTCCACCCTCCCCATCCCTGCCCTGGGGATGCTGCTGGTGGCTCAGGGTAGTGGGGCTGGAGTTTTTGCTGGGTGCGGTGCTGTGCTGTCTAGTACTTGCTTTTACTGTCTGGTGCACCCCATGGTCGCTCGTCTGGTGTCTGCCTTTCCTGTGCCCTTCTTTTGCATTTTTGGCATTGTGGTTTGCTCTGTTTCGTCTCTGGTGTCCTTGCTGGTGTGCTCTTGTCTCTGGGCATCTGTCCCTTGACCTGGGTTGCCGGTTGGTTCTCTTCATTTTTGTCTTTTCAGGGTGGGTCGCATTTTTGTTCTTCTTTTTTGGCCATGTTTCTATACCCTCCTCTGTTTCCCTACTCTATGGTTTATACCTGGGTTTCACTTATCTGGGTATCACGCCTTGTCCTGCCGAGGAGCTAATCCTTCTGGGCAGCGTTTGCCTTTTGCCTCATGTCTACCAGTGGGGTTGGACACTTTCCCTTATTTTCGGTAGGCGATCTGGCCCACGCTGAAGCATGCATTCTAGGTCACTCTTCTACGTGGGTCCACGATCTGGCCTGGCAGAGGCATACAATGTCAGTCACTATTTTATTTGAATCTACAATCTGGCCCACACAGAGGCATACGTCCTCAGACTCCAGTCTCATTGGTTCCACGACCCGGCCCGCTCACAGGCGTTCATTCTCAGACACCATTCTATATGGGTCCATGATCTGGCTGGGTCCACGATCTGGCCCACGCTGAGGTCCCCTGTTAGCAGATAGTACTGTCTGTTAGGGATCTAGGTGCCCACTATGGTAGGTTTCTGGCCTCTAGTCTAGTGGTCCCGCGAGGCCAACACCCATCCTCATACTCGGTGGTACCCTCATACTCGGAGGACGACGCCATGGACCCAACGCATAGTTATTAGCCTCACATTGTTACATAGGGAGGGCCTCACCTGTCACTCCCATTCTATCTTATGTTTTAGTAGTCACAGAGAGGCCATCACCCCGCCACCCGCGTTTCACTGGCCTCTACCACCCCTCGGGCCAATGCATAGATAGAGCCTCTCATGCAACTTGGCAACTAGCAGGGACTCACCTGTCACCCTCATAAGTTACATTTTTTGCCACTTGGCAATAGCTAGCCCTGCCGGTACGTTATAAGAATCAAACTAATGGTGTAATAGAGTTGTACGTCTCTGGTTCCCAAGTTCCTGGGGAACTGTCTCTACCCAACACCTCATCCACTTATATATTACATATACCAGAACCAGTTAGGGATTTGTCAAACATTTGTGAATTATTAAAGTAATTGTGGGGTATGGTAGAAAGTATATATTTTGTATGGTATACTTCTTTTTGCCCTCTTTATTACAGGCCTACTAGCTTGTCGGTTCTGGTACACCACCGACTGGTGTTATTAACTAGGATGTTCTTACCCATTATATGTTATCTAACCCTCACGGCAATATTGCCCAGACCACAAATTTAAGTCTGGGTCTGTAGTTGTGGGAGGGGCCTGGGTCCCCTTCATAAGGGCATCCAATCCTTTCCCACATTACCGTGGTTGGTCTGGCGAGTTACCCCTCCCACCACTCTCTTTATTCACATCACCCTCTAAGGTGGGCCCTCTTTATTACAGGCCTACTACCTTGTCGGTTCCGGCACACCGCAACCGACTAGTGTTATTAACTAGAATGTTATTACCTATTATATGTTATCTAACCATTATGGCAATATTGCCCCGACCACAAATACACACACACACACACACACACATATATATATATATATATATATATATATATGTAGAGATTGTAGCCGTATTAGTCCAATGATTATATATATATATATATATATATATATATATATATATATAAAATAAACAGTGAACGGAGCACTCCTTAAAGTTAAGTTAAAAAAAACATAATGTACTGGCCAGATAGTGTGTTACTGAAAGAGCAAATAGGGAACACACATGCCTTACTATAACACCAGATGTAAGTAATCTACAAATTAAATCCAATTGGCATTGCGCCTAATGAGATCAAAAAAACAATAAAAAGAGGAACAACATGAAAGTGTGTACGGGTGAAACTGCAGTGAAACAACCAAAACTTGCAAAACAGCGTCAGTGAACAATATTGTACATAAAAAAGTGATAGTGTGTGATAAATCCCAAGTAACCAATGTGAAAAGGTTAAGGGTGCTGAAGCACCAAATCAAAAGCCAATAGGGTAATTGTGTTTTGCCAATGTGAGAAGTAAAAAAGAGGTTCCCCATAACCTCTGAAATATATCCTATTATAAAGGATAACACCATGATCCATAAGTGTGGTGACATATTAGTATTGGTACACACATAAAACAAGATAACTGTTCCACATAATAATCTAAGGGGTTCTATGAGAATAATCATGCAGACTTGGAGTTACAGTGTGATTAGATAGACAGTCTGCATGATTATTCTCATAGAACACCTTAGATTATTATGTGGAACAGTTATCATGTTTTATTTTTATACCTTGTTTCCCCGAAAATAAGACCTACCCCGAAAATAAGCCCTAGCCGAATTTTCGGGGTGGGCTGCAATATAAGCCCTACCACGAAAATAAGACCTAGGCATTTTACCTTTGCGGCCCGGTGGGACTTCCTTCTTCTATGAGGAGGAGGGGGAGGAGCGTTGCGGGCCGCGGCATCGCGCAGCGTGATGACGACGTGCGCAGCGCCGTCAGTCTACCTTCAGGGATCTTCAGCGGAAGGATCCATTCCGGGCGGTGAGGCACCCAGTGGTTGGACTCTTTGAACTGTGAGTAGATACCGGTATTTTATGTCTGGGACTTAATTAATTAAAGGGGGGGGTGAATTCATTAAATGGGGGGTGAATTAATTAAGGGGGGTGAATTAATTAAAGGGGGGAGTGAATTAATTAAAGGGCGGGGTGAATTAATTAAAGGGGGGGTGAATTAATTAAAGGGAGGGTGAATTAATTAAAGGGGGGGTGGATTAATTAGATGGGGGGTGTGGATTAATTAGAGGGGGGTGTGGATTAATTAGAGGCGGGTGTGGATTCATTAGAGGGGGGTGTGGATTAATTAGAGGGGGGTGTGGATTAATTAAAGGGGGTGGATTAATTAGAGGGGTGGATTTATTAAAGAGGTGGTGGATTAATTAAAAGGGGGGTGAATTAATTAAAGGGAGGGTGGATTAATTAAAGGGGTGGTGGATTAATTAAAGGGGTGGTGGATTAATTAGAGCGGGTGGATTAATTAGAGGGAGGGTGCATTAATTAAAGGGGGGTGGATTCATTAAAGGGGGTGTGGATTCATTAAAGGGGTGGTGGATTAATTAGAGGGGGTGTGGATTAATTAAAGGGGGTGGATTAATTAGAGGGGGTGGATTTATTAAAGAGGGGGGTGGATTAATTAAAGGAGGGTGGATTAATTAAAGGGGGGGTGGATTAATTAGAGGGGGTGGATTAATTAGAGGGGGTGGATTTATTAAAAAGGGGGGTGGATTAATTAGAGGGGGTGGATTAATTAAAGGGGGGTGGATTAATTAAAGGGGGGGTTCAATGTACATACCGGTACCGTAAATAAATAAGCCCTACCCTGAAAATAAGCCCTAGTGTGTTTTGTGTGACTAAAATGAATATAAGACCCGGTCTTATTTTCGGAGAAACACGGTAGTAAGGCATGTCTGTTCCTTATTTGCTCTTTCAGTAACACACTATCTGGCCAGTACATTATGTTTATTTTAACTTCCATAACTTCACAGGAGGTGGATATTATTTGTCTATTCAACACTAGGCACTATTAAGTTAATGCACATATTCGAGGAATGACGTCATTGCCGGCATCATGTGGCTATCGGGAATGCGCATGCGCACAGACACAACCACTTCTGGGTTCGGGAGCACGGACACCACACACCTTTAGTAACACCACACACCTTTAGTAAGTCACTCATTTATTGTTTTGTATGGATTCTGACACTGTATGTTTGTTATTTGATCTTGATAAAGACCCATGAGGGTCGAAACATTGATTATTTGTTAAATACACGGTTGAAAAATTTCCTAAGGAGTGCTCCGTTCACTGTTTATTTTATTTTGGCGCTGGACGCACCCAGGTATTATCCAAGTTATATTTTTTCATTGATGGGGAGTGCCAGAGGTTGGAGTGTATGTGTGTATATATGTATATATATATATATATATATATATATATATATATATATATTTGTGTTAAGGGCTCATGATAGTACAGAAGATACAAACACTGATAAGTGTAGGATGGTATTAAAAGAGCAAGTCGGTTGTGGTGTGCCGGAACCAACGATGGGGTAGGCCTGTAAATAAAGAGGGCCCACCAAGAAGAAATGTAAAGAGAAAAGGAGTTAATAATGAGGAGTGGGTGGGAGGGTGATGCAGCGCTGACCTCGAACGATATGGAGCCAGGTAAGGGGTGTCCCTTAAGTAGGGAAGAGGTGTGTCATACGCCCCTCCCACAATTACAGGCCAAAAGGCCTTAATACTTGTGTTAAGGGCTCATGATAGTACAGAAGATACAAACACTGATAAGTGTAGGATGGTATTAAAAGAGCAAGTCGGTTGTGGTGTGCCGGAACCAACGATGGGGTAGGCCTGTAAATAAAGAGGGCAAAAGTAGAAAATCAAATGTATTACATACCAGCAATATACATACTTTAACCAGACATGTCTTGAAAGGCATTTCTTACTTCTTGTACCGGGTTAGGTATGTATCTAGAGTAAGCCGATGATTTCCAGCGCCCTAGTGACTTGATGACATGAACTGGAATGTTTGCACTGGATGCTGTGGAGGCCGCTCCTATGCGGAAGGAGTGGCCCGAATAGTTAGCTGATTTGAGGCCCAGCTGTGTAAGTAAAGACCTGACGTGTGTCATAAAGGTGGTGGTAGTGAGTACCGAACCTTGTAGACTGAAAGTGGTTGAGATGGTGGTTCGTTGTTATGCTGGGTATATGAGTCCAGTAGTTTGACGGGGCTCCACCTGTTGTGAGTAGGATAGTACTTAACCTCTACTGAAAGTGCATGTTGACTGGTTTTGGAGTGAGGCAGAGTCAAGATATAATAGTCCATGTGTTTTGGTAAGTGTGAATGAAGTAGGATGTGAGTGGGCTGTGTTGTGCTGATGGCGGTAAATTCTCTTGGTCTCAAGAAACCATAAACAAGGCTACGTATATGGCGCTTTTAACGATGAGGTTTGTGTTGTTGGCAAAGGGTTTAAATCTAGTGAATTGTATAAGTCTTTAAAAATATGGAAATCTATGGGTAGCCTCTGGGCCGTACGTGGGGGTTCGGATCTCTGAATACCCCTAAGGATGTTCTTAATTGGTGGAAAGACACTTGATTTGTCTGGTTGTAAAGTTAGCATGTGATGTTGGATGCCTGTCAGATATGGTTTGATTGTGTTGTATGATAGTTTGAGTTTGAGGTGGCAAAAAGAAGCAAAGCCCAACCAGGATGTCACGATGAAAGGTTGTAAGATGTTGTGTTCAGAAAGGAATCTTTAAATCAAATGAAAGCTCTATCGTAAGTTTCCCGGGTATTAGTAGACAGTGCTAATTGGGACAATGTTCTGCTATGTTGCATAATAGCATCTAGTCCATTACTAGATGGTGGAATAGTGGGGTGTTCGTGGCTGTGAGTGCGGCTGACGGGAGTATTTGACGAAAAGCCTGGAAATTAAAGCGAGACAAATTGTCAGCAGCAGTGTTACATACACCTGGAACATGAATACAAAACAAGAGAAAATTATGACATGCAGCCAGCCAAGTGAGTTTCCTCAAGAATCTCATAATAGTCAGTGATTTGGATCAGCCTTGTTTATAATGTGACAAGTTACTTGGTTGTCTGAGTAGCAACGTACAGACGAACCTGCCCATAAATGCACCCATGCCACGGCAACCGTCACGATGGGATATATCTCAAACAGAGCTGAGGTAGTGGAAAAACCCTCCAGGTCCTGAACGTCTGAAGGCCAGCTGCCCCAAAGCCATTCGTTCCTGAAAAATTGCTGCAAAACCTGTGGTAGACGCCGCGTCTGACCAAATGGTAGGTGAGGAGTCAGACAATTTTGGAAGGAACATGCTTTTACCATTCAGGGTGGTTAAAAATTTTCTCCACATAATTACACCTGCCGTGGCTTGGGTATCCAGGGGTGACCTGTGTCCATCATGTCTAAAAGTGGGAAACATGTAAAGGAGTTGTGAGATGAAAGCCCGGCCTTGAGGTATGATGCGAATGGCAAAATTCAGTGACCCAAGCAGAGACTGTAATTCTTGCGGTTGCAAGTACCGAGTTGTATGTAGAGATTATGTTGATCAGAATGTTTTCTACCTTGGGCGTGGCAGGCTAGCTTGCATGGTGGCTGAGTCTAGTATGATACCCAGGAATGTGATGAAGGTATCTGGTCCTTCAGTCTTTGTGGAGGAGACTGGGACACCCACCTGTTCGAATAGACTGATGGTTTCTTTTAGGCTACTGGGAGGGGAAATATTCTCCTCGACCAGTAAGAAATCATCCAGATAATGTATAACTGTAGGGCATCTGGCTATATTTAATAAAACCAGCATAGGGTTTCGGCGAATACGTCGAAAATGGCCGGACTACTTTGGAACCTAAATGTTAAACGTGAGCAAAATAGTAGTACCATGCAGGTGACACAGTGTAGGGTGGATAGGCAGTAACTTGAAAGCATTGTGATATCAGTCTTACTGAGCCATGCTCCGGCCCCTGCCTGCATGATAGCCGTAATGGCGTGATCTATGGTGGAATATTGCAGTGAAAATTCCTCAGAGGGTATGAGGGAGTTCAGACTAGGAGTGGCAGAGGTGTTGATAGATCAATGATAAGTCTCTGTTTGTGAGAAGATTTCCCCGTGACAATACCGATGGGGTTTGTCCGCCATGTGGTGAACGGAGGGGACTGGAAGGGCCCCCATAGGAAGTCCTCTGCCACTTCCTGGCTATGAGTGTCTCCACCGCTGTAGGGTTTGTTGTGCGGATTGTAAATTAGGACATTCCAGGATTCCGGAAGGCATGTGTATGAGGCCTGTGTGAATCCTTCTGATAGACCCGAGATAATGAATTCCACCAAATGTCTAGATGGATGATGTGGCAGTAATGTCGTAAGTACAGAAATGTTTATTGATGTTAAGTATAGTTTTGGGATACATTTTATTTGGACACAGATTTAGCATGTGCCCTGAAACAGATGGCTGGAGAAAGTGATTGCAACTCAACCAGTGCTGGAGGGGTCGCAGCGGCCGACCCAGCCATGGTAAGGGGTGTAGTGACCGATTCCCCAGGGGTGATACTGGCAGGCTAACTAGGCCTGAAAGGCGAAAAATTAATCTTGTTTTGTGACAGGTGAGGCCCTGCTAGTTGCCAAGTGGCTATGAGAGGCTCTGTCTATGAGTTGGCGCGAGGGGTTATTGAGGCCACCCGTCGTAGTGGCAGGAATCGTAGGCCTCTCGGTGATAGTAAAAGAAAACAGGGGGAGGGAGTGACAGGTGAGGCCCTCTCTATAATATTGCGAGGCGGCTAACTCACGTGTGGCCCGATGGCATTTGCCTCCGAAACGTTGAGGCGGGGTGTTGGCCTCGCGGACCACTAAACGATAGGCAGAAATGCCAAGAAGGGAGGTACCTATTTGGGCCTATACCCCTAACTTGCCAGTACTCTATGGCCTAGAAGAATGAAACGTATGTGAACTACAACGTGAGCAGGCTTACGCACCTGGTAGTATGTATGAAGTTTTGAGATTCGACAGGTATGAAAACCTGGATAAACCTAAAAAGGGATAGAGTGAGAATAGATCCTGTGAGACCTGTGTAATCTGTATAGGCTGGGATTAGGGCTTCTAGCAGTATGTGTGGGAGGTGTAAAATCTATGAGTATGATAGTAACATGACTGCCCATGCCTGGTGACAAGCGTTACGCTGAGTCCGATACCTGGCAGCAGGGGATTGGCCGTGTAATGTGTATATATGGAAGGTGATCAGATGATATGCATGTCACTAAACTGATCTGGGAATGCAAGGGACTTTTTAATGTGAAGTGACAATATGCAGAATCATAAATGTTGCTGTAAAGTGACGTATGAATGTATGAACCAGAACGTGTGATTCAAAAACCGAAAGTCTTGTGAGACGTATATGCCGTGTTCTTGAATACTCGTGTTACGTCGTCTGAGTGTGTCAAGAAAAGGCCTGAGTTTGTAAATGCCATGTGAAATTATGTGAAATGACAATCTATGCAGAAAATGTTGTAACGTGACGTATGAGTGGTTGAACCAATGCGTGTGATTCAACCCGAAACCCTCTGTGGAAGGTAGGACCGTGTTCTTATATACTCGTGGTATATCGTATGAGTATGATAAGAAATGGCCTGAATAGTTAGTGCCATGTAATCGTAATGTACATGGTTGTAATAACATCATATCTCCATTATACTCTTTGAAAATAGGACCGTGTCCTTGAACTCGTGGTATGTCGTACGAGCATGACAGAAAAAGGAGCCGTAATGTAGGCTAACCATAACTGGAATATACATGTAATATCTGCATTGTAAAATAAAATAACTATTATTATTAAAACCATATATATATATATATATATATATATATATATATATATATAATAAGCAAACTGAAACAAAATAGACAACCTAAGATCGTGTAAAATAAGTATTTGAAAGTTTAACCGATTACTGTGCAGGAAACGTATGATTGGTTGGATCAGTACGTGTGATTCAACCCGAGTATGCATGAAAAGGAATTAAATCCTTGTGTCATGGTTAACAACAAAGAAATGAGGCCTGTAACGTAGGCTGATTTAATTGTAATGAAATGGATAATTATATTTAAAAAAAAAAAAAACTCCAGTAAGCGTGGGAGTCCAATGTCTATACAGAAATGTTAGCTGGTTTCATACCCTTGATGTAATAACTGATACCTTAAAAATAGCATGAAAATGGTCTGTCTATTTAACCAAGCAACTTTTTAACCAGATGTAAATACGTGAAATGATGAAATGTAACTCACGAAAAAGATCTATGTGAATACATAGCAGAATAACCGAATCTTAGTATGAAGGGAAACAGAAGTTAGCATGAATAGCTTAACCGTATGCATTTTAATGCGAACAGCAATCGTGCATAGAATATACTATGAATAAGTGCCGACCAGAAAACACAAACCGAAATGACAATCGTTTAAATGAAGCAAGGTTGGTTTTTACATGAAATGCAATAATGTCTGAGAAGCCTGTAGTACACTGAATGACCGGTAGGGGTCAGTGTGTAGGCGAAAATGCAGTGGTTCGTTGGTTTGTACATGAAATGCGATAATGTCCAAGAAGCCTGTAGTACACCCAAAGACTGGTAGGGGGTTTAAACGAATGATATGCATGAACATGCAATGGTTTTAGAACAGACTTAGACAAAATACAGCCGTAAAGTGAGGACCTGACCCGTGCATGGTGCCATGGGACTGATGCCTGGCATAACGGGTAGGTTGACTTACAGTTTGTGAGTCACTTGGACACCATCCACGGCGATGGATTGAAGAAAGAAGGTGGTAGGCCAGAAAAGCCTGTGGCTGGATTCCTGACACAGCTCTGCTTAAAAAACCTCATGGAGTAATCAGGTAAAATGGCGTCTGGATGACCCGGAAGTGGAAATGATGCAGCGCTGACCTCGAACGATATGGAGCCAGGTAAGGGGTGTCCCTTAAGTAGGGAAGAGGTGTGTCATACGCCCCTCCCACAATTACAGGCCAAAAGGCCTTAATACATATAACATCTATGGTAATAAATATTTGCAGGCCCTATAAGTCATTGTGCCATGGTAGTATTTGTGTGTGTATGTATGTGTGTGTGTGTATATATTGTGAGAGAAAATTTGGTTTGGTAGTTGATGGCATATACATTAGGCCTGATTTACTGAACAGCAGCCTGAGGTTTGAGAGTTAAATGTCCCAGGGAGAGATGTTAGGTTTGCAAGATGCATTACTGGTATTCTGCAATCCACGGTATGGGTCCCTGGTGCGGAGCACTTGGAGAGCAGGGTGGGCCAGTGCTCCAATAGCACCAGCTGCTACGTAACAGCCCGACCAGAACTTTTATTTTGCTTAGTAGTTTCACTTATGTCTAATTGCACCTCACCTGTATCTGATCAATTAGCTAGCAGGCTTTTAAAAAGAAGGGACCAGCATGCTTCAGAGTGAGGAGGAAAAGCCAGAGGAATGGTGTCTTGCAGTTATATTTTTTGTAAATTGGCAAGTGGGAAAGCCACCCAATTCCAGATAGGGATTTGGTGTGTATAGTAAGTGCTCAAACAAGAGCAAGGAATTTTGTTTTGTTTATTTTTCATTTTTGAAACACCTGTATATATATATTTCACCGAATAAATCTGGAAAACTAAGCTAGATGTGTCCTGGACTTTCATTACCCTAGAAGGCTGTGGTTACAAGATCTGTGACAAAATGCTCCCTGGAAAAGAGGTGGTGTGTTACAATATATAGGGACGTGGTCACAGAGACACTGCCAGCCCAGTTTGAACTGGCTGCTTTGTCCCACTTCCATCCCCCATCATCTTCTTGGGATTGAAATCCCTGGTGTATTGTGTTAGAGACCCCATCAGTGGCTTACATTCCGGGGTCAACCCGGTATGTATGCCACTGTGGCCAGCCTCTTCTCCCGGGGGGCCCAGGAGCTGGCCACCTCAGGGCCCCCAGAGGCTGGCCCTGGTGTCACCAGGCGGGCAGGCTGGCGGGCACCCGAGGGAGCACTATCCCCTGTGTGCTCCCTCTTCAGCTCCCTTGCGCACCGCATTGATACCGGAGCCGGAATATAACGTCATCTTCCGGCTCCGGCATCAGTACGCGGCGTGTGAGGGAGCTGAACAGGAAGCACTCAGCCAGGGAGAGTGCTCCCTCACGTGCCCGCCAGCCTGCCCGCCGGGTGACACCACTGGGCCCCAGGGAATCCCCTCAGCACTCCCACAGGTAAGGAGGCTGGGGGGATTAGATAAAAAAAAAATGTGTGTGTGTTAGAGTGTTAGAGTGTGTCAGTGAGTGTGTTACTGTGTGTGTCTGTTACTGAGTGTGTTAGTTTGTGTCTGTCTGTCAGTGAGTGTGTATGTATGTGAGTGTGTATGTATGTCTGTCATTGAGTGTGTGTCGGTCAGTAAATGTGTGTGTCTGTTAGCTAGTGTGTGTGCGTCTGTTCGTGAGAGTGTGTGTGTGTGTCTTAAGCACTTACCTTTCTCCAGCGCTGGACTGCCTCGGCTCAGCTCCGCCCACAGTGAGAATCGCGGAAGCTCCTCTAGCGGCTGTCAATGTCACCAGAACAAATATAGTGCTCCATTTGCACTGAAGCTTTCCTGTTATTATCTTATCCCTCTACTACAGCCCCTATCTCCCATGAAGCCCCAAACCACCCAACCCCCACACTACAGACTCTATCCCCAATTACAACCCCTATACCCCACTGCAGCTTTTTTCCACCCACTACATCCACTACGGCACCACTACAGCCCCTACCGCCCCACTACAGCCCCTATCCCCCATGCCAGCCCATAACCACCCAAGCCCCACACTACAGTCTCTATCCACAATTACAACCCCTATAATCCCACTGCAGTGCCTATTCCCCCATTAGAGCCCTTATCTGTAACACAAGGATGAACATGTAAGTTGTGTGTGCAGGGATGTATTAGCCGCGAGGCAAACAAGGCATTTGCCTTGGGCGGCATTTTCCAGGGGGCGGCAAAAAAGGCCGCCCCCAAACGCCCAGGGCAAATGTCTTGTTAGCCTTGCGGCTAACAGACATGCCGGATGGGCTGGCTGCTAGGTGCGAGCGGGCGGCGCTGGTGAGGGAGCACTTCCCCCTGAGCTCTCTGCTCAGCTCCCTCGCGCGCCGCCCGCAGAGTGAGGCTGGGAGCCGGAACATGACATCATATTCTGGCTCCGCCTCCCAGCCTCACTCTGCGGGCGGCGTGTGAGGGAGCTGAGCAGAGAGCTCAGGGGGAAGTGCTCCCTCACCAGCGCCGCCCGCCTGCGCCTAGCAGCCAGCCCAGCAGCCCGACCGGCAGCCCCAGGGAGAGGGAGACCCCTCCCCCCAAGCATTCCTAAAGGTGAGGCGGCTGGGGGGGGTGGGGTTAAAAAAGTAAAGTTAAAAAAGTGAGTGTTAATGTGAGTGTGTTTGTCTGCTAGTGTGTGCGTGTCTGTCTGTTAGTGTGTGTCTTTTAGTGTGTGTGTCTGTCTGTTAGTGTCTGTCTGTGTGTGTCTGTCTGTCTGTTAGTGTCTGTCGGTTGGTGTTTGTCTGTTAGTGTTTGTCTCTTAGTGTGTGTGTCTGTTAGTGTCTGTCTCTTAGTGTGTGTGTCTGTCTGTTAGTGTGTCTGTTAGTGTGTCTGTTAGTGTGTGCCTGTCTGTTAGTGTGTGTGTGTCTGTTAGTGAGTGTGAGTGTGTTTGCCTGTTAGTGAGTGAGTGACTGTTAGTGAGTGACTGTTAGTGAGATATTTATCAGATATAGAAACATAGAATGTGACACAAGATAACCGTTTGGCCCATCTAGTCTGCCCATTTTTTTTAAATACTAGGATACAATAGATACATATATGTACATACCTCTTTGCCATATGATCACATCTAGAGGTTATTTATTGTTAATCTTTTGTTTGTTTGATCTCTATATTTCATCCTTGTAAGATTTGCTGCCTCTTTACAGTATTTAGCAAGCACCTAATTTTTGTATTTGTTTGTATTAAAAACATTCTCATAGACTCTATCAGTTTTCATTTAGGGTATCCCCTCAACAAAAACCTTTCTCTCATATATGTTGCCATATCTGTTGCAAGGAACTCTTATTCATGAGAACAGTTATGCTGCAATCCCAACTGGTATACCTATCTTAACATGGAAAGTGTGACTACTCCATTCTTCTAGTATTGCATTGATGTGTCCGTAGGTTTCCAAAAAAAATCCTTAAAAAAAGATAGAGATTCTCAACTCTTTTTGACCACACAAAAAACATGTCATCAATAAATTGCTTGAAAAAACAAATCTCATTAAGTGTTCTTGCATAGCAAGACCACTTAATGTTATCTCACATACATATTATTAAGTGTTCTTGCATAGCAAAACCACTTAATGTTATCTTACATATATATTATTATTATTATTATTATTATTAAGTTTTCTTGCATAGCAATACCACTTAATGTTACCTCACATATATATTATTAAGTGTTCTTGCTAGTGATGTCGCGAACACGAAATATTCGGTTCGCGAACGGCGAACGGGAACTTCCGCAAACGTTCGCGAACCGGGCGAATCGCCATTGCCTTAAATGGGCAGGCATTTTAAAACCCACAGGGACTCTTTCTGGCCACAAAAGTGATGGAAAAGTTGTTTCAAGGGGACTAACACCTGGACTGTGGCATGCCGGAGGGGGATGAATGGCAAAACTCCCATGGAAAATTACATAGTTGATGCAGAGTCTGGTTTTAATCCATAAAGGGCATAAATCACCTAACATTCCTAAATTGTTTGGAATAACGTGCTTTAAAACATCAGGTATGATGTTGTATCGATCAGGTAGTGTAAGGGTTACGCCCGCTTCACAGTGACAGACCAAACTCCCCGTTTCCGCAAACAGTCCATTTGCACAACCGCAAACTCCCCATTTGCACATGTTTTAGTGCAAACTAGTCTAACTACTAATATAGTTGAAACATGCTACTTTTATTCATGCCAGACAACCATGCAGGCCAGACTAACAAACATGCCAGGGCCAATCATAGTTAACCACCTCAGATAGTAACATGGCTCCCTCTATATACAGAGTAAACATGGCTCCCTCTATATACAGTGTAACATGGCCCCCTCTATATAGAGAGTAACATGGCTCCCCTCTATATACAGTGTAAACATGGTTCCTCTCTATATACAGAGTAACATGGCTCCGTCTATATACAGTGTAAACATGGCTCCTCTCTATATACAGAGTAACATGGCTTCCCTCTATATACACAGAGTAACATGGCTCCCTCTATATACAGAGTAACATGGCTTCCCTCTATATACCGTGTAAACATGGCTTCCCTCTATATACACAGAGTAACATGGCTCCCTCTATATACAGAGTAACATGGCTCCCCTCTATATACAGAGTAACATGGCTCCCCTCTATATACAGAGTAACATGGCTCCCCTCTATATACAGTGTAAACATGGCTCCTCTCTATATACAGAGTAACATGGCTCCCTCTATATACAGTGTAAAGATGGCTCCTCTCTATATACAGAGTAACATGGCTTCCCTCTATATCCCAAGTAAACATGGCTCCCTCTATATACAGAATAACATGGCTCCCTCTATATACAGAGTAACATGGCTCCCTCTATAACATGGCTTCCCTCTATATACAGTATAAACATGGCTCCCTCTATATACAGTGTAAACATGGCTCCTCTCTATATATAGAGTAACATGGCTTCCCTCTATATACCGTGTAAACATGGCTCCCTCTATATACAGAATAACATGGCTCCCTCTATAACATGGCTTCCCTCTATATACAGTGTAAACATGGCTCCCTCTATATACAGTGTAAACATGGCTCCTCTCTATATATAGAGTAACATGGCTTCCCTCTATATACCGTGTAAACATGGCTCCCTCTATATACAGAATAACATGGCTCCCTCTATATACAGAGTAACATGGCTTCCCTCTATATACCGTGTAAACATGGCTCTCTCTATATACAGAATAACATGGCTCTCTCTATATACAGAATAACATGGCTCCCTCTATATACAGAGTAACATGGCTCCCCTCTATATACAGTGTAAACATGGCTCCTCTCTATATACAGAGTAACATGGCTCCCTCTATATACAGTGTAAACATGGCTCCTCTCTATATACAGAGTAACATGGCTCCCCTCTATATACAGAGTAACATGGCTCCCTCTATATACAGAGTAACATGGCTTCCCTCTATATACCGTGTAAACATGGCTCCCTCTATATACCGTGTAAACATGGTTCCCTCTATATACAGAGTAACATGGTTCCCCTCTATATACAGTGTAAACATGGCTCCTCTCTATATACAGAGTAACATGGCTCCCTCTATATACAGTGTAAACATGGCTCCTCTCTATATACAGAGTAACATGGCTCCCCTCTATACAGGGGCGTACCTGGAGCATTTGGCACCTGGGGCGGATCCTTTATTTGGCACCCCCCTCCCCAACTTTGAAATGTAAAAAAACAACTGCATTTTTTTTAAAATGTATGTGTATGCAGTGTGTGTGCAGTGTGTGTATAGAGTGTGCATTGCGTGTATAGAGTGTGCATTGCGTGTATAGAGTGTGCATTGCGTGTATAGAGTGTGCAGTGCGTGCATAGTGTATGCAGTGTGTGTATAGTGTGTGCATAGTGTATGCAGTGTGTGTAGTGCATGTAGTGTGTGCAGTGTGTGTATAGTGTGTGCAGTGTGTATGCAGTGTGTGTAGTGTGTGTATATTGTGTGCAGTGTGTATGCAGTGTGTGTAGTGTGTGTGCATAGTGTATGCAGTGTGTGCATAGTGTGTATAGTGTGTGTGTATAGTGTGTGCATAGTGTGTATAGTGTGTAAGCAGTGTGTATAGTGTGTATGGGGTGTGTGTATAGTGTGTGTGCAGTGTGTGTATAGTGTAAGCAGTGTGTGTAGAGTGTGTGCAGTGTGTGTATAGAGTGTGCAGTGTGTCCATAGTGTGTGTGTATAATGTGTATGCAGTGTGTAGTGCGTGTATAGTGTGTATGCAGTGTGTGTATAGTGTGTATGCAGTGTGTGTATAGTGTGTATGCAGTGTGTGTATAGTGTGTATGCAGTGTGTGTATAGTGTGTAAGCAGTGTGTATATAGTGTGTGCATTGTGTATAGTTAGTGCTGTGTGTGTATAGTGTATGCAGTGTGTATGCAGTGTATGTAGAGTGTGTGTAGAGTGTGTATAGTGTATGCAGTGTATGTAGAGTGTGTGCAGTGTGTGTATAGTGTGTACAGTGTGTGTGTGCAGTGTGTGTATAGAGTGTGCAGTGTGTGTATAGTGTGTGCATAGTGTATGCAGTTTGTGCATAGTGTGTATAGTATGTGTGTATAGTGTGTGCAGTGTGTGCATAGTGTGTGTACACTGTTTGCAGTGTGTGTAGAGTGTATGCAGTGTCTATAGTGTGTATAGTGTGTGTAGAGTGTATGCAGTGTGTGTATAGTGTGTGTAGTGTGTATGCAGTGTGTGTACAGTGTATGCAGTGTTTGCAGTGTCTGTAGAGTGTGTATAGTGTGTATAGTGTGTATAGTGCGTGTAGAGTGTGTATAGTGTGTGTAGTGTGTATGCAGTGTGTGTAGTGTGTATGCAGTGTGTGTAGAGTGTATGCAGTGTGCATCTGCATACACTCTACACACACTCTACACAGTGTGTATGTTGTGTGGAATAAGTGCTGCCACTTACCTGTCCCTCCCGTCCTCCTCGACTGGTGGTCCGGTGGCACAGCATCACTGGGCAGTTTAGAGGGGCCCAGTATTCTCCATGCTCGTTGCTATGGCAACCCACGGCAACGCATCTCGCGGATCACGAGAACAGAGGACCCTGCTGCTGCTGGATGGGAAACTCGGGTAGATAGTCTTATTAGCGGCCGGTCCCTTTACACAAGACACAGGGCGGCATTTCACCGCCTTTGCGAAAGTTCGCCCCGGGCACCCCCCTAGTGAGTGGTACCCGCCCCCGCCGCCCCCCCTTAGTATGCCACTGCCTCTATATACAGAGTAACATGGCTCCCTCTATATACAGAATAACATGGCTCCCTCTATATACAGTGTAACATGGCTCCCCTCTATATACAGTGTAACATGGCTCCCTCCATATACAGTGTAACATGGCTCCTCTCTATATACAGAGTAACATGGCTCCCTCTATATACAGTGTAAACATGGCTCCTCTCTTTATACAGAGTAACATGGCTTCCCTCTATATACCGTGTAAACATAGCTCCCTCTATATACAGAATAACATGGCTCCTCTCTATATACAGAGTAACATGGCTCCCTCTATATACAGTGTAAACATGGCTCCCTCTATATACAGTGTAAACATGGCTCCCTCTATATACAGAGCGGCTCCTGAGCTGCGGGTGGGGGCCATATAAAAGAATAATGGGGGGGACCTACTGTCCTCCCCCCACCCCCACCCCTTAGCGGTGGGTGGGGGTCCTAAGTTACAATAAGAGGGGGGGACCTACTGTCCTCCCCCCGGCCCCCACCCCTGAGCTGCGGGTGGGGGCCCTAAACAACAATAAGGGGGGTGGACCTTCTGTCCCTCCCAGCCCCCACCCCTGAGCGGCGGGTGGGGGCCCTAAATGAAAATCCCCCCTCCCCCATCAAAGGTGACTAGGGGTCCCCACCAAAAAAAAAAAAAAAATAATAATAAAAAAAAATGTATGCAGCTTCCAAATGAATCTAAAATGGATGCTGTCCAGGAGGTGGGAGGGTCTGCTAGGGAGGGTGTGCTGCTGATTGGCTGGAATGTGTCTGCTGACTGTGAGGTACAGGGTCAAAGTTTACTCAATGATGACCAATAGGGGGCAGATCGAACCACGCATGTGTTCGCCCGCCGTGGTGAACGCGAACATTCTATGTTCACTGGGAACTATTCGCCAGCGAACCGTTCGGTACATCACTAGTTCTTGCATAGCAAGACCACTTAATAATAATATATATGTGAGGTAACATTAAGTGGTCTTGCTATGCAAGAACACTTAATAATAATATATATGTGAGGTAACATTAAGTGTTCTTGCATAGCAAGACCACTTAATGATATCTGACATATATATTATTATTAAGTGTTCTTGCATAGCGAGACCACTTAATGTTATCTCACATATATATTATTATTATTCTTATTATAGCCAAATTTGCCACCTTAACTCCTCCCACAGTTTTTAAACTACATAGACAGAAATATACAGAAACGTGCGGATTGTTCCCGATTGGATTGCTATTACTTTGTGAAACGACTCGCCGAATGGTTCACGGAATATCGTCGTTCTTGTGGCGAAATTGGTCCCATAGGAATGAATGGCATAATGTTCAAAACTAGAGTGGGAGCTGGCAAAAGCAGAAAAATCAGGACATGATTTCTAAACTGCCACCACTCCCTCATTTTCAAGCCCACCTACACAAATCGTATATCAAAATGTTCAGCTATCCCTGCTGCCACGGCTAAGCCATAGTCCTGATAGTTTTCACAATATGACCATTTGTTTGCAACTCACGCCGTCCATTGACATTCATTGAAACTATACTCTGCAAAGCTCAAATTTGAAGGGCAATTTCTAAACTGCGACTTTGCCTTCATTTTTAATATTTCAGAGACATACTATGCATCAAAATGTAGGTCTGGGTCTTGTGATTCTCACAATATAAAGCTCTTCGCTGTAGGATGTATAGTTTTTAAAATACGACCGTTTGAAGATGGCAAGCGCCACAATACTCTGACCTGTGCCAGGCTGCAGCAGCAAGTGATGTCATAGACAGGGCCTTTTGCACCTGCTAATGTTTTTATAACTGTATGTTTTAATGTAACTGTGAAGCACTTTGGGCAACAACGTTGCAATTAAATGTGCTATATAAATAAATAATAACAGTTACTCCGCCCACTCCAGTTGTAGACTACTGGTGGAGGCAAGAACACTTCACACAATTTCCCCAGAAATTTTAGCTTTTCTAGTTCCAATAAGAGTTTACATCTCCCTGACATTAACTACTTCCACCAACCCATATATAGGTTTGTTTAGGAAGAGGCAAATTTAGATCCAATCAAAGTCCCATGCCTCTGGAAATTATAAATACCATCAAACATAAAATTATTGTACAAAACAAAGGAAACAGTACTGGAGAAACTAATACTATAACAGCGATATATAGGAGGCATGAAACCTGGGGTAGGTTTCCCTCTAAATCCTACTAACAAGAGTAA
Organism: Pelobates fuscus; assembly: GCF_036172605.1. Lineage (NCBI taxonomy): Eukaryota > Metazoa > Chordata > Amphibia > Anura > Pelobatidae > Pelobates > Pelobates fuscus. The sequence continues at coordinate 248,729,096 of NC_086320.1, forward strand.
TACAGAAGGTAAAAGAGAGGAAGGTTGCACCAGAGGAAAAAGCTTATTACTGAGGAAAAAATATCTAAAAGAGTCAAATAACAGTGGTAGGAAGTCACAAACTGAAACCACAAATAATGCCAAGAGTCCTAATCCCAATCTTGCCAAAGGAACAACCAACAGTCTTTTGGCAGGAATGTTCTCTGTAGGAGCCGGATGGAAACAACTTGTGGGATCCATATGTGGAAACAAAGAAAGGATGATTCAATAAGTCCAATAAAAAAAAAAAAATATTTCTAAGGCAACAAGGTCTAATGTAGTCCTACTCACATGTAATATAGCTTTAGTATGAATGGCATACAGAGGTACAATCCCCACTTATAGGATAAGTGAAGAGGTGTACATATCGCCACAGTTTTGTTTTAAATATATTTTATTTTGAAAATAAGCACAGTGCGGAGTTATAGCTTGTGGTTGCCTACGCAGAGGCAAATTAAACAGAGTGAATGTCCAACAATACAACATAGTTTTGTACATACTTTGCAGGATTATGCATGTCTAGCGTGTTAGAATGCTTGTGACAAATAGTGATATAGCGTAATTACGTGGCCTGCAAGGCTTGAAATGGTGCGGTGTGCTAATCATATCAGATGTCATACAAATTATTTTAATGCATACAGAAAACAGTGCATATTCGCTTTCACTAGGCTTAAGTAGTAGTTATAGCTGTTCTGTTATAGTTAAGGCCTATACTATTTGTAATTATTACGTTGTTATTAGAGGCAATCGTTAAGCATATAAGCATAGGTATCCAAAGTTAGCCTACGCAGAGGCTTAGTACGTTAGTGTATGACCTTCTTTTAGCTGTTTAATTTGGCTTGTGTGCGCTGGCGTGAGAATTGAGGAGAGTGATGGTATGGGTTGGTGGGGCATGCGTGGGGGTCAGTCCGTCTGTTGTGGTAAACTGGGCAGAGTCATGGCCTGCGTATAGCTAGTATACAAGCAGGGATCATCGTCTTGCGAAAGCTAGTGTGGGCATGTGGTTCCCTACGTGGGTGTCCCTGCCCTAAATTAAATCGTAGTGTCAAAATTTAAAAGGGAGCCCCCGGACGTGAGGCCTGGGTTTTCATGTGTCGTTCATATGTAATATATAATGTTGCATTATGGATGCACCGGTCGGTTCATAGAGCAGTTAGCACGTTGAGTGGGCCATGTTGCCTCCAGTCCGTAATTGGGTTGTATGTGTTGGCATGTACCAGGGTGGGGGGGGAGTGGGTGAGGGCGACCCGCCATGGGGCCGCCCCAGGTGCAGGCGCCCGGTTGTCTTGCGGTGGCGTGTCCTAGGTTCAGGGTGAGTTCAGGCATTGTAAGAACTCATCTGTAGCGATGTGTCGTATTCAGTAGAAACATCTGGTCAGGAGCTTTTCTTTTGCCGCTGCTAGGGAATTGTAAATCTGCGATATTGCTCTCGGTGGGGTTTCATTCTGCCTGCACAGGGTTTCGAATTCCGTGCAGTCTCTCGTCAGGTAGGGGCGTTGGGGGATGGAGTGTGCGTAGTGGGTCATTTGTTCCCTCGCCAGCGTATGTGCGAAGGTGTGCCTCTGGTCCAGGAAGATGGTCTCGATCGGTCTGAGTATGAAATCTGGCAGGGTCTGTATAACGGGGATTTCAGTCGTATGCGAACTGGGTTGTAGTCTGACCAAGTCATCGGTAGAATTTCTGCCTCTACTAATAGGGATAGGCTGTGGTATGGCAGTAGGAGGTAGTCCAGCCTTGTGTATGTGGCATGTGTTGTGGAGTAGAACGTGTAGTCTTGCACCTAAGGGTTCATCGCCCTCCAGCAGTCTTTGAGTGGATGGTGGTGGAGTAGTTGGAGCGTTCTTGCGTGCCTGCCGGGAGGTGTCTGGGTGTGTGTCCCTGAGGAGTCGCGGTCATGCAGGGGGAGGTTGAGGTCCCCTCCTACTATCAGGGTGCCTTCTGCGAACCTCATCAGGGCTGTCATGGTCCTGCGGATGGAAGTGGTATTGCTTTGTGTTCGGGGCGTATATGTTCGCAAAAGTGTATGTCTGGTCATGGATGGTGCCCTTCGTGAAGATATATCTCCCCGATGTGCAACGGAGCGTGTCTTGTTCGATCTATGGGATCCATCTGGAGAATAGAATGCCCACTCCCAATGTGCGTCGCTGGGGATTGTTGCTGAAGTATCTGAGTGGGAAGTTGCGGTCCTGGAGCGATGGTGCCCGGAGGTCTTGAAAGTGGGGGGCCTTGCCTTCTCCCCTCGCCCCTCGCCCCTCTGGCCATGCCTGTCTGTTGTTCCCCTGCCGGTACTTCGGCCTGGTCTCTCTCCCTGGTACTTCTGCGGAGGTTGGTGCCCCCGTGTGGGAGTGTATTCTGTGTCCTATGCCTCTCAGTTGTTGAGTAGCTCAGTTCTAATGATGTTGCTTGCGGGTCTCGAGGAGTGTCAAGGTGTTGCCCAGGCCTCCTGTCTCCCACCCCAACGGTGTCGGATTCCCCCCCCCTTTAGTGCTGGCAAGTTCTCGTGGAGCGGTTGTCCCTTTGGCGGAGAGACCCGTTCCCGGGTATGGGCAGGGAGGATTGGTGCTCAGGCTTTTGGTAGCAATTAGCGTGCCCGTCCCCCACCCTCAGCGTAAACAGTGTCCCCCTCCATGGTAATCTTGTGGGCATGTAGCCAATGTCCCCATGTCAAATAATATAAAAGTACTCACTGCAGTGTGGTGTGCGGATTGGTGTGCTTCAGCACCGTTCCTCCTTTTTGGCTGAGCTTCCAGTGCGGCCATTATTCTTCAGCTCTGGTCGGGCCCAGTCACCCTAGGTGTCTGCGCTGAGTGTGATCTCGGCTTGTGGACCTGTCTGGCGGTGGTGGCGGGGGGCCTGCCGCTTGCTGTAGGAATTGGTGAGTCAGCCAATTCTGTACTCGGGCAGGGGGGAGCCCCAGTGACTGCTGGAATCCCTGGATATCCGTCAGGGTCTTGATGGTGTATATCTCTTGCCCTCTACGTACAGAGAGGGAGAAGGGGTATCCCCAGCGATACGGGATACCTGCCGCTTGAAGTGACGCTGTTATCGGTCAAAGGGCCTTCCTGGCTTGCAGTGTGTAGCGGGAGAGGTCTTGGAAGACCGTCACCACTTGGTTGTCCAGTCTGATGGTGCCCATACGGCGAGCATTGTGCAGGATGTCTTCTTTAAGGTTGAAGTTATCCAGGCAGCAGATGATGTCACGTGGCTGTTCCCCTGGTGCTGGGGCTGCTCGGAGTGCGCGGTGGGCTCGTACGAGGCCTATCCTGGGTTGTTGTCCCCCCAAGGTGAGGCTGAAAACTGTGCGGAGGATTTCAGGTATGTTTTCATTGGGGCCCATCTCCCTCACCCTTCTTGCCCTGAGGTTCATTCTGCGGCTTCTGTTGTCAAGATCATCGACCCATGTGGTGATGTGTGCCAGGCTCGATTCACAGCCCACGGTCGTGAAGGTCGTAGCTTCATTTGCCGTGCGGAGGGCCCTTGTCTCTGCCTCTGCAGCTGTCAGCCTGGTATCTACATTAGCTAGATCCACCTTCACTTGGGTCAGTTCGTCGCGGATCACTTTGCTGAGGCTGTCTGAGAGCGCCTCCAGGTCTGCCTTCGTCAGAAGGGTTGGTAGAATTGCCCTGAGGTATCTCTCCAGTGTCTCCTAGGTTTCGGGTGGGTCCGACATTGAGTCTGACATTGTTGGGGAGAATTGCGCGGGAGTTGCCGCGGGCGAGCCCGCGGTCGGGTCTGGAGCCTCAGTGTCTGGCTGGGTCCTGAGATCCCGTGGCGTGGTGAGGTAGGTGCGGATGGAGAGCTCCGTTCCGGACCCAGATGGCCTGGGGGTACCGGAGGGATCTACCTGCTTCCTATTGCGCCCCATTTGCCGGTTTGGATGTGAGTGGTGAGCCTGGTGTTGCTGCATTTCGCTGGGACCACGAGGAGCTACAGAATTAGGCAGCCATCTTCTTCGGCAGCTAGGCACGCCCCTCGCCGCAGTTTTGTAGACCATAAAATGGTTAGAAAAAAGGAGACAACTGATAGTGCTCACTGTATAAAAAAGACAGTAGGAGTATAAATATAAAAGTGTGTACTCACATTTAATTGAGCAGGCGGACTGCTCAATGAATCAGGCATGAGTGGTATATTCGCCACCAAGGATTTCTTTGGAGTAATACTCAACTGGAATAATAAAATCCGGATTCCAAGCAGCAATAGAAAAAAATAAACATAGTAGCAAAAGGTAATAAAAAAGTAAAACGGCACAATCAATGTGCCATTGACGAAGGTGCACATTTCTGTGCACCGAAACGCTTGTCGGTTTTTCTTCCTCACAGGGCACTTCAACACAGGGTGTAGCAAACCAGCATTTTAAGCATGGTTTTGCTTGATTAGCACTTTACTTTGATTTTCTCTCTTTCTTTTCCTCTGACTGTCTAGCGAGATTATAAGGGAAAGAGGCTACTTCACTATTATTCCTACCTCTTATTCTGTCTGTGTACATTCAATAAGCTCAAGCAATAACTTAATCATTGGGAAAGAACCAGAGTAAGACTTTTCATCATTTTTTTTAAAATAGAGATAGCATATGTGGGTAGTGAAATACATATATATATATATATATATATATATATATATATATATATATAAAGAATCCAAAGCCTTTACAGCTATGCCTCTGACTACTCAGATGTACTGATATATATATATATATAAAGAATCCAAAGCCTTTACAGCTATGCCTCTGACTACTCAGATGTACTGATATATATAAATCTAATCAGTACATCTGAGTAGTCAGAGGCATAGCTGTAAAGGCTTTGGATTCTTTATCTGACCACATATATTACTTGGTGTGTAGCATCCTATTAAAGAATATATACACTCTATTTTTTGTTTTTTCCAGTTAACACCTATATACAGAACTTCGACTCTGGAATTTGGTAGTTACCATAGTTATTATTTTAAGACTAATAGGGGTTAGGCCCCAAGACACTACTGGAGTGTCTCTTTGGTGTATCAGTTTCAGAGCAGGGGAGCCTGCTTATACAGATGTCCCTACACTGACTACTGTCCCTTTACAATGTAGTTAAAAGTAGCCAAAGTCCCTTTTTTAGACGCAATATTAAAATATCCACTACGCGTTTCACCTATGGAGGTTTTCTCAAGTGGAGGTAAAAAAAGACATGCTTGGTAGGATAGGGTATGTATAGGAGACTCCTCTCTTCCTTACCATTTCGTCGCAGGAGGGTGGCTGGGGATGATGTGAGTCGGCTGCCTCTCCTCGCGGCCTTTCTCTCCTCCTTCCCACGCGGAGTAAACTGTGAGGAAGTGACCGGACGTCACTTCCTCCCAGCAGCACTTGCTTCCGGCTGCATTTTTTTTTTTTTAAAGGGGCCCGGTCGCGCTATTACAGCGCTGACCGGGCCCCTGAAGATAATAGGGCCCATTGGGTTGCCCTAAATGCTTGGGCCACCTGATGGGCCCCATAAGCGTGTGGGCCCCGGTGCAGATGCACCGGCGGCAGTTCCGCTGATACACGTGGGGCCCGGGCCAGGGCCCCCCAGGGCCGCCGGGCCCGTGACAATTGTCACGGTTGTCATGCCCTGATGGCGGCCCTGTGTGCCAGTCTGTTATAGTGGGATACCTAGCTCAGCCTTCCTACTGGGCATTGCTATAAGGAAGGTTAAAAAAAGGGGAAAAAAAAGGTGGGGAGGGGAATTGAGGAGGGAGAAGAGGGGAGTTGACGCACAGATGAGAAATCCTATTATGCGCAAACAGAGAAGTCGTCTGAATATCACCGAAAGAGGAGACCTTCGTTTGTTCCTTACGAAAATCGAACCAGATATCAAATATTTAGTCTCGCAGCATCAACCTCAAGGATCTCATTAATCACTAGTAAAGGTAATTTCAATTTACTTTATTGTTTTCTCATTAAACTTTATAAAGTTAAAAACATTATAAACCTGCATTAATTGGAAATAAAAAGATAAATGAACGTACATTTATTTATTTTTTTGAAAACACCCTCCTTTCGAAAAAAAAAAAATATTCCGCACTTGCGTGAAAACTGGTGGGCGGTAAGGAAAATGTTTCAACCAAAAAGATGCATTAGTGGGCGGTAGTCAGAAAAAGGTTGACTACCACTGCCTTAGACAAAATCTTCTTTCTTCCTGTCTAAACGCATGACCTTGTGTCCTATGTAAAGTACAGTTTGTGAATGGATTTCCACATAATGGTTTGCATTGGCCCCGAATATATTTGTATAATGTTATCATATCCCCTCTCAGGTGCCATTTTTCTAAACTAAAGTGGTTTAAATTTGTTAACCTTTCTTCGTAGCTGATATGTTCCATTCCTTTTATTAATTTTGTAGCCTGCCTCTGCACTTTTTCTTGAATGTTGGTCAAGAGTTCAGTGTTGTTTGTTAATACCAGGTCCAGACAAGTTGTCAGGGTCCCGAGAAGGACTGAGGGTGAATGCTGCAAGTGGATAGCAGCCTCCCCTCACAGCCGCCCGCGGCCTCCCCTTCCCCTACCGGTCAGCAAGCTCCATCCTCCTCCTCCTCGCCTCCCAGCGGCAGCATGTATAACGCTGCACGCTGGGACCCCGCGCATTTATGCGAACGCCGGGTTCACTCACGTGACCCGGCATTAAAGTCGCAGTACCATAATTACAGTGGGAGGTGTAAATATCTCCCACGTATGTTTGTTAATTCTGATTGGAAGTTATCCAATAAAATTAGGCACAGGATGGGGGGGGGGGCGGGGCCGGACCGCCGAGCTGGACAGTCGCACACAAGAGCAGCTCCTGCAAAATACCGACATTAACACTGTAAAACAATGCCTTATTACATACAATCAGACCGCCAGCGACGGTGCCCAGAACACAGGGACTGCTGGACACCGGGAGAGGCTGGCTCAGCGAGCTACAGTCCCTGGGAGGAGATACTCTCGTCGCCACGAACGGGGCCTTCTCCAGCGGTGAGTGGGGCAGATGGCCGCCTTGGCCGTCTCTCGCCTTGAGCAGTTCCTGCTCATCTGCCCACAGTCAGGTGTCTGTCAAGGACATGTTTGAGCGTGAGAAGCCAATGTCAGAAAGTCACCCCCTTGCCCAGCGTCTGACAGCTGGCTTGTCTGAACTATTAGCCCGCCAGCTTTTACCATTGCCTCTGACAACAGCGATGCCATTATGCAACCTGTGCCAAAAGAAACTGAGTCGTGGGAAGTCCAACACCCACCTAGGTACAACTGCTTTGCGTAGGCACATGATCGCACATCACAAACGCCTATGGGATCAACACATGAGTACAAGCAGCACACAAACTCAAAGCTGCCATCCTCCTCCTGGTCCAGCATCTTCAGCCACGTCAACCACTGCTGTCCTCCTTGCCCCCTCTCAACCATCCGCCACTCCGTCTCTCGCCTTGAGCAGTTCCCGCTCATCTGCCCACAGTCAGGTGTCTGTCAAGGACATGTTTGAGCGTAAGAAGCCAATGTCAGACAGTCACCCCCTTGCCCAGCGTCTGACAGCTGGCTTGTCTGAACTATTAGCCCGCCAGCTTTTACCATACAAGCTGGTGGAGTCTGAGGCATTCAAAAAATTTGTAGCAATTGGGACACCGCAGTGGAAGGTACCCGGACGAAATTTCTTTTCACAAAAGGCAATCCTCAACCTGTACTCGATTGTGCAAAAGGAAGTAATGGCATGTCTGGCACACAGTGCTGGGGCAAGGGTCCATCTGACCACTGATACCTGGTCTACAAAGCATGGTCAGGGCAGGTATATCACCTACACTGCGCATTGGGTAAACCTGCTGACGGCTGCCAAGCATGGAATGCGTGGCTCTGCAGAGGAGTTGGTGACACCGCCACGACTTGCAGGCAGGCCTGCTGCCACCTCCTCTACTCCTCCTACTCCATCCTCTTCCATAACCTCCTCGGCTGAGTCCTCTTCTGCTGCTGCGTCTTGCTCCACATCAACGGCACCCCCCCAGCTCCCTAGGTACTATTCCACATCCCGGATACGGCAGTGTCACGCCGTCTTGGGTTTGACTTGCTTGAAAGCAGAGAGTCACACCGGACAAGCACTCCTGTCCACCCTGAACGCACAGGTGGCAAAGTCGCTGACTCCGCAGCAACTGGATATCGGCAAAGTGGTTTGTGACAACGGAACAAATTTGTTGGCGGCATTGAAGTTGGGCAAGTTGACACATGTGCCGTGCATGGCACATGTGTGTAATCTGATCGTACAACGCTTTGTGCATAAGTACACAGGCTTACAGGACGTCCTGAAGCAGGCCAGGAAGGTGTGTGGCCATTTCAGGCGTTCCTACACGGCCATGGCGCACTTTGCAGATATCCAGCGGCGAAACAACATGCCAGTGAGGCGCTTGATTTGCGACAGCCCCTAATGTTCGACCGCCTGCTCCAACAAGAAAAAGCCGTTAGGCTAGGACAGCCTCTGGGGACCTGGGATTTTTTTTGCCACGTTACTGGACGCTCATGCGCAATGCCTGTAGGCTCATGCGTCCCTTTGAGGAGGTGACAAACCTAGTCAGTCGCACCGAAGGCACCATCAGCAACATCATACCATTTGTTTTCTTCCTGAAACGTGACCTGCGAAGAGTGCTGGATCAGGCCGTAGATGAGCGTGAAGAGGAAGAGGCAGAGTTGTGGTCACCATCACCACCAGAAACAGCCTTATCAGCATCGCTTGCTGGACCTGCGGCAACGCTGGAAGAGGATTGTGAGGAAGAGGAGTCAGAGGAGGAATGTGGCTTTGAGGAGGAGGAGGAAGACCAACCACAACAGGCATCCCAGGGTGCTCGTTGTCACCTATCTGGTACCCGTGGTACCTTCATTGAGATTATTGAGGAGGAGGAACAGGAAATGAGTAGCTCGGCATCCAACCTTGTGCAAATGGGGTCTTTCATGCTGTCGTGCCTGTTGAGGGACCTTCGTATAAAAAGGCTGAAGGAGGACGACCTGTACTGGGTGTCCACGCTACTAGATCCCCGGTATAAGCAAAAAGTGGCTGAAATTTTACCAAATTACAACAAGTCGGAAAGGATGCAGCATTTGCAAAATAAATTTAAAAGTATGCTTTACACAGTGTATAAGAGTGATGTCACAGCACAACTGGAATCTAACAGGGGAAGAGGTGAAAGTAATCCTCCTCCTCCCACGACCACGCCGGCAAGGACAGCACGCTTTAAAGACGTGTTGTTGATGGAGGACATGCGGAGCTTTTTAAGTCCTACGCATCGCCACAGCCCTTCGGGATCCACCCTCTGAGAACAACGCGACCGACAGGTAGCAGACTACCTCGCCTTAACTGCAGATATCGACACTCTGAGGAGCGATGAACCCTTTGACTACTGGGTGTGCAGGCTTGACCTGTGGCCTGAGCTATCCCAAATTGCGATAGAACTTATGGCCTGCCCCGCTTCAAGTGTCCTGTCAGAAAGGACCTTCAGTGCAGCAGGAGGTATTGTCACTGAGAAGAGAAGTCGCCTAGGTCAAAAAAGTCTAGATTACCTCACCTTTATTAAGATGAATGAGGGATGGATCCTGAAGGGACTGACAGTGGGCGATACATTCAACTAAAAAAGGCCTGATGAGATGAGCTGCCTTGGGCTAAAAATGGTGACCCTATGTAGGAGGAACAGTCCCTATTCTGCTCTGTGTCAGTGTGTATCAGGGTCCCTGAGGACAGGTGTCAATCCATATCTGCCAAGTGACCCTATGTAGGAGGAACAGTCCCTATTCTGCTCTGTGTCAGTGTGTATCAGGGTGTACAGTTACAGTCCCTATTCTGCTCTGTGTCAGTTTGTATCAGGGTATCTGAGGACAGGTGTCAATCCATATCTGCCAAGTGACCCTATGTAGGGGGAACAGTCCCTATTCTGCTCTGTTTCAGTGTGTATCAGGGTCTCTGAGGACAAGTGTCAATTCAAATCTGTCAAGTGCCCTATGTAGGGGGAACAGTCCCTATTCTGCTCTGTGTCAGTGTGTATCAGGGTCCCTGAGGACAGGTGTCAATCCATATCTGCCAAGTGACCCTATGTAGTGGGAACAGTCCCTATTCTGCTCTGTGTCATTGTGTATCAGGGATCCTTAGGATCGGTGTCAATCCATATCTGCCAAGTGACCATATGTAGGGGGAACAGTCCCTATTCTGCTCTGTGTCAGTGTGTACCAGGGTCTCTGAGGACAAGTGTCAATTCAAATCTGTCAAGTGCCCTATGTAGGGGGAACAGTCCCTATTCTGCTCTGTGTCAGTGTGTATCAGGGTCTCTGAGGACAGGTGTCAATCCATAACTGCCAAGTGACTGTATGTAGGAGGAACAGTCCCTATTCTGCTCTGTGTCAGTGTGTATCAGGGTCTCCGAGGACAGGTGTCAATCCATATCTGCCAAGTGACCCTATGTAGGAGGAACAGTCCCTATTCTGCTCTGTGTCAGTGTGTATCAGGGTCCCTGAGGACAGGTGTCAATCCATACCTGCCAAGTGACCCTATGTAGGGGGAACAGTCCCTATTCTGCTCTGTGTCAGTGTGTATCAGGTTCTCTGAGGACAGGTGTCAATCCATATCTGCCAAGTGACCTTATGTAGGGGGAACAGTCCCTATTCTGCTCTGTGTCAGTGTGTATCAGGGTCCCTGAGGACAGGTGTCAATCCATATCTGCCAAGTGACCCTATGTAGGGGGAACAGTCCCTATTCTGCTCTGTGTCAGTGTGTATCAGGGATCCTTAGGATCGGTGTCAATCCATATCTGCCAAGTGACCCTATGTAGGGGGAACAGTCCCTATTCTGCTCTGTTTCAGTGTGTATCAGGGTGTCTGAGGACAGGTGTCAATCCATATGTCAAGTTATCAATATGTCATATGTCAGGTGTCAATCCATATCCATTGTGATTTAGGAATGTTAGGTGATTTATGCCCTTTATGGATTAAAACCAGACTCTGCATCAACTGTGTAATTTTCCATGGGAGTTTTGCCATGGATCCCCCTCCGGCATGCCACAGTCCAGGTGTTAGTCCCCTTGAAACAACTGTTCCATCACTATTGTGACCAGAAAGAGTCCCTGTGGGTTTTAAAATTCGCCTGCCCATTGAAGTCTGTGGGCATTTTATGTTCGCGACATCACTAATGTTAAGTTATCAAGCTTCTTTTACAACCTTAACATCAAACAACTTACCATGTGGTAAGTAGACAATCCATGGAGAGTACAAATCACAGTCAGTCTACAGCAGTGTAATATTTATACAGCAGTATGTGTGCACCTGCTAGTGAGTGGGCTTGCTTGCATGTGTGTGTGTGTGTGTGTGTCTGCTAGTGAGTTAACTTGTGTTTTTGTGTTAATGAGCTTATGTGTATCAGTGAGATAGTCTGAGGCTGTGTAACAATGAGCTTGTGTGTGTCAGTGAGATTGTCTGTTGTCTGCATGTGAGTATGCTTACTGTATAATTAAACGTTTTACCCTGAAAGGACCAAGATTTTATATTGGAAAAAGCTATATATATATATATATATATATATATATATATATATATATATATATATATATATATATATATATATATATATATATATATATAAAAACATCCAACTGAACGGATAGCACTCCAGGGTATTAATATATTAAAATATAACTTTTATTTCGTAATAAAATAAAAAATATAGTATCAACGTTTCGGCTCACATCTGGAGCCTTCTTCAGGATACAAACAACAATGTATATGTATATGTGTGTATAGGGAAGCAAAATCCAAATAGGTTATGGTGGGGACAAATTGTGATTGAAAACCCCTTCCACCTGAAGTCTGTGGATAGTTAATACAATGTTAAACAAAAATCTGCACACCAGTCAAGCCATAAGACTTGCTTTTCCCACAGAAATCCCAAAACTGCAGCGATGTTACAACCGCAAAGGATTCTGGGTGGGCATATGCAAATTAGTTTAACAAAGACTCAAATTTTTGCCTCATTCCATTTTAAACATGGATTCCTTTTAATCTGTGTTTGCTGTATACAACAGCTTGAAACACAATATAGGAAAAGATGCAAAACCAGTGAACCACTCATGGACAGCTGTTTCGTTGCTAATGCAACTCATCAGCATGAGGTTGGTTACTGATTTGCTTATTGAGGCAAAAATGTGATTCTTTGTTAGACTCATTTGCATATGCCCACCCAGAATCCTTTGCGGTTGTAACATCGCTGCAGTTTTGGGATTTCTGTGGGAAAAGCAAGTCCTTTGGCTTTACTGGTATGCAGATTTTTGTTTAACGTATTAACTATATGTGTGTGTGTATATATATATATATATATATATATATATATATATATATATATATATATATATATATATATATATATATATATATATATATATATATATATATAAACATCATGACTAAAGCTCCGACAAGGAACTGAAACATTGATTCACTATGGCATTTTGCTGAATATGTTTTCACCTTACTAACAAGTCCTCGGAGTGCTGTTTATAGTTTGTTATATATATATATATATATATATATATATATATAGATAGATAGATAGGTATATTACTCAATCATCTGGGGTGGCAAGACATTGCCTTACATATTACATGCGACAATACATAGCGCAATAACTTATGGGTCTTGCACAGATTTTTTTTTCCAGGGCTGCTTTGTATCCCCAGTTTGACCCTGACTACATTCCACTGAAATGAACATGAGAGTTAGATCATCCATTTATGAATTCTTCTTTTACCATTGCTCCTGAAATTTATTTTTTTTGTAATGCAATCTATCTCAGTATTAAACGTACATAACTGTTATAAATGTTTTGTAACAAAGAGAGCCTGTTATTTCAAAGATTTTATGACTAGAGTTACTATGGAACCTGTTTTTATATGCATTCTCTTCTACTTCTTGGCTAGGTTTAGACTCCCTAAATAACATGCTATAGAGATGGTATTTGTTTATTTCAGTGTACTTTCATGTTATGAAAAAACCTGCTTGTCAGGTTTTGCACCTGACCCAGATCTTCTAACCGGATTGATTTAACAAAGCCACCCTAGATTTTGCAGATGAAATTAGAGAGAAAAACTGAAATTTATATAATTCTTTATAATATCGGTGTTATGTAATGTGTTCTCTTGTCACTCCACACCAGAGGCACACATAGGTTACATGGCACCCAGATCTGAAATGTATTTCCCCCTCCACAGAACTGTAAATAGAAAAAGAATGGGAGCGTTTCCCTCTGCAACACACCAACCCCTTTTTTTTGTTAGGGAAATAACACGCACAAGTTGACATTCAAATACACATTCATATACTCACATATACTTACATTCATGTAGACAGATACATTCATATACACACACTGATACATACACACACATTCATATACAGACACATCGAAGTACACATACAAACTCATATACACACTCACAACTACATCCTTCCATGCACTTATTTTTTTTATTTAATGATGAGGTTCACCCAGCCTCCCTGTTCTTACTTTGACAGGGAGAGCTGGAGTGGGGTCCAGTAGAGTGCTTCTGGGATAAGTCTTTGTAATGATTTTCCGGCTCCCTGTTGCTCTGTACTGCTGATGTAATATCACAGCTCCAGCAAGGCAGTGCTCCCATTGGCAGCCTCCTTGGTGCCCCACATCACAGCAACTTCAAACAACAGCAGAGCACCCTCTTGCTGCTTGTCACCTAGGGCAGACCCCCCTTGCTTACCCCAAGTACGCCACTGCTCTACACATTTACCTCTTAATTTCAATAGATCAAAATGTATTCTATATGAGTTTGCTGATTTATCATTTTTAAAGCCGTGTGTGCTGAAGAAATCACTGCTAGGGAATCATAACTTCAAATGAGAGAGAGAGAGAGAGAGAGAGAGAGAGATCTGCGGCATATGTTGGCACTTTATAAATACCAGTAATAATAATAAAAAAAAAAATATATATATATATATATATAGGTGTATATATATATATATATATATATAGGTATATATATATATATGTGTGTATATATATAGATATATCTATATCTATCTATATATATATATATATATATATATATATATATATATATATATATATATATATATATATATATATATATATATATATATATATATATATATATAGGCTGTAAGGCTTTTTCTTCTACAATTTGTACAAATTACTATATTTAACTGTGGAGGTATGAATGGCATGCCCTATTGGTTTCTATAGTGATCTACATTTACCTCTTTACTCTGAATTTGCTGTTCAAATAGTTCAAATATATAACCCTGTGTACCTTACATGCAAATGGTATGAAACTTTAATAATTTATGTATTAGAAGTTAACCTGATGAGCCAGTTTATACACCCTAGTTTTCTGGCACAGCCTTAATAGTAAGGTTGTATATAAATAAAATAAAATAGAAATATGGTTTCAATTTTCTAAGCTGCTCATTTTATTTCCCACCAGTCTATTACAGAATTGTAGTTTTCTAAACGGTGCATATAAAACCTACCATGCAGACCCAAGATTGCACCTTAAAGGAACATTCCGTGCACCATATATACTTATAAAAGAACATGGTTAGCTTCACTGAGCTAAGCAGGTCTATGCAGGGTCTTGCTTAGGTTGAATAGAGACAGCTGGTCTGTTATGCAGGAAACCACTGGGTTTAACCCAGGCACCTGGGAGACCCAGGTAAGTTGTTAAACCATTTTAAAACAGAGCTATTTTAGCAGGTTTTATTTTCATATCTGCATACATTCAAATATTTGTTGTTTTATAATATAGTCAAATTAAGGATGTGTTGTCAATAACAATTAAGGAATCATGGGCTGGGAAAACTGAACGTGTTACAACATAATTATAGAGAGCTATTAGGATGAAACAAGTTACTCATACAATATTATATAAGAATATTTCCACTGCCTCAGCATTAGGAGGGATGTAGTTACAGCACTTTATACTTATATTAATCAGTAACCATACAAGGTGGAGGTTCAGAGGACTTTGACTCGCTAGTAAACTCAGTGCACTGCAATGTCTTGCATTGTACGGTGGCATCCAGTAAATGACTATGGCTATTCGGATAATGCAGAGACGCAACTCTCTGGCACCAAACGTCTGTCTTCTTCCTTGGGAAATTTAACAGAAGATTTTGGAATTACCTTTGGAACCTACATAGTAACTTCTAGGTATTTGACCTTGTTTTATATAAGTATTATATAAACTATTATAAATGTTGAAAGTATTCTGACTTTGCCCAATTTGAAGATGAGAAATGTGATACCTCCCTCAACCCTCACTAACTCAAGGGGTTAAACTAACTTTTTGGCTATCGCATTTTCATCTTGCTTATTCATTATCTAATGTAAATAAGAAAATATACTAAGGAAAACATTGTTGAAACAAACAATATTTTTGTTTTTTTTAACCCCTTAAGGACAGAGCTTCAGAAGCTTGTCTTTCACTTAATGACACAAGCATTTTTTGCATTTTTTTGCTGTTTGCGTTCAACTGCAATTTGCATTTTACTAATGTATTGCACCGACGCATATTATATACCGTTTTTTAAAGGACAGAAAGGGCTTTAATTTGATGTAACATATATTTACATAAATGCTTATTTATTATTAAAAAATACAGAAAAATGCAAAAAAAAAATGAAAAATCTTGATTTTTTTTAACAGTTTTTGCAATAATAATGTGTGCACAATTAGTGCAGGTTAAGGAAAGTAATTAAAAATAAATTCATTTAGTTGTTCTGATTTACAGAATATATAATGTGTCTGGGATTTTAAGTTTTTTTTGGTAGTTACAGGTCACAAAGCACAAGGAGTAAAATAAACTTTTAATGTGGAGCGATTTTAGAATTTGGTATGTTTGTCTTGTAAACTTAATAGCCATAAAAGAAAACAAAATTGCCACACAAAAGTATATATTTATATAAAGTAGACACCACAGGCTATTTACCTAAGGTTGTTTTGACACTTTCTACGTAGCCATTTTATCGCCAACCTCTGCTAAATATTGGAGTAAAATTGTGTTTTTTGGGGGGTTTTCGCACACAAACTTATAACAAAGAACTTCTCATGTGTATTTTGTAAAGTTGGTGTGTGCTATTCCTGTACAAAGTTTTATTATGTGTTCAGTTACTTCTGCTGAGTACAACGGTACCCCCATTGTATGTCTTTGGCACTATTTCGTGAAGCTACAGTGCCATATAGGAGACCTGTCCTTGTCAGTATTCACAGTAGAATTTTGAGAGACGGATTTAATGAGCCTATGCTTCCATTTGGGGTATTATAACAGTTTGACTGTTCAAAAAAACCCCACAAAGGCCTACCATTTGTAAAAGTAGACACTCCAGGGTATCTCATAAGGTGCATATTGTGCCTTAACATGCCCCCATTTTTTTACCATTACATGCCAAAGTATGTGGTAAAAAATAATTTTGTGCATTTTTTACATACGGATTGCATTTTTGCTGGGCATTTTGTATATTTCATATGTGCCACTAAGTTCAAACCCTCCAAATTATGCTCAGCTAAGTCTTCTAAGTAAAAGGACACCCCCATTGTATGTCTATGGCACTATTTCGTGAAGCTACAGTGCCATACAGGAGACCTGTCCTTTTCAGTATTCACAGTAGAATTTTGAGAGACGGATTTAATGAGCCTATGCTTCCATTTGGGGTATTATAACAGTTTGACTGTTCAAAAAAACCCCACAAAGGCCTACCATTTGTAAAAGTAGACACTCCAGGGTATCTCATAAGGTGCATATTGTGCCTTAACATGCCCCCATTTTTTTACCATTACATGCCAAAGTATGTGGTAAAAAATAATTTTGTGCATTTTTTACATACGGATTGCATTTTTGCTGGGCATTTTGTATATTTCATATGTGCCACTAAGTTCAACCCCCCCAAATTATGCTCAGCTAAGTCTTCTGAGTAAAAGGACACCCCCATTGTATGTCTATGGCACTATTTCGTGAAGCTACAGTGCCATACAGGAGACCTGTCCTTTTCAGTATTCACAGTAGAATTTTGAGAGACGGATTTAATGAGCCTATGCTTCCATTTGGGGTATTATAACAGTTTGACTGTTCAAAAAAACCCCACAAAGGCCTACCATTTGTAAAAGTAGACACTCCAGGGTATCTCATAAGGTGCATATTGTGCCTTAACATGCCCCCATTTTTTTACCATTACATGCCAAAGTATGTGGTAAAAAATAATTTTGTGCATTTTTTACATACGGATTGCATTTTTGCTGGGCATTTTGTATATTTCATATGTGCCACTAAGTTCAAACCCCCCAAATTATGCTCAGCTAAGTCTTCTGAGTAAAAGGACATCCCCAATGAATGTCTTTGGCACTATTTTGTGAAGCTACAGTGCCATATTGGAGACCAAGCCATATCAGTTTTTACAGAACTTTGGATTTTGACGCTGGGCCTATGTGCAATTTCCAAGCATCTTCGCAGGTTTTAAATTCAAACTACCCCACAAAGGCCTACCATTTCTTAAAGTAGACATCCCAGGGTATTTCAAAAGGCATATTTTGAACCTTAGCGTGGGATCATTTTTCCGCTAGCTTGTACCAGGTGTAGTGGTAATAAGCGTTTTTTTTGCCTTTTTGACACACAAAGTGAGTTTGCACAGTATATTTTGCAAATCTTATGTGTACCACCACTCTATAATACTTTATATGTTGCTCAGCTATGTCGGCTGAGTACAAAAATACCCCCGTATTTACCTTTGCCAGGTTAATGTGGACATCGGAGGGGCACATTTGGGACACAGCCATTCCATTTTTTTCAAACTTTACATTTTTACGCTGTGCCCATGTCCCATTTTAGAGTATTATACCAGGCTATATAATCCAAATACCCCATAAAGCCATACCATTTCTTAAAGAAGACATCCCAGGGTATTTCAAAAGGCATATTTTGAACCTTAGCGTGGGATCATTTTTCCGCTAGCTTGTACCAGGTGTAGTGGTAACGAGCGTTATTAAATGTATTTTTTAACTTTTTAAAACTTTTTTTACTTTTTAAAACTATTTTTTAAACTTTTGTTTTGATTATTATTTTTTTTAAAGTTTCTTAAACTTTCGTAAAACTTTTTTTTACAGATTTAACATTTTTCTAAGCTTTTTTTTTTTACCGTTAACCCCTAACTAGCAGTAAGCAGCACTAACAGTAAATTCCCCATTTTCCCATAACTCCCACCCACCCCAGCTAGCAAAATATTTAATTATACAATATTTAAATTAGTTAATTAAATAAATTTAACCCCTGAGGGTTAAAAAATAAATAAAAGTTAATCGTCAGGGGTTAAAAAAAAATAGATCACAGTATAATACTGTGATCTGTATTTTGATCACTGTAGGCAGTGATCGACTGGCAGGGAAGGGGTTAATTTTTTATTTGGACTGGGTAAAGGGTTTATTTTTTTTAATTTTTTACTTAAACGTTATTAAAACTTTTTTTAACTTTTTAACTTTTTAAAGCTTATTTTAAAACTTTTTTTAACGTTAACCCCTAGTTAGCCTAACCCTAAATCCCCCAATTCCCCCCTAACTTCCACTCTCCCCAGCTAGCTAAATTTATAATTTTAAAATATTTAAATTAATTAATAAAATCAATTTAACCCCTGAGGGTTAAAAAAAAAAGAAAGAATTAACCCTCAGGGGTTAAAAAAAAAATCAGATCATATTAAAATGTAATCCCTGCGAATTGATCACTGTAGTCAGTGATCAATTGGCAGGGAAGGGGTTAATTTTTTATTAAAATGGGTAAAGGGGGGTGGGATTTTAAATTTACTTTTTTTTTTTACACTAGGGGGCAGGATCAGCACTGATCCATCTCCCTGCACTTCACACTGAACCCGGAAGTGCAGGGAGGCGGAAGGTAAGTATACACAGCACTTGTGCTCGCTCTGACATGCTGTCAGAGCGGGTACATGTGCTGGGGCAGCCCGATCCGGTGCTCCCGCTCTGCCTCTAATACAGAGGCAGACCGGGAGCACCATTAACCCCACGATCGCCGTCACCTGTCGTTAAGGGTATTCCCTGGATGACGGACCTCGTCCGTCACCCGTCCTGAAGGGGTTAATGGTAAAGTTTTTGAAAGCCGTGAAAAGATTCGTGAAAGGATGAATGCATTGTTGTTGTTTATTATTGCAGTAACTATGTTGTTTCCTTTAGAGATGTGATTAGAAATGATATAAAGAGTTGCACAGTGATTAATGATAACATAATAAGAGTTGTGTACAAAACTGTGGAGTTTTATTGTAGTTACAGCTGTAGGAGTACAGTAGTTTTAGCTGTTGATGTAGAACTGAAATCTAAAAAGTCATTTACAATAAAATGTTTAACATTTTCAAAGAACATTATGAAATTTTAGTGAGCATAAAGTCCGGAGCAGGGGCTTTCCTTTAACCCCTTAAGGACACATGACATGTGTGACATGTCATGATTCCCTTTTATTCCAGAAGTTTGGTCCTTAAGGGGTTAAAAGAAAACTCCACGCACTATGACAACTACAGCATTTTACATATTTTCTAGGATCAACTGGGTGCTGCTCCCCTCCTCCACTAATTCTCATAGAGTAGTGGAGTTGGGGAGCTGCACTCAGTGAATCCTCTCCGCACTTGCCTAACTCTTTAATTGTGTATTAAAAATAGTGTCCAGTGCCCTGATTCATGGCAAAGGAGGACGTAACAGAGGCTCTATATTTTTATTTTTTTTTTATTTTATTTTTTTATTTTTTTTGTCAATCATTCCTTCATTGAGGCATCTGTTAAATGGGGTACAGAATAAAGAGCGGGTGTGTACGGTTTTCATACAGCTTGGGGTCACGTCAATACAGTACAACATCTCCCATGAGGAGCTGCCTCGTTTTATATTTTTTAAGCATTCGATAAGATTACAAACAAGAGTAAAGTATTCATAATAAAAGTATACAGTGAACAGGTTAAACAAATCTAGGTCAATAAGAGAAGTGCCTATTGGAGGTCGACATGTGAGATGAAAACATTATTAAACATACAATTAATACGCAGGCTTTTTGTGTTTTGAGGAACAGTGTGTTGTCAGGCTAGATAGCCATATATGTTTACTATAGATTGATATTCAGGCTGGGTTATACAGGCTAGATTTAGCTTTTGCGTGAGATTGAGTGATGAGCGTCTGCTGCTTTCTAACGTTAGGGACTTAAACCGTGCACGTCTTGGAATTTAAGAGGAGTGGACAATAGTGTGGTGTGGGGCATGGCGTGCGCAGCTGTAAAAGCTTGTCCACTGGTCAGGTTAGTTAAGATGTCCCGTATGCGTGAGAGTCATGTGAAGCCCGGTAGTGGGGGCAAGCCCACAACACAGGATTAGGTGGTACATCTAGGGCCATGAAAGGCAACACAGCTGGGCATGGCACGTCGCAATAGTTGACCAACCATGTAGGAGCCACACTGACCCTCAGATTATATGCTAAGACAATACAATACAATACAGTCTGGTTAGACATGGTTACAGGCATCGCCTAGGGGAAGGAAGCCACCTGGTGTCTCAGTAGATGGGCATTAAACGCTGGGGGGGTCAGGTGGTATAGGGGACCTGTTAGTACAGGCATAAACACTAGGTTAAATCACATGTATTAGCTAGATTGCAGTGCCGTGTATGAGAGGGAACAACATGCTTTTGCACTGGCGTATCTTGTGTCCCCCTGTATCTCTCCCTCTCAACCTATGCCCGTTGCCAGCAGGCAAAGTCCAGACCTATTTGCAGGGCAGAGTGGTTCTTCCAGGTTGTCTCCATGGCTCTGTGCTTTGGTGGAGACTTGTTCACAGTACGTGCAGATCGTCCACTTCAGGACCTTGAGCACACTTGGGTGCCAGTGAGGCTGAGTGGTCGCAGGGGGTCCGTTTGTGGTCAGTGTCGGTGCCCTCTTCTCTGTCGGTGTGCCTGTCGTCGGGGGTTCAGTGCCGTGTTGTGGAGTCAAAATGTACCTCCTGCCCTGGTGCTGTAGGAGAGCTTGTACCTTCATGCCACTAGCCTGGGTACCTTTGAGGTCCAGGGTCGTCCCAGTCGGGGTGGTGCGGTGGGCCTTGCATGGATCGGGTATGCGTCGGCGTTGTGGGTGTCTGGCGGCCCCCCGTGTGCGTGGCTGGTACTTGTGGGTCTGGGCCCATAGTGCTCTCAGCTCGGGTGAGCGTCGCGCTCGGGTTTTCGATGTGTGGGACGTAGTTGCGCCCATGAGAGGTTTCCCAGGCCCCCTCTTGCTGCGAACCTGGTCCCCTGTGGGTGGGTCAGGAGTAGCCATAGCTGGCCGCATGCGAGCCTGCAGTTGAGCCCAAAAACGATCAAAAATGTCCTCAAGGGTGTCTCTTGTTTTGTCATTGGGGCCTGGCACATCAGACTGTTGCAGCTGCTGGTCGGATGTTGGTGAGTCAGGTTGGACCGCCATCTTGAGGACTGCCACCCCCGTTTAGCTTGTGGGGGCCGGAGGATCAACTGAGAGGTAGGAGGTTTATCTTGGTCAGTGTGGCGGGGACCGGGATATCCCCCACCGGTCCAGGGGGGGGGGGAGAGGTGAGTATTGGTTGCGTGCCGCTTGGAGTAGCAAGCAGAAAGCGGCCGTCCTCCCGCTTCGCCCACTCCGGTAGGCCCCAACCTGCAGTAGCGGTTCCCGGGTACTCCGGGTGTCCGTTTTGGTATCCCCAGGTAGGTGCCGGTTTCCCCAGTCTGCCGGGCTCCTTCCAGAAAGCTTTCTGGCTCTCCTACCCGATTTTTCGTCGAGTTTATCGGCCGTGCCGCAGGAGCTCCTGCAATGCACGTCCTGCTTAGGTGCTGGTCAGGCTCCGCCCCCCGAGGCTCTATATTTTTGATTGCCGTTCTGTCAGCGCACCTCGGTGCAAGCAGCAGGATATGTCTTTACATTCCCACACTATACCACTTATAATTAGAAATAGACTGGACAGAGGATCATAGACAGCCTCTATTAGGGTCCTGCTTAGCTTCTATAAAATATGGCTGTTACCCTCTCATTAGTACACTACTAATTTCCACCATCACAAAACATAAAAAAAAAAACTTGATTTAACAGGACCGACTGTCTGTAGTGTAACAAAGATCATTTATAAAAGTGCCGCTTATTATTGAAATTGACACTTACATAAAAAAATTTAAAAAAAGAAAAGAAAAAAACACTATTTATGCATAAAGCAATTTAGTAAGCCAACGTGCTTTCTGTGTTTGCAGTGTTCGTTTAAAAAATGTTATAATTTCTAAATAGAAAAAATAGCCATCACTTGTGGAGAAGAAATTTAGTACATTGTGAGTCAACTTTTAATACTGTAGTCTTTAGGTTTATGGCAATATTTGTTTATCCTAAGAGCAAATCACCTGTTATAACTAGCCTCTCAAAATGTGCACTAATATCTCAGTAACAATTAAACTAAATATATCCAGTAACTTATCTCAGACTTTGATGAATCTGCTGAAGCCATTTTTTGGACTTTTTAATAGGGGTCTTAAGCTCCTTTCTTGTAATCTTTCTTTCCACTTTCTTTCCTGGAATTGTCTAAGCAAAAACATACCTCCCAAATGTCCCTAATTAGGAAGGACAGTCCTAATTATGAGCCCAGATGTGTCCCTCTTTTCCAGGCGCTTCATATGTAGGTGTGTTTTGAGTGTGTAACAGTAATTCGCAACAATAATAGTCACAGTAATGTATCTTTACGTTACAATAATTGTGTCTAAAAATTTATCTGTGTCAATAAAATACATTGTTCCTGTTGTAATATGTAAATGTTTATAGAGTATTGCAGTATGCAATGATACCTTTTTTTTTTTAATTGGACTAACATCATACTTAAAAGACAATTGTTTTCCTCTCTTCCTCAGGTCTGTAACAATACTCAACTACTAAATATTTCTATATATATTCAAACATAAAGAATGTGAATTAACTCAGACGATCTAAGATAGTTACTATCTTCAGTGGAATACTCTGAATAATCTAACTTTAACTTTTATCCTCGTTCTTGTAAGAATCAAAGATACAAAATCATTGTGACTACTAATAATTAAGATACTCTTTCTCCTTAGATCTACATGCACATGGGTTAGAGGATGGGCAGTCCTTGTTTTGGATAGACAGTCCTTATTTTGGGACAAAATAAATTTCCCTGCTTTTATAGGAGCTATATAATATTGGTGTTTCTGAGTGTATAACAGAGCCGCAAACAATAATACTAATAGTAATGTGTATTTAAGCCAGGGCTTGACAAATTTGCTTTGATATCAGTAGCCAGCTACAAAAGTTAAGAGCCATTTTTAAGATTTTATTTTTTAAATTAAACATTTATTGATTTTTTTAGAGTCAATTACGATATTAAGATATTAAGACTGCATTGTGAATTAGTAACATTAGTTAGTTTACAAGCAGCCGTATATTAAGAAAATAGTGTACAGGAATAAAATTTTTACATAAAAAGAACAAAAAGCATAAAACATATACAGAAAAAGAAAAAAGTCCAAGTTTTTTTTTTTTTTTTTTTTAAACTAACAAAGCGTTGTTTTCATTGGCAAAAATACAATTCTTAAAGGGACACTGTAGTCACCAGAACCACTACAGCTTAATCCCATAACGCTGGTATGGTGTTCTATGCCATCCGCATTTTAATGGGCTTTAAAGCCATTGCGGCTAGAATGCCGTAACAGCGTTGAGCCCCAGCACAAGACATGTACTCACCTCTGCCACGATCCGCTTCTAGGGGACTCCAGGCAGTCCTCTCCCATCAATGTAGGCCCCTGTGGGTCATGTAATAACTCTAAAAGAGCGAGCACATGGCAGGCTTAGTTGCCTATGCAGCTGCTTGCAGGGGGACTGCCTTGGCTGTTGGGCAGTCCCCCTAATGATGAAAAAATATATATTTTTACAATATTATACAAGCATTCAGAACAAAAAATATAATATATATATATATATATATATATATACAGTAATTATATATATATTTTAATAAAATTAGAGGGACACTATAGTCACCTGAACAACTACAGCTTAATGTAGTTGTTCAGGTATGATCTATAGCTCCCTGCAGGCAATCTAATGTAAACACTGTATTTTCAGAGAAAAAACTCACTCACTCAGACGGCCACCAGAGGGACTTCCTATCATGCAGGGCCCTAAAAAGGCCCTGTACACGTCAGACGTATTAAAATACGTCTGACGTGTGCAGGAGAGAGAAGGCATTGTGTGCGCGCCTTCTCTCTCCAGCCTGTCAGCAGAGGAGGGGGGCGGGCAAAGACCGCGAGCTGAGCCGTCAGTCAGCTCAGCTCGCAGCCGTGCACACCGCGCGCATGTGTGCTCAGGACTTCAGAGGGCGGCATGAATGCCGCCTTCTGAAGTATGTGCGCATGTGCGGCGAAGCCGCGCATGCGCACAAGGGAGCAATGACGCTTCCAAATGGAAGCGTCTGATTGCTCCCTGCTTGCGCCCGCCTATTTCATCATTTTGACAAAATAGGGGGCGCGGCTTCACGAGGCTCCCAGCGATGGAACCAGGTGAGTAAATTCGCTGCCTGGAGAGTCCCTTTAATATGAGTGTTTCAAAACAGTAAAACTTATCACGATGATTATATCACCAGTAAAAGTGCAGTTTTTGTATAAAAAGTGCAAAAGACAAATATGAACGTTAACTTTGGCCAGCGTGGCTAGTAAAAAAGACTGGACATTTTAAATACCATGGGTTGTCTACTTTCTCAAATGGCATGCCATGGTGGGGTTAATTTTCATTTCTGGGCTGCCATACCGTCTCAAAGGAAACCTAGCCAATGTGGCAAATTTCAATTTACAAAAACAGAAATAGGCAAATCTATGTAACAAATCTTATGTAACTGTAACTTTCCAAAATATCATAAAACCTGTACATGGGAAGTACTGTTTTACTCATAGGACATTACTCTACACAAATATGAGTGTTCTAGAGATGTAACATGTATATTACTGATGATATAATTGGTGAAAGGGCAGTTTATTCGTGAATAATTCAAAAAACTAATATAAATGCTAGCTTTGGTCAGGTTTTGTGACTATGTGGCTACTAAAACAGACTGGATATACTCCATTTTAAATATACCCTTGGTTGTCTACTTTTACAAATGGTATGCCAAGATGGGGTTCACTTTCATTCCTGGGCTACCATATGGTCTCAAAGGCAACATAAGCCCAGCAAACCAATCTGGCAAAATTAAATGTGCAAAAAAATGTAAAACCTGTATATGGGGGATGCTGTTGTACTCCGGAGACATTGATGAGTACAAATATGGGCATTTTATTGCACTGAAATCTAACATGTCATGCAGAACTTGAAAAATAAAATTTCTTAGTTTCACACACTTTTTTAGATTTTATTCTCATTACATTATGTGTCATATATAAATATGTGATATAAAATGAAAGCCCTGTTTGATCAACATGTGTACAATTGCCTCCGTCCTTTAAGGATTAATGTAGTGGTTCTGTTGTCTATAGCCTCTCCCTGCAGCCTTTTCCATGTAAACACTGCTTTTTCAGAACAAGAAATGCAGTGTTTTTTTTTTACTGCCTAATAACACTTCTAGTGAGAGTCACTCAGATGACCAATAGAGGTGCTTCTTAGTCCAGTGCTTTAGTGTACAACACCTACATTCAGCGTTTCCATGCTCTACATGGAGGCACTGAATGTTCTCCATAGAGATGCTTTTTGGCGCAGCATGGCCTTTTGACAAACATGTGCAGTAGCCTCATCAAGATTGATTATCTCAGCCATGGAAGTGTGGAAGCTGCGTCAAGACCGTCACGGCTCCTGGCATTACAGCTCCCTTGCTGCCTTCCTCCATGTTTCACAAGGCAACTGCCTTTATCCTCCCTGAGCCAGCTACTTGCATTCCCCTCAGCTGCCTGCCTCAGAGGAAACAGGCTCACAAATCCCAGGCGCCAGGACAGAATTCCTATTTGACTGGGATTTGTTGAGCCATGTTTTAAGCTATAATAAATGTGTTTAGAGGTCTGTCTGTGTGTATAAGATTAATTGTTCTTCTAATACATTTTACTTGCATAAATTAACGAACATCTAACAAAGGCCTGCCCCTAGTCACACACACACTGCTCTGTCTCTAAAATTAAAGTGTCCCTCTTTACTCATTTGGAATGTTGGGAGCTATGGTTATAAATGCCAGCGCAATTTTCATGGCCTACATATTTTGTATTCCTGCATACCTTTAGAATTATTACATAATGCTCAAGCTTGTTAACATATCAAATAATGTGCAAACTGTATCAAGCAGAATATTATTTACAGTTAAAGGCATCCTATATTGTCAGGAAAACAAAGCAGTTTTTCTGGCACTATATGTTTATAAGGAGCCCTCCTCCCTTGCGCCCCCCTCCAACGGGGCCAATGCTTTCCTATGGGTAAAATCTGACGCTGGGGGTCCTTATGCAGAGCGTGTGGACGTCCAGCATCAGATAATGGACCAAAGGTCCATTTGAATTACAGAAGACCTCTAGTGGCTGTCTGGTTAACAGCCACTGAGGGCAGATCTAGAGCTGCAATGTAAACTAAGTTCAATAGGAACAGAGCACGCAGACCACTTCAATTAGCTGAAGTGTTCTGGGTGCCTAATTGATAGATTAGAAAACTTAGTAGCCTTGTGTGGTTTGGTGAACACACTTGTTTTAAATTATGCCATTCTAAATAAGTGCACTGCATTGTAATTTTCTTATATGTGATAAAATACTCCAGCCATAACTATCATGCCACTTTAATGAGAACATAAGTTAATCTATGCAATGTACCAGCTATTGTGCTAGCAAATTGATGGATGAAAAGTGATTTTGTATTTATATGTTTGATGTTCCAGCTAGCATGCTGTCAGCATGGCTTTGTCATGCATCCTACCCTGCCCACAACTGATTCCACAACCCTTTGCATGGACCTGCATTAGTTGTGTGATGTGACTCATATTTTTTGGGGGCAGGATAGTTATTCATTGTGTGATTACAGCTTATTTTAGTGGTTATGGTGCTATATCTTTGGGTTCTTATTTCCTTATTTGAAATCAATAATTTTTGGATTGGTTTCACAGAAATAGGGGTTTCACTTTTAAGTGCAATTTTTTTTCAGTGTTATTGGGTCAAAGCATCCAGTATTGAATACCAAGTGATTAGGAGGGTTGGCCCAGTGCTACCAGGCTATAATAATTGTCACCCAAAGTTGGAGAGTTTTACAAAGATAATGCAGATACTTACCGTATTTTTTTATGTGTAAGACGCCACATGTATAAAATGACCTGTATTTTTTTAAACCCCAAAATTAAGAAATCAACATTTTTTTTTTTTAAATCTTTATTTTTGAGTGCAGTGTTAAACGTACATTTCAGCAGTATCACAAGGCATTAGAGAGAACATTACAGTATGTCATTAGCGTCATCATGGTATGCTGCACTTTTTTTGTTTTTGAAAACACGAGTGATAACAAATTATAAACAGGCGTATCCACCATCAAAGCAATCATGTCTGGTCCTAGCAGGAGTTGGGTATTTAACTGTATGGACTTGCTAGTCGTGTGAGTGATACTTGAAAATGCAGATTAAAATATACATGTGCGAGCTTTACGTTTGTAATGAAGTTCACGTTATTGGCGAGATGTTAGTGCTATACTGATATGGGTAAGTGATAACAAGTAATGCATAGCTAGTTCTGCATTACAGTTGCCTCTGGATGCCCCTGGGGCTAGAAGATACTTGCGCTTAGTGAGTGATACCAGGCTATGCAAATCCTAGGCAGCTTGGTAGGTTAGTGCACTAGTGTGAGTATGACATGCTATTTGAAACGTGGCATTATCAATTGTCGCCAGTGTAGGCTGCGTTTAAGACAATTACATGGCTATAAGTAAATAATGGCTGCTAAACATAATATTGACTATGACATTAAAAACAGTATTATCTGTCTTGGTACCGATGTAGATCTAAAAGACTTATGCTGCGCCTTAGTGGATAGGGCAATCATCTGGTTAAAGCGCCTTTATAACTCTTTAAAATACCGTATTAAATCATATTAATTGTCGTGTACTCTTTAAGCTTTCTTTTATTTTTTTGCTTTGAAGGACTTAAACACTCTTGACCCCTAAAGCACTTTAGCCTGCTGTATGTTTTAAATGTGTTGGGAGGAGGTGAGCTCTGCACTTTTTAGTGTAGTGGGCTAGTTGGTCGTATCGAGAGTAAGGGCTGTGCCCTTGGTGTGGGTGATGTGAAAGGTTGTTGCTGCCCCTTAGGGTCCTTGGGCTATGGTGTAACCCTGGCGCAAAGTGTGTGCTGGTGGGTTCCCTAACCCTGTGTGTGTCGTTAGGTTGTTTGTAAGTTTTGCGATAGCGTGAGGGCTGGGTTTCTGTGGTTCGTCTATGTGTAGGTACGTCTGGAGTAGGAGCTTGGCTATCTGAGCCTTACTTGGTTGCCGATGAAGGTGTTTCTACGCCCGTGATCCCATCGAGTGGTTCCTGTGGGTGCTCCATGTTTTACTATGCCCTGTAACCCCACGGCATTAATGGGGGGTGGGGGGAAGGGTAGGGTTCTGTTATTTGCGTGCATCTTCCCTACTGGGCCCTCTGGCCTCGTCTGGTTCATTAAATTTGGTTTGAGTTGGGAGTAGTATGCATAATTTGGTGCAACAGTGCAAAAGAAACTTGAACAAACAATATGTAAATGTGATTCGTGGCTCGTAGTCACTGCAGGCTTCAGGTCGTGGGTCCAGGGTGCTCGGCAGGTGGGGCCATGTCATTGTTGGTCAGTCCCAGTGTGGTCAGGAGGGCTGGGCCTTCTCCCAGGTCAGTAAGCTTGTAATGAAGTTCGCCTTTAGTTACCCACAGCGTTCTTGGGGTTGCCCATCTGTATGGGATGCCCGCTGTTTGCAGTGTGGATGTGATGTGTTGCATGCTCTTGCGCCAGAGTAGAGTGTCTCTGCTCAGATCCTGAAAGAAGGTAAGTCGGTGTAAGGAACTGACTCTGCTGGGTTTCAAACCCTGGTTTACATGCTGCTAAACCTCTTCCTTACCACTACACCAGCCTGCCTTTTGCAAATGTACCTGAGATCTGGTAACCTTGACTCTATAAGCATTGGTATCAGTGACAAGTCTCTTCAGCTGTGTCTGGTCATGTGTCTGGTTCTTGGCCTATAAAAGCCACTTCCTGTCTCTGTACCTTTGCCAGATTATTGTGGTTCCTGTACTCTCTAATCAAGCTTGTTCCTGTTTCTCCTACCTGTTGCTGATTTTGGACCGTTTTTGACTTTGCTGCTTCTCCTTCCCACTGACCTCGGCTTGCCTCACTACGATTACCATCTCTCTGTTCCAGTCTCCCATCTCTGCTTAAGACCAGAAGGCCACTCAAGGCTCAGGGGCTCAACCACCTGGGTAACAAGTGGCTACCTCTGGCAGAAAACATTGCTGATCTGGCTACTGGACTCCAACACTTTGTAACATCAATATCATTACAGAATAATCTGGCCCATTCATGGAGACCGTCGGATCAGGTTCTGCATTGGCCCAGCAGGTTGCTTATAATGCAAGAACTATGCAGACCCAGGCACAGACCATTCAAGTGCTGCAAGATCAGGTAGCTGAACTGCAAAATGAAGTTTGATCAATGCATAGTGAGCTTACCAGCTACAGGGCACATGATGTTGCGGCTGCTGCTGCTACTACTGTTACACCTGCACAAGATGCCCGCTTGCCTCCACCAGAAAAATTTGGAGGAGACCGCCAAAAATTTAGGGGTTTCCTAAATCAATGCAGTTTGCATTTAATGATGTTACCTAACCGTTTTCCATCTGAAAGAGAGAAGGTGGGATTTATTTTCTCCCTGGCTTGGGGCTCCCCTTTTCTGGAACAGGACAGTCCAGTCTTGGGAAATTTAAAAGACTTTCTTGAGGCCATGTGCCTAGTTTTTGATGACCCCAATCGCTGTGCTACAGCAGAAGCCACTCTCCTTCATTTACAACAAGGGAGGCGCTCTGTGGCTGAATATGCTGCTGAATTCAGACAGTGGGTTGCTGATACTACTTGGAACCAATCAGCCCAGAGGTTCCACTTCAGAAGGGGTCTCTCAGAAGCTATAAAAGATGAGCTAGCTCGTGTTGATCTTCCTGTTGAGTTTGATGCATTTGTGCGGTTGGCTATCCGTATTGATCGGAGACTTTCAGAAAGAAGATTGGAAAGACAGGGCTCTTTTAAACCAAGTGCTACTCCTACTTTCTATTAAAGAATTTCTACTCCGACCCCACAAACACCTACGGACTCTGAACCTGAGGCTATGCAGGTAGATCTAATAAGAGGGTCATTATCCAATGAAGAAAAACAGTGGCGACGCACTCACAATTTATGCCTGTATTGTGGTAGTGCAGGGCATTATGCCATCAATTGCCCTAGCAAGTCTAAAAGAACAATAGCTATGACTGCTGAGGGTGCACAGATTCAACACCAATCCCAGATTTCAGACCAACTGGATTCTGTCACACAACCCTTGTTTTCTCTGGCTCAGGGTGAAGAGGGTATGATGACTCAACATCCTCATTTGGTGGTGCCCATCACTTTGCAATATGGTGATAATAAAATTTCAACTACAGCTATGATAGATTCTGGAGCAGGCGGAAACTTTATGGATATTAAATTTGCAGCAGGAAATAAAATTCAGTCTATCCCTAAATCTTCACCTGTGTTAATGGAAACAGTAGACGGTTCTCCACTTATGTCAGGCCCGGTTACACATGAGACTGTGCCCTTAAAATTGATTCTGGAAGTGAATCACCATGAGTCTATATCTTTCCACCTAATTTCCTCAACACAGTTTCCAGTGATTTTGGGTATACCCTGGCTTGCTCTGCATAACCCACAGATTGATTGGAAGACTAGAACTTTGTCCTTTCCTTCAGAACACTGCTTAATGAATTGTCAACCCTCTAAGGCAACACCTGTTGCCACAACAATTAATGAAATGGTTGATACAAACTTAACTAAGCTTCCTCTACAATATCGGGATTTTGCAGATGTCTGTGATAAGAAGAATACTGATCAGCTTCCACCTCACAGGCCTTATGATTGCCCCATAGAGCTGCTACCTGGAGCTGCTATCCCATTTGGCCGTATATACTCCCTTTCTGAGCCTGAATTGAAAGCACTTCGTGAATACATACAAGAAAATCTTGCCAAAGGCTTCATTCGACCATCTACTTCTCCAGCAGGAGCTCCTATATTCTTTGTAGAAAAGAAAGATGTCAGTCTACGGCCATGTGTCGATTACAGGGACATTAATAAAATCACTGTTAAAAAACGCTATTCCTTGCCTCTCATTCCTGAACTTCTGGAGAGACTTCGTTCAGCTAAAATATTTACGAAGCTTGATCTACGGGGGGCATATAATCTGGTTCGCATAAGACCAAATGATGAATGGAAAACAGCTTTCAGAACCAGGTACGGACATTACGAATATCTAGTAATGCCATTTGGGCTTTGTAATGCCCCTGCAACTTTTCAGCATCTAATCAATGATGTACTACGGGATCTCCTGGATCAGTTTGTTGTGGCATATTTGGATGATATCCTGATATTTTCTGATAATCTTGAAAATCACAGAAAACAGGTCTGCATTGTTCTTGAGCGCCTTCGTACCCACCACCTATACATTAAACTGGAAAAATGTGAGTTTGAACAAACAGAAATTCAATTCCTGGGATATGTAATAACTCCTAAAGGTTTAAGAATGGACGCAAGTAAAATTAAAGCTGTGCTGGACTGGCCCATCCCCAAGAATGAAAAAGATATTCAGAGATTTGTGGGGTTTGCCAATTTTTACAGGCGTTTCATTAAGAATTTCTCTGCCGTTATTACACCGATCACTGAACTTACACGTAAAGGGACTCCTTTTCAGTGGTCCAATAAGGCTGACACTGCATTTTCCAGATTAAAGACTCTGTTTACATCTGCCCCTATCCTGGTACATCCTCAGCCAGAATTGCCATTTACTGTAGAGGTAGATGCTTCTGATTCAGCTGTTGGGGCTATACTGTCTCAAAGGACTGGACCTAAGATGTTGTTACATCCATGTGCCTTCTATTCCCGCCAGATGTTACCAGCAGAAAGAAATTATGACATAGGGAATAAAGAACTTTTGGCTATAAAAGCTGCCTTTGCCGAATGGAGACATCTCTTGGAGGGAGCCACCCATCCAATTACTGTCCTCACAGATCACAAAAATCTGGAATGTATTCAATCAGCTAAGAGACTGTCAGCCAGACAAGCACGCTGGTCCCTATTTTTCTCGAGGTTTAATTTTTTGATTTCATACCGCCCTGGTTCCAGAAATGGCAAGGCCGATGCCTTGTCTAGGATAGCTGACCCCCTCCATACTACAGTAACCAAAGCCACCATCTTGCCTGAGAGTAGATTTTTAGGAGTTACCTTTCCTTCTGATCTAATGTCTCGCATTAAAAAGGGCTACGCTGATGATCCAGTTTTTTGTGATCCTCCTCGTGATCTTCATATGACCATGCTTAATGGGTTTTGGATTTTTCAACAACGTCTGTTTGTTCCAGAATCAGTGCGACTGGACGTTTTACGTCTCTACCATGACTCAAAACCAGCAGGTCATCCAGGAATCCGAAAGACACAAGAACTACTTACCCGATCCTTTTGGTGGCCTAAATATTATGAGGATGTTAAGAAGTATGTGTCCTCTTGTGATGTATGTGCCAGACATAAGACTCCTCGCTCATCCCCTGTTGGCATGCTTCAGCCTCTTCCTATTCCCCATCGTCCCTGGGGATCTATATCCATGGACTTTATTGTGGAACTACCCCCCTCTAAGGAACACACTACCATTCTTGTTGTTGTGGACCGGTTAACTAAGATGAGTCATTTCATACCAGCTCGTGGTCTCCCTTCAGCTAAACAGACTGCTGACCTAGTTATTCGGGAAATATTTCGCTTGCATGGAGTGCCTGATGAAGTAATTTCTGACAGGGGAGTGCAGTTTACATCTCATTTTTGGAAATATTTTTGTTCTATTCTAGGTATTAATGTAAATCTGTCGTCAGCTTTTCATCCACAAAGTAATGGACAGACTGAGCGAACCAACCAGACGTTAGAACAATATTTGCGGTGCTATATTAGTTACCTGCAGGATGACTGGCTGGATTTTCTACCCACGGCGGAATTTGCCTATAACAATGCCCAACACTGCTCCACTTCTCTGAGCCCATTTTTTGCTAATTATGGTTACCATCCAACCTTTCTAGTGAGTCTCCCAATTACTACTTCCATTCCTGCAGTCACTGACCGGCTAACCGCCTTACGAGATTCCCAAGAACTGCTGAAGAAGACTCTTTCGGAGGCTCAGGAATGTTACAAAAGAGCTGCTGATAGGCATAGAAAGGAGGCCCCAGTTTATCATGTTGGTGACAAGGTTTGGCTGTCAACAAAGAATCTTAAGCTTAGGATTCCTTCTCATAAATTGGGTCAAAAGTTCATGGGACCTTTTGAGATCATCGCTCAGATCAATGCTGTCACCTTCCGTCTGCAACTTCCAGATTCCATGAAAATACATCAGGTGTTTCACGTTGCACTGCTTAAACCTTTTCATAAAAATACTTTCCCTGGTCGAGCCCTGCCTGCCCCACCACCAGTCCTCGTGGATGGTGAAGATGAATACGAGGTGGAAAAAATTCTTGACTCCAGGATATTCCGCAACAAGCTTCAATATTTGGTTCTTTGGAAAGGCTATGGTGAAGAGGATAGATCATGGGAACCAGTGGACAATATTCATGCTCCTGATCTTCTTCAGTCTTTCCATGCACAGTACCCTGCTAAACCAGGAAATAGGGCATCCAGAGGCTGCGCCTGTAGAGGTGGGAGTAATGTAAGGAACTGACTCTGCTGGGTTTCGAACCCTGGTTTACATGCTGCTAAACCTCTTCCTTACCACTACACCAGCCTGCCTTTTGCAAATGTACCTGAGATCTGGTAACCTTGACTCTATAAGCATTGGTATCAGTGACAAGTCTCTTCAGCTGTGTCTGGTCATGTGTCTGGTTCTTGGCCTATAAAAGCCACTTCCTGTCTCTGTACCTTTGCCAGATTATTGTGGTTCCTGTACTCTCTAATCAAGCTTGTTCCTGTTTCTCCTACCTGTTGCTGATTTTGGACCGTTTTTGACTTTGCTGCTTCTCCTTCCCACTGACCTCGGCTTGCCTCACTACGATTACCATATCTCTGTTCCAGTCTCCCATCTCTGCTTAAGACCAGAAGGCCACTCAAGGCTCAGGGGCTCAACCACCTGGGTAACGAGTGGCTACCTCTGGCAGAAAACATTGCTGATCTGGCTATTGGACTCCAACACTTTGTAACATCAATATCATTTACAGTCGGTGTGTTTCAAATTCGTGTGGTGAGTTCCCTTTAATGTCCGACATTAGGGCTATTTTGTCCGTTAGTGATTGGCATCTCAGTATAATGTCACGTGGGGCCGCCTGTGGTGCCTGTCGCGGTTTTGCAATGCTATATACGCCGTCGAAAGTAAATTGTTTCGCCTGCCTATTGGGAAGGAGTGAGGCCGTCAGACGCCTTACAAAAACCCCTCTTATTTTGATATTCTTTCTCCTGCCCCTGTCGTCTAGGACATTGACTTGCCTGTTGATGTTGGCTTGTGCGGTTTGTAATCGGGTGACTGTGTCTTTTAGGGAGGTGAGGTCTTGGCGCAGGTCTCTCACCTCTTGTTCCACGGCTTGGGTGCGGGCCGAGACCGTTTGCACCTCTGCTGCTCGCCCTTTCAGGTCCGCCTGCCACATTTGCTGCAAGTTTCTTTGGAGTCCGGTCAGCATTGTTTGGATGTCCCTCTTGGTTGCTGGAATTGAGTCTTCAGTTGTTTGTGTGCATGTGCTGTTTAAGGCTGCTGTGTCCGTGCTGTGTGTGGAGTCTCCATCTTCAGACCGCTCGGGTTAGACTGCCATGGCAGTTCGGCTCCACATCAGTGAGGGAGCTTGTAACATGCTGCCTATATCTTTGTGCGGTATGGAGGTACCTGGGGCTGATTTGTGGGATCTCCTTCCCATTTCTTCTGGGGTATAGAAGTCTGCTTCAGTGCAGTATGGGCTCGCCCCGACGTCAGCTCCCTGGTTAGAGCCTGGTCGCGTGTGCGGTAGGCCCCTGCTCCTTTGATGCGGCGTTTGGTGCCCGATCTCTGCACAAAAGGCATCTGCGGGGTCCGCCGTGTGTCAGCGATTAGTTCCCGTTGCTTTTGTTGGCAGATGGGCTTTGGTTTCTATGATTTTCGGCGGTTTTGGCTCCGGTTTACCGGAGCTGCTGGAAATGGCGCCCTTCTCCTTGCGCTGCTAGCTCCGCCTCCCCTAAGAAATCAACATTTTAAACATCAAATAGAAAAATTTTGATATTTTAGAGGTGACTTCTGAGGAGAAAAACACACTTCTGATTCTAATGCCTCCCCTGTGCTACGGCACTCTGTGAAGTTAATGGCTCTATAGTGCATGCTGGGCAACTACAGCTCCCACAATACAGCAAGGTGGTGTGAGGACATCTCAGTAGTATTCCCTTGGCTCCCTTGATCCCCATTTCATCCCCCAAAAATATATTAGAAAGCAAGACCTACCTGTGTTGCAGCAAACCTTAATATGGCTGATTTTTTATGGTCTGGCATGTCTCTAGAGCTCCCTTGGGGGTAAGTGGTGATGTCTGCTGCAAGCTCCCACACATTGCTCCTTGCCAGAGCATTCAGATGTGGATCGGCGGGAGGGAGGCCAGGTATGTGTGTGAACGGTGGCACACTGAAATGCGGCAGGCGCCATCTTAACTTAGGCCTCGCACACAGGTTTTTTTTCAAACCTCTGCAGGGACATTCCATGTATAAGACAACCCCAATTTTAGATAAAACATTTTAAGAAAAAAACATAGTCTTATACATGGAAAAATATGGTATATTGCTTAATTCTTTATTTTTAAATATGCTTCTAAGAAAGACTTCCACTGGTTGAGCCATGCGCACAGCAGGGGAACTATGGGCTGCACTGGGGCCTATTGGGTGACCCATGCATTTAAAGCTACCAAATGGGTTTTGCTGAGCACCCTTTAAGAGCACAACCAGGCCCCTGTAGTATTTGCAGTGCTGGGGGAAAGGGACAGCTGGTCACAGAGACACAGAGAGCACCATGTGTTAGGCAAAGAGGAGAGGCAGCAGGGGGGAAGTGTACTGCTGCAGACTTTCCAAACATTTCAGCCTCATCCAGCAGCACCCTAAGCAAGACAAAAGGTATGCTAACAGGAGGTTGGCTGCAAATTTGAAAATGACAGCGTGTGTATGTGCCAGTGACCGTATCTGATTGTGTATGTATGTTCCAGTGTGTGTGTGTGTGTGTGTGTGTGTGTGTGTGTATCTGTGCAAGTCTGTGTATCAAGGTGTTTGTATCACTGTGTGTATGTGTTAGTGTGTTTTAGTGTGCAGTGTGTATATGAATGTGCGCATATGTGTCAGTATGTTTATATGTGTGTATCTGTGTGCCAATGTATTTGTATGTGTCACTGTCTGTGTATCTGAGTGTTTGTGTATGTGCCAGTGTCTGTGTGTTAGTGTGTGTGTATGTGTCAGTGTGTGCATCTGTGTGCAGTGTGTATATGAATGTGTGTGTATGTCAGTATGTTTATATGTGTGTATCTGTGCGCCAATCTGTTTGTATGTGTCAGTGTGTGTATCTGAGTGTTTGTGCATGTATATGTGCCAGTGTCTGTGTGTATCTGTGTGTCAAGGTGTGTGTGTGTATGTGTCCAGGTGTGTGCATGTGTTAGTGTGACTATATTTGTGTTACTGAATGTGTGTATTTGCATGTTAATGTATATGCATATCTGTGTTTGTATGTATGTATTTATGTATGTGCATACATCCTAGCAAACAAACATGAATACAACATGCAAACACACCCCTGCAAACACAAACATTATATACAATCACAACTGTTCAGTCAAAAACAAATACTACATACAAAAGTACATCCACATTTAAAAGGCAACACTACATCCAAACACACCAATGCACCCAAATTCAAACTATTGCATAAAAACACACCTAAGTAGCCTCCAAACACCTACACATGTTTGGAGGCTACTTGTATGGTTAGACATGTGGGGGACTACTGCAAACACAGAGGAAGTGGGTACGTAAATGTGCTTTATACACACACATAATAATTGTGTGAGAGTCACAAAAATAAGAGAGTATAAGTAGCAAAAAATCCCTGCATCAGGAGGGTGGCCCTTGATCTCCCATTGCATCATAACTTGGGAGTTCCTTCCCGCCGCCCATTTGGCTGTCCCTCCAATCTTTTGTTTTTTTAATCTAATTGTTGTGACATGCTGGACATGGGGGCATGGGGACTGACAGTGATCATCATTTCATTAAAGTTCCCCACTCAGTAGCCACCTCCTAAATTATCTTACTGGCGCCTTTCTCATTCAATTAAACATTTTTAGACACTGGGTAGTGATGTTGTGGGGATATTTATGGGATAATAATAGTAAACAGTTGAGAATTGCCCACTATTTCAATTCTCAGATCCCAAAGATCGTGTATCGTGTAAGTGAAATGTATTCCATATAAATAAAATCACAATTTGTTATAAAAATAGATACAATTTATTGTGACAATTTAAATAATAATATGTAACATGCGTGATAATAATCAATGAATATTCAGTATAACATAGTATGTAATACAATGGCAATACATTCCAATGGTTAACCCAGCCAATTGTCAAGACAATGATTTATGATGGTAGTTCACAGAAAGAAAGTGAAAGTTTCACACAGAGAAAGCTTCCAGCGAATAGCCATAAAAACTTTAGCTAGCAGTTAGAATAACCCTTTCAATGCTGGCTAGACCTCCTAGGTAATTAAGACCTATTCTCATGTAATTTTAAATAAAATAACATTTAAACCAGCTCATTAGTCATTTCCTGGAACCATCCAATAAGAGTAATCTACCATGTTCTATAAGCAGAATCTTAACTTGCCTAAACAGATATTTTATCTTATTTTAGAGCAAATCAATACACCTGGATAAATATCACAATATGCTAACGTGATAAATCACATAAATACATAATTATTCTTTTCCATCTGCAGAATAGAATGCTTAATTATATATTCTTTAGTAACTGAGATTTCTAAATATCGAAATCAGTTAGGTAGATTTTCTCATCATATGAGTAGGTAGTCTCAGGAACTGAATGGATGTGTGATGGTGTGTAAGAAATTCTGAGTGCCCTGGAGTGGATATCTGTCATGGATTTCTCTGCATTGCCCCCGACTGCTCACCTCTTTGCTTCTTTGCTTCCTTTGCATTCATCTGCATACCCTTGCATACCTCTCTCTTCCCTTTATCTTCACTTTTAAAGGGAAAAATTCACTAGGTGATAGACCAATAGAAAACTGGAGGTGTGGTTACCTTCCAGATAGCAATTTAAGTATTTGGTCTATAGAGGGCAGTCTCATCCCACTAAACATTCCTATCCAGGAGAGAGTTAACTTTTCCTGGTGGCTATTTTGACGTCATTTAGCTTATCTTTATGGTTATCTATAACTTAAGTTTTCTGTCAGTTCAAAGAGTTTTTTTTTTAACTTTCTTCAGACAGTGTGTCTCCAATTCTTGCTATAATTTCTAAAACTGACAGTTTAAACTTAATTTCAACTTTTACTATACAATAGGAATCTGGTAAAATTTAGAAAGTAAAATTAAAGGAACACTATAGTCACTTAAATTACTTTAGCTAAATAAAGCAGTTTTAGTGTATAGATCATTCCCCTGCAATTTCATTGCTCAATTCACTGTCATTTAGGAGTTAAATCACTTTGTTTCTGTTTATGCAGCCCTAGCCACAACTTCCCTGGCTATGATTGACAGAGCCTGCATGAAAAAAAAAACTGGTTTCACTTTCAAACAGATGTACTTTACCTTAAATAAGTGTATCTAAATCTCTAAATTGAACTTTAATCACAAACAGGAGGCTCTTGCAGGGTCTAGCAAGCTATTAACATAGCAGGGGATAAGAAAATCTTAATTAAACAGAACTTGCAATAAAGAAAGCCTAAATAGGGCTCTGTTTACAGGAAGTGTTTATGGAAGGCTGTGCAAGTCACATGCAGGGAGGTGTGACTAGGGTTCATAATCAAAGGGATTTAACTCTAAAATGGCAGAGGATTGAGCAGTGAGGTTGCAGGGGCATGTTCTATACACCAAAACTGCTTAATTAAGCTAAAGTTGTTCAGGTGACTATAGTGTCCCTTTAATCACTAAGTCTTATCTGGTCACTGGTGTCTGGCTTTCTTGTGTGAAGCTA
Organism: Pelobates fuscus; assembly: GCF_036172605.1. Taxonomy (NCBI): domain Eukaryota; kingdom Metazoa; phylum Chordata; class Amphibia; order Anura; family Pelobatidae; genus Pelobates; species Pelobates fuscus. The sequence continues at coordinate 248,768,554 of NC_086320.1, forward strand.
ACATTAAGAAGAATATTCCATCCCCTTCTCTGTTAGACTCATTGTATCACTTGGTTTGTTTATACAAAGCATTCCTTAGCTCTGGCAAAGTGGTTAGTTTTACAGAAGGGATAGAAATTGTGTGTCTTTTGTTAGCTTGAAGATAACAAAATGGAGTCTGCTCTGTCAGAGTGACTCTGACAATATACATTTTAATTTCTGTCATAGCACAAAATGTCTGCCGATATAAATACCCTGACAATGTACCGAACTGTTCTCTGGCGAATAGTTCCTGGCGAACATAGCGTGTTCGCGTTCGCCACGGCGGGCGAACACATGCACGGTTCGATCCGCCCCCTATTCATCATCATTGACTAAACTTTGACCCTGTGCCTCACAGTCAGCAGACACATTCCAGCCAATCAGCAGCAGACCCTCCCTTCCAGACCCTCACACCTCCTGTACAGCATCCATTTTAGATTAATTCTGAAGCAGCATTCTTAGATAGAGGAGGGTAAGTGTAGCTACTGCTCATTTGATAGGGAAATGTATAGCTAGGCTAGTGTATTCAGTGTCAACTACAGTCCTGAAGGACTCATCTGATCTCTGCTGTAAGGACAGCACCCCAAAAAGCCCTTTTTAGGGCTAGAATATCAGTCTGCTTTTTTTTGTGTAATCTAATTGCGGTTGCCTGCCTGCCTGCCAGCTTCTGTGTCAGGCTCACAGTGGATACTGTGCCCACTTGCCCAGTGCCACCACTCATACCTGGTGTCACAATAGCTTGCATTTAAAAATATTTATTTTTCACTGTAATAGATTAATTAGCAGTTAGTTGTCTGAAAGCGTCTGTGTGTCAGGCCAACAGCGTGTACTCTGCCAGTGCACAGTGCCACTCATATCTGGTGGCACAATAGTGTGCATTTAGAAACCCCAAAATGTTTTTTTCACTGTAATAGATTGAATAGCAGTTAGTTGTCTGCAAGCGTCTGTGTGTCAGGCTTACAGTGTATACTGTGCTCACTTGCCCAGTGCCACCACTCAGATCTGGTGTCACAATAGCTTGCATTTAAAAACAAAAAAATGTTTTCACTGTAATAGATTAATTAGCAGTTAGTTGTCTGCAAGCGTCTGTGTGTCAGGCCTACAGCGTGTACTCTGCCAACCTCTGCCAGTGCACGTTGCCAGTCAGTCAGTCTGGTGTCGTAATAGCGTGCATTTAAAAACAAAAAACTTTTTTCACTGTTATAGATTGAATAGCAGTTAGTTGTCTTCAAGCAGGTGTGTCAGGCCTACAGCGTGTACTCTCCCAGTGCACATTGCCACTCATATCTGTTGTCACAATAGCGTGCATTTAAAACCAAAAAACTTTTTTCACTGTTATAGATTGAATAGCAGTTAGTTGTCTCCAAGCGTCTGTGTGTCAGGCCTACAGCGTGTACTCTGCCAACCTCTGCAAGTGCACATTGCCACTCATATCTGGTGTCACAATAGCGTGCATTTAGAAAGAAAAAACTTTTTTCACTGTAATAGATTAATTAGCAGTTAGTTGTCTGCAAGCGTCTGTGTGTCAGGCCAACAGCGTGTACTCTGCCAGTGTGCACAGTGCCACTCATATCTGGTGGCACAATAGCGTGCATTTATAAACCCAAAAACCTTACAGGAACAATAGGTTGAAGAGGACCCTGCTCAATCGAGCTTACATTCTACAGGAGGTGGGGTGTAAAACACATTAGGACAGGAATTTGCAATCAAATAAGGTGGGCTGCCCTTTAGGAGAGGGCAAGAGACAGGTATGTGAGGTAGGGGTTAGTCTGTTATAGATTGAATAGCAGTTAGTTGTCTGCAAGCGTCTGTGTGTCAGGCCAACAGCGTGTACTCTGCCAGTGCACAGTGCCACTCATATCTGGTGTCACAATAGCGTGCATTTAAAAACCCAAAAACTTTTTTTTCACTGTAATAGATTAATTAGCAGTTAGTTGTCTGCAAGCATCTGTGTGTCAGGCCAACAGCATGTACTCTGCCAACCTCTGCCAGTGCACATTGCCACTCATACCTGGTGTCACAATAGCGTGCATTTAAAAAAAACCCTTTTTTCACTGTTAAAGATTGAATAGCAGTTAGTTGTCTTCAAGCGGATGTGTCAGGCCTACAGCGTGTACTCTGCCAACCTCTGCCAGTGCACATTGCCACTCATATGTGGTGTCACAATAGCGTGCATTTAAAAACAAAAAACTTTTTTCACTGTTATAGATTGAATAGCAGTTAGTTGTTTTCAAGCGGGTGTGTCAGGCCTACAGCGTGTACTCTGCCAACCTCTGCCACTGCACAGTGCCACTCATATCTGGTCTCACAGTAGCTTGCACGCATAGTACCACTAATCCCCCAAAAAATGACAGGCAGAGGCAGGCCACCCCACAGGGGCCATCGTGGTCGTGGTGCTGTGATTCCCTTTGGCCCTAGAATAATGCCCAGTTTTCAGAGGCCACGTACCCTGAACTTGAAAAGTTGACTGGCTAACACAGGACACCCAATCTTCTACAGCTTCCGCTTGGAACCTTGACGCACCATCCTCCTCCAGCTTAGCTTTGCGCACCTCTCAAGATACCACTCACCCGCCTGCCGCCACCACCAACACTAGCACCACAGCCGCTTCACTTGGTATGTCAGAGGAGTTATTTACACATCCGTTTGAAGAAATGAGTGATGCGCAACCATTATCGCCAGAGGATGTAGATAACAGGGATATGTCTCAGGCAGGCAGCATTACACACATGGACGTACGGTGTGATTATGATGATGTACCCGCTGCTGCTTCCTTTGCTGAGTTGTCAGATACAAGTGAAGCGGTTGATGATGACGATGCGTCCATGGATGTCACGTTGGTGCTCGCTTGGCAAGAATAAGAACAGGGCAAAAGTTCAGATGGGGAGACAGAAAGGAGGAGGAGGAGACGAGTTGGAAGCAGCGAGAGGTCGTCGCAAGGAGCTAGTGGCACAGTCAGACAGCATGCATCGGCACCCGGGGTCAGCCCGACAGCACGCCAATCAACGCATGCTGTGTCCACCATCAGAATGCCGTCATTGCAGAGCTCAGCAGTGTGGAATTGTTTTTGTGTGTCTGCCTCTGACAACAGCGATGCCATTATGCAACCTGTGCCAAAAGAAACTGAGTCGTGGGAAGTCCAACACCCACCTAGGTACAACTGCTTTGCGTAGGCACATGATCGCACATCACAAACGCCTATGGGATCAACACATGAGTACAAGCAGCACACAAACTAAAAGCTGCCATCCTCCTCCTGGTCCAGCATCTTCAGCCACGTCAACCACTGCTGTCCTCCTTGCCCCCTCTCAACCATCCGCCACTCCGTCTCTCGCCTTGAGCAGTTCCCGCTCATCTGCCCACAGTCAGGTGTCTGTCAAGGACATGTTTGAGCGTAAGAAGCCAATGTCAGACAGTCACCCCCTTGCCCAGTGTCTGACAGCTGGCTTGTCTGAACTATTAGCCTGCCAGCTTTTACCATACAAGCTGGTGGAGTCTGAGGCATTCGAAAAATTTGTAGCTATTGGGACACCGCAGTGGAAGGTACCCGGACGAAATTTCTTTTCACAAAATGCAATCCGCAACCTGTACTCGATTGTGCAAAAGGAAGTAATGGCATGTCTGGCACACAGTGCTGGGGCAAGGGTCCATCTGACCACTGATACCTGGTCTGCAAAGCATGGTCAGGGCAGGTATATCACCTACACTGCGCATTGGGTAAACCTGCTGACGGCTGCCAAGCATGGAATGCGTGGCTCTGCAGAGGAGTTGGTGACACCGCCACAACTTGCAGGCAGGCCTGCTGCCACCTCCTCTACTCCTCCTACTCCATCCTCTTCCATAACCTCCTCGGTTGAGTCCTCTTCTGCTGCTGCGTCTTGCTCCACATCAACGGCACCCCCCCAGCTCCCTAGGTACTATTCCACATCCCGGATACGGCAGTGTCACGCCGTCTTGGGTTTGACTTGCTTGAAAGCAGAGAGTCACACCGGACAAGCACTCCTGTCCACCCTGAACGCACAGGTGGAAAAGTGGCTGACTCCGCAGCAACTGGATATCGGCAAAGTGGTTTGTGACAACGGAACAAATTTGTTGGCGGCATTGAAGTTGGGCAAGTTGACACATGTGCCGTGCATGGCACATGTGTGTAATCTGATCGTACAATACTTTGTGCATACGTACACAGGCTTGCAGGACATCCTGAAGCAGGCCAGGAAGGTGTGTGGCCATTTCAGGCGTTCCTACACGGCCATGGCGCACTTTGCAGATATCCAGCGGTGAAACAACATGCCAGTGAGGCGCTTGATTTGCGACAGCCCGACACGTTGGAATTCAACACTCCTAATGTTCGACTGCCTGCTCCAACAAGAAAAAGCCGTTAATGAATATTTGTATGACCGGGGTGCTAGGACAGCCTCTGGGGAGCTGGGAATTTTTTTGCCACGTTACTGGACGCTCATGCGCAATGCCTGTCGGCTCATGCGTCCTTTTGAGGAGGTGACAAACTTAGTCAGTCGCACCGAAGGCACCATCAGCGACATCATACCATTTGTTTTCTTCTTGGAGCGTGCCCTGCGAAGAGTGCTGGATCAGGCCGTAGATGAGCGTGAAGAGGAAGAGGAAGAGTTGTGGTCACCATCAGCATTGCTTGCTGGACCTGCGGCAACGCTGGAAGAGTATTGTGATGAAGAGGAGTCAGAGGAGGAATGTGGCTTTGAGGAGGAGGAGGAAGACCAACCACAACAGGCATCCCAGGGTGCTCGTTGTCACCTATCTGGTACCCGTGGTGTTGTACGTTGCTGGGGGGAAGAACATACCTTCATTGAGATCACTGAGGAGGAGGAACCGGAAATGAGTAGCTCGGCATCCAACCTTGTGCAAATGGGGTCTTTCATGCTGTTGTGCCTGTTGAGGGTCCCTGGTATAAAAAGGCTGAAGGAGAACGACCTGTACTGGGTGTCCACGCTACCAGACCCCCGGTTTAAGCAGAAAGTGGCTGAAATGTTACCAAATTACAACAAGTCGGAAAGGATGCAGCATTTGCAAAATAATTAAAAAGTATGCTTTACACAGCGTATAAGGGTGATGTCACAGCACAACGGGAATTTAACAGGGGAAGAGGTGAAAGTAATCCTCCTCCTCCCGCGACCACACCGGCAAGGACAGGACGCTTTAAAGACGTGTTGTTGATGGAGGACATGCAGAGCTTTTTAAGTCCTACGCATCGCCACAGCTTGTCGGGATCCACCCTCCGAGAACGACTCGACCGACAGGTAGCAGACTACCTCGCCTTAACTGCAGATATCGACACTCTGAGGAGCGATGAACCCCTTGACTACTGGGTGTGCAGGCTTGACCTGTGGCCTGAGCTATCCCAATTTGCGATAGAACTTCTGGCCTGCCCCGCTTCAAGTGTCCTGTCAGAAAGGACCTTCAGTGCAGCAGGAGGTATTGTCACTGAGAAGAGAAGTCGCCTAGGTCAAAAAAGTCTAGATTACCTCACCTTTATTAAGATGAATGAGGGATGGATCCCGAAGGTACTGACAGTGGGTGATACATTCGACTAAAAAAGGCCTGCTGAGATGAGCTGCCTTGGGCTAAAAATGGTGACCCTATGTAGGAGGAACAGTCCCTATTCTGCTCTGTGTCAGTGTGTATCAGGGTCCCTGAGGACAGGTTTAAATCCATATCTGCCAAGTGACCCTATGTAGGGGGAACAGTCCCTATTCTGCTCTGTGTCAGTGTGTATCAGGGTCTCTGAGGACAGGTGTCAATCCATATCTGCCAAGTGACCCTATGTAAGGTGAACAGTCCCTATTCTGCTCTGTGTCAGTGTGTATCAGGTTCCCTGAGGACAGGTGTCAATCCATATCTGCCAAGTGACCCTATGTAGGAGGAACAGTCCCTGTTCTGCTCTGTGTCAGTGTGTATCAGTGTCCCTGAGGACAGGTGTCAATCCATATCTGCCATGTGACCCTATGTAGGGGGAACCGTCCCTATTCTGCTCTGTGTCAGTGTGTATCAGGGTCTTTGAGGACAGGTGTCAATCCATATCTGCCAAGTGACCCTATGTAGGAGGAACAGTCCCTGTTCTGCTCTGTGTCAGTGTGTATCAGTGTCCCTGAGGACAGGTGTCAATCCATATCTGCCAAGTGACCCTATGTAGGGGGAACAGTCCCTATTCTGCTCTGTGTCAGTGTGTATCAGGTTCCCTGAGGACAGGTGTCAATCCATATCTGCCAAGTGACCCTATGTAGGAGGAACAGTCCCTGTTCTGCTCTGTGTCAGTGTGTATCAGTGTCCCTGAGGACAGGTGTCAATCCATATCTGCCAAGTGACCCTATGTAGGGGGAACAGTCCCTATTCTGCTCTGTGTCAGTGTGTATCAGGGATAATTAGGATAGGTGTCAATCCATATCTGCCAAGTGACCCTATGTAGGGGGGACAGTCCCTATTCTGCTCTGTGTCAGTGTGTATCAGGGTCTCCGAGGACAGGTGTCAATCCATATCTGCCAAGTAACCCTATGTAGGAGGAACAGTCCCTGTTCTACTCTGTGTCAGTGTGTATCAGTGTCCCTGAGGACAGGTGTCAATCCATATCTGCCAAGTGACCCTATGTAGGGGGAACAGTTCCTATTCTGCTCTGTGTCAGTGTGTATCAGGATCTCTGAGGACAGGTGTCAATCCATATCTGCCAAGTGACCCTATGCAGGGGGAACAGTCCCTATTCTGCTCTGTGTCAGTGTGTATCATGGTCTCTGTGGACAGGTGTCAATCCATATCTGCCAAGTGACCCTATGTAGGAGGAACAGTCCCTATTCTGCTCTGTGTCAGTGTGTATCAGGGTCCCTGAGGACAGGTGTCAATCCATATCTGCCAAGTGACCCTAGTGCCTATTCTGCTTTGTGTCAGTGTGTATCAGGGATCATTAGGATAGGTGTCAATCCATATCTGCCAAGTGACCCTATGTAGGGGGAACAGTCCCTATTCTACTCTGTGTCAGTGTGTATCAGGGATCATTAGGATATGTGTCAATCCATATCTGCCAAGTGACCCTATGTAGGAGGAACAGTCCCTATTCTGCTCTGTGTCAGTGTGTATCCGTGTCCCTGAGGACAGGTGACAATCCATATCTGCCAAGTGACCCTGTGTTGGGGGAATAGTCCATATTCTGCTCTGTGTCAGTGTGTATCAGGTCCCTGAGGACAGGTTTCAATCCATATCTGCCAAGTGACCCTATGTAGGGGGAACAGTCCCTATTCTGCTCTGTGTCAGTGTGTATCAGGGTCTCTGAGGACAGGTGTCAATCCATATCTGCCAAGTGACCCTATGTAAGGTGAACAGTCCCTATTCTGCTCTGTGTCAGTGTGTATCAGGTTCCCTGAGGACAGGTGTCAATCCATATCTGCCAAGTGACCCTATGTAGGAGGAACAGTCCCTGTTCTGCTCTGTGTCAGTGTGTATCAGTGTCCCTGAGGACAGGTGTCAATCCATATCTGCCAAGTGACCCTAGTGCCTATTCTGCTTTGTGTCAGTGTGTATCAGGGATCATTAGGATAGGTGTCAATCCATATCTGCCAAGTGACCCTATGTAGGGGGAACAGTCCCTATTCTACTCTGTGTCAGTGTGTATCAGGGATCATTAGGATATGTGTCAATCCATATCTGCCAAGTGACCCTATGTAGGAGGAACAGTCCCTATTCTGCTCTGTGTCAGTGTGTATCCGTGTCCCTGAGGACAGGTGACAATCCATATCTGCCAAGTGACCCTGTGTTGGGGGAATAGTCCATATTCTGCTCTGTGTCAGTGTGTATCAGGGTCTCTGAGGACAGGTGTCAATCCATATGTCAAGGTGTCAATATGTCATATGTCAGGTGTCAATCCATATCCATTGTGATTTAGGAATGTTAGGTGATTTATTCCCTTTATGGATTAAAACCAGACTCTGCATCAACTGTGTAATTTTCCATGGGAGTTTTGCCATGGATCCCCCTCCGGCATGCCACAGTCCAGGTGTTAGTCCCCTTGAAACAACTTTTTCATCAGTATTGTGGCCAGAAAGAGTCCCTGTGGGTTTTAAAATTCGCCTGCCCATTGAAGTCTATGGCGGTTCGCCTGGTTCGCCAGTTCGCGAACGTTTGCAGAAGTTCTCGTTCGCCGTTCGCGAACCGAAAATTTTATGTTCGCGACATCACTAACACTGGGTAGCAATGGGCGCTCAGTTGCTAGTTTTTTAATACTTGGCAGGTGGGGGCATAATAGAGGTTAAAAATCTCCCTTATATGAACAGGGTGTCATTTTATTTTTATTATTATTTATTATTTTTTAAAAATGTACGTGACAGCTGACTTGTACTCATATTTTTTTTACGATTGTCTACTAAAATTCTTATCCGGACGAGGGAGGTTAGCGATAAGTGTTTTTTATGATAAATCTGTGTGTGTGTGTATATATATATATATATATATATATATATATATATATATATATATATATATTTATATATAATTATTATTATTATTATTATTATTGCCATTTATATAGCACCAACAGATTCCGTAGCGCTTTACAATATTTTGAGAGGGGGGGATGTAACAATAAATAGGACAATTACAAGAAAACTTACAGGAACAATAGGAGGAAGAGGACCCTGCTCAAATGAGCTTACAGTCTATAGGAGGTGGGGTATTAGAGACATTAGGATTGGAAATATCAAGTAGGAGTGAAGCAGAGCTGGAGGAGAGAGCAAAGCACTGTCCCATAGGAGAGAGCAAGAGACAGGTATGTAAGGGAGAGATTACTCTGGGAGGCCATACGCTTTCCTGAAGAGATGGGTTTTAAGGCCCTTCTTAAATGATTGAAGACTAGGGGAGAGTCTGATGGCAGTAGGCAAGTTATTCCATAGGAGAGGAGCCACCCGTGAGAGGTCCTGCAAGCGCGAGTTGGCCGTACGGGTGCGAGCAGCGGTCAGGTGGTGGTTGCGGGCAGAGCGGAGGGTACGAGGAGGGGCATACCTCTGGATTAGTGAAGAGATATAAGAGGGGCTGGAATTGTTCAGTGCTTTAAATGTATGGGTTAGCACTTTGAATTGACTTCTATAGGATACAGGGAGCCAATGTAAGGACTGGCAGAGGGGCGAGGTGTGAGAGGACCGACTGGAGAGGAAAATCAGTCTAGCTGCAGCATTCATTACAGACTGTAGCAGGGCAATACGGCTTTTGGGGAGACCAATCAGGAGAGGGTTACAGTAATCCATGCGGGAAATTACTAGAGCATGGACAAGCTCCTTGGTAGCATCTTGCGTAAGAAAGGGGCGGATGCAGGCTATGTTTTTGAGTTGGAACCTACAGGACTTGGCAAGAAACTGGATGTGAGACTCAAAGGTGAGACCAGAGTCAAGTATGACGCCAAGACAGCGCGCGTGTAGGGATGGACTTATGTGGATATCACTGACTTGAAGGGAGAGTGAGAGAGGACGATAAGTATTAGGAGGAGGAAAGACGAGGAGTTCAGTTTTAGAGAGGTTAAGTTTGAGAAAGCGTGACGACATCCAGTCAGAGATGGAAGAGAGGCAAGCAGTGACATGTTGCAGGACGGCAGGGGAGAGGTCCGGTGAGGAGAGGTATATCTGAGTGTCATCAGCGTACAGGTGGTAGTTAAATACAAAAGAGGCAATACGTTTTCCAAGAGAGGCAGTATAAATAGAAAATAGAAGGGGACCAAGGACAGAGCATTGGGGAACTCCAACCGAGGCAGGGCGAGGGGAGAAGGTATCCTTGGAAAAGGAGACACTAAATGAGCATTGGGAGAGATAGGAGGAAAACCAAGAGAGGACAGAGTCACAGAGACCGAGTGATTGAAGAGTTTGAAGGAGGAGAGCATGATCAACTGTGTCAAAGGCAGCAGAGAGGTCAAGGAGAATTAATATGGAGTAGTGACCTTTGGATTTAGCGGAGATTAGGTCATTAGTCACTTTGATAAGAGCGGTCTCAGTAGAGTGGAGAGGGCGGAAGCCAGACTGAAGAGGGTCAAGGAGAGAGTTGGAATTAAGGAAGTGAGACACACGGGTAAAGACAAGTCTTTCCAAAAGCTTTGATGAGTAAGGGAGCAGGGATATGGGACGATAGTTAGAGGGGGAGGACGGGTCAAGAGATGTTTTTTTCAGGATAGGTGTTACAGTGGCATGTTTAAGGTCAGCAGGAACAGTGCCAGAAGAGAGAGAGCAGTTAAAGATGTGTGTTAGGATAGGCACAAGACAAGGGGAGAGAGATCTGATGAGGTGAGATGGGACAGGATCGAGTGGGCAAGTGGTGGGGCGAGAGGAATGGAGAAGCGCAGCCACCTCTTGTTCAGTAGCTGGGGAGAAAGTCTGAAGGGTAGGGAAAGCATGATTTATGTGTGGTTGAGAAAGAGAACGGCAAGGAGGGGAGAATTGTTTCCTTAGCTGTTCAATCTTGTCAGTAAAGAAACATGCAAAGCTATCAGCTGTAAGGTTAGTTTGGGGGGTGGCCACAGCAGGGCGGAGAAGGGAATTAAAAGTGTCAAAGAGACGTCTGGGATTTCGGGAGCATGAACTAATGAGAGAGGAAAAATAGGACTGTTTGGCGAGGGCAAGGGCTGCGCTGTATGAAAGCAACATGAATCTATAGTGAGGATAGTCTGCCTGGGTGCGGGACTTCCTCCAGGAGCGTTCAGCACAGCGGGAGCAACTCTGCAGTTAGCGTGTTGATTTATTATGCCAAGGTTGGGGTCGTGTTCTCCTCGAGTTGCATGTTTGGAGTGGGGCTGCAGTGTTCAAGGCAGATGTGAGGGTAGTGTTATATGTGGAGATGGCCAGTGAGGGACAGGCGAGGGAAGGGATGGATAGCAGTTGTGAATCAATGTCAGCCGACAGCTGCTGGAGGTCAATAGAGTTAAGGTTCCTCCTGAGCTGAGAGGGGTTAGGCTGAGGTTGTTGGGTGAGGGGGTAATTGAGAGCAAACGATAAGAGGTGGTGATCAGAGAGAGGAAATGGAGTGTTGCAGGTATTAGATAATGTACATGAATAAGAGAAAAACGGTCGAGGGTATTTACAGCTACATGAGTGGGAGAATTAGCCCACTGCAATAGTCCAAGGGAGGAAGTAATTGAAAGTAGTTTAGAGGCTGCTGGGGTTAAAGGTGGGTTAATGGGAATATTGAAGTCTCCAAGAATTAGGGATGGAATGTTGGAAGAGAGGAAGTAGGGTAGCCAGGCAGCAAAGTGGTCAAGGAAGAGGAAAGGGGAACCAGGGGGACGATAGATAATGGCAATGTTAGCAGAGAAGGGTTTTAAAAGGCGAATTAAATGAATTTCAAATGATGGGAAAGAGAGGGAAGGGGGGGTGGGAAGGGTTTTAAAGGAGCAGTGAGGTGAGAGAAGAAAACCTACACCGCCACCTTTAGTCTCCGCTTGTCTTGGATTGTGGGTAAAGTGAAGACCACCAAAGGACAGTGAGGCAGGGGTAGTGTCACGATTCGGGGAACCCAACACGCTAACACACACACAAAGACACACACACAGAAAGTGTGCAGTACCGGTCCTTAGAGTGGCCGGGCTAAGCACACACAGAATAGTCAGGAGACAAGCCGAGTAAGGGGAACCAGAAAACAGAATAACGAGAAACAAGCCGAGGTCAAAGGGTAGGAGAAAGTCACAAAATCAGTATAACAAGCCAGAGAGTACGTAACCAGAAATCACACTTTCAGAATCAATACTATAAAGCAAAGACCACAACAGGACAGGGAGGAACAGGAAAGGTAAGTATTTAAACCAGAAGGTTAATTCTGATTGGATAATTTCCAATCAGAATTAACAATCACACGTGGGAGATGACTGTGATTGAGGCACTGTGCCTTTAACGCCGGGTCAGGTGACTGACCCCGGCGTGTAACAAATTGGCCGGTCTCCCAGCGTGCAGCGTCATGCATGCTGCCGCCGGGGGACCCGGAAGAAGACGCGGGCGGCACCCGTGGCTGGGAGGATGCCGCCCGCCGAACACATGGCAGGAAGGGGACCGCGGACGGCTGGAGGGTGAGTGCCGCGAGCGGATTGCAGCCTCCCCTCGCAGCTGCCCGCGGGATCCTGACAGGTAGCAGTATCCGAGGGAGAGAGCCATGTTTCTGTTAGTGCAAGTAGGTTTAGGGAGTGTGAGATAAATAGGTCATGGATGGAAGTAGATTTAAAGGTGCTGCACACAGAGCGTGCATTCCAGAGGGCAGCTTTAAAAGAGGAATTATAGTGAGAATTACATGGAATGGGTATTAGGTTGTTGTGGTTTCTGGTGTTTGTACCAGGTGGCTGAGTAGTGGAGGGACCAGGGTTTGAAGAGACATCACCTGCTGCTAGGAGTAGTAGGATGGAAAGGAAGAGAAAGTGCAAGTAAGATTTAAATGTTGGGGATGAGAGCTTGTATTTAAGGTATTTAGGAGGGGTGTGTGGAGAAAGGCTGGATAAATATGAGTAAAGTGCATGTGATGAATACAGAGATGAGGGGAGCAGGGAGGGAGCAATGAAGATGGTGTTAGCAGGAACAGGTAAGTGAAATGATAGAGAGATTTTAATGATGAGGGAAGTGAGAGAGAAAGTGAAAAATAGAAGTGAGAACATTAGTAGGAGAGTAGGTGCTGTGTTTTTAAGAGCTGTGGTTAGGAGGGTTAAGGGTTAAAGAGGTATTGTGTGAGTATAGCTATTTTGGGTGTGGAGGGCTTTGTTGACATAATTGGTTTAACAGGAAAGCTAGGTAATTTGAGCTATCTATAAATGTAATGATTACCATGGGGGGTTTGGGGTGTGGAGTAGGGTGGGTGGGAAGCGATCATCCAGAAATGCTACCTCTGCTTATGGCAAATCCTGCAGGGTTGTGTGCTGTGAGTCCTGGGTGTAGCTGGTTCTGTATTGTATGGGGCCCAGGCTATAAAGGAGAGAATCTGGGGTTAGATAAAGCAGATTGTGGGTGGAGAATCATTGGGGTGTTAAAAACAAAATCAAGGAAAAAGCAGATGAAAGGGGAATTTGAATTTAAGGATATATGAGGGAAGGGGAGAGATAAGCTAGGAAAAATTCATAAATAGGGAACATCATAAATTAATGAGGCATAGAGTGCAATAACTAACATTATATATATATATATATATATATATATATATATATATATGTGTGTGTGTGTTTTATCAGTGCTTACAACATGGTTTGTGTTTAAACTTGCTTACATAGGATAGGTGCGGATTCAGTTCTGTGTATAATATAAGCCCAAGACTATTGTGGTGAACATTAGAAGAGTGTGTATTGAATTAATTTTCTGTCGGGGTGCTTTCAAGTAGATTTTTATGCAGATCGCTAGACAAATTCAGGTAGTGCAGGTAAGGGGGGAGTCCCTTATATAGGTCCACATGCCCCTCCCACAACTCCAGGCAATGCCTTTATATTTTTATATATATATATATATATATATATATATATATATATATAAAAACATAGAAACGGCAGACCATTCAGTCCATCTAGTCTGTCCAATTTTCGAAATACTTTTATTAGTCCCTGGCCTTATCTTATAGTTAGGATAGACTTATGCCTGTCCCACGCATGCTTAAACTCCTTTACTGTGTTAACCTCTACCACTTCAGCTGGAGAGCTATTCCATGCATCCACTACCCTCTCAGTAAAGTAATACTTCCTGATATTATCTTTAAACCTTTGCCCCTCTAATTAAGACTATGTCCTCTTCTTGTGGTAGTTTTTCTTATTTTAAATATAGTCTCCTCCTTTACTGTGTTGATTCCTTTTATGTATGTAAATGTTTCTATCATATCACCCCTGTCTTGTCTTTCCTTTAACCTTTCCTTGTAAGCTTTATCCTGCAATCCATGAACCAGTTTAGTAGCCCTTCTCTGAACTCTCTCTAAGGTATTAATATCCTTCTGGATATATGGTCTCCAGTACTGCGTACAAGACTCCAAGTGAGGTCCCACCAGTGTTCTGTACAATGGCATGAGCACTTCCATCTTTCTACTGCTAATGCCTCTCCCTATACAACCAAGCATTCTGCTAGAATTTCCTGCTGCTCTATTACATTGTCTGCCTACCTGTAAGTCCTCAGAAATAATTACCCCTAAATAATTTTCCTAAGATGTTGAGGTTAGGACTCTGTCAAATATTCTGTACTCTGCCCTTGGGTTTTTACATCCAAGATGCATTATCGTGCACTTATCCACATTAAATGTCAGTTACCACAACTCTGACCATTTTTCTAGTTTACCTAAAAAATTTGCCATTTGGCTTATCCCTCCTGGAACATCAACCCTGTTACATATCTTAGTATCATCAGCAAAAATACATACCTTACCTTCAAGACCTTCTGCAATATCACTAATAAAAACATTAAAGAGAATGGGTCCAAGTACAGAACCCACTGGTGACAAGCCCATGTTTCGAATATACCCCATTGACTCCAACCCTCTGTTGCCTGCCACTCAGCCACCGCCTTACCCATTCAACAATAATGGAATCCAAACTTAAATATTGCAGTTTATTGATAAGCCTTCTATGTGCAACAGTGTCAAAAGCCTTACTGAAATCTAGGTAAGAAATGTCTACTGCACCACCCTGATCTATAATTTTAGTTACCCAATCAAAAAAATCAATAAGATTACTTTGGCATGATTTCCCTGAAGTAAACCCATGTTGTCGCTGATCTTGAAATCCATGTGTTTTTAGATGTTCAGCAATCCTATCCTATAACATGGTTTCCATTACTTTCCCCACTACTGAAGTAAGGCTTACTGGCCTATAGTTGCCCGACTCCTCCCTAATACCTTTCTTGTAAATGGGCACAACATTCGCTAACTTCCAATATTCTGGGACTACTCCTGTTAACAAAACTGAAAAAAGAGACAGGGGAATAGCAGTAGTTATGGTGAAGAAATAATTAAGATAAAACGTCACTTTTAATCTATGAATATTAAAAGGTCCCAACAATTGGGGTTAAATATACTTCTAACTAAACAAACACACACACACACACACCCACAAAAATAAATAAAATAAATGGTCAATTGTAGTGTCCAAAAATCAGTCCTGTAATAGGACCGCACAAAATAGTTTCTTCAATGGAAAAATAAAGTTGGAGTACAATTGTATTACATATCCTTGTATATAGCCTAAGTGGATAATAAAAACCCAGCAGCGCATGGGCTAAAATACAATCATCAGGCAATTAACCCCAGAACTCAAAAAATTTCAAATACTAGTAATTGTGGCAAGGTAATGCTATTTGCGATAGACAATTACTGAGAGTATCTCTGACTAAAAAGACATTCCACTGAGTCTTTGTGGAAGGCTCAAAATGCTAAAGTGTAACAAGTATAAATAGCCATATGAATAGATAGCATAAATGGATTATAATATGCTACCGGCGTCCTCCACAGGCTATACTATAATCAATAAAGCAATTGGCCGTAAAACCTGCTCATAGAGACAAGTGACAACTTAAATTCTATATATACATAGCCGAAGTAAATAGTAGTGTAATACCAGCGTTATAAATAGGCTACCAAATGATCAATACAGTAATGGACCGTTGTGTTTGTTCTCCGTGATATTGGAAATGTCTCTCATGCTAGCAATTTGTTTAAAGTATGCCCAAAAGTAGCTAAATCACAATTATGTAACAATAAAGTAAGCTGGCTAAACGTCGTTAGTATATCATCTAAAATAAGTTATATTGTTGAGATTAAAAGTAGCTAATTGCTGGGGATGTGCATTTTTCCCAGACAATGCCGATAATATTTTTCCATGCCGCCCACATCGTGGTATGTTTCAATGTGAAAATAAGGGTACTCTAAACAGCAGGTTGATGCCCTTTAGAGAGCAGATTCACAGAGGTTGCGGTTCTAATAACAACTTATATGGGCAGCATGATGACAATGGTGCTTAGAGGAAGATGTAGATGAAATAATTTAAATGTTTAGAGAAAGTAAGAGATGATATACCTTTCCCTACTGTGCCTTCGAGGCCCGCCTTAACCCCAGATAAAATACTTTCCCTAGCTCATTTCTGTAGGGACCACTCCCCAAGAAAGTAACACAACAGAGGGGAGAAGCAAATGAAAAGGATAAACTCAGCATAGGATTTATCCGATATCGGTATAGAGACTCGGTAAGTACAAAAAGTAGAAGTTAAAAAGTAGTGGTATTTCAATAGTTATTGTTGATTGCTATAAGGCAGAGATGAGTCTGGTGGTCATATAAAATTGCTCGATCACCCTGACATGCGTTTTGCTCATAAACTCATCGGGGGGGGTCTTAAAATCCATGTAATTTTAGATGTTCAACAATACTATCCTTTAACATGGTTTCAATGAATTTCCCCACTACTGAAGTAAGGCTTACTGGCCTACAGTTGCTTGACTCCTCCCTACTACCTTTCTTGTGAATGGGCACAACATTCGCTAACTTCCAATCTTCTGGGACTACTCCTGTTAACAATGATTGGTTAAATAAATCTGGTTTTGCTAGTACACCACTAAGCTCTTTTAATAACTTTGGGTGTATTCCATCAGGTCCCATTGACTTATTTGTCTTTACTTTTGACAGTTGAAATAGAACCTCTTCCTCTTTAAACTCACATGTAACAAGTGACTCATGTGTCCTTTTTCTTAACTGAGGCCCCTTTTCTTCATTTTCATCTGTAAATACTGAACAAAAATATTCATCGAGGCAGTCAGGTAGACCTGTATCCTCTTCTACATACCTTCCTTCTTTTGTTTGTAATCTAACTAATCCTTGTTTTACTTTTCTTTTCTCCTTTATGTATCTAAAAAATGTTGTGTCCCCTTTTTTTACGGACTGTGCTATTTTCTCTTCTGTGTGTGATTTGGAAGCTCTTATAACTTGCTGAGCCTCTTTCTGTCTAATCTTATAGATCTGTCTATCTTACTCACTCTGGTTTTTTTTTTTTACAATTACTTAATGCTAACTGTTTGTTTTTTTACTATTTTGGCCACATCTGCGGAGTACCACAGTAATTTCTTGAATTTTTGCTTTTACTGACAAGCCTAATGCAATTTTCTGTTGCCTTCAGCAGTGCAACTTTTAAATAATCCAATTTCTCTTGGACTCCATTTAAATTGCTCCAGTCTGATAATGACTCCTTTACACATATTGTAATTTTAGAAAAGTCTGTTCTTCTAAAGTCTAAAACTTTTGTTTTTGTGTGGTGTGACTCAGTCACTGTTCTTATATTAAACCACACTGACTGATGATCACTGGATCCTAAACTTTCACCTACAGTAATATCTGATACCAAATCTCCATTTGTTAACACTAAATCTAGTATGGCCTCTTTACGAGTTGGCTCCTCAACGACTTGTTTTAGAGACAATCCCAGTAGGGAGTTTAGTATACCGTATATACTCGAGTATAAGCCGACCCGAATATAAGCCGAGGCCCCTAATTTTACCCCCAAACAATGGGAAAACTTATTGACTCGAGTATAAGACTAGGGTGGGAAATGCAGCAGCTGCTGGTAAATTTCTAAATAAAATTAGATCCTTAAAAAATTATATTAATTGAATATTTATTTACAGTGTGTGTATAATGAATGCAGTGTGTGTATGAGAATGCAGTGTGTGTGTATGAGAATGCAGTGTGTGTGTATGAGAATGCAGTGTGTGTATGAGAATGCTGTGTGTATGAGTGCAGTGTGTGTGTATGAGAATGCTGTGTATGAGTGCAGTGTGTGTGTATGAATGCTGTGTGTGTGTGTGTATGAATGATGTGTGTGTATGAATGCTGTGTGTATGAGTGCAGTGTGTGTGTATGAGAATGCAGTGTGTGTGTATGAGTGCTGTGTGTGTGTGTATGAGTGCTGTGTGTGTGTGTATGAGTGCTGTGTGTGTGTGTGTATGAGTGCTGTGAGTGTGTGCATGAATGCAGTGTGTGTGCATGAATGCAGTGTGTGTGTGTGTATGAATGCAGTGTGTGTGTGTATGAATGCAGTGTGTGTGTGTATGAATGCAGTGTGTGTATGTGTGTGTGTAATGCAGAGTGTGATGCAGAGCCTTGGTGGGGGGTGGGCATTTTTATTTTTTGATAATTATTTTAATATTTTTTTTTGTTTCATTACATTTTTTTATTATTATTATTTTTTTATTTTTTATTTTATTATTATTTTTATTTTTTTTATTATTATTAATATATATATAAAAAAATTTCGTCCCCCCTCCCTGCTTGCTAGCTGGCCAGGGAGGGGGGCTCTCCTTCCCTGGTGGTCCAGTGGATGGGCACTGTGTAGGAGGGGGCTGTGGGGGCTGCAGAGAGATGTTACTTACCTTTCCTGCAGCTCCTGTCAGCTCTCTCCTCCTCCGCCGGTCCGTTCAGCACCTCGGTCAGCTCCCAGTGTAAATCTCGCGAGAGCCGCGGCTCTCGCGAGATTTACACTGTGAGCTGACAGAAGAGCTGAACGGACCGGCGGAGGAGGAGAGAGCTGACAGGAGCTGCAGGAAAGGTAAGTAACATCTCTCTGCAGCCCCCACAGCCCCCAGTCTGTATTATGGCAATGCAAATTGCCATAATACAGACAATTGACTCGAGTATAAGCCGAGTTGGGGTTTTTCAGCACAAAAAATGTGCTGAAAAACTCGGCTTATACTCGAGTATATACGGTATGTGTGCTCCTGACACAAGCAGCTATTTTTGTTTTCCAGTTCACATCAGGAAGATTAAAGTCACCAATGATAATAACTTCCCCCTTTATTGTAATTTTAGCTATTTCCTCAACTAGTAGATTGTCTAACTCTTCTATTTTTCCCGGGGGCCTATAAATCACGAGTTACTGTGTGACTACCAAATTGTAATGTAACCCAAACGGACTCTATGTTCGCCTCACTAACTTTTATTAGGCTAGAATTTATGCTATCCTTCACATACAGGGCCACACCTCCCCCTTTCTTGCCTTCCCTGTCTTTTATATATAAAGAGTACCCTGGTAGTGCTATGTCCCTGTCATTTTTCTTATTATACCATGTCTCAGTAACAGCGACTAAATCTACACTATCAGTTGCCATTATTGCAACAAGTTCATGGATCATATTCCCTAAACTGCGAACATTTGTAGACTTGACTCTAAGCTTACAATTGTTTAACACAATTGTGTGTGGTGTTTATAAGGCTTGACTTTAAAAATAGTTTAAGGCTTCCTGACTGACAGCAATGTACTGTATAATTAAGTGTTCTCACAGCTATGTCCCAAATGCATTAAGAAAGTGCATGTGCTTTTTTTATTTTTCACACATGAGATAAAACACTGTGACTACTCTAATAGAATATTTCAAACCCATTAGCTGTAAAATCACAGCAACAATAGTAACTTTAAGATTCTATTTAATGTCTAAATATACATTGTGAGAGGTGTTTGCCACAGGAACACAAGATACCAATTTAATGAATAGTATATGTTGGTGTTCTCTTTGCCGTATATGTGTCTCCTGCGACCCTAATATCTCATGAAAAAAATAGCATGCATATTGTAGTGAACTACTGCAGATGGAATATTTGTGTATAAAAAGGGGCAGTTGGGTTTTTAGAGGAGCTTTGCATTAACATGGATTAGAGAAGAAGGGGTATGAATGCAGGAGGAGAATGTATAATTTGTTCTGACAACAAGGTCACCGGGGGCAATAGGTTGTCCTGGTGAGCGTGGGGGAAACTAGGTGTAAATGAAAGCCATGAAGATTGAGTGAGAAGGTCCCTGTGTAGGTATCAAATTTAGAGACAACTCCATCCTAGAGATTCAGTCATTGAATAGATTGTATATTAGAAATGTGAGGGATATTGTATATTATTAACTCAAAATAAAATCTTGGCTGTACCTCACTCCGCCATATATATACTAGAGATATCTCCTCTCCCTCCAATCTGCATCACTTGGGATGGGAAGTAAAAATTATATTTTACCCAATACCAAGCTGCTTTTTATCTTGTGTCTTCATATGACTCCATGTTCTGCCTTTTCCCACCAACTTATTCATGTGGCCAAAAGGAGATATGCTGTTTATTTAACATCTCTCCTAGGCTAGCAATGGTCCTGAGGGGTTCTGAGGTTAAATAAATGGTCATCATCAATGATCATCATGTTCTCACCGTATAAGAAGTGCATATTAAGTGGAGCACTATCTGAAAATAGTCACGTGCTTGGTTACTGTTGGGGTTAGTGTTTATTTATATTGATGAAAGATAAACTGTTAGAGAAGGAAATTAAAATAATGAGTGATTAGAAGAAAAGAATGGCATTGTTTTCAATACTGTTGCATAAACATTGCGAATATGTAGGATGCTACATAATAGACAGGTTATACTTAGGCATGCTGTAATATTCTATATGACAATGACATTCAATCAAACAAGTGAACTCTTCAAGCTTAAGTTAACTCTTTTAGCATTGACTTTCAAGTATCTGAATTTTACAGGTTTTGCAGAACTCTTTAGGTGAACATGTGTAGTTTGTTATTCAACACAGATGGTAGCCAAGTGACTACTAACAAATGTAGGCATGTGGTTGGTGTTGGGTAATATTGCTTTGCAAACCAAAAATAGCAGTCACCAATAAAAGAAACACTCCAAATATCATAAGCAATACAGTGTGCTGCAGTGCTTATGGTGCCAGCAGTGTCTTTTGACCCTACCTTTGTAAATAGTCAGAACAGTTTTTTAATAGGTTAGACTTCTTACCTGTGGTCTGCAGGATGCCTCTCATCTCCTATCTGAAGCCTCAGGAGAGCTGAAAGCATCTGCTTAGGAGCTTCCATTGGCTTCCCTCAGCTAGGCACTGAAGTGCAAGGCCAACTCATCAGCTGAGAGCATTATTTGATCAAAACTTTCTAGCTGCCGTGGAGGCAGAGAGCAGTGCCTGACAGATGCAAGGTAAGAATTCAAACAGTTGGTAAACTGACAACTTGCAATTGGGAACGGGGGTTGTCAGGGTATTCTTCGTTCCATGTGCTGTAGGGGTTATGGTGCTTGGAGTGATCATTTAAAATCATAATAATCAACAGTTGTTTATTACATAGCTTTCAGGGTTATTCTGTAAATACAAAATTACAGTGAATTACATGTGAATTGCAAAACCTGAGATTAAAATAGCTAACTTGAGCACAGTCAAAGCTTGACTATTTCAATCTAACAAAAATAAGGATGTTTGGATATGTTAACACCTGACAAGTTAGGGAGGCCTCAAATTGTGACAGAGAGAGTGGTTTGTGGTGCAAGTGCAGATAGGTGGGTGTTCCTTTGCACTCCACAGGAGAACTGTAAATAATGCCACTCCTTACCCATTCAGTACTGTACATGATCCATTAGAACGTGTTTGCAAGGTTTTAGCACAGGCAGCTGTTTATAACATTTAATAGGCAGCATCACCACACACATCACTACCATTGCACATGCAGCTTCACACATAAACTCTCCAACACTAAAATCCCTTCACATGTATACATCACAAATTGCCACATATTTATCTCCCAACATACATCTAAACACAAATTACAACTGCATAAATACCAATCAACACCTAGTGAAAGGGATGTAAAGAGGACGGGAAGTGATGGCCAGGGAGCACTGTTTCAGTGCCCTAATCATACAGTGAGCATGTCTGCCGATGCACACTGTGGTGGAGCCAGCCTCGCTACAGGGCATTGGAGACAGCCTCCTGCCATGTGACTATGGCCCCTGGGATGTATTGCCCTTTAAGAAACTTATTTGGGCTTATTGCATTTTGAAACACTTTTTTTGCCCCTTTGAATACATAGGAAGGTGTGCCCCTCCCCCGTTTCCTGTCTATTGTTCTCCATCAGGGCGTTGTCCCAGGGACACTGCCAGACAAGTTGGAACTTGTTGCTAACCTTTAACCCCATGAAGATTTGACTGTGTTTGTGGGATCTGAGCGCTGTTCAGATATAGTGAGCACTCAGATCCAAGCTATCTGGGGATAGGTTGAATGTGGGGGTTCTGTTCAATATTATGGGAATTATGTATTTTTAGGTATTTTACTGTTGTTGTAAATGGAGATATGCCCTGTACTAGAGATAAGTAAGTTACCACACCTAACTTTTAAACCACTGGAGGGAATTGTATGATTTTTGAGTATGTTTGTATATTACATAGTTACATAGCTGAAAAGAGACTTGCTACCATCAAGTTCAGCCTTCCTCACATTTGTTTTTTGCTGTTGATCCAAAAGAAGGCAAAAAAACCCAGTATGACACACAATTTTGCAACAATCTAGGAAAAAAATTCCTTCTTGACCCCAGAATGGCAGTCAGATTTATCCTTGGATCAAGCCGTTATTACCCTACATTGAAAGATTATATCCTTGAATATTCTGTTTTTTGCAAGTATGCATCCAGTAGCTGTTTGAACATCTGTATGGACTCTGATAAAACCACCTCTTCAGGCAGAGAATTCCACATCCTGAATGTTCTTACAGTAAAAAAAAACTTTCCTTTTCCTTAGACAAAATCTTCTTTCTTCCAGTCTAAACGCATGGCCTCATGTCCTATGTAAAGTCCGGTTTGTGAATAGATTTCCACACAATGGTTTGTATTGGCCCCTAATATATTTGTATAATGTTATCATATCCCCTCTCAGGCGACGTTTTTCTAAACTAAATAGGTTTAAATTTGTTAACCTTTCTTCATAGCTGATATGTTCCATTCCTTTTATTAATTTTGTAGCCCGCCTCTGCACTTTTGCTAGTGCCATAATATCCTTCTTTAGAACAGGTGCCCAAAATTGCACAGCATATTCAATATGTGGTCTTACCAGTGATTTATAAAGAGGCAAAATGATATTCTCGTCCCGAGAATGAATGCCCTTTTTCATGCATGACAATACCTTACTGGCCTTGGCCACTGCTGATTGACATTGCACATTGTTGCATAGTTTGTTGTCTATAACAATTCATTTTCGTGTGTTGTTATCCCTAATTCGCTTCCATTAAGGGTATACGTTGCTTGTGTATTCTTTATGCCGAAGTGCATAACTTTGCATTTTTCAACATTAAATTTCATCTGCCATTTGAGTGCCCAGTCCCCCATTCTATCTAAATCCCTCTGCAGCAAAGTAATATCTTGCTCACATTGTATTATTTTACAAAGTTTTGTGTCATCTGCAAACATAAACAACATGACTTTCAATGCTGTCTTCAAGATCATTTATAAACATGTTAAATAGAAGGGGTCGCAGAACAGACCCCTAAGGGACACCACTTGCCATCTCTGTCCAGCTTGAAAATTTACCATTAATGACAACTCTTTGTACTCTGTTTTTAAGCCAATGTTCTACCCAAGAACAAGCATTTTCATCTAGACCGATTTCCTTGAGTTTGAACACTAATCTATTGTGTGGAACTGTATCAAATGCCTTGGAAAAATCCAAATAGATCACATCCACTGCAACACCCTGATCTATACTTCTACTTACTTCTTCGTGGAACGCAATCAAGTTAGTTTGACATGACCTGTGCTTCATAAAACCGTGCTGACTTTTGCTGATAACCATGTTCTTCTCAAGGAATTCTTGAATATTATCCCTTAATAACCTTTCAAATATTTTACCAGCCACAGAAGTTAAGCTCACAGGTCTATAATTTCCAGGCAAGGATTTTGAACCCTTTTTGAATATAGGAACCACATCTGCCTTCCTCCAATCTTCCGGAACACTTCCTGAAAGAAAGGAATCTTGAAAGATTAAAAACAGAGGTTCACTTATTTCTACACTTAGTTCCTTAATCCCTTAAGGACCAAACTTTTGGAATAAAAGGGAATCATGACATGTCACACATGTCATGTGTCCTTAAGGGGTTAAGTACACATGGATGGATATGGAGTATGCTGATTCTGAAAATGTATGTTTCATGTGAATGGCATGTATATTTTGAAAGTTATTAATATGGTGTAAAAACTATATTTTATTCCTGTGATAATTAAGTTAGTCTATTGTGTTGAGATAATTGTATCACAGGCAGAGGGGAGGATTTCTGCTGGTATGAATGGGAGTGTTTAGCTGTGTTGTAATGTATTGATTGGTTGTTCTTCAAAACCCTGTGGGCAGTGGTGTATCCTGGTTTTGTGCTGTGCGCTGTAGAGTGATGCCGGGAGCCAGAATATGACATCATATTCCGGCTCCAGGTGACCAGCATCACTCTGAGGGAGCTGAGCAGAGCGCTCAGGGGAAAGCGCTCCCTCGCAAGCGCCGCCCGCCCGCACAGATTTTTAGTTAGCCGCAAGGCTAGCAAGACATTTGCCCTGGGCATTTGGGGGCGGCTTTTTTGCCGCCCCCTGGAAAGTGCCGCCCAAGGCAAATGCCTTGTTTGCCTCGCGGCTAATACGTCCATGCCTGTGGGCAGTACTATGTTTGTAAAATGGTCATAAAAGCAGAGTGTTGGATTAAAAGCTTCAGTTCTACTTCACCCTCAATTTGTAGTGCCGTCTCTTATTGGGGGAATCTGCTACAAGGGATTGCTATGCTTGTCATACTCCCTTGCTAAATCACTTGTAAGAGCTTGTTCCTGCTTCACTCTCTGAAGGAGTCTACGGTGGTTATGGTGTCTGCTGGAGTGCTTGGAGCCCTCAGGAAACGATAGGAGCATCCTTCAACGGAGGTACCCAGTCAGGGTGCCAGGTGATCCGTTACACACACATGCTATAATTGTTTGAGATAGTTCCCTGGTGTCCTAAAAAGTGTGACTCCAGGGAACCAATGAGGGACAGGACCTTAAAATCAGGTCTGTGCTGCTGAATTCAGGACGGTTGGGAGGCTTGCCTCTGCTCAGAAAAACCTCTCCTCTATAATACATGATGTACAGTTGTAATAAAAATTATTCGACCCCCATTGAAAATCCGGTTTACAGACTTTTAGCTGTTTTCATTGTGCAAATCTAACAAAAGGAATTGATATAGCTAAACACAATTAATGCATCAAGTGGTTTCCCCAAATTCATCTGAAAATGCAACTTATAATGACTTTCCAATCTCAAAAGTATTCAATACCTGAATAGAATCCCTCACAACAACACAAATATGCTTCATCAGTTGCACCAGGTGTGCTTGAGCTGGAACACTTCAAATAGCTGCATTGGCTAGTGGTTTGTTGAGTGTCACATTTGACTGCATGTAAAAAATATGTCAAAATAATGGTTCACAAAGTTAAAAGAAGAGATTAGACATGTGCAATTAGTTTTGTTCCGAATGTCAATTTGGACAAATTTCCAAGCAATTCAGACATTCGGATACTTCCGAATGTCTGAATAGCTGAATAGCTGAATTGCCGATTAGCTGAATTGCCAAATTTCCGAATTTCTGAAGTGCCGGATTTCAGAATGCCGAACCTAGCCGAACCTAACCGAACTGCCGAAGCGCCGAATAGCCGAAGTGCAGAATTTCGGATTTTGGCAAACCAAACCGAAGTGCCAAATTTTGGATTTGCCAAATAGCCGAATTTCCGAAGCACAGAATTGACGAAGTACTAATATACCCAGTGGAAGAATGAAGAATGTCACACTGTATACCAGTTTAAATAAAATCTATACACACATAGCCAGGATTCAGCTGCAAGCATTTGCAACACTTACAACAATCAAGTAACACGTTCATATAAAAAGTTGCTTAGCCAGTCAATGGATGGGAATGAGTAAGTAGATAACTCCTTAATTCCCACGGTATTAGGGAGCTATCTACCAAAAGGCTGAAAGACCTAAATTGTTTTTTTCAGCCAAATTTACTAATACTAAGCCTTTGGCTGCTCACTGCTAATAAAAAAACAAAAAAAAAACCTGTGTCCCCCCTCCCGGGCCCTAAAGTTAAACAATGGGGGCACCTATTTTCTTCCGCCCCGGCCCCCACCCCTGAGTGGTGGTTGGGGGCCCTAAATCAGAATAAGGGAGGGGAACAGGCTGCTCACTGTTTACTAGACATTTACTAATACTAAATAATCTTTACTTAGTATTAGTAAATTTGACTGAAAAAACAATTTAGGTCTTTCAGCCTTTTGCTAGATAGCTCCCTAATACTATGGGAATTAGGGGGTTATCTACTAAGCAGCTGCAAGAGAACATCCGAAGTGCCGAAGTCCCGAATTTCGGAATGCCGAACCGAATATTTTGCCCATGCCCATCCCTAGAAGAGATCATTGCCATTTTCAAACAAGGAACAGAATACAAAAAGATAGCCAAGGCACCAAATTATAAGCTGTTTGCCATGAAGGGGCTGAATAATTTTGAGACTGGAGAAGTCATTATAAGTTGCATCATTTTCAGTTGCATTTGGGGAAACCACGTAAAAATGTGTTGTGTTGGGCTGTTGCAATTGCTTTTGTTTTATTTGTTCATTGCAAACCGCAATGTACCTGATTTTCAATGGGGGTTTAATATTTTTTTTTCTGTATTTTTATTAACTGTATGTGGTGGATAGTTAGTAAGAAAATAGAGATCTATGGGTTGATGTTTCCCTAAAATGTTCCTTCATCAGCAACCCAGCCTATCAAAATAATGACCAAATGGAAAAATGTTATAACTTGTTCTCTATGGGATATTGTTATATAAAGCATTTTGCTGATTATGGGCAGTTATGAAAAACCCTCTGCCACTCCCTACACACAATCTGAAGTAATACTTTTTTACACCCTTTCAATTATTTGCAACTAAAGTCTTATACTGTTAAGTTCATGACTGTTCTTCCACAAGCCTGACTTCAAAGCTTTGACTTACCCTTTCTTGCTCCTTAAGTCATTTAACTGCTTTTCTATAACTTGGAATCTGAATATTCCTAGATGCTTATTCGCACAAATGTTATCTAGCAGAGTTGATCATCCCTCTAAGATTCGATTGATGAACACATAATTGCAAAGGCATATGCCACAAATCTCTCTGTGCTCTAAAAATGCATTTGCTGATCATGATAGAACATAGCTTTCTAAACAAAATGTGTCAAATCACCCCTACAATTTTTATATAATCATTTTATATAATTTCCTTTTTGTAAATCCATTCTACTATACAGTATTGTTCTTTTTTTACCTAGTATTATCCCCCTGAAATCTTAGGTTCTTGCCTTTCTTGACAGAGACTGTTTGCAAAACATTCCCAGGTTAAAATAGAACATTTTGTTGTTAATTTACCTTTCTCTATGCCATATCATCTCTATAAGTACTTAGTTATTCTGTTACATGACACCAACCATTTGGTCATCTTATTGCTTAACAAATAAAAAGTATTAAAAAAAAACAGAGACCAATAATATTGAGGCTGTTAGCTTGGGTTTAAAGATTTAATCACTCCCAAATAGAAAGCATACCATTACAAGGTGCTAGTTTAACATTATAAAACAGTGCTTTATATTATTATTACATTAATACTAGAACTGTATTAGATGATAGACCAAAGATGTTAGGACTTTATAGTCTCTGATAGTGACACTAATACTCGAAGTCATTATCTCCTCATTTCTGTTTTGGTTTTTTTCACCTCTACTCCATTGTTCTTCAGCAGTGCTATTATACTTATTTTATTTGCTTGTTTTATGAATGCCATAAACTAAATATTGTACACACATACAATGAGGGAAAAAAGTATTTGATCCCCTGCTGATTTTGAATGTTTGTCCACTGACAAAGAAATGATCAGTCTATCATTTTATTGGTAGGTATATTTTAACAGTGAGAGACAGAATAACAAAAAAAAAATCCAGAAAAACGCATGTCAAAAAAGTTATAAATTGATTTGCATGTCAATGAGTTAAATAAGTATTTGATCCCCTATCAATCAGCAAGATTTCTGGCTCCCAGGTGTGTTTTATACAAGTAACAAGCTGAGGTAATGAGCAATCTCATAAAGGGAGTGCTCCTAATCTCAGCTCGTTACCTGTATAAAGACACCTGTCCACAGAAGCAATCAATCAGATTCCAAACTCTCCCCCATGGTCAAGAGCTGTCCAAGGATGTCATAGACAAGATTGTAGACCAACACAATGCTGGAATGGGCTACAAGACCATCTCCAAGCAGCTTGATGAGAAGATGACAACAGGTGGTATGATTATTTGCAAATGGAAGAAACACAAAATAACTGTCAGTCTCCCTCGGTCTGGTGCTCCATGCAAGATCTCACCTCGTGGAGTTTCTGTGGCGGGACCACTGCCTAACTGTGAATTGCCCTTTGTCTATGTGTGGATGTGCCCTCCTGGAATGTGTCACCCCTTTGTAATTTTCCCCTTTCTGTAATTTTGACCTTAAATCCTGCAAAATACATTTTAACCACACGGGGGAGACCACCCTGATACCCCATTTAGAACTTTTTGTTAGAATGTTCACACCTCACTAACGAGGTGTGAAAACCACAGACTGCAAGCATCAACCACGCGGGGGCGTGCACCGGACCACCCCGATACACCATTTAGAATGTTCACACACCTGGGTGGCCGCTGATTCGTATCACCGAACGCCCACCAGGGGGAGCATTCATCTCCTGATCCGGCCTGCGCGCACAGGGTCAGGGTCAGGGATCGCCCTACCTGCTCCTAACGGAGCTATGATCACTCTTTACACCAAAACCTGGGAGCTATGAGGGTCGCTGCAGGGTGCCGGTGACCAATCAGAGCAGGAGTGCCCATTCAAATGGGGTTTCGCGCCCTTTCATCTAATTGGGCTTGAAGCCCCTCTTGCGCCGGGGCACTGATTGGCGCAAATTGTTTTTGCGCCTTTCAGGGGATTGGTGGAATCTGGTTTTCGCTCCCTTTCTTCTTATTGGGCCGCAAAAACATTCTCTCTCTCAAATGCTGATTCGCGCCCTTTAGTTGCATTGGGGCGACGAAACTCCTTCCCCTCCCGAGTGCTGATTGGCGGGATTTTGGTTCGCGGCTTTTCAGCCGATTGGCTGTTGCTTGGTTTTGGCGCGAAGTTTGAATTCACCGGACTAAACCAAACAACTCCCTGGAACTAATTTCGGGGATGTACTTGAGCCCCAGACTTTGATTGCTGATATCTCGGGCTCTGTACATCTAATAGCTCAGCTTTTTGCAGGGAAAACAATTGGTAATGCCGTGATGAACTGAAATCCTGCAGCGCCCGCAAGGTCCCCCTTCTCAAGAAAGCCCATGTACAGGCCCGTCTGAAGTGATGATAATTCAGAGTAGAACTGGGTGAAAATGTAATGGTCAGATGAGTCCAAAATTGAGCTCTTTGGCATCAACTCAATGACCCCAAGAACACCATCCCCACCATCAAACATGGACGTGGAAACATTATGCTTTGGTGTTGTTTTTCTGCTAAGGGGACAGGACAACTGCAACCGCATGTAAGGGACGATGGACGGGGCCATGTACTGTCAAATCTTGGGTGAGAACCTTCCCTCACCAGGGCATTGAAAATGGGTCGTGGATGGGTATTCCAACATGACTATGACCCAAAACACATAGCCAAGGCAACAAAGGAGTGGCTAGCCAGTCTCCAGACCTTAATCCCATAGAAAATCTGTGGAGGGAGCTGAAGGTTCGAGTTGCCAAATGTCAGCCTCGAAAACCTTACTGACTTGGAGAGGATCTGCAAAGAAAAGGAATTCACTGTTAAAGAATGTATTACTTGTAATTTGAATAATGTAATCTATTCATTAACCTGTATTTGCGGATTACAATGCGTAGGACGTACCACGCGACCCTTAAAAGTCAGAATTTGTGAACATCTTAGGAATGTGCTAAAGGGAGTTCTTAACCATTCTGTATCTGCACATATTAATCATATATTTAACAAAATGGATCTTTGAATTTGAAACCCTCTCTCCCAATGGCTTAAATATCGATTTTGATATGTATGATTATATTTGATGCTTTTCAGATGCTTATATTTTTTACTTTTGATTCCTTGTATAATAATTATTTTAGGGTCCAATTTGTCTCTTTATTATGTTGGATTAATCCTTTTTCTTTTATTTGTCCCTTTTTTCCTTATTGTGTTACCGTATGTATTTTTATCCTCCTGAGCCACCTTGATTACCTATATGTATGGACTGCCATATGAACAATGAGGCACATAAGACATTATAATAGGCAGATTGCCATGAACTTGGATCGCATCGATAATACAGATGGAACGCATGCGAACCAGGAAGTGAGAGCCTTGGAACGCATCGATAACACAGGTGGAATGCATGTGAACCCGGAGTGGTGGAATGCATGAACCCGGAAATAGCGAGACGCGATCACGGCATCACTTGAGCCTGAATAGGATAATGAAGATGCCAGAGCTGATTGGCTCACAGGCGATGGGGGCGGGTTCCAAGTACCCGTTTCCCGTGCCAAAATGCTTTTTAAAATGTGTATGAAGCTTGTTTTTAATACTGCACCTGAGGAAGACGAAATACTAACGTTGAAACGCGTTGTGCTTTCTTTTATGGCATCACAGAAACTTGAATGTAAGATTTTATACTTTTCTAAATAAATGTTACTTTTTTTTATATCTCTAACTGGTGTTTGCCTATCCTGTGCCTCTTATATACCGAGGATCAAGCTTCATCCTAGTGGAATATACCCAAGAACATCTCTTAAAGCAATTTTACCTGATCCAGTTTCTTCCTAAACATGCTCACTGTAGCCAAGGTTTAGGGAAGTGTGAACTTGCTTTTCCAACTTGAGACTAGATTTGTGCATTCATTTTCAAATTGTAAGCAATATGTTCTATATCGATAATTCAAACAAACCTGATTTCATTGTTAAATTGTTAAATATAAATGATAATAATAATAATAAGTAAGTTCAGTTCATCCAAACTTTGTTAAATAATTTTGTTTAATAATAAAATTCAGAAAAACCATACTAAAGGTATTCTTACTATTTTAGAAAAAAAATGAAGGCCCGGGCTCCTCCCCCACCATTTCAACGTACTACTTCTAAAGAACTATTGAAGCAAAGAACCTCTTCTGATTCAGATGGAACTGGAAACCAATGTACAGAGGACAAAAAAGAGAATATACTACAAAGGAAGGTGGATCTCACCATATGTTTCCCAGACGCTGAAGAAAAATCAGTCGCTGTAAATGGGAGGTATGAGAAATATGAATATAATATATATATATGTGTATGTGTATATATGTATATATTTCTGAATATTTAAATATATGAATATTTTCACCGCTGTTATATAAATTAACGGGTTACTGTTAAATGAGCACTATAGTCAACAGATAAAAGCAAGAAAGACAGGTCCCCTAGCCTTCTTTCTTGCTTTTATATTAGTTTCTCTCTAATAAAAATTTAATCCGAGTGCTTTTTATCATTTACACTTACCTCCGTTCCAGCGCTGAGATCCTTTGCAGGCCATGCCCCCTTTTTTGGCAAAATGATGAAATAGCAGGGCTCAATCAGACGCTTCTCTTAGAGAAGCGTCATTGGTGCGCATGCGTGGCTTCGCCCTACACCAATCGCATTGTTCTTCATAGAGCGCCGTTGAAATCCTGTGCATTTGCGAGCTGACTGACAGCTCAGCTCACTGTCTATGCCCGCTCCCTCCTACCGCAACCCTTGTAAGCCAAAACTTTGTGTAAATACTGTAAACATACACACACTCTCTCTCTCTATCCATCCATCCCTCTCCATCTATCCATCCATCCCTCTCTATCCATCCATCCATCCATCCATCTCTCTTTATCCATCCATCTATCCATCCCTCTCTATCCATCCATTCATCCATCCATCCCTTCTGGATGGATGGATAGAGAGGGATGGATGGAGAGGAATGGAGGATGAATGGATGGATGGGTGGAAAGAGACGGATGGATGGATGGATGGATAGATCCATCCATCCATCCCTCTCACTCTCTCTCTCTCTTACTCTCTCTGTCACCCACACTAACACACACTCACTCTCACTCACACTCATTTTTTGCACACACTCACACTCACTCTCACACTCTCTCACACTCACTCTCACACTCACTATCTCACTCTCACACTCACTATCTCACTCACTAACTCACACTCAGTAACTCACTCTCACTAACTCACTTACTATCATTGTCTCACTCTCTCACTCACACTCACTCTCTCTCATTCATTTTTAAAATAAGTATACTTACTGTTTGAAGTCAGTAGATCTCTGCATCCTCCTGCTCGGTCTCCTGCCTTCAGCCTGTCAGCCCGAGCCGATGCTGTATGCAGGAGATCCTTATCTCCCACACTGTCGGCTCTGATTGCTGACAGACTCCGGGT
Source organism: Pelobates fuscus (assembly GCF_036172605.1). NCBI lineage: Eukaryota > Metazoa > Chordata > Amphibia > Anura > Pelobatidae > Pelobates > Pelobates fuscus. The sequence goes on from NC_086320.1 coordinate 248,800,837, forward strand.
TACTACAGGACACAGGAGGTGTGTCCTGTGTCCTGATAGCATGATTGATGCCTTCAGTCAAGTGTGAAGACGTTGAAAACTCGAAAGTCCCTCTGGTGGCCGTCTGAGTGACTGCCACTGGAGATGTTCCTAGCTTCCAAGGTAAACACTGTATTTTCCTAGAAAATACAGTATTTACATGAAAAAGGCTGTAGGGAGCTATTGTTCTCACCTAAACAAGCCCATTAAGCTGAAGTTGTTCAGGTGACTATAGTGTACCTTTAAGCAAATTTTTTTAAGTATATGTGCACTTACGTAAGTGCACAAACCAGGTTGGTGGAGCCAAGTGAAAGCCTGGAAAAACGAACGGCAGCAATACTGCAGTGATACAGCCTGCAATTTGGACTTCAGGGATTGGAACCTCACCTGACTTATCCGCATGTGGTATCTCCCAGTGTGGGAAGGCGTGCTTGTGAGTAACGGGCAAATATACCGTTCTACTCACCACTTACTCTAGTAGGCAGTAATCTCTTTATATTTTCTCTGTTGTTTTAAAGTGTAAACACTTTGTTTTAAAATACTTTTTATTGTTCATTGCTTTATATTGTTTGCTAACAAATTGTCACTCAATTATTCAGCCTATCAGTACATATATTGTTTGTGATTATCTGCACAAGTGCAATATCATTACTATTCAAATAGATCTGCACTATCATTATTTTTAATTCCTTCTTTTTGCATGTACCATATGACCTTGAATACAGATTGCCATCTACTGAGAAATATAAGTATAACCATTCTTTCATCTTTAATGTTTGAATGCATGTGGGGAGGGGCTTATCACCTTAATATCGCTCCACTTCAGGAAAACTTTTTTGCTTCAGATGTTTTTTGCAATGTGGTGCACATTGAAGTGTTGTAGCTGACATATATAATATCCTCCCTAAATAGGGTATATTACCAATTTGGTAGAACTTATCATAGGCTCTCGTTCTTTTTGCCCCCATAAAGTACTAGTACTATTAGTTCATTTAGCGCTCCAATACTATCTATTTCTACGGATCAAAATATTATTGCTCCTCTTTATAAATCAATGGTAAGACCCCACCTTGAATATGCGGTGCAATTTTGGGCACCAGTTTTAAAGAAGGATATTGCGGAACTAGATAAAGTGCTGAGGTGAGCTACAACATTATTAGAGGGATGGGAAACATTAGTCATATGGGAAGAATAGAAAAACTGAGTTTAATTTCTTTAGAAAAAAGGCGCCTCTGAGGGGATATGATGGTACTATACAAATATATACAGGGGTAGTACAAACCGCTATGTGCTAACTTATAATTTAGAAGCATTACACACCCATTGAGACTAAAAGACAGTTTCACTTAAAGGAAATGCTTTTTTTTTTTTACTGTAAGAACAATATAAATGTTGTATGCTGTGCCTAAAGAGGTTTTGTCTTATTAGATTCTACAGATAATTTAAAAAGGTTTAATGCTTTTTTTTCCCTATAAACAGACTATTTATATGTATCTATTAGATTTGTAGCTACACAATTGATACATATGTAAAAAGAAAAAAATCTACCATTATGGATTTTTTCTTTTTTTTGTAGCATAATTGGAAATGGCTACAATTTGTTTTTTTTTTTTTTACTTCTTTTGGATCAATAGCATTAAAGAATGGGCTTCAAGGTTGAACTTGATGGACTTTAGTCAGATGCTCACGTCTAGTTAATAGATTATTGTCAGACAGAGTAAAATGAAACAATTTAGAGAGCGTTTCGAGAGACTATTGCTAATTATGTGAGCTGATGAATTAGTCCTAGAAAGAATTCAGTAGGCATCATATCATTTGTTTATATGTATAAACAAATTCCCCAAGGCTGCTAAAAGAAAGGAAACATCAAGATGACAAGTCATCAAGGATCAAGGAATAGTCTACTGTGACCATGGCTTTAATAATGTACAACTTTTTTTAGAAGATTAAGTTTGAGTAAGCAGATATTATGAACTTCAATGACAATGTGAATGGCAGAGCAAGACTGGTGGAGGGGGAGTGTGGCACATCCTGCACTCCTCCTACTTTACCTATCAGTAATGTAACTTCCTTTACAGTCAGGAGGACTTGGGGATGTGAGAGAACCGAAACCAACCAAAGATAACAAAGCAGTATTAGTACTATCTGAGGGAGAGAGCAAGAATAAGTTGAGAATTAATGGTGGATTATTGGGATGGGCCTGGAATAGTTTCTAGATTAATTAGTTCAAGATTTGGACAATATAGACATTTATATGGACAAGATGTTGGCTGAAAATGGTGGGGAGGAAAAGAAAGACCAGAACATTATGTGCAAATAAGGGTTAGATTATAGAAAGAAGGAATGTATTAGGAGAAATATTGAGTGAAGGAGCATTTTTAACATTGAGGGGGAATATAAGATAAGTAGGAGAAGGAAGAACATTGCTCACATAAGCAGCAGTTTTCAGAAAGGTTTGGAGAGATGAGAGAGAGGTTAAGAGTAAGTGTAGAGGGACGAGGGGCAGTGGTGTAGCACTTTAGCATGAAATATATAAGGGCAAATTGAAAAAAAATATCATAGCTAGAGTTGAGCGAACATTACATTTTTTGGACCCCGGACCGGAACACGGACATATCACTGTATGTTCGGGTTGGAGTTCGGTGTTTGCCGATTTAATGGCGCGTTTTTAAAGGCTGCAAGGCAGCCAATCAACAAGCGTTTGACTCATGTGCCCTTAGAAGCCATCACAGCCATGCCAACTAATGGCCTGGCTGTGATTGGCCAGTGCAGCATGTGACCCAGCCTCTATATATAAGCTGGAGTCGCGTAGTGCCGCACGCACATGAGCTCTTATTAGTGTAGGGAGAGGATGCTGCAGCTGTGAGGGACAGCTTAGGAAATAATTCTGCAAACTAGTACATTAGTGGGGTGCACTTCATATCTGAGAGTCATATAGAAGCTTCAAATACCGCAGTTACATCAGAGTTTTAAAAAGTTATTTTTTATTGGTGCTTAATAGTACATTAGTGGGAAAGTACATTAGTGGGGTGCACTTCTGTTGTGCCTAATCATTAAATTCATGAAGCACGAATATCCAAAAAGTAATAATCAATGCCTAATAAGGTTTATAGCGATATTGGCGGGCACACAACCCAGTTCGGATAGAGTACATTGAGTTATAGGAAAGAGAAATCACACAAAGACCAAATTGAATAAAAGAATTCACACTACACTTTATTATCCACAAAGGGATCTAAGCAAAGCAAGTTTTACTCTCATTTAAGTAGTTGCATGCATTTACTTCAAACAGCTTAGTATCTAGATATATCAGCTTATGTATACATCACCATTAGAGAGGCTTGGTTGTCTCCTCGCTACACATGACTGGGGGGAACTCAAGCAGTCACTTGGAGAGACCCTCTCTTCTGGGAACAGCAGAAACCAGTAACACGCGTCCGGATTACAGGTGGGTAGTTCTCCAAGGGAGCGCAAGATTCCCTTAGTCTTATATACCTGTCTTCAAGGACACACATTAGTTCCTTATCAGTGCAGCCCAGCAAAATACCTTGATACAAGCAGCTGGATGGACCTCGCAGTTTGTCAGACTGTTCAGGACCACCAGAACTCATGCCAAGTCTTGTGCGGTTAATTATTTCTTATCTACAAGCTTTCTTTGTACTGTTCCAGAGACGGCAACATACGTTTTTTGATGGCAACATAAGTTTCTCAAACTGCTGAAGTGCTGTGTCAGCTTATAGTGCTGTGTCAGCCTGCATCTAGTAATTGTGGCCTTCAAGCCTGCATCTAGTAATATGTGCTATGTGTGCTTATATGCTTAACGGTGTCATCTTAACTATCTCTAAATGTTTGAGTTGCTCAATAGTGATCAATCAATCATACTTAATTAAAATGGAATATTATTATCACAAATTCATATCTGAGAGTCAAATAGAATCGTCAAATACTGCTGTCACATTGCAGTTTTAAAACGTAAACATTTTTGGGTGCTAAACTGCTTAAATAGTACATTAGTGGGGTGCACTTCATATCTGAGAGTCAAATACAAGCGTAAAATAGTGCGCTTACTGCGCAGTTGTAAACATTCTAATTGTTTTGCTGCTAATCTGCTAAATAGTACATTTTGGGGTGTGTACTTCATATCTGAGAGTCAAATAGAAGCGTCTAATAGTGTGCTTACAGCGCAGTTGTAAAAATTCTTATTTTCTGGGTGCTAACCTGCTAAATAGTAGATTTGCGGCCTGCGGTGCTCTTCATATCTGAGAGTCAAATAGAAGCGTCAAATAGTGCGCTTACTGTACAGTTGTAAACATTCTAATTGTTTTGCTGCTAATCTGCTGCTTACATTGGAGTTTTAAAAATATATTATTTTTTTTTTGGTGCAAAATAGTATATTTGGGGTGTGCACTTTATACCTGAGAGTCAAATCGAAACGTCTAATAGTGTGCTTACAGCGCAGTTGTAAAAATTCTAATTTTCTGGGTGCTAATCTGCAAAATAGTACATTTTGGGGCCTGCACTTCATATCTGGGAGACAAATAGAAGCGTCTAATAGTGCGCTTACTGCGCAGTTGTAAAAATTCTAATTGTTTTGCTGCTAATCTGCTAAATAGTACATTTGCGGCCTGTGGTGCACTTCATATCTGAGAGTCAACTACAACGTCAAATAGTGCACTTACTGCGAGTTGTAAACATTCTAATTGTTTTGCTGCTAATCTGCTAAATAGTACATTTTGGGGCGTGTACTTCATATCTGAGAGTCAAATAGAAGCGTCTAATAGTGTGCTTATAGCGCAGGTGTAAACATTCGTATTTTCTGGGTGCTAATCTGCTAAATAGTAAATTTTGGGGCCTGCTCCATATTTGAGAGTCAAATAGAAGCGTCTAATAGTGTGCTTACTGCACAGTTGTAAAAATTCTAATTGTTTTGCTGCTAATCTGCTAAATAGTACATTTGCAGCATGCGGTGCACTTCATATCCGAGAGTCAAATCAAGGTGTCTAATAGCGTGCTTATAGCGCAGTTGTAAAAATTCTTATTTTCTGGGTGCTAATCTGCTAAATAGTCCATTTTGGGGTGTGCAATTCATATCAGAGATTTAAATAGAAGCGTCTAATAGTGTGCTTACAGCGCAGTGGCAAACATTCTTATTTTCTGGATGCTAATCTGCTAAATAGTCCATTTTGGGGTGTGCACTTCATATCTGAGAGTCAAATAGAAGCGTCTAATAGTGTGCTTACAGCGCAGTGGTAAACATTCTAATTGTTTTGCTGCTAATCTGCTAAATAGTACATTTGCGGCCTGCACTTCATATCTGAGAGTCAAATACAAGCGTCAAATAGTGCACTTACTGCGCAGTTGTAAACATACTAATTGTTTTGCTGCTAATCTGCTAAATAGTAAATTTTGGGGCGTGTACTTCATATCTGAGAGTCAAATAGAAGCGTCTAATAGTGTGCTTATAGCGCAGTTGTAAAAATTCTTATTTTCTGGGTGCTAATCTGCTAAATAGTACATTTTGTGGCCTGCTCTTCATATCTGAGAGTCAAATAGAAGCATCAAATAGTGCGCTTACTACATTGGTCAATTGTAATATTGTTTCACACCTACAACACTTGTTACACAGATCTAAGTGATAGAAAACAGATTGATATTTTCTACACTAGAAACTACCAGATAACAAGCTGCTATATTTAAATCAGTTATCAATAGCTAAGAGGTACTTAAACAATATTGTAATTCTGGGGCAATACCCTCACAAGTCAAACTGAGAGGTCAGTTTATATGGAAAACTGTTGCCTGGATACAATTCTAAAACAATTTCCATATGTCGTTTGCAGACTTTACATGCTGGAAAAACACAGGTGCCAACTGCTTTGGCTTTCTGCAGTGTGCAGACCGGCATGGAGAGCAGGGTTTAGGAGTGGGTGGAAGATAATGTGGCGGATGATGAGGTCCTAGACCCCACATGGAATCAAGGTCATGCGAGTGACGTGTGCAGTTTGGAGGAAGAGGTGCTGGTCGCACAGAGGCACCAGCACAAAATAAGAGGGAGCAGGGTGCAAAAGTGGAGCGGCCGTCCCCTAGCGCTCGTTGGCATGTATTAGCTCAAGAATTACCAGTTATCCAAGTAATACATGTAGCCATCAAAGGATCCATAATAGAGTTGAGCGAACCCGAACTGCAAAGTTTGGGTTCGTACCAGATTTATAAAATGGCTAATTCTGGTGATCCTCCTTATCGCCATGCTTTAGATTTTGATTTATGTTCTTCCAAAGCTAAAATCAAAGATTCCATCTAGTGCTATTTTATGGCTCAGCTGTATTTTTAATGTGTATGTTATTTTCAGTGATTTCCCTATCCACATTTGTTTGCAGGACACTTGTCCTACTATTACCCCCGTTTTACTTACTTTTGCAGCTCTCTAGCCCTTTCCAGGAGTTTTTTAGAGGCATTTTTGTGGCCAAAAGTTCGGATCCCCATTGACTTCAATGGGGTTCGGGTTCGGGGTCAGGTTCGGGGTCAAGTTCGATCATGAACCCGGACTTTTTTTCAAAGTTCGGCTGAACCCGCCGGACCCGAACATCCAGGTGTCCGCTCAACTCTTAGCATAGCACCTAGTTCTCTTGGCCTATATATTTGAAATAAAATATGATAACCCTGTTTGTAACCACTTAGTAAACATTCTCATTCTGTATTCAGAGGTTTGCTTGTCAGTCAGGTCTGACAGAAATAGTAGAAATGGTAAATGATAAATAAAAGGTAAATAGAAATGACAGCTGCCCTCACGGACATGAACAAACACAATCTATGGAATTATCTATACAGTTATTATTAGCTTGACTATAGGTCAGTGGGAATGTACGTGCAGCGCAAAATATATCTGATTTGATTTATACTGTTCTTGCCTTTTAACAATTCCAAATAACTTTTTATCCTTTCACCCCCTTGTTGTCATGGTAAACACTACTTAACTGTTCTGGTATGCATTGTGGTGTTTTCTGCTAAATCATAGACATGCTTATTAAAGCCTTAGACACCAAGGCTGTTTTGAGGTGTGACCAAGGTATTTTTGGCACTTCTGCCATGCTTTAATTCTACCAAATTGTCATCCTTTCTTTTATGTATTAAGGCCGTTTGGCCTGTATTTGTGGGAGAGGCTTAAATTAATTCACTCCCCTATATAAGGGACACCCCTTACCTGACTCATATCGCTTGAGGTCAGCATCAGAATGATTTCAACTTCCGGGTCATCCAGATGCCATTTTACCTGATTACTCCATGAGGTTTTCTAAGCTGAGCTGTGTCAGGAATCCAGCCACAGGCTTTTCCGGCCTACCACCTTCTTTCTTCAATCCATCGCTGGGGATGGTGTCCAAGTGACTCACAAACCGTAAGTCGACCTACTCGTTACGCCAGGCATCAGTCCCACGGCACCATGCACGGGTCAGGTCCTCACTTTACGGCTGCATTTTGTCTAAGTCTGGTCTAAAACCCTTGCATGTTCATGCATATCATTTGTTTAAACTCACTTGTTTATATCTGTCACTGGCTCATTTCGAGCATTAGCATACTCCGAACGGGAACACATTCTGTTTCAATTGCCTAAACATACTAGGCAATTCTGTGCGTGCATTTCAAATCTCACTGCTCGTTTCATTTTGTTTCCCTGACATACCAGGTTCACGGTTTTCTACCAAATGGGAACTAGTTCATGCATTTATTATTGTACTACACACACGTTTCGTGCGTTTACAACCCACGAACAGAACTTTGGTTTGTTACAGTGACTGTTATTAAGCTATTATATTCACATATTGTATATTGTCAAACGGGTATGTTACAAATCGCTATTTGTAACTGGCCCTTTAAATGAAAAATTGCCCTGCTTCCCTGGATTGTGGAGAAGCCTATTTGCCAGCCTCCTTCCTTATGACTATGGCCCTGTGTGAGCGGTGATACCCCAGATAGCTATGCCATGAAGCCTATTCATATAATGAAAGACTATGGGAAAGACTTTAGCTCCATGGCAATTGAACTGTGTGAATAGGATCTGCGCGCTATTCTGTAGTTTTGTGCGCTCAGATCCCAGCTATCTGGGGATATGTGAAATGTCTGGGTGTTATGTGTAAAAGGTGACTTTCTGTATGTTAAAGTGTTTTATGTCTTTCTGTAACCATGTGGTTAATGGAGTCTGTCTCTGTACTGGGAGGTAATTGGATTACTTCTCCAGGAGAGAAGACTCTGAAAAACCGGTCTGAGCTGGCAGGGGTTTTAAAATATACTTTTGATAACTTTTGAACCCCTGGTCTGATTCGTGCCATTTTTTAATATGTTGTTCCCCTGAATGGATTGATTATTAATATGTATTGGATGGACGGATGATTTATGAAGATTGGATGGATGGTTTTGAAGTTACAGTGTGTGTGTGAAAACTGTATTTCTACTGTATGTAATAATTGGTTTAACTGTTTATCTGAGGGGAGGGGATGTGTGGGTTGCACCAGATGTGTGATTGGTGATGTTATGCCTCCCCCTGGGAGTGTCCTGTTTGCATGTAACCTCAATAAAAGCCAGGCTGGGTGTGCCAGCATCTCAGACCTATTCTGACCCTCTAACTTGCAGCCTTGACTCATGTTTGTAGGGGACAGCTATAATCACTACAGGGATTGCTATGCTCTTCATACTCCCTTAGCTACTGAGCTCTTGTAAGAGCTCTTGTTCCTGATCCTGCTTCGCTCTACAGAAGGAAGAGGTTCGCCTATTGGAACCTGGAGCCTGGTCGTAGATCCAGGGTGCAGAGCAGACGGCGAGATACCAGCCCAGCAGCGGTGGTTCGTGGAGTCTGCAGTGCTTATGGTGGCTGCGGTGCTGATGGTCATTTGGTGAGCACTAGGAGTATCCTTTCCTACGGTCCAACTTCCAGCCAGCCTGGAGGCAACCGTAACAGGGCACTGTTCATTTCCCTTTCATACAACTATAATGCTGGGGCATAGCTCACGAACAATGTTCACATAAACCACACTGACCCCTGCAGGTCACTCTCAAAATCTCACGTTAGCCTTGCATTTGGATTAAAGGGTCAGCAAAACTGTCTTCACATGTCATATACAATTTACCAACCAATATAAATTACACATAAGATAGTTTTAAACATAACGATAAACCATAAATTAAACTCCAGCACGGGCTCAACTTCAGGTTTAATTCACAATAATTTACACTTCACATCAAGACCAACAGTGGTTCTATCAAACAAACAAAAGTGGAAACCACCCAGAATACGTATAAGTATAAAAATAGAAAAGGGGACAACCTGATGTAAATCAAATGTCCTTGAATCGAATCTATGAAAAAATTGAAATAGCTTGCATAGCATAAAAAAGTATATATAAATAGTGGATATAAGTGAGATTGGAAATACACTCACAAACAAACGATAATTCAGGCCTTTCGCCCTCTCAGGGGTTGTATGATGAGTGTAGGTATCCTCCGACACGATATATGTAAATGTAAAAAATGCAATATAGTGAAGTATGTTTAGAAATATACAAAATCACATTTATTCATTGCACTTACAAAATAGCAGCATAAAAAGGCATCTCTCCATATACATATGGAACTCCTGGTAGTGGTAGTAGAGTGTCCACAGTGGAGGTCCAAGACCAATAGAAGAAATGCAGGATCCAAACCAATAAATAAAAACAATAAGCATATATAAAAGTTCGGTTGTATCTGGTTACATCCAACGCGTTTCGTCCTGTCAGATGTCGGACTTCTTCAGGGAAGTGGTTCTATCAACACTGCCACCTACAGGTCTGTCAAGTACATTGACAATTTTCATGGAGTTTTACAAACACCAAAACACTGACCCCTACAGACAAACAACATTTCACATACCAATCAGTATCCAACTACACTGCCACCTATAGGGCAATCGGCAGATCTCCAGTGCACTTGCATTTTGCAACACCATGTTCACTGACCCCTACCATTCAAAAAGACATACAACAATTCACATAGCAAGTAGTATAACAGCATCTGGTATAAATACATATATTATTACACAGTAGGAGACGCATCTGAATATACATAACTGGTAATATAGTTCACATACATTTTTCACAGCACGCTGCTCACACAACAGACTTCCCCCTAGCAAGGGGACATACAACATGCAAGGTGGGGACAGATCACTTTTTCACTTGTACATACGGCACTTAATGGGTTAAGATTGATACATATTTAACCAGTATGGCTACGATGTTTAATATTTACACATCACGGCACTTTACTTTTCACATATACTGTACGTATTAAGATAAGCTTGGTCTATGCCATATTTCCTTATGCCATCCGTTTTTATCCATTCAGGTTACAGTTACTACTAAAATACCTATACGGATTGTCAGGTTCAATACCATACTACCAGGTACATACACCTGCTCACGTAGTTATCCATCTCTTACGTTCCCTGGAATAGGCAAGAGGCATACACCCCTCGGGCCACTCGTGAGCTAGCCGCCTCGCATTGTATCATAGAGAGGGCATCACCTGTCACTCCCCTTCCTATTTTCTGGTTACTGTCACCGAGAGGCCAACATCCTGCCACAACGTTCGGTGGCCACACAAAATCCCCTCAAAATCCCCACAAAAGCCAAGCATAGATAGAGCCTCTCAAGCCAATTGGCAACTAGCAGGGCCTCACCAGTCACCAAAAAACACCAAGCCTAATCGTTTCGCCTTACGGCTTAGCTAGCAAGCCAGTACAAGATCCCTGGGTACAAATAATGATTGTTCTTTAAGTATTTCTCAAAAAGATGCTGAAGAACCCATGCTTGAGTGCACCCCGGCTAGAATTGATACACCTTCAAGCAGAGGAGATGTTGCTAGTCCAGCAGGAATCAGATCCTGGACGATCCCACACATTACCACCGACCTAAGGAGGTGACAAATCCCCTAACCTGCCACAGCAAGGAAAGCAGTGTTATTCAAACTCCTCCATACATCAACGGACAACACGGAGGCAGGGGAAGGCCCAGCAACACCAATTCAGGTGACACCCAGGCCATGCTAGCCTCACTCATAAACTCATGAGCCAAACAATTTACGACAGACTGGCAATCTCGAGTCGGTCACCACAGCCCTCACAAGGCTGGGCCTCATGCTACTGTGCAACCAGCACCAACTGAAACGCGGTTACCTGGTACAATCAATTCTTATGACACACAAGACGTTAACCCTGCACGTACCATCCCAGCACATTGGGGAAACAAGGCATATATATGTATGATGATGTATCTGTGATGGTCAGATCCAGGGATTCCAGGTAAATTGGAAACTGACCATCCCTTGGTTGGGTTGGCATTTGGAATATGTAGAGATGTTTATTTGTGCAGGTACCAATACAGAAGGGATTTTGTCCCAAACAAACGGACGAGCACTCTCAGGCTCCAGGTACCAGCACCTCTGAACTACCAGAGACTATTGATATGAGTAGTTGCATTGCATATAGACTGTTGCATATATGTTCAAATGGTTCAGAGCCCATGACAAACCATGTGTCCCAATACAACTTACAGATAACTTACTCACCATCTGTACACCAATGCATTTTCAACACTACTGACTCATCACCCTTCCAGACTGCTCTGGAGCTTTAAATGGCTCCCATACAGGTATCATAAATACACCTTCAAGGAATATAGCATGCCCTCACTTACAGTCAGCACAACAGAACCATCGGCTGTAAACACACTCATAGCCAAGATTTGCAGAGGGTTTTTACTTGGGTTTTCCAATCTCCACCATTTACAGCATGGCACCAAACACAAACACATTGGTATTGTCACAAGGAAATCTTCCCTTAAACAAAGACTAACCATAGACTTATTGGCACCACACCCCCCCCGCTACCCCAAGTCTCAACTCCCTCACACCCTCTGAGGAGTTTCCTTACTATACAACACGATTGATCTACCTTTACAGCTATCACTCAAGCATGGGTTAAAGCTTGGTTAAGTAAGACCAATATCATCAACGCAGTAAACGGTTACCATCTACCCTACACACTGGCACTTACATGGCATAAATTGGGCAATCCTTTCCCCGCTCAATTTTGGGCTACAGATTTGCCTATCATCGATATTTGCAGATACTCTGTGCTGGTTATGATAACATATCCAGAGGCCTTACAGTCATACACTATCCAGAAGACTTCTTGTTGATCAAAAATAACATATTTGTCACTAGAAGCCTCACGGCAGCTTAGTCTGGTTGACCACTTGGGCGTCCCAGTACCCCATAACATTACTGGGCATCCATACATGCAAGTTACCACAAGACAAATAGGGAACATTCTCAACTACATCAATCACTACCTTCTGCTTAGTACTCTTAGTACTTACAACCGCTAGGAACTACAATCCCTACCAGGTTCCTTAATTTTGCCATGCCAAGACCACGCTTTCACATCCAGAGTACTTTCCCCTTTTTTCCACACTTCCAACATGACGATCAGAGGGATGTCTCTAGACACCCCATCAACAGCAGACCTGTATATGGGGGGTGCGGGGGGGGTTTTCTTAACCACTTGGCATGGTAAAAGCATGTTCCTTCCAGGATTGTCTGACACTTCTCCAACCAGATGGTCAGACCACGCGGCGTCTACCACGGGTTTGGCGGCAATCTACCGGGAACGATTGCTCTGGAGCTGTTGGCCATGGCATCCAGGTTTGGAAATGTTTCCACCACCTCAGCCCTTTTGGGGGATCTACCCCATTGTAGCAGCTGCTGGGGCATGGGGTAAATCATGGTCAGGGTCATCAATCCGTTGTTACTCAGACAACTAAGCACATGTCATATCATCAACAAATGCCACTCCTCATCCATAAGGTCATGATATTTCTGGGGAACTCACTTGACCACTTATCACATTTCTTTTACTTTCATGTACCAGGCGGAGGTATACATCCGTGCCAACAATTGTCTCATTTATATTACAGGCTCATCATACGCTTCCTACAGCCGCCCATACAGTCACGGACAGTCTTTCGTTCCAGAGACAAAGTCATGGATTAGACATACACATGGAGCATAGCATGCACTATCCCACCTAGCACTTTCGTCCCATACTTGTAGAACGCATAACACAGCTTTTAACCTGGCTTAAATAATCACATTGGAATACAACATAGCTCAACCTTTGTCATAATATTTCTCCTAGGTTTTGCTTCTTTTTGCCACCTTAAACTATCTCACACACCATTAATTATATATTTTACAGGCATTCAACAACACAGGATAACCTATGGACAAAACTACCATAACTTCATGCTATCATACCAGACAAGAATATACTCAGAGGTTTTCAGGAATCCATTCCCCCACGTTCCTCTCAGAGATTACAAATAGCCATCTAACTTTTCCATCCTTATCGGACCTATTAGATCTACAACCATTCAATTATACTACCAAGTCGGCCATTACCAGCCATGCACACTACCTTCTATGTCTTTCTCATGCCACAGAATCCACTACCATCACCACCACTCAGACAGAACATTGTCTTCAACGATCCCACGTACGTAAACACATATATCATTACCTATTGGCTCTACCACATTCCGAAACGAGTCAACACGCACCAACAGTAGAGGTAACATACTATCCTACCCACAAAAAAGGGTGTCCACTTGCGGTCCTAGATTCCTACCTTTAAAATCCTTCCAGGAATTAAATACTGTAATGCATTTAAGGAAATGTCTGGTTAATTTGTATATATTTGTTGACTGTAATAAATCTTTATTAATTATTAATTTTTGCCCTCTTTATTTACAGGCCTACCGTATCGTCGGTCTCGGCACACCACAACCGACTTGCTCCCTTTATACTATCCTACGCTTATGCTGGATCCTTACTCCATATACAGCTATTTGCCCCTTACACAAGTATTAATGCCATTTGGCCTGTATTTGTTGGAGGGGCTTAAATTAATTCACTCCCCTATATAAGGGACAGCCCTTTCCTGACTCATTGTAGCGTTACTCACCTTTCCCAGGGGCCAGCCGCGGTCCTCTCTTCAAGCCGTGCGCGGTCCTGCGGCTGCACGAGCCGCGCGCGGCTCATCCGACGCTTCAGACAGGAAGGCGGGCAGTGACCGCGAGATGCGGTCACATGTCCTGCCTGAATCTAAGAGCGCGCCGCGAGTCTCGGGCGTGCTCTTAAAGAGACAGTGGGAGCCTAAATTGCCAAAAGGCTCCCATTGGCCCCTGTCATCCCACACACCCCATACACTTACCTTTTGGGGGTGTGGGAGTGACAGAAGCCAATCACATTAGTTTTGAACCTATTTATACTTACCCTTTTCCCTTAGTTCCTTGCCCTATCGTGGTTTCTGCTACAGTTCCCTTTAGCGCTTGTTGTGTTCAGTTGTGTTCCTCCGTACTTGACCTTGGCTTTGTATTCTGACTTCGTTTTCGCTTTATCCTTGTCTGTTCTGTTTGCCGGCTTGCTGTTTCCTGTGTACCAGACCCCGGCTTGTCCTCGTTTACGCTGTCTCTTTGTGCCCTTGACCTCGGATTGTTCCTGACTCTGTACTTCTCCTATATACGTCGAGTCCGGCCATTCTAAGGTCCGGTAGACATCTCTCTCCTCTGTTCTGCCTTCTGTTTAGCTGGATCCTGCATGTAGGGGTATATTCTCGTTACATTACGATAGGGCCATGGACCCCGCAGATTTAGCTCAACAGATGGCGTCTCATGAGGCTAGATTTGTAGAGCAGGATCACCGAATGGATCAGATAGCCCAGGCTCTTCAGACGCTCTTAGCTAGAACCATTCCAGCAACCACACCTAACCCTCCTACACCCCTTCTTCCTGAAGTATCGACTGTGCCTAATGCTACGGCCCATTTAACACCTCCTCCTAGGTATGGAGGGGATTCTAAGACATGCAGAGGGTTCATTAACCAAATAGAGTTTCACTTTGAGATGTGTCCACGTTCATTTCCCACAGAGAGGTCTAAGGTTGGGTTCTTTATGCACCACCTTACCGACAAAGCACTTGAATGGGCAAATCCTATTTGGGAAGCTAATGGACCTATGGTGCATGACTTTCACAGTTTTCTTACAGCATTTCGCAGAACTTTTGACACTATGAAAAGGTCTAAAAATGCCGCAAGAGCATTAATGAGGGTTAAACAGGGTTCTAGGTCTGTGGCTGATTACGCTATACAGTTTCGTACTCTTGCCTCACAGGTAGATTGGAACAACAATGGGTTAACTACTGCCTTCATGGAAGGCTTATCAGACTCTATATTGGATGAGGTAGCAGCTAAGGAGCTTCCTGTTGCTTTAGAGGACCTTATTGACTACCTCATTGATATAGATAATAGGATTCGTGACAGGCTCTATACCAAGAACAGAAATAGACGTTTTGTTACACCTATTCACCCCAGAGTTAATACACCGGAGAGTGTTAAAGAGGAACCTATGCAATTAGGGATTGCCAAACTCTCTGATAATGAAAAATTACATAGGAGAAGGGAGGGACTCTGCCTATATTGTGGTAGGAGAGACCATATGGTAAAGGAATGTCCTTTGCTCCCGGAAAACTCTCGCACCTAAGACCTTATAAGGGAATGGCCTTGGGTGTGATTTCTATTCACCCCAGAGTTAATACACCGGAGAGTGTTAAAGTATCCGAAGAGGAACCTATGCAATTAGGGGTTGCCAAACTCTCTGATAATGAAAAATTACATAGGAGAAGGGAGGGACTCTGCCTATATTGTGGTAGGAGAGACCATATGGTAAAGGAATGTCCTTTGCTCCCGGAAAACTCTCGCACCTAAGACCTTATAAGGGAATGGCCTTGGGTGTGATTTCTAAGTCTCCTACATTGCCTCCTAACCGACTGCTTCTCCCTGTTTCTTTACATATGGGAGAGAGTTGTATAGTTGAAAATATATACGCCTTGGTTGACTCTGGGGCAGCCGAGAATTTTATAGACTCTGGTTTTGTAATGAAAAACAACATTCCCATCAGGGAGCAGGAGATACCCTTGGCCGTTGAGGCCATAGATGGTAGACCATTGATATCTCCAGTTGTTACTCATGCGACTGCACCATTAAACATGTACACAGGGGTTTTACACTATGAAACCATTCGGTTCCAGGTCATCACCTCTCCCTCTTCACAGTTAGTGTTAGGGTATCCATGGTTACGTGCCCACAATCCCATTTTTGACTGGGAGACAGGGCAGATAAAATCATGGAGTGAGGCCTGCCATGAGTCATGTACTATTGAAGTCACCCCTTTGAATTATATTAATGTTCCTACCACTCCTCCTTTGTCTACGGCTATACCCTCTCAGTATTTATCTTTAAAGACTGTCTTTGATAAAAGAGAGGCTGACAAATTACCGCCTCACAGACCCTACGATTGTGCTATTGACTTGTTGCCTGGCACTATACCTCCAAAGGGCAGGGTGTACCCCTTATCGGTTCAAGAAAACCGTGTCATGGAGAAATATATTAAAGAATCATTAGACAAGGGATTTATTAGGAGATCCTCTTCTCCGGCTGGAGCGGGGTTCTTCTTTGTATCAAAGAAAGAAGGTGATTTAAGACCTTGCATTGACTATAGAGGTCTTAATAAAATCACCATCAAAAATGCTTACCCTATACCATTGATAACAGAATTGTTTGACAGGCTCAAACATGCTACGGTATTCACCAAATTAGATCTTAGAGGAGCATACAATTTGATACGTATAAAAAAGGACCACGAATGGAAGACAGCCTTTAACACTAGGTCAGGTCATTATGAGTATACCGTCATGCCATTTGGGCTTTGCAATGCCCCAGCAGTATTCCAAGAATTTATTAATGATGTCTTAAGAGACTTTATTCACTCATTTGTTATTGTGTACTTGGACGACATTTTAATATATTCTACAGACTTATACACTCATCACAGACATGTTACGACCGTTCTGAAGACCCTTCTTGCTAATGGTCTTTATTGTAAATTAGAAAAATGTCTATTCGACCAATCCAAAGTCCAGTTTTTGGAGTATTTGATTTCCGCCAAGGGTTTTCGTATGGATCCCCGGAAGCTCGCTGCTGTCATAGAATGGCCTCTGCCGCAAGGTCTAAAAGCCATCCAGCGTTTTCTGGGTTTCTCTAATTATTATAGACGTTTTATCAAAGGTTTTTCGTCTATTGTAGCACCTATTACTCGTATGACAAAAAAGGATGGCAATACTCGTGTCTGGTCTACCGAGGCACTTCAATCTTTTGACTTCCTTAAGACTACGTTCGCCTCTGCACCTATTTTACAGCATCCTGTCCCCTCATTGCCCTATATACTTGAAGTTGATGCTTCAGATATCGGGGTAGGTGCTGTTTTATCTCAAAGAGAGTCTCCTGAAAAGCCATTGCATCCTTGTGGCTTCTTTTCTAAACAAATGTCCAAAGCAGAGAAGAATTATGATGTGGGTAATCGCGAACTCCTTGCTATCATTTTAGCACTCAAAGAATGGAGACATTTGTTAGAAGGCACTAAGGATCCCATCCTCATATTTACGGATCATAAGAACCTGTCCTACCTTAGCGAAGCTAAAAGATTGTCTTCCAGGCAGGCTAGGTGGTCACTGTTCTTGTCCCATTTCAATTATATAATCACCTATAGGCCAGATGATCGGAACACTAAAGTGGACGCTCTGTCCAGACAGTCTGAAACTATTGACAAACAGGAGATTGATGTTACTCCTGTCATTCCCCCAGACAGGATAATAGCAACTACTGTATTATCTATTTCCTCATCCCTCTTGCAGGCCATACAAGCGAAACAAAGCATGGCGCCTAGCGAGAGGCCTAATGATAAATTGTTCGTTGACGTTCCCGAGAGACGGGATATTCTGTCACTATATCACAATACTAAAACTGCTGGACATCCTGGTATTTCCAAAACAGTGTCAGCTGTTTCTCGGTATTTTTGGTGGGATTCCTTACGAAAGGATGTCACTGACTATATAAGTGCTTGTACTACTTGTGCCTGTATGAAATCCTCTCGTAGAGTTCCTTGTGGGCTGTTGCATCCGTTACCCATTCCCGAGAGACCTTGGTCCAACCTATCTATGGATTTTATTGTTGAATTACCCCCTTTGAATGGTAACACAGTCGTCCTGATGATAGTTGACCGGTTTTCCAAAATGGCTCACTTTGTGTCTCTTCGCAAGTTGCCCACATCCAAGGAACTGGCCCTTATCTTCGCTAGAGAAGTATTTCGGTTACATGGCATTCCCTTATCCATTGTGTCCGATAGGGGTAGCCAATTTATTTCCAGGTTCTGGAAAGCCTTTTGTACAGAAATGGGTATTTCTCTCTCGTTCTCTTCCGCTTACCATCCCCAGTCTAATGGAGCTGCTGAACGTGCCAACCAGTCTCTGGAGCAGTACCTCTGTTGTTTTGTGTCTCACCATCAGGACAATTGGTCTGACCTGCTTCCTTGGGCTGAATTTGCTCGGAATAACGCCACTCATGATTCTTCCGGCAAAAGCCCTTTTTACGTCGTCTATGGCCAGCATCCCGTTGTTCTCCCGGCTGCATTCTCCTCACAGGGCATGCCAGTTCTGGATGAGCATTTGGCTGGTTTGCGTAATACTTGGGAGCAGGTTTAGCGTTCTTTGGTTGACTCTGCTGCTCGCCAGAAGGCTCAGGCTGACAAGCATCGCAGAGTGGCTCCTTCCTATGTTGTGGGGGACAGAGTTTTGCTTTCCACGCAGAATATTCGCCTCCGGGTGCCTTCTATGAAATTGGCCCCCCGCTTCATTGGTCCTTATCGTATTATACATAAGGTTAATCCCGTTTCTTATGCCTTGGGTCTGCCTAAGAATCTGCGCATACCTAATGTTTTTCACACCTCGTTGTTGAAGCCTTACGTACGCAACCGCTATACCCGGCATACTCCTCCTCCTCCTCCTGTCTCTGTGGAGGGTCATGAGGAATTCGAAGTGTCTGCTGTTCTTGACTCTCGTTTCCTTAGGGGTCGGCTTCAGTACTTGGTACATTGGAATGGTTATGGGCCTGAGGAGCGCAGTTGGATTTCTGCTGATGCTGTTCATGCTCCCCCCCTTGTGCGTTCTTTCCATTCACGTTTTCCTGCCCGACCTAGTCCTGCCCGCCCGGAGGGCGTGTCCTCAGGGGGGGGGTACTGTAGCGTTACTCACCTTTCCCAGGGGCCAGCCGCGTTCCTCTCTTCAAGCCGCGCGCGGTCCTGCGGCTGCATGAGCCGCGCGCGGCTCATCCGACGCTTCAGACAGGAAGGCGGGCAGTGACCACAAGATGCGGTCACATGTCCCGCCTGAATCTTAAAGAGACAGTGGGAGCCTAAATTGCCAAAAGGCTCCCATTGGCCCCTGTCATCCCACACACCCCATACACTTACCTTTTGGGGGTGTGGAAGTGACAGGAGCCAATCACATTAGTTTTGAGCCTATTTATACTTACCCTTTTCCCTTAGTTCCTTGCCCTATCGTGGTTTCTGCTACAGTTCCCTTTAGCGCTTGTTGTGTTCAGTTGTGTTCCTCCGTACTTGACCTTGGCTTTGTATTCTGACTTCGTTTTCGCTTTATCCTTGTCTGTTCTGTTTGCCGTATCGTCGGTCTCGGCACACCACAACCGACTTGCTCCCTTTATACTATCCTACGCTTATGCTGGATCCTTACTCCATATACGGCTATTTGCCCCTTACACAAATATGTATATATTTATAACAAGACCCTATATGTATATAACACAAAATTAAATATGCATTAAAAAAAACATGTCAAATCAGTAAAATCTGCTGGTTATACAGACAGGTCTGGAAATATTTGGACTGACACAAGTTTAGTTATTTTGTTTAAAAAAAATAATTTCAAGGTACAGTTAAATAATGAATATAGGCTTAAAGTGCAGTCCCTCAGCTTAAATTTGAGGGTATTAAGGGTTTAGGAATTATAGCTCTTAAATCTCTAGGTCTCTGTGACTCTGTCCTCTCATCCTCTTATCTCTCCCTACGCTCATTCAGTGTCTCCTTTTCCTAGGATACCTCCTACCATCATCCTGTCTCGGTTGGAGTTCCCCAAGGCTCTGTCCTTGGTCCCCTTCTATCTTCTCTTTATACTGACTCTCTTGGCAAACTTATTGCCTCGTTTGGATTCCACTACCACCTGTATGCTGATGACACTCAGATATACCTCTCCTCCCCGGACCTCTCCCCTGCCATCTTGCAACTTGTCACTGCTTGCCTTTCTTCCATCTCAAGTATCTATTGTCTATCATGAATTCTATGGTCTATATCGATGAGCAAGTCATGGCTACAGGGAGGTCTCTGGCCGCTACCTTGGTAAATCTAGTATCTGATAGACCTTTCATAAATGCTGTAATAAGCCAGCTGTTTGTCCAGTCAACTTGAGAAGCCAAGGTACGAAACTGGATAGCGTAGTCAGCAACTGACTTGGATCCCTGTTTGATTCAAATTTAGCAGCATTTGTAGCCCTATTGGTAGTGTCAAAGGTCCTGTGAAAAGCTATAAGATAACCTTGGAAATCATGAACCAGAGGACCATTAGGTTCCCATATGGGATTAGCCCACTCAAATGCTTTATCAGTGAGCTGATGCATGAAGAACCCCAACTTTGACCTGTTGGTGGGAAAGGATCGGGGATACATCTCAAAGTGCAATTACACTTGATTGAGAAACCCCCTACAAGTCTTAGTGTGACGGACCACTTGGGTACCTCTGCCAATCGATGCTTCCTAGCTGACGCTGAGGACCATAAGCACCATAGACCCCACAAACCGCCGCAGCTTGGTTGGGGTCTCGCCATCCCTTCCCACCCTGGACCCGACTCCTGAATCCAGGGACTCAGTGTGAAGGCCTCTCCTCCAAGAGAGTATAGCTGTGAAGCTCTTACAAGAGCTAGTGGTGTAGCTGTATAGCGGTTCCCTACAATCACGAGACGAGGCTACGAGTAGAGAGTTAAGCAGGAATCAATTTTAATGGTGCCACACTGGCCTTTTATGACAGTCCCCATGGAAGGGGTACGCCAACATGGACCTTGTTGGGGACAGGGACACAAACTTACAAACCAATAATAACAGAGTTACAATGCATGTCACTCCAACATACAATACAATAAGCCTTCCCCTTTACTTAGGAGATAATTGAGTCAAGCACTATACTAAAGTCAGTTATCTCCAAACACAAAAAACACACATTTTACAAAACCCCCAAAATACCTTAAAACACCATAAGTTACATCCCCTGATAGCCCTGATCCGGGTGACCAACATATCCAAAAATCACCCAGATCAGTTCAGGAGATCAGACATTTTATGGAAGTCTTAGTTTTTACCGACCGCAGGCATGGTCTTATAGGTGAAAATAGTTCCATAGAATCGTGGCTAAGTGAAGGACCGACCGGGAACCGCTAAGTTTTCATGCCGAAAATAGTTCCAGGGCATTCGCGGCGAAGTCCTCCTGAAGTCTATTCACAGTTTAAGTCCATGCGAAAAGATGGCTGCCCTTCTCATGGTCGTCCATAGGAATTGCGGTCACCCAGATGAACACTTAGACCAATGCAGTGGAAATTGAAACAATGTATCAATTAAGCTTAACAAGCTCCAGGGTTGTCTCTGGTTCGTGCAACTGCACAGTTTCCGAACCATATAATTCAAATAGACAAACGGAGAATTTTATATAAAGTTTAAAGGTGGGCAAGAGGCTGGCAAATATGCCCCTCCAAGAACCCGTGACGAGGTCCAGTTCGTCACACTTAGCACCTCTCCCATACCTGGGTGGAGGAGTCAGGTGTGCTGACGCCTTAGTCAGGTTACATGCTTCTGGAATGGGAGGTATGGGTTGAGATGGTACGGATCACAGGGGCCAAATAAATGGTTCTGGACAAAAGTGTTTGTGTTTGAAGCGCCTGGGCCATCTGATCCATACGGTGATCCTGCTCTTCAAACCTCGCCTCATAGGTGGCCATTTGCTGTCCTCTAACTGCAGGGTCCATGGCCCTATCGTAATGTCACAGTGTATTACTTCATCACGCAGAGTTTAGGATAGCAAGGGACAAGACCAGGAAATAACATATTACTGGGCCTTAGAATGGCTGGACTAAATGTCAGACAGAGATAAAGAACTGTAAAGTTCGGGTTCGTACCGAACATTACGTTTTTTGGACCCCGGACCCGAACACGGAGATATCACTGTATGTTCGGGTTGGAGTTCGGTATTCGTCGATTTAATGGCGCGTTTTCAAAGGCTGCAGGGCAGCCAATCAACAAGCGTTTGACTCGTGTGCCCTTAGAACCCATTACAGCCATGCCTACTAATGGCATGGCTGTGATTGGCCAGTGCAGCATGTGACCCAGCCTCTATATATAAGCTGGAGTCGCGGAGCCCAGGACACACGAGGTCTTATTAGTGTAGGGAGAGGATGCTGCCGCTGTGAGGGACAGCTTAGGAAAGAATTTTGCAAACTAGTACATTAGTGGGATGCACTTCATATCTGAGAGTCAAATAGATTCATCAAATACTGCTGTCACATTACAGTTTTAAAACTTAAAAATGTTTTGGGTGCTAAAAAGTACATTAGTGGGGTGCACTTCATATCTGAGAGTCAAATAGAAGCGTCTAATAGTGTGCTTATAGCGCAGTTGTAAAAATTCAAATTTTCTGGGAGCTAATCTGCTAAATAGTACATTTGTGGCCTGCGGTGCACTTCATATCTGAGAGTCAAATAGAAGCGTCAAATAGTGCGCTTACTGCGCAGTTGTAAACATTCGAATTGTTTTGCTGCTAATCTGCTAAATAGTAAATTTTGTGGCATGCTCTTCATATCTGAGAGTCAAATAGAAGCGCCTAATAGTGTGCTTACAGAGCAGTTGTAAAAATTTGCATTGTTTTGCTGCTAAACTGCTAAATAGTAAATTTTGGCGTGCTCTTCATATCTGAGAGTCAAATAGAAGCATCTAATAGTGTGCTTACAGCGCAATGGTAAACATTCTTATTTTCTGGGTGCTAATCTGCTAAATAGTACATTTTGTGGCCTGCTCTTCAAATCTGAGAGTCAAATCGAAGCGTCTAATAGTGTACTTACAGCACAGTTGTAAAAATTCTAATTTTCTGGGTGCCAATCTGCTAAATAGTAAATTTTGTGGCCTGCTCTTCATATCTGAGAGTCAAATAGAAGCGTCAAATACTGCGGTTACAGCGCAATTGTAAACATTCTAATTGTTTTGCTGCTAAACTGCTAAATAGTACATTTTGGGCATGCTCTTCATATCTGAGAGTCGAATAGAAGTGTCTAATAGTGTGCTTACAGCGCAGTGGTGAACATTCTTATTTTCTGGGTGCTAATCTGCTAAATAATACATTTTGTGGCCTGCTCTTTATATCTGAGCGTCAAATACAAGCGTCTAATAGTGTGCTTACAGCGCAGTTGTAAAAATTCTAATTGTTTTGCTGCAGATCTGCTAAATAGTACATTTGCGGCCTGCGGTGCACTTCATATCTGAGAGTCAAATAGAAGCGTCAAATAGTGCGCTTACTGCGCAGTTGTAAACATTCTAATTGTGTTGCTGCTAATCTGCTAAATAGTACATTTTGTGGCCTGCTCTTCATATCTGAGAGTCAAATAGAAGCGTCAAATACTGCGGTTACAGCGCAATTGTAAACATTCTAATTGTTTTGCTGCTAAACTGCTAAATAGTACATTCTGGGTGTGCTCTTTATATCTGAGAGTCAAATAGAAGCATCTAATAGTGTGCTTACAGCGCAGTGGTAAAAATTCAAATTTTCTGGGTGCTAACCTGCTAAATAGTACATTTGCTGCCTGCGGTGCACTTCATATCTGAGAGTCAAATAGAAGCGTCAAATAGTGCGCTTACTGTGCAGTTGTAAACATTCTAATTGTTTTGCTGCTAATCTGCTGCTTACATTGGAGTTTTAAAAAGTAAAAATTGTTTTGGTGCTAAATAGTATATATGGGGTGTTCACTTCATATCTGAGAGTCAAATCGAAGCGTAACTTTGATTCGAATTTACTACATTGGTCACTTGTAATATTGTTTACACAGATCTAAGTGATAGAAAACTGATATTTTCTACACTAGAAACTACCAGATAACAAGCTGCTATTATTTAAACCAGTTATCAATAGCTAAGAGGTACTTAAACAATATTGTAATTCTGGGGCAATACCCTCACAAGTCAAACTGAGAGGTCAGTTTATAGGGAAAACTGTTGCCTGGATACAATTCTAAAACAATTTCCATATGTCCTTTGCAGACTTTACATGCTGGAAAAACACAGGTGCCAACTGCTGTGGCTTTCTGCCATGCGCATACCGGCAAGGATGGCAGGGTTTAGGAGTGGGTGGAAGATGATGTGGAGGATGATGGTCATGGGAGTGACGTGTGCAGTTTGGAGGAAGAGGCGCTGGTCACACAGTCACCAGCACAGCATAAAAGGGAGCAGGGTGCAAAAGCGGAGCGGCCGTCCCCTAGCACTCGACGGCATGTATTAGCTCAAGAATTACAAGTTATCCAAGTAATACATGTAGCGATCAAAGGATCCATAATAGAGTTGAGCGAACCCGAACTGCAAAGTTCGGGTTCGTACCAGATTTAACAATCTATTCGTAGTTTCACAGTCAGGTGGGCAGTTCGGTGACCAGGACCCGGACACTGTCTGGGCGGCGGTCGGACGACCAGGACCTAGTATGCCTGATGTTGAAGTTAGAAGTCAGTGGAATGGTCTGGTGCCGGGTAACCGCACGCCCCCTGGTGTTGAGAACCAGCGTTTGTGCAGCCACATACCACATACGACGTAACTTCGGCCTTCCCACTCACCGCCTCATGAGACTGTGCGAGCAGCAGCAGGCGATAGTGGAGTTTTAGCTGCAGCACGCACGGGTCAGTGGCT
The DNA here is from genome assembly GCF_036172605.1 of Pelobates fuscus. Classification (NCBI taxonomy): domain Eukaryota; kingdom Metazoa; phylum Chordata; class Amphibia; order Anura; family Pelobatidae; genus Pelobates; species Pelobates fuscus. The sequence goes on from NC_086320.1 coordinate 248,825,829, forward strand.
CTGCACCAGAGTTCCCTCCCATTGATCAGAGTTAAAGGATTTCAGGTGGACTCATTACAATTACAGGGCCTCTAAAGAGTCCTGTATTGTTATTTGTCGTCACTACCTTCCCGCATCGGGAGTAGGTCATTTGTGCGCCTGCTGCCTTCCTTGCATGTGGTAGCCGTTTCTCAGGGTCCCTGTACGGAATGGAACCCTGATTCCCCGTTACCCGTGGTCACCATGGTAGGCGCAGAAACTGGCATCTAAAGTTGATCTTATTATTATTATTATTATTATTATTATTGTTATTTATATAGCACCATAGAATTCCGCAGCGCTTTACAATGGGTGGACGAACAGACATGTAGTTGTAACCAGACAAGTTGGACACACAGGAACAGAGGGGTTGAGGGCCCTGCTCAATGAGCTTACATGCTGGAGGGAGTGGGGTAAAACTACACAAAAAGGTAAGGATAGTATTAGACTAGTGACAGTTGCAGAAAAGGAATCAGTCAGGAGATATTAACAGTTTAATTAATACGCTTTTATGAAGAAGTTGGTCTTTAACGACTTTTTAAAGGAGTGGAGACTGGGTGAGCATCTAATGGAGGAGGGAAGCGAGTTCCACAGGAACAGTGCAGCCCTTGAGAAATCTTGAAGGTGTGCATCAGAGGTAGGAGTACGGACAGAAGATAGACGTAAGTCTTCAGCAGATCGTAAGGGCCTAGACGGGACATACTTGTGTATAAGGGAGGATAGATAGGTGGGAGCAGCATTATGTAGTGATTTGAAAGCAAGAAACAGAATTTTAAACTGAGCTCTATATTTTATAGGAAGCCAATGCAGGGACTGACAGAAGGGTGAGGCATGGGAGGTGCGGGTGGACAGGAAGAGGGGCCTCGCTGCCGCATTCATTATGGACTGTAATGGCGCAAGTTGGGAGCACGTAAGACCACTGAGAAGCGGATTACAGTAGTCAAGCGAGAAAGGCCAGTGGAATGGACCAACACCTTAGTCGCATCTGGCATTAAGTAGGGGCGGATGCGCGCAATGTTTTTGAGATGGAAGTGACAGGATTTGGCGATAGATTGAACATGGGGCTTGAAGGAGAGGTCGGAGTCATAGAGAACACCTAGGCAGCGAGCCTGCGTGGTGGAGCTGATGGTAGCACCGTTGACTTGGAGGGAGGGAGACACAGGAGTAACAACACTTGAGGGAGAAAATACCAGAATTTCAGTTTTGGTCAAGTTTAGTTTAAGGAAGTGGGCAGCCATCCGGCTAGAAATCGCAGAGAGGCAGTCAGAGACACTAGTCAAGAGGGACTGGGAGAGATCAGGAGAGGACAGGTAGATTTGCGTGATGTGGATGACATCCGAATGCAAAGTCGCCATCACGGGGATGTGCGATTGGTCCGAGGTTCTCTAGAGTCAACAAAGTTCCTGCGCAACTATAATGTCAACAGCTACTCTGCGGAACAGAGTTGTCTTTTTTATATGTCCCAATATTTTGGGGGCTACACCAATAAAAAAAAAATATATATATATATGTTTAAGGCCGTAAGGCCTGTATTTGTGGGAGGAGTTAAGCGTTCCATATAAACGCTACTCCCCCCCTTCCTACCTGCCGTACGCACGCTGTTCACCTGGCCTGCTCACCTCCCTCTCGTCAGCAACTTCCGGGTCCTCTACAGCACGCTTCCGGTCCCATCATTCCTTGCGGCTCTCTCACCGGCTTTCGGCCACACGCTCGCAACACAAACTAACGAACGTCAGGTAATCGGCGAGAATAGCCGCTTTCGGCTATTCCCGCCTTTCTTTTTTTCCCTACTGTACCTACGATCACACGCACATGTGAGACTGTGAACAGATGGCAATTCGGCTGTTTGTTCGTTTTAATTCATAGGCACTACTCCATCATCATGCTATTAACCAATTGCAGCATTTGGTTGAGGCAACAGTCTTGTCAATCAACTTAATCTATGCATGTACTGTTTTTGGGTCAAGTTAATCTAAGTTATACGCTGTATATGTTGGATTATTTTATCTACCGGATTACACTGAAGCTTGTGCAACTCCTGTTTTGACGGTTGAACACTTCGCAATTTATCTATCTCTATTACCATTATACATTTGTTTTGCTAATTACTATTGGGTTATTGGGGTACGGGTATCTCCCAGGTTGCACCGACGCTTGTGCCACTCTTGTTATACATGCATCAAATTACCTGGTTCAGGCGTTACCGCCATTTGACATTCCCCGCTAATTTGTAGATTATGTTAACGTAGTGTACGTATAATCTTAATTTTAATAATGACAGGAGGCGAGTATTTTGCATAACTTTCTTTACTTATGCCTCCAGCAGCACAAGTCAATCAATCAAAAACTTTTAACCAATCCTAGGCCAACATAGCCTGTATATAAGTCTTTGGTGGGCGTGTCTATTCCTCTTTCTTTGATGTGTGAAATCCTGTAACGTCAGGTTGTGGAGTGTCCTTTAAACTGGAACTCTGTAACTTTAAACGAATGTAGCTTGGAGTGAAGCTTGAGAGGAGTTGTCGCCCGGTATGCGAATCATCTTATGCTGGAAAAAACAGAAATAGGTGAAAGGTGTGGAAATGGACTATTGTCCGCATGCAATACCTATATATCCAATTTAGTTAATTAATATATCTAAAGTCTGATAATTACATTAACAAGTCTATTGAGTTGTTAGCTACAGTTATATCTATGCTGAAACTGTGTATGTGAGATTTCATACAGTATGAAGATATCGGTCTGAAGGTCGTCATAACTGTCTGTTAAATGCTGAATGGCGAGTATTGGGTGGGAATAAAACCAATGTCTACGGGGGGGAAAATACTCGCCTCCTGTCATTATTAAAATTAAGATTATACGTACACTACGTTAACATAATCTACAAATTTTATTACATGACAGGAGGCTTCCTATTTTGCATTTTTAACGCTGTGGTAACAACGAAAAAGATGCGTGAGATGTCTGTCGAAAGTAGAAAACTCTGAAGGTGTTTTCTCTAGTCCAGTCTGCCGAGCGCAAGATGTCCGTAAGAGATGCTCCCGCCGAATATGCACGCGAAGCCGCCGCCCCGCGTACCGAGTGGGCCCCGAAATTCGGTTCTACACCTGCCAGGGATAAGAGCCATCGGACCCATCTAGCCAACGTAGTGGTAGTTACGGGTTTGTACGGTTTAGTGTAAGATACCAGTAGTTGACCCGATCGGTGAAAACGGAGCGTTTCGGTAACCTCTACGTACCGCAGTAGGGTGTTCACGACGCATAGCCGCGGAACCGTCGGAAAAAAAGGGTAAGATACGGATGTGGAGTCCGTCTTAGTCCTGCGAGACACCGTGAAGGTAACCCCTTCTGGTGTTACAGTGAAACCGTTTACGTCAAAAGCCCTAACGTCCGCGACTCTGCGAAAAGAAACTAAACATAGAAGGAGAGTCAATTTGGCTGATAGTTGTCTCAGAGACAGGGCCTCGTTGTCCGGCCAGTTCCTCAGGAATTGGATAACTACATCTACATCCCAGAGAGTGTTATATTTCGGGGCCGGAGGTCTGGCTAGTCTGATGCCCCTAAGCAGACGGCATATTAGGGTGTTTTGACCCACTGGTGTACCATCTATTGGGGTGTGGGCCGCCGAAATGGCGGATCTGGTGATATTAATTGAGCGGTATGCTCGTCCTTCTGAGAAAAGGTTTGACAGGAAATTTAGAATGTAGGGAATAGGTGCTGTAAAGGGATCGAGGTCCCTTTCCATGCACCAGCGATTCCATGTGTTCCATGCGGATAGGTAGCTGCGTCTAGTGCCAGGTGCCCAGGAGTCCCATAATAGGTTTCTAGTCGTTTGCGATAGGCCTGAGACATTCCAGGATCCCCGGAAAGATTCCAGACCACCAGTTCCAATCGGTCTTGTGTAATCAACGGATGAGGTTCCCCGTCCGGGTTCACTAGGAGGAATGGGAACACTGGTAGGAGTAGCGGATGGTCTTGAGACAGAGCTAGAAGGTCCGGGAACCATGCTTGGCTCTTCCACAATGGTGTGATCAAGATTAGAGAAGTCCTTGCTCTGCGTAGGTGGTGGAGGACTCTCGCCAACATTGAAAACGGTGGGAACGCGTAAGCTCCCGTTTGTGGCCATTGTTGGAGGAATGCGTCGACTGCTTCGCTTTGAGGGTCCGGAAGCCAGCTGTAATACCTCGGTAGCTGAGTGTTCGTCCGTGATGCGAAGAGGTCTATGTGTAGCGGACCTCTTACTTGTCTTATCCTGTGGAAGGTAGTGGTGTCCAGGCGCCAATCGCTGCTGTCTCTCCAATGTCGGGAGAACCAGTCCGCCGTGAGGTTGTTGACTCCCGGTAGGTATTCTGCCTTGATCGTGATGTTGCGGGGTAGGCAGAAACGATAGATGTCCCTCGTCGCTTCTGTCAAGGCCCGTGATCTGGCTCCGCCCAGGTGGTTTATGTACCGGACTGCCGAAAAATTGTCCATGCGCAAGAGAATGCAGCAGTTGGACATGTTCTTGGCCAGGCTCCGGATTGCGAAGGAGCCCGCTATCAACTCCAGGCAGTTGATGTGTAGGAGTTTCTCTTCCTCCGACCATGGTCCTCCGGTGGACGCCTGTGCACAGTGGGCTCCCCAGCCCCATAGGCTGGCGTCCGACTCCAGGACGAAGTCCGGGTTCGGACCGAATATGGCTCTGCCGTTCCAGGCCTCCATGTGGAGGAGCCACCATCGGAGTTCTGTCCGAATTTCTGTTGACACTGGGATCCAGTGGTCGTAGGTCTGTCCTTGCCTCAGGTGATGGGCCTTTGCCCGTTGCATGGCCCGGTAGTGTAGCGGTCCTGGGAAGATCGCTTGTATGGAAGATGACAAAAGGCCTATGATTCTGGCCAGGAGGCGAAGCGGAATTGAGTCTCTTCGAAGCACCCTGCGTATCTCTTTCCGTATTGTTGCAATCTTTGAAGTGGGTAACCGGAGAGTACACGTTCTCGAATCTATTTCGAATCCCAGGAATTGAACCACCTTGGCTGGTTGGAGTGAAGATTTTTCTCTGTTGATGATGAAACCCAAAGACTCTAGCAAGAGCACTATGGATCTCGTTTGAGATTGAAGCCTGGGTGCTGATTCGCAGAATATCAAAATATCGTCCAGGTATATTAGGCAGCGGATGCCCTTCTCTCTTAGGTAAGCCATTACCGGCTTCATTAGTTTCGTAAAGCACCATGGTGCTGAGCTGAGGCCGAATGGGAGACAGGTGAATTGGTAGGAGAGATGTTTCCATGTGAAGCGAAGGAAAGGACGGCTGACGCGAGCTATAGATACCGATAGGTAGGCGTCCTTTAGGTCTAGTCGGGTGAACCAGTCGTGTTGCGACAATAGGTCTCTTAGAAGGTGGATTCCTTCCATTTTGAAATGTCTGTAGGTGACAAAAACGTTCAGTTGCCGTAGGTTGATGACTGGTCTGTAGTCTCCGGTTTTCTTTTGGACTACGAAGATGTTGCTGAAGAAACCCGTATCGTCTGGGGCGGGTTCCACCGCCCCCTTGTCGAACAGGGTTTGGATCTCCGTATCTATGATTTCGGTGTGTAAGGCCGACGCTCTTATTGGTGGTGGGCGTCGGTCCTGTACCGGGGTGTCTGAGAATTCGATCTCGTAACCGGCTACTGTATTGAGGATCCAGCTGTCCGAGGATATCTTTTCCCATTCCTGTGAAAAAAGAGACAGTCTGCCTGCAGTCATGTGCGAATATAGAAAAGGTATGTCGGGAATGCTCACCTGCATTGAAGCGTCCGCGTCCACGGGTGCGGGTGCCTCTTGAACGGAAGGATCCTCGCTGGAAGTTGGATCTCGAGGTTGGAAAGAATGCTTGAGATGATTGGTGTCTGGGGCCTGTAGGCCAGAATCGGCTGGTGGCTCGGCCCCTTTGGCGACCAGCCCTGGCAAAAACTCCCCTGCGTGGTGCGGTGTTACGAAATACTTGCTTGATGGAGGACTGAGCCTTATTCAGAGTGGTGAAGATGCTCACATGTTTCTTGAGCTCAGTTATGAATGAGTCACCAAATAGCTGACCGTTCGCTAGCGGTCCCATCTCTTTCTTGCCCAGCTCCATCAGTTTCGGGTCCATTTTCAATAATGCAGTTCTGCGGCGTTCTGCGCACATTGCTGCATTGGTGTTGCCCAGCATACAAATAGCCCGTTGTGCCCATTCGCGTATAGTGTGGGCATCCAGTATAGTGCCTTGGGAAAGGGCTAGGTCAGCCAGGTATAGCATTTTCGCTAGAGGACCCAGGATGTCAAGGAGCTTGTCTTGGGATTCCCTAAGGCCTTTTTCTATCCCTTTCCGCGGGTCTCGGCCCGCGCGGGACATGAACAGGGATACAGTAGAATCGAATTCTGGGGTCACTGCGATTTTGTCTGGTAGAGTTGGTCTTGGGCATTCTGCCCGAAGCCTTGCCCTGACTTCCTTGTCCATTGGCTTCCTCAGCCAGAAGTGGATGAACTGAGCCAGGTGATCTGGCAACCCCCATTCTGTCGATCTTGGGTGTCGGATCGTGCGGGGGTCGAACATGGCCGTCCCCTGGGGGTCTATGAAGGTGCCCTCTTCTTGATCAAGGTATGTGTCTTGATCGCATTCCTTGTCTTCTCCTTGGACATCTAGCCAGTCTTCATCATCCGAGTGTGAAGCCTCCGCCTTCCATTCGTCCATGATGTCGAGCGATGGAGGGGGACTGCGATCGTCGTCCTCTGAGGACGGAGAGTATGGAGGGGAAGGTTCTCTCCTCGCTGCCTGGCGGCTCTTTTTCACTGGAGCTTTGCCTCTATGTCTCTGGGTGTCCGATACGGTGCCCTTCCGTTGCCGTTTTATGGCGTGGAGGTCTCCGGGGAGGACATCTTCCATTACTTCCGTGGGTAGATCAGTAGCTGTATCGGGTTTTGGGTTCTGCATGAGCAGTCTGCCAATAGCTTTCTCCACGGAGGCGGCTACCGCTGAGTTAATAATAGTTTGCCAATCTGATGGTGGTAACTGTGGTGAGTCACTCATCTTGTGTTGTATGTTGGGTCTGTCTGTGGAAGACAGAAGAGTGTTAGGTTCCGAAATATGTGAAAAGCCGTAAGATACAGCTTTCACTATTAATGTGGTGTCATATATAGAGTCACATATATAATGGTATAGCAGGGGATGAGCCTGCTAGTATTGAGTCACTTAGTTTTAAAACAGGGGTGAGACTGTTTGTACTAAGACACTTGATTTATAGCAGGGGATGAGCCTGCTAGCAGTGAGTCACTTGCATACATACAACACTTATGTATTTAGCAGGGAAGAAACCTGCTGGCACTGTATCATTTGATTTGAAACAGGGTATGAGCCTGCTGGCACTGGCACTTGTATTATAGCAGAGGATGAGTCTGCTAGTATAGTGACTCTCTGTGTGTAGCAGGGGATGAGCCTGCTTGCACTAGTGACTCTGGATGGAAAGCAAGGGATGAGCCTGCTTGTATTGTGACTTGATAAGTACAGTAGGGGATGAGCCTAACTGTATTGTGCCTTTAAGATGTACAGCAGGGGATGAGCCTGGCAGTACTGTGCCTTTAAGATGTACAGCAGGGGGTGAGCCTGCGTGAACTGTGCCTTTAAGAAGTTCAGCAGGGGATGAGCCTGCATGAACTGTGCCTTTAAATATGTGCAGCAGGGGATGAGCCTGCAGGCACTGTGCCCTTAATAGGATTGTATGTGACAAGGTATATATACACAGTATGGAAAAAACGAGTATTAGAAACTAAGGATGGGTCGTTTGAATAACGACCGTAGGAAACGCTAATGGCCGTCGTGGGTCTCGCGAGCGCGAGATCCAAGATGGCCGCCGTTCGCGCCAAAACGCTAATGCGGTCCGCGATATGATCGCGGTCCGCCGTCCGTTACAAAGGTCGCCCTGAACGGAATAGTCCCTCCAACCCCACACCCTTCTCCTGAATAGTCTCTGTATTACCTCCCTAACACAAAAAAACGAACGCGGTCGCGTAAAAACGCCGCGGAAAGATGACAGGGAGAAAGGGAGACAGTGGTGAGGAGAAGTAGGGCAAGAGGGAACAGTACAGAATAAATAAATGAACTATATTACTGACAGTATTAAATAGAAGAAACCAATGAATTTCTAACAGTATAAAAGTCAATAAAAGTCAATAAATCATTTCAGAAGTAGTACTCTGACCTGTGCCTTCCGGAAGCAGCAAAGAAAGAGGAATAGACACGCCCACCAAAGACTTATATACAGGCTATGTTGGCCTAGGATTGGTTAAAAGTTTTTGATTGATTGACTTGTGCTGCTGGAGGCATAAGTAAAGAAAGTTATGCAAAATAGGAAGCCTCCTGTCATGTAATAAAATTACTATTAATGTTGCATGCTGTCATTTGTCATCATTAGACAATCACTAGTTTGCTATTGTCGCCTATTTCTATCAGGTACAATTAAGTTTCGTCCACATTTCAAACGACAAGGCCACGTTGTTACACGATGGGGTATCGAACCGACATACAAACGAACGTTCAGGTAATTAGTGGGAATAGCCTCGTTCGGGCTGTTCCCACCATACAACGCCTGTGCAAGTCACGACCTATATTTTATACACTCAAGCTCACAAACGGTCTAACTCACGAACGCTTGACACTCACAGACAACACGATTCGTATGAGACCGGCAATCAGGTTACATTTCAGCTATATTTATGCGAAACTATGTTTGTTGCAGGTACCACTTCCATAGTTTTTTCTTCTCACATTTGCACCTATTACATTGCAACCTTTATTCAGTCAGTATAATTGTGATTTCAGCGTTTTCCTTAGCGATTTTGCAATTTTCTGTAACAGTCTGTTTCACTGTTTTGGCTGCAACCAAACACCGGTGTGATACATTACTAACATGGTTTAAACGGGTCTTTAATTGTTTTTTTTTATTGTGGTCTTACGTTGTAGGTATTTCCGTTAGTGTTTAAATCACGGTTGACTCAGTCTGATCAGCTGACAGTACAATTGCCTGTCTCAATTACAATTATGTAAGCTCGCAAATATTAATGTTATAACTAAGGTTATCTGTTATTCAGCCGCTTCACCATGTGGATAACCATTCTTTCACTGTTATTGGACTGCCTGTCCTATTATTCCCGGCTTTGGCTAGGGTAGTAATTTATGTAATACCCTCGTTGAGGGGACTACTCTGTAAGTTATACTGTGCAGGCAAGACTTTCAGGTAAATGTTTTTTCATACGTGTAATTGAAGGTAACAATCACATGTTACATTAGTTTCACAATTACTATTGTTGTCATCTGCTATCAGTAGACAATTACTGGTTCACTATTGTCGTCTGTTTCTAACAGGTATAAATGTGTTTTCGTTTACATTTCCTACAATTGTTACGCAATTGGCCTTTAGTCAAACTATTGTCACCTGTTTCCATCAAGTTTACCTTCGTTTGGTTCCAAACAACTGCCTCGACTAGGCCACGTTGTTACACGATTGGGTTTTGGGGTACGGGGGCTTGATTCCTGCCTTGCCTCGTCAGGCCACGGCTCCGCTCGACAACTCCTCATTCGTACTCGCTACCCGTAACATTCGTTTTTTACTCACTACCTTGCTAATTTCACCCTCCTCTCTCTGTCAGCTGCACAACGCCTTCTTTCATCTCCTGTCAGGTTATTTAGTAACCATCACGAGAATCTTCAGCACCCTCAGGGTCTATCGATACTGTTCTATCAGCTATCTTTCCATAGTACTTCACTGTACGGCACATTATTTTCCTTCCCTCGACTTCAGTTCCTTTCCTCTTCTTTTTTCCTCCTTCCTCTCCCTTCGTTTCCTCTGTCTCTGTCTGGGAATCTCCGGGTACCTATCTTTAACCACAACTTGGGTTACCAAACACGTTACGTTACCCCCGTATCAAGCCCCCGTCTAGGGTCAGAGAACTGGCTATCTAGGGTTAGGAGCTGGCCTCAGCTGTACAAGTAACTGGTCCCGCGAGGCCAACTCCCCAATCTCAACACGGAGATTTTCGCCCCTCGGCCCAAATCATAGTTAGTGCCTCGCATTCACCCACCTATCGGGTTTTTAATTAGGGCCTCACCTGACACGGCCACACGTTTTTTTGGATCTTTACTCTCACCGAGAGGCCACCTCCCCGCCACCACGCTTGTGGCTCGAGCCCCACGCCCAAATCATAGGTAGAGCCTCTCACCAGCCGCTTGGCTACTAGCAGGGCCTCACTTGTCACGGGGTAGTGAGCTTTTCGCTTCGGCACTAGTTAGCCAGCCAGTTCTATTTTACTTAACCGTGTTGTTGTTATTTGAGTTCATTGTTGTTGTCATGTTCTTTTTCAGGATGTCCTACAAAGGCAACGTCGGACGAGGGATTGCAGCATTTCCGTATCTATTAGGGCCGACTAACCAAGAGTCGCTCAGTCTCGTACCTCACCTATCTCACATCTCTCAAGCATAATCCGCATTTTAGCATCCCCTTCCGGTCACTCGGCTGTTGGGGCTCGACACGAGTTTTCATCTGGAACATTATTCGTTTGCTCTAAGATACATATAACAGAATCGTGACATTCTTCCAAGAATCAGTGGAGCGTGACTTCCACAGGCATACTGATCACCCTTTCATTCAAACCTTCATACGCACACGATCGCACTATTCCAAACTGACATACACGTTTCTGACAAGCCTTTCAAACCAAACCCCAATTTTTACACAAGATAAAAGATAATTAACGTACGTACACAGATGGGAATACAGTATCAGACTCCCTAAACAGCATTCGCGCCACACAACCAGGTCTTAAATCTATGTGCCTGCAACCATACAAGGGTTCGGGAACCCTACAACTCCACGATCACAACTAATCAGACAGTTAAGTCATGTCTCCCCAAGGAAAATTTAAGAAGGTACAAACACTACACCGCGTCACGTCAACATTCGAACCAGACAATCAAGACACTTGGCCTACTAATCATTCCCTAACTACTTCTAAATACGATTCTACCTTCACACTCCTGTGATTAGAGTAGTAGGACCACTGGCTCCTATTTTTCACATCCATTCTATAAGCACGACATCCAGTAGCAGTACGCCGGAACAATAATTAGAGGCACTAGGAATCGGCTATATTATACAGGAACATTCCCAACGCATGAGTAGTAAGACAACGGATTTTATATAGTGCTATAAGTGTGTTTTTCTGGCATTTCCTTTTGCCCTCTTTTTCAGGCCTACCCTCTACGTCGGTTCCGACACACCACACCGACTTAATTCCAATCACAAGGTATTTCACTATACGATATTAACCGACCACAAATATATATATATGTATATATATATATATATAACGTTCAAAAAAGCCAGCACTCAAGGACTTCTATTTACAAAAAGAAAAACCTTTTATTCCAGTGTGTCAAAGGGTTGACGTTTCAGTCCACCGTTGTGAACTTTCTTCAGGACACTGTATTTTATGTCCTGAAGAAAGTTCACAACGGTGGACTGAAACTTCGACCCTTTGACACACTGGAATAAAAGGTTTTTACTTTTTGTAAACAGAAGTCCTTGAGTGCTGGCTTTTTTGAACGTTATACATTTGTGCAGCTGAGCACCGGGCAGACACTGGAGGAAAGCTGAAGTGCAACTCCCATCAATTTTGTGTATATATATATATATATATATATATATATATATATATATATATATATATATATATATATATAACAGTGTTGGCTACCTCCTCTTCCCCTGCTGCTTCCACCTACACCGCCACGGTCACCGCCTCCTCAACCTATGGGTCGCTTAGTATAAACTATTTACACAATAGCAGAGGCTTGTGAAGGCCTTTTCTCCATGCATCAGCAGTTGAGCATTTCTCCATGCATCAGGACTGCAAGAAATGCACCGCAGGCCGCAGATGTTACTTTTTTTGTATGTCCCAATATTTTGTGGGCTACCACAACTAAAAAGAACAAAACATAAAAAACAGTGTTGGCTACCTCATCCTCCTCCTCCACCGCTGCTTCCACCTACACCGCCACGGTCACCGCCTCCTCAACCTATGGGTCACTTAGTATAAACAATGTACACAATAGCAGAGGCTTGTGAAGGCCTTTACTCCATGCATCAGGAGTTGAGCATTTCTCCATGCATCAGGACTGCAAGAAAGGCACCGCAGGCTGCAAATGTATCTTTTTTTTATATGTCCCAATATTTTGGGGGCTACCCCAATTAAAAAATAAATAAATATATATATATATATATATATATATATATATATATATATATAAAACAGTATTGGCTACCTCCTCCTCCTCCACCGCCGCTTCCACCTACACCACCACGGTCACAGCCTCCTCAACCTATGGGTCACTTAGTATAAACTATGTACCCAGTAGCAGAGGCTTGTGAAGGCCTTTCTCCATGCATCAGGAGTTGAGCTCAGTTTGAACAATGAAAGAGAATACCCTGCACACCAACCCTCTCTCAAATGGATAATTCTGTTGATCCTCCTGATAGCCATGCTTTAGATTTTGATTTATGTTCTTCCAAAGCTAAAATCAAAGATTCCATCTAGTGCTATTTTATGGCTCAGCTGTATTTTTAATTTTTATGTTATTTTAAGTGATTTCCCTATCCACATTTGCTTGCAGGGCACTTGTCCTACTATTACCCCCATTTTACTTCCTTTTGCAGTTCTCTAGCCCTTTCCAGGAGTTTTTTAGAGGCATTTTTGTGCCCAAAAGTCCGGGTCCCCATTGACTTTAATGGGGTTCGGGTTCGAGGTCAAGTTCGGGGTCAAGTTCTAGCACGAACCCGGACTTTTTTTCAAAGTTTGTCTGAACCCCCCGGACCCATACATCCAGGTGTCCTTTCAACTCTAATAAAGACTAATCAGAGATGAGCCGAGGTCAGGGTAATGGAGAGACTGTGAAAACAGGAACTAGCCAGAGTCAGCTACACCGTAATCAGTCAGACAGGCAAACAAGACGAAAAGAGTTAAATATAAACTCAGAGTCCGATAAAAAGCAAAGGTCAATACTAGAATAAATACAATAGATAAATCTGCCATTCTGGGGTCAAGAAGGATTTTTTTTCCTAGTTTTTTGCAAAATTGGAAGTGCTTCAAACTGTTTTTTTTTTTTGTGTGCCTTCTTTTGGATAAACAGCAAAAAACTAATGCGAGGAAGGCTGAACTTGATGGACGCAAGTCTCTTTTCAGCTATGTAACTATGAACACTCAAAGGGTACTGAAAAAGACACCACGATAGGGCTATATAAGTTTAAATATCCTTAACTAATATTTGATTGGCCCACATCATGCCTACTCCCCAAAAACCTGCGTGTGTGGCGGTGCCGGAATGACGTGGGCCAATGGGAGCCTGAATCTACTTTCGGTTCCCACAGCCCCTTTAAGAGCACGCTTGTGATGCGAGCCACGCTCCTAGTGCCAGGCGGGTCGCATGACCGCTCATTGCAGTCAGTGCATGCCGCCTGCTCAGAAGGGGAGATTGAGACGCACGCAGCTCGTGTGGAAGCAGGAGTGCTCGAGATCCCCTGCTGGCCCCTGGATAAGGTAAGTACTGCCACAGTACCAGAATCTATGGTACTATCTACTCAAAGGCTTGAAATGACTCATGATCCAGTTGAAAAGTTGAAAGTCTGCACTTCAATTGCAACTTGTTTTTTTAATTTCAAATCCATTGTGGTGGCGTACAGAGCCAAAATTATGAAAACTGTGTCAGTGTCCAAATACTTTTGGATCTAACTGTATTTAATTAATAATTTTTTGGACAAACTTTAAGCTCAGCCATGGTGACTTAAAAGTATTTAAATGGGGGGCGGAGCCTGACCACCATGCCGAGCGGTCACACTTCGTGAGAGCTCCGGGCTAAAATACTTATTCAACCGCATTGACAGCAATAGCCCCAATTCTTAATAGTATACCAGGCCTGGAGACGGAGGTCCACATCTGCGGCAACACGCGTCAAGTACCACGACTAAAATCGGTGGACATATCCCGGGTTCAGACCTGAGGCCTAGAGGAGGCCTACTCAGACGGCGCAGGGGAGGTAGCCGATCCCTCCGCTGACTGGAGCCCACTAGCCTGCAGGTCCCCCGATACACCCTCCCCCCCTGCCGGTGAGGGATATCCCAGCTACTAAATCTTGTGACCCAGCAGCATAGCGCCAACAGTGCCATACTGGCACTGCCAGACATGGCGGACGCCACGTGTGAGCCGCGGCCCGCCTCTCCGCTACCCACGCTGGAGGAAAGACTTGATCGTTTGTTCACTGCCTTCTGGGCCAAACTTAAACTCCGCGGGGGCACAGATGAAGAGGCTCCACTAAAAGTAACCTCACCAGTGCCAACACAGCAGCACGCAGCTCTGGAACAGGGCAACGGCGCGACTTGGAAGGCAGGAATGAGAAGGCGAGCACCCCGAGAAAAGCCTAAATGCCACAAGCCCAGACCAACAAGGTGCCACACTATGCTCAAGCGGGACCACCCCATCAAAGCTTCACCACCCGCCCGGGGGACCACCACTCTATGCATGAAGAAGCAACATAACGGTGGACCCCGAGCTACAGCTGCAACACGCAGAGAAACAGGCGGCTTAGGTACACGGCAGTACGCTGAGAGCTGGGGCGGACGGGGATACCACACAAGATGCTCCTGCCGCAGATATCGAGCCGACGTCCGTCTCCAGAACGAGACTCCCACAAACCACAGAGATCGGATGCCAAGCCAAGGGATAGGGTGAACCTCCAACAATGTACTACCTGTGGGGAGCATTTCGGGTGCTGCCTCGCATTTATCCCAGTGACTGATGTGTATTAACCCTTGCCTGGACTGTTTATGCTGCTCTGCCGATTCAGTTAAATACCCATGTAGTCCTGTTGGTACCTAGTAGCTCTGAGCCAAGACACATTATCACTATTAATGTCTGGTGTAAATCTTTGATGTCATTAACCTGTCACAACACTGTATGTGCGACCTATACCACAACTGTCAAGCTGTTAACCCTGACTGATAGGCACTATGCTACCCTAGCCTACACTAATCCACTATGAGCACACACAGGGCATACCCCTATCATTACTAGAGCTAAGCTAAGTGTACTGACCAACATGCATATAAATTGCATTGCATGTCCTATTAATATGTTAGTGTGTTAGTTACTCAGTGTCCGACTATAACACATAGCTACATCAATCCTCATGCGTTTTCAGCTACTGACACATCGTGAATCAACCTGTATTTTACTTAAAAAATGTGCACAGTATTTCTTATGCCGCCTTGCAGTCTATTGACGAATGGTCTCATATCGCTATTGTGGTGTGGCAGACCAAATTGTTAATTCATGCACGAAAAAAAAAAAAGAATAAAAAAAAAAAGTATTTAAATGGCTATATGCAGCATTCACTTTGACTTATGCACACGGCTAATCTGTGAGTCTGGGGCAACTAATTGTGGTCTCGGCTGACAGAGGGGGCCCTCGGGTATCTAACAATTCCTGGGGCTCCCTGATTTTAGCAAGTGGCGAGCTGGAGGTAGGCCCAGAATCACAGCAGCTAAGGATGTAAAGGGCTATCTGCAAGCAATGTTCACTTTGAGTCAGGGCCGGGAAATTTCCCAGCGGGCAGCATGGCGCAAATGTAAAGGGCTTGGCCTGCAGTTGTGGGAGGGGCATAGTACCTATATAAACCCCCCCTACTCACCCTCCTCCGTTCCGTACGTTTTCTTAGCGACTCGCATGTCGCTGTTTCCGGCTCCTTACTCCCTCTTCCCTGGTCCTCGTGGCTCCTCGCCTGGCCTGCGGTTTTCCGGCTGCTCATTTCGCCCGCTGTCCTCCTGAGGCTCTGCTCCCTCTCTTGCCGTACGGCGCGGTTGTAAGGGCCTCCGCGGGCATCCTGCTTGCGGTGTTTCTGGTGGGCTGGTAGGGATGTCTCGCAGGTATGCCTCGGCCGTGACTCTGTGAAGGAGGAGGGGGGAGGGAGGAGGGGTCGGCTATGCTGCGGCGCTCCTCGCCTCCGCGTTTTTACTCAGCTTGCTGCGCATTCTTGTTCCGGGTCAAAACTAAGAGCTTTCAGTAAGCTTTCTGAATGTACCATTACTTCCAAATGTTAGCTCGTTTGAAACTGTTTTGTGTCGACAATTTTAGTGACAGTACCGCTTGTATATCTGTCAATCTTTGTGCGGTAATTATATTGACGTGTAATGTATACGACATTACAAACTTGTTGATAAATTTTTCTAGACTTGTCAAAAAAAAAAAAAAAAAAAAAGAGGGCGTTTCTCATTCGAATCTCCTTCCCTACCGTTTCAATACGCGGTCTTAAGCTACGTGGTAACTACTATCAAGCTGTTTTCGGTCACGGGGTTTCACTTCAGGTTTTCGTTTCTTTGCTTGGCAGGGCCGCGTCTGCCTGCCATAACCATGCCGAGTTATTTTCCAGAAGGGGCGTTATGTGATGTTCTGGCCCTTGCGAGACCTGTGGGCTATGCACGCGCATGCGCTTTCTGATCCTATTTTCCCCTGTGTACTCCTACAGCCTGACCGCCTGGACTCCGACGGGCTCACTCTGCCCTCCAGTTACAGGCGGCCCCTACGATTCTCCCTCGTACCCAGCCCCCTTTTATTTCTTTTTTCTTTTTTAATTTCACACAGTACGTCCCCTCTCTCTCTCTCATTCCCCTCCCCTCTTAGTTAGATGTTGCTGGCTGTCAGGGTCCTAGGTGTCCAATAGTGGTAATTTCCCCCTGGCTTCTTCGCCTTAGGTTA
This sequence comes from Pelobates fuscus, assembly GCF_036172605.1. Lineage (NCBI taxonomy): Eukaryota > Metazoa > Chordata > Amphibia > Anura > Pelobatidae > Pelobates > Pelobates fuscus. The sequence continues at coordinate 248,842,637 of NC_086320.1, forward strand.
GTGGTCCCGCGAGGCCAACACCCATCCTCATACTCGGAGGTACTACGCCCCTCGGGCCAAATCATAGTTAGTCGCCTCGCATGTGGCATAGAGAGGGCCTCACCTGTCACTCCCATTCTATCTTATGATTAACTGTCACCGAGAGGCCGACACCCCGCCACAACGTTCAGTGGCCACGTTATCCCCTCGCGCCAACGCATAGATAGAGCCTCTCACGCCGCTTGGCATCTAGCAGGGCCTCACCTGTCACCAAACCTAGTTTTTAATTGTTTCGCCTTATTGGCATTAGCTAGTGAGCCAGCACACACACACACACACACACACACATTGGGGCTCTTATACACTGGACATTCATTTCCTTTTTCCACCTAACGGACGCCCGCCTGGACTCTGACGTGCTTACTCTGCACTCCAGTTATGGTCGGCCCTATGGTACTTCCTTGTACTCCCCCACCTTTTGATACACAATTCCTCAGTACGTTTTCCTTCTCTCACTCCCTACTCTCCCCTCTTAGTTAGCTGTGGCTGGCTGTCAGGGTCCTAGGTGTCCAATAGTGGTAATTCCCCCCTGGCTTCTTCGCCTTAGGTTAGTGGTCCCGCGAGGCCAACACCCATCCTCATACTCAGAGGTACTACGCCCCTCGGGCCAAATCATAGTTAGTCGCCTCACATGTGGCATAGAGGGGGCCTCACCTGTCACTCCCATTCTATCTTATGATTAACTGTCACCGAGAGGCCAACACCCCGCCACAACATTCAGTGGCCACGTTATCCCCTCGCGCCAACGCATAGATAGAGCCTCTCACGCCGCTTGGCATTTAGCAGGGCCTCACCTGTCACCTAACCTAGATGTAATTGCTTCGCCTTTTGGGCATTGGCTAGTATGCCAGCACGCACACTCACACGCACACTCACACACTTTATCACTCATGCGCACTTTGGGTCGCTTGGGCGCTGTTATTCGTCTCTTTTCTAGCAGGTCTCCACTGCTAGGCGTTGGCGGGGTATTGTCCATCCGGGCTCTCTGGTCTGGTTCCCATCACGCTGTGGTGCTTGTGGCTACTCTGTTCTGTCTTCGCCGCTGTCGTCTATGGGACGTGCCGGATGGCAGTTTGGGGTAACTGGCATCTGCCGCTTTGGCTGGTGCCGATCCAGACTTCCTGCACCTTTCGGGGGCCAACCAGGGGCGGCCAGCCGGGTTAGCTCGTGGTCATCATCTTCCACATCTTTCTTTTTCCACTGCTCGCGGTTCATGTGTTCGGTCCTTCTTCCCCTTTGAGGCTCCTTCTTCGCATATGCCGATACTGTTTCTGTAGCTATGTTGTCTGCTTTTTTGGTTCCTTTTTGCCACCTCTACTTGCATCAACTCTACATATCCGGTACACAACTCCACATGTTGTACTGGTTTACCTTTCATACGCAGGTTCATGTCCTCATGCCAGACTATTTAGCATACTCAAGGCGTTTCAGGTTCCAGAGAATTTCAAATTTACAGATTTCACATCGTCATCCAAGTATCTCTTTCACTATCAGACTTATATGCCTGTCACTACGAACCGGGCATCCACCTTTAATGTAGGACAATAACCGCTTGATCCAAGGAAAATCTGACTGCCATTCTGGGGTCAAGAAGGAATTTTTTCCCAACTTGTTGCAAATTGGCAGCGCTTCAAATTGGGTTTTTCGCCTTCTTTTGGATCAATCGTTTAAACACAACTGTGAGGTAGGCTGTATTTGATGGGCACTAGTCACTTTAAATTTGTAATCTAGTTGTTGAGCCGCTATTCCAACTTACTAAAGTTTCTTGGGTCTCACATACTTTCCCCCAGCCACCACGTCCTCCTTGCAGCATTATCTTAGGAAGTCTCACCTATTCATGCAATCTATTGACCACCTTCTCTCCCCCACATTTAGTCTACCCTAGGGGGACAACACGTTTTTAATATACCTTGCTTCCCCTGGCACAATTAAGAGTGCCGGTTAAAGTGCTGGGCAACTATTTCCTCGCTCGGCATTTATCATGCAATTTGGTTTTGTTGATTGCTCTTAATTTCTGGCCCTTTTTTGCCCTCTTTTATAACAGGCCTACCACGTCGTCGGTTCCGGCACACCTCAACCGACTTATTTCCCTTTTACTTCTATACGGCCTTATTTGCCCCTCACACAAATGTAAAGGGCTTGGCCTGCAGTTGTGGGAGGGGCATAGTACCTATATAAACCCCCCCTACTCACCCTCCTCCGTTCCGTACATTTTCTTAGCGACTCGCATGTCCCCACCCTCCACTCCCTCTATCTATACTTTCATTACACCTCATGGGTGGGCCCTCTTTTATAACAGGCCTACCACGTCGTCGGTTCCGGCACACCTCAACCGACTTATTTCCCTTTTACTTCTATACGGCCTTATTTGCCCCTCACACAATTACAGAGTAACCGGCAGGAGGGCCGACACCCTCCCCTTCTGCCAGTCACAGAATATAGTGTGGCGAGCAGGCAGGCCGCGTGTAGAAGTAAAAAGATACACGCTGATGCTGGGAAGGAAAAAAAACAGAGGGGTCTGAGGAGAAAGAGACAGAGGGTCTAGGAAAGGGGAACAGGAGACACACAGAGGGGCTGAGGAAGGGGAGAATGAGACATACAGAGGAGCTGTGGTGAAAGAGACACACAGAAGTGATGCAGCCTGGCAAAAGAGACTAACAGAAAGGCTGGGGAGGGGGGGGGGGGGGCAAAGGTACTGGGACTAAGAGACATATGAAACGGGTTTGTAATTTAGAGTTCCCTGTAATTTAGAGTTGACCAGTGAGAGAAAGACTTTGTATTAAAGGAACACTATAGTCACCAGAACTTCTACAGTTCAGTTTAGTGGTTCTGGTGTCTATAGCCTATCCCTGTATGCTGAACACTGTAAATGCTGCCTTTTCAGAGCTCCCTAGGAACTTCTCTAGTGACGGCCACTAGAGCTGCTTCCTAGTTCATTGCATGTAGGCGCTGAACGCTCCCCATAGAGATGTATTGATGCAATGCATCTCTATGAGGAGATGCTGATTGGTGCATGTTTTGCCACACATGCGCAATAGCCTCCCTATGGGAATTAAATTGGCGTTGATCATCCAGTTGTCAGCCAAAGTGAAGAGCACACTCTTGTTACTTCAAAATAAGCAGGATACCATATTTTTTTACTGCTGTGCAATAACATACATTCCAATTTCAGTCCAATTATGAAACTTTTCTTAATATGTCAAGGTAGTTGGACTGAAATATTGATTATATGCAAATGCGTATTTGCATACAACAAATCCACTCTTTTGTTTATTTTGAAGCCCTACGAGTGCTTTATTTCACGTTTGAGTGATAGTTTTCAGTTTGAAGGTTTTTTCCCCGCTTTCATATCTGCACACTATGCTGGCGCGATGCATTATGGGGCTGGTATAGAATTTTTTCCAGGGCTGCTTTTTATTCCCAGTCCATCCCTGCTTTGAGTACTGCACACAGCTCATCTGTCAGTCCAGGGTCACAAATCGTCAAATGATACATGGGGCTCCTTGTTAAAATCAGGGATTTAACCCTGCTTTTCCTTTTAACAGACGACAATCTAAACTGTCAAGAGAAATTAAACCCTGCACTGCACAACAGCATAGACCATTGTGTGGTCCTTAGGTGGTTAATATGACAATTTGCAGATGTGATATTTTTTGCAGAGATTGAACAGCATTTGAAACTGGTGCATGTGGGAAGTCAAAGATACTGGATACGGTGACAAGCAGCATGCTCAGTTTACCAAAATTAGATGCTCTTGGGGCTAACTTTACAGATTCAGCTGCCAATTCTTCTCTATCAAGAGGTAGTTTTAAGTATCGTTCCATAAATAATAGAAGGAGCTTAGCTTCACTTAGAATAGACTTTAAGAATTTTTATTTCTATTTTGCCTTCACTGTTTAATCTAGAACCTTGCTTTGCAGGCCATGAAACCACACTCTATAATGCTAAACATTTTAATTGTGCACAGGTTAGAGGCAGCACAACTATGTAGCCGCTGTTTCACTATTTAAACTATTACATAGTTCCACTATGCTTTACACTATTTTAAATGGGAAAATTGAAGAAAAGAAATGTAAACAATTACAAATTGGTACAGGAACAATAAGTTGATGAAGATCTTACTTAAAAGAGCTTACAATGTAAAGGTGTTCAACACAAATAAACATCTAGAGTTGTATATTAAAAAATAGACTCTAGGCAATGTGTTACAAATATTTGCAATACAAAATGTCTATGCATAAATGTGAATTTATGGCTAAATATTTGCATTATCTCAGTGACTACATAAATTAGTTATTTTAATTATACAGCAGAATTTCTTAACTATGCCTGTTTTTGCCATATTTAAAAAATAAGGGTCATACAAAAAAAAAAAAAATTGTTAACTATAATATATCACCTATATCTAATTGAGGAAGCAGTGATCCCGCTTTTGAGCCCATCATTACCTTCCAAATATGGATGGATAGGCAGATGATCATTTCCAGATTAGCTAAGTCACAGAAGTGGGACCTGCTTTACATTCTAGATCCCCTCAAAAGGGTTCACACAAAGCAGAGTGACAGTACCTGCAGTCTCTTTTGCACAATTTAGCTTCAAGATGCAATTGTTTTTCTTTTTGTTGTTGTTGGTGACACAATCATTATTAAAAATACATTTGAGATGTTGTATAATACAAAGACATCACCTTTTGAGGTTATCCTAACAGCAGTATAGTGGGAAGGATGGTTGTAATGTTATTTTAAAGGAATGTTAATATAATATACTGTCATTATCTGAACTAACAGGTTTTCAATATTATTGTTTTTAGCAAAGCAGTTATGGACCTCTTGGTTGAAATCTGCAGCCAATATCACTTAAATCCTGCCCATCATTCACTGGAGATGAAGTGTGGAACATCACAGCAATCCTCCACGTTAAAGCCAAACACTCTTATAGGAACATTAGATGCACAAACATTGTACCTGAAAGAGAAAGTCCCAGAAGTGAAAATCAAGAAGCCTCCTCCTCGGGTTCCTGAGGTTAGTGTTTAAATAAAATAAAATATTTGCAAACAGATTTTTTACAATTATTATTATTATTTTATCTATATAGCACCAGCAAATTCCATAGCGCTGTACAATGGGATATACATATATCGTATGATTTCCATATCACCATCCCATATTCTATGGTAACAAAACATTAGTATTGCTAATTTAAATAAACACTACCTTTCCATAAAAAAAATAGAAAGAGAGAAACTTTATCACCTTTAAATTTTCATTTGAACATACAAACCTACTAGCTACATTCAGTGGCAGAACTAATGTAGTGAGGGCTCTGGTGCAAGAATTGGGGCCCCTCTGGCGTAATAGTGACGAAAAGATAGATCCCCATCTGTCATACAATTCTCACAATGCTATGGCAGCTGGAGATCTACCATTTTCCCATCCTTGTAGGGTTGTATGTGAGCAGTGTTTGTGAGTTTGAATATAATCATGTTTATGTATAGAGTATTGTCAGGATATTTTTATCGGCAGACATTTTGTGCTAAAATAGAAATTAAAAGTGTATATTGTCAGAGTCACTCAGAACAGAGAAGACTCTATTTTGCTATTTTCAGGCTAACAAAGAGACACATACCGTAATTGCCTTTTGTAACTAAACACTAGCCTGAGCTAAGGAATGTATTATATAAACAAGCCAAGTGATAAGAATGAGGCAAGGGGATTGAATGCTATGTCTAAGTGTTAATGGAATAGAAATAATTCTAAACACAGACATTAGTGACAGAGAAGATTAAGTAATTAATATTACTTTCTAAATTTTACAAGGTCCCATTGTAAAGTAAAGGTGAAATTAAGTTTATAACTGTCAATTTTAGAAATTACAACAGGAATTGTCGACGCACTGTCTGGAGAAAATCCAAAGAAACGCTTTGAACTAACAGCAAATTTAAGTCATAGGTAGTCATATAGATAAGCCAAATGATGTCAAAAACGTCATCAGGAAAAGTTAACTGTTTCCTGGATAGGAAGGTTTAGTGAGGCGAGACTGCCCTCTATGGACCAAATACCTAAATTGTAATCTGCAGGTTGACCAGACCTTCAGTTTCCTATTGGCCTTATCAAGTAATGACGTACAGAGAGTCTGGCCCTTTAAAAGTTAGGACAAAGGGAAGAGATAGTTAGTTGAAGTGAGAGGAGAAGTCGGAGTTGGAGTTTGGGCTTTCAGGTTCGGACATGCAGAGAGATCCATGACAGATATTCACTCTTGGACACAACTCAAGAAACATTCCTTGACACTTAGCTACCTAAGAACATCTGATGAGAACATCTACTTAACTGGTAATTATGCTGGTTTTATTTAATTAATCTAAATTAATTAAAAATCTAATCACATGATATATGACTGGATAAATCACGGTTAGATTTCAATATTTAGAAATCTTAGTTAACTAAAGAATATATAGTTATAAAAATTCCATTCTGCAGGTGGAATTAAGAATAATTCTATATTGATGTCATATTATCACGTGTTAGCATACCGCTGTTTTTATCCAGGTGTATTGATTTGCTCTAAATAAGATAAGATATCTTTTTAGGCAAATTAAAATTAGGCTTATAGAATCTGGTAGATTACTCTTATTGGATGGTTCCAGGAAATGATTAATGAGCTGGTTTAAATGTTATTTTATTTAAAAATTACATAAGAATAGGATATTAAATGCCTAGGAGGATCTAGCCAGCATTGAAAGGGTTACTCAGTTAACTGTTAGACTCTTCGCTGCACTGTGTGAAGTTTTACTTTCTGTCTGTACCCCCATACATCTTGTCTTGACAGTTGATGCTGTAGATTTTTACCGTGTTAGCCATTGGAACGTGTTTTAACATAGCCATTGTATTGCATACTCATGTTATATTAAATATTCACTGATTATTATCATGCATGCTGCCTAATATTATTATTTTATTTGTCACAATAAATTCTATATATTTTTATAACAAATTGTGATTTTATTTGTATGGAATACATTTCACTTACATGATAACGATATCTAAGATCTGAGAGAATTGAAATAGTGGGCGATTCTCGACTGTTTAATATTATCATCACATAAATATCCACACAGTATGTGTGTGCATGTAGGGATGTATTTGTATGTACTCTTGTCATTGGAATGCAGCGGTGTATTTGTGTGTAATGTTTGCATTTGAATGCAGGGGTGTGTTTGTAAGTAGGGTTGGCTTTTAAATGCAGGTATGCTTGCAAAGAATATTAGGGTTTTAATATAGGGGTTTATTTCTATGTAATGTTTGCATTTGAGTGCAATACTGTGTTTGCTTTTAAATGTGGATGTACAATTGTGTGTAGTATTGGTGTTTGAGTGAAAGGGTGTGTTTGTATATAATTTTGGAATTTGAGTGCAGGTGTTAGTATGCAATGTTTGCTTGATTACACAGGTGTATTTACATGATGTATTGGTGTTTGCTGGGATGTATGCACATACACTACCACATACATCAATATACACAGGTATACATACACATTAACACACAGATACACACACTCATATACACACTGACACATGCACACACATATGCACACATTGACACACAGATACACACTGGCACACACACACACTGACACATGACATAAACACACTTAGATACAATCACTGGCACACACACATAATGGCACACACACTCAGATACACTGACACATACACACAGTGTCACACAGATACACACACATTGATATGAACATACACATATACAAACACTCAGATACACACATATATATGTCTTAATTTATTTCTGCGCCCCCCCCCCCCCCCCAGTTAGCTTACCTTCATCTTGTAGGTGGGTGGCTTAATTAAGGTGCTGCCTGAGGCTGATGTGTGGCAGCAGCTCACTCGTTTCCCCCCCTGCTGTGTTTCCTCTCCTTTTTGGTGTGCTCTCCTTATATTTGGGAGCTTGTGACAGGGTGTCACTTGCTCCCAGTGTCGACATCACAGGGGCCCGGTCAGGCTCTTAAAGTACTGTGGCACCCAACTGGGCTGCTGTCGATCAATATCCATGGCGCTGGGCTGGGCCCCCCTAAGCACTCTAGTCCCCGGACTCCGGAGATGGCCCACCCCTGTCCAGAGGGCCCATTTCCAGGTATGAACAGTTTGGCAGCAACTTAATGGTGGAGCTGCTGCTGCTGCCCCCCCCCCCCCCCCCCCCCCTAGCTCTCTGGACCCTGGAGCTGGCTATGTCATTTCAACAGTCAATGCTGGATTAATATAAGAGCTGGTAGAACTGAAGCGTGTTCCAGTCAATGCTGGATTAATATAAGAGCTGGTAGAACTGAAGTTAGTATGGGGAGAAGAAATGAGTCCATGTCAGCGTGTCTTTATTTTTCCCCGGTCAGCACATGCAGTGACTGGGAAAGAAATATAATTGGTCAAACCTCCAGTAATGACTACTCCATGAGAGAAGTGGATGGGATTCCATGCTGTACAAGAATAACAGGACTGGCACATTGTCTTATACTCTGTTTTGTGCCATTCTTACCCTTCTCTAGCTTCAACTCCTCTTCTGCTCTGTCTGTAGTAGTGATGCAAGGCAGCTGAGCAGTACAGAGGAAAACATAGAATTGAATACCCTTACAGAAACAACCTCCTCCCCCCTTACTTCAAGCACTTGACTACTATGTTTATGCACATAGGAAAGGGTGCTAAAAATGGCATTTTATTTAAACTTGCATCATGTATGATATAGATAAAGGAGGGCAATGTAGATGGAGAAAGTTGGTATACAGAGCACAGCAATGAGGCATCATTGGGGTCAGAGGAGAAGAAAAAGTTCCAAATTCCCAATGGGATATAGGGAAAGCTACCAGGGAACATAAGTCAATAGTTGGTCAAAGTAAGCAATATAGTAGGGGACAGAATGAAGAAAAAATAGTGAGCAGAAGTTTACATAGTTACATAATTACATAGACTGAAAAGAGACATGTGTTCATGAAGTTAAGCCTTTTTTTTTTTTATCCAAAAGAAGGCAGAAATACCCAATTTGAAGTACTTCCAATTTTGCAACAAACTAAGAAAAAAATCCTTCTTGACCCCAGAATTGCAGTCAGATTTATCCTTGGATGAAGAAACTGGTACCCTACAGTCAAAATATTATGTCATCTAATATTATGATTTTGCAAGTTTGCATCTAGTTGCTATTTAAACATCTGTACAGACTGATAAAACCACGTCTTCGGGCAGAGAATTCCACATCCTTTTTGTTCTTATGGTAAAAAAAAACCTTTCCTTTGCCTTGGACTAAATCTTCTTTCTTTCAGTCTAAATGCATGACCTCGTGTTTGTGTATATATTTCCAGACAATGCTTTTTATTTTGTATAATGTAATCATATCCACTCTGAGGAGCCATTTTACTAAACTAACGATGTTTAAATTTGTTAGGAGTTAAGGGATGCTAAGAACACATGCAAAGAAAATTTGCAGAATAGGGAAAAAGAAGACCAGAGGAAAGGGTGGGATGGACAGGTAACAGAAGAGTGGAAGAAAGGGATACAAACGGGGAACTTAAAGGGACACTCCAGGCACCCAGACCACTACTGCCCATTGGAGTGGTCTGGGTGCCAACTCCCACTACCCTTAACTCTGTAAGTGTAATTATTGCAGTTTTTTATAAAATGCAATAATTACCTTGCAGGGTTAACTCCTCCTCTAGTGGCTGTCTACTAGACAGCCACTAGAGGTCACATCCGTGTCTATAGCACAGGTCTGTGCTAGGGTGTCGCTGGACGTACTCACGCTGTGTGAGCACCTCCAGCGTCGCTCAATTCCCCATAGGAAAACATTGAAAAGCATTTGCAATGCTTTCCTATGGAGAGTTCTAATGCACGTGTGCGGCATTGCCGCGCATGTGCATTAGGTCTCCTCAGCCGGCGGGCGGGATCAGTCTCGCCCAATGGCTGACGTAAGGAAGAGGAGCAGCGGCGCGCAGAAACCACCGCCGAAGGACACGGCGGGGTTCTCAGGTAAGTGACTGAAGGGGTTTTCACCCCTTCAGCAACTGGGGATGGGGGTGGGAGGGAGAGGGGACCTGCAGTGCCAGGAAAACAGATTGTTTTCCTGGCACTGGAGTGTCCCTTTAAGTGAGTGAGGCCTGAGATCAGAAATGTCAAATTCATTTGAAAAACTGATGTTTTTTTTTTGTTTTTTTTTCAGAACCACCATCCATGAGCATTATATTTTTGCAAGAATCCATCCAGTTGGTGTTTAACCCCTTAATGACCACACTTCTGGAATAAAAGGGAATCATGACATGTCACACATGTCATGTGTCCTTAAGGGGTTAAACATATGTACAGACTCTAATAAAACCACCTGTTTAGTAAGAGAATTGTACATCCTTATTGTTCTTGCTATATGTGACGAAACCAACCTCTCCACTGGGCATTGGAGAAGCCTGTTTGCCCGCCTCCTACCTTTGGACTATGGCCCTGGGAGATTGGGCCCTTTAAAAACAGTGTTCGGCCCGAACAGAGTGCATGTCACTCATTCTGGCCCTTACTTACTGTGGGAGAAGGATTGGCACTTTTTATATGGCACTTCGGGTGCTGCCGAAGTAGGCGAAGTTACCGAAGTTGTCGAAGTCGTCGAAGTGACCGGCATCGGACAAAGGACCACGTGGTGGCGGCGGCCAATTTAACGTCGAACACCGCCGACCCTTACCATCACCTCCGCTTCGACACTTCGACTAAAGTCGAAGTACCGGCAACACTTCGAACGGGACTTAGCCGTTTTTTATGCAGGAATTGACCGACCGCACAGCCCAAATCCATGGAACTGTTTTGGGCAAGAAAATGTGCTTGCGGTCGGTCATAAAAGGACTTCCGTGTAACTTTTTATCTACTGGAGGGATTTGTATGATTTTTGAGAATGTTTATGTTTAAAGTATGCTGAGTCTGAATATGTCATTTATGGAGATTGGATGTATGGTTTTAGAGTTATGAAAGTTGGGTAAAAAGTATGTTTTAACTGTATGTATAATTGGGTTTCCTCTCAGGATAAGGGGAGGGAATATGTGGGATGTAACTGTGATATGATTAGTTATTTTATCCCTCCCTGTGTGCGTTCCTGTATTTGCAACAACTGTAATAAAAGCCAGACTGGGTGTGCTAGCACCTCAGATCATCTTGGACCTTCATGAAGTTTCGGCTCATGTTTGGGGGATTCGAGAACTACACTCTGGGGATTGCTATAATCACTATACTCCCCAGGGTATAATCACTAAGCTATGCTAAGAGCTTGTTTTTGTTCCTGCTCTCTGTAATTCGGAGAGGTCCACCTACTGGAAGCTGGACCCTGGTCTTGGGCCCAGAGTGGGTGGAGACGGTGAGACCCCAACCAAGCTGCAGCGTTTCGTGGGGTCTGCAGTGGTTATGGTGTCGGGCAGAGTGCTTGGAGTCCTCGGAAAGCACTAGGAGCATCCGTCAGCGGAGGGTAACCGGTCGGGGTGCCAGCGGTTCCGTTACACTATAAAAAGCCCTCTCATTTACTAAATCGGTTTCCTTCTTCTCCAAATGTGTGCTCTTGTGTCCTTGCTATAGTCCTGTTTGTGAATAAAGTAACAGCATTGTAGAGGATATGATAGCATTATACAAATATATTCGGGCTAATATAAACCATTGCCCATCAATACCTCTGAGGTGCTGTTTAACTGAACTAAGCAGATTTAAATTTGTTAACATTTCTTCATAACTAAAATCTTCCATTTCTCTTATTAATTTTGGTGCTCGCCTCTGCATTTCTCTAGTGCCATATTCTCCTTCTTTCGAACAGGTGCCCAGACCCCCTTCAATATTGTTAATCAGCAATGTTGCAATTTGCTACTCTAGATCTCCAATCCAAGCCATTTGCTTGCTCCTGTCACAGAAGTATGGACCCTGGAATGGTTCTTCCAAGCATACATACATGTTACAAGATTTGCACTGAGTCAAATGTGCAATCTTACTATCACTCACATTTTCCTAGAAAGAACAAAAACAATAAGCATACATTAATGCATTTTTAAATGGTTATTGAATTGCATTTATATACGAAAAGCTATCTAGTTTGTTTTTGTTGGGTTTTTTAAAACTTATTTTATGTAACTAGTGTGCACCATATATTTATGTGTTTTTTTTAAATTGGATATTTGGAGTTAAAATTTTCTATGACAAATTAGAAGGTTGAATTTGTTTGCATTTGACACACAGATCATGGCACAATCATCAATGCATTCAGCTTCCACCCCTCCTAACTTGAAAAATTCTATCTCCTGGTCATAAACTCCAACGTTAAATGTTCATTGAAGATTGAAGCTATAAATGGATGTTTCTTGCAAAGAAGGTGTCACGAATGCACCCTACTTCAAGAGTGTGCGTGATGTAGTTGTGGTGGTGAAAGGGTTAAAGTTCACTATTTGTCTCCAATAGACTGGACATAATGATTAAATCCCACTTAAAACCATCCACACTTGAGCATAATTATATAAATATTACTATTTTAACGCTGCCTCCACCAAGACAATTTCAACACAGTTTGCAAATAAGAGTCCAAGGGATCTCCAGATCTCTGTACATCACTAAGAATTGCAGGTATCTCATCAGCAGTATTTGAGGCATCACTTTGCATTGCTTGTTGCATATCATAGTCTACCAGGGCTTGTAATAGCTCCTCTTTTGTTTTTCCCTGACAGGGAATAGATCTCTCCTGGCAAAGCTGGTATAGCACTGCCATGGACTGCGCCTGGCACTCCATTTAGTAAATAAGAGATAGCAAAGAACAAATAAAGAAGGGGGGACTGTTGAGGTGTAAATATATTCAGCCTTTGGAAATTCAGACACAATTTCTTTTACAGCATGGATTAACACACAAATCCAGCAACACTAAAATCTGGTACAAAGAAATTTAAAAAATATTTTAGTTATCCCACCGCTATGCCACCATTTTGTCACGAATGCACCCTACTTCAAGAGTGTGCGTGATGTAGTTGTGGGGGTGTAAGGGTTAAAGTTCACTATTTGTCTGCACTGGACCGGAAAAAATGATAAAATCTCACTTAACACCACCCACACTTAAGCATAATAATATAAATATTACTATTTTAATGCTGCCACCACCAAGACAATTTTTAAACGGGGTGCTTCGGCCCCCCAGATAAATCAATAATAAAACCCCACCAAATACAAATTAGCACAATATTCAAGGAATTGCAAAAATACTCATTAGTCTCTTCAGGTAACATGATTCTTTACCAGACAAAGGCAGAACTTAATAAAGAAATATTTATTAAAAAATAGTCACAGTGCATACAAAAATATAGATGACCATCAAAATTATTTACACCATTAACAGATAAAAACAAAAGGGATAAAATAACAGAAAGTCCTAATCACTTACGCTTTTCAAAGTGAAACTTCTGCCCCAGGGGGTCTCTGGTAGGAGAGATGGTGACTCACTTAGAATTAGATTCTGGCCCCTCAAGATATACCCTGTGGGTTCCCACACCTCACCCAAAGGTGGCGTTAAGGCGTATCTATAGAGACACTAAGTGACCACCCCCTTGTGTCCAGACCTACATGAATTCAAATGGAAACATTTGGTTCTATCTTCTCTTATGTACCTGCCACAAAAATAATAATTCCATTTCCGAATTTATTATTTTTCCATTCCATATATATGTCACACACCTGACTTGTGACACATATGGCGGACATCCCAATCCCTTCCCTTATGGTTAAGTTATACCACTCATGTTTGGGCTTGTTTAGAAGATGGCGCTTGTCACAGTCCAAATATAACACAAATTATTATTCTGTGGGTAAATATGAATGTTTTTTTCCTTTGGATATGATATTAGCCATTAACATATAAAAGAGATTGACTCAGATTGACTCATCAATTAAGAGGTACAGACCATATACCTGAAGCCAAATATTCAGGCTTTTCAAGTGTAGAATTTCACACCTTGCATAGCCTTTGATTAATCGCAGGATTCATCCATATGGTAAAACCCTTTTCACATAAAACAAGCAATCCTTGTGAAGGTTGTGCAGTGTGTGTCTGTAGGGGATCTAGTGTGTGTAAAAGATCCATAGTGTCTATATTGGATATACGTTATGTGTAAGGGATGTTCTGTGTGTGTCAGGAATGTACTGTGTGTGAGTGGTGCAATGTGTTTTAGGAGATCCAGTGTTTGTGAGAGGCTGGGTGTGTGTCGGGACCTGTATTGTGTGTGTGTGCAAGGTGTGTGGGGGGGGGGGGACGGGTGAGAGGGTGCAATTTAATAACTAAATAAATATGTCTAAAAAGCTTTGTTTTTGTTTTGTTTTTTTCATTTTATTCATTTTTTTATAAATGGAAAAATAAATGACATATTCTCCCTTCCTTTCTTACCTTTGGCCAGGGAGGGTGCAGGCAGAAATCCCTCTTTTTGTGAGCTTGGGTACTGTTCTGTGCTGGAGCCTTGCCATGGTAATCCACAACAACGCTCCGAACTGCGGAACTCACGTAAGGAATAGTTTGTGCAGAAAGGTGCAGATTGCAGCCTCCCTCCTCCTACCTTATCCAGCCTATCCCCCCACCATCCACGAATATAAGAAGCATGCTCTTCATGGGGCTGCAGGGAAGATCCCTTAAACTCCCCCACCGACCACGGCCCATGGCCATCGCAGTCCACTTGGCATTTGCTCTGTTTGCTCAGTGGCCAGTGCTGGCCTGACTTGCACTTAAATGTCAGTTGCAACAGCTCTGACCATTTTTCTAGTTTACCTAAATCATTTGCCATTTGGCTTATCGCTCCTGGAATATCAACCCTGTTGCAAATTGTGATGGACCGACTGGCACCCTGACTGGGTGCCTCCACCAATAGCTGTTTCCCAGTAGCCTGGAAACTATAAGTACCTCACTGGACACCATAAGCACCGTAGCCCCTTAGCTGCTGCAGCCTGATCTATTATTTTAGTTACGCAATCAAAAAAAAGTGTACAATTAGTTTGACATTATCTCCCTGACATCTCTAATCATGAAATCCATGTAATTTTAGATGTTCAAAAATCCTATCCTTTAACATGGTTTCCATTACTTTCCCCACTACTGAAGTAAGTCATTATACCTTTCCTACAAATTATCACAACATTTGCTAATTTCCAATCTTCTGGGAATACTCCCGTTAACAATGGTTAAAACAAATCTGTTAATGGTCTTGCTAGTACTTCACTAAGTCTTCTAATAACTTTGAGTGAACCGCATCCAGGCCCCATCAACTTATATGTCTTTACTTTAGACACCTGAAATAGAACCACTTCCTCTATAAACTCACATGTAACAAATGACCCAATCGTTTAATTTGTAAATGCTGAACAAAAATATTAATTAAGGCAGTCGCTAGACCTTAATCCTTATCTACATACCTTCCTTCTTTTTGTTTTAGTCTAACTAATCCTTGCTTTACTTTCCTTTTCTCATTTATGTATCCAAAAAATGTTTTATCCCTCATTTTTACTGACTGGGCTACTTTCTCTTCTGCCTGTGCTTTGGAAGCTCTTATAACTTGCTTTGCCTCTTTCTCTTATAGATCTGTCTACCTTTCTCACTTTTGTTTTATAACTGCTATATGCTAACTTAGTTTTTTAGTATTTTGGTCACTTCTGCAGAGAACCACAGTGCTTTACTTAAATTTGTTGTTCTTACTGATAAACCTAACACAATTTTCAGTTGCCTTCTGTTGCCTTCTTT
Organism: Pelobates fuscus; assembly: GCF_036172605.1. Lineage (NCBI taxonomy): Eukaryota > Metazoa > Chordata > Amphibia > Anura > Pelobatidae > Pelobates > Pelobates fuscus. The sequence continues at coordinate 248,858,443 of NC_086320.1, forward strand.
TAAATAAGCCAGTTTCTCCTGGACTCCATTTAAAACACTACAGCTCCTTTATGCATATTCTAATTTTAGAAAAGTCTGTTTTTATAAAATCTAAAACTTTGTGTTTGTGTAATGTGACTCAGTCACGGTGCTCATATTAAACCACACCGACTTGTGATCACTAGATCCTAAACTTTCACCAATGGTAGTATCTGACACCAAATTTCCATTTGTTAATACTAAATCTAGTATGGCCTTCTTTCAAGTTGGCTCTTCAACAACTTATTTTAGCGATAATCTGAGTAGGGAGTTTAGAATATGTATACTCCTGGCCTAAGCAGCTATTTTGGTTTTCCAGTTTACATCAGGAAGATTAAGGTCACCCATGATAATGAATTCCCCCGTCAATGTCATATTAGTTATCTCCTCAACTAGTAGATTATTACAAGTTATATAGTTACATAGCTGAAAAGAGACTTGCGTCCATCAAGTTCAGCCTTCCTCACATAAGCTTTTGCTATTGATCCAAAAGAAGGCAAAACATCCTAGTTTGAAGCACTTCCAATTTTGCAACAAACTAGGAACAAAAACCCTTCTTGACCCCAAAATAGCAGGCAGATGTCCCCTTGGATCAAGCAGCTATTACCCCACTAATTAGATATTATATGCCTGTATGTTATGTTTTTGCAAGTATTTATCCAATTACATTTTAAACATCTGAATGGGCTCTGATAAAACCTTCTCTTCAGGCAGAGAATTCCATATCCTTATTGCTCTTACTGTAAAAAAAAACATTTTCTTTGCCTTAGATGAAATTAAATCTCCTTTCTTCCAGCCTAAATTCTTATTATTATTATTTCATTATTTATATAGCGCCAACAAATTCCGTAGTGCTATGTATAGCACTGTTTATGAATAGATTTCTAGATAATGGTTTGTACTGGCCCAGAAGATATTTGTATAATGTTATCATATCCCCTCTGAAGCGCCGTTTTTCCAAACTAAAGAAATTTAAATGTTTTAACCTTTCTTCGGAACTAAAGTGCTCCATTCTTTTTATCAATGCTCGTCTCTGCACTTTTTCTAGTGCCATGATATCCTTATTTAGAACAGGTGCCCAAAATTTCACAGCATATTCAAGGTGTGGTCTTACCAGCGATTTATAAAGAGGCAAAATTATATTTTCATACAGAGAATGTATGCCCCTATTTATACATGACAAAACATTACTGGCCTTAGCAACTGCAGATTGACATTGCATATTGCTGCCTAATTTGTTGTCTATAACAATTCCCAAATCCTTCTTGTGTGTGGTTATCCCTAATTCACGACTATTTAGGGTGTAAGTTGCTTGTACTTTTTAGGGTGTAAGTTGCTTGTTGCACCCTGAAGTGCATAATTCTTCATTTCTCTTCGTTACATTTCAGCTGCCATTTTAGTGCCCAGTCCCCCAATCTATTCAAATCCCTCTGCAGCAAAGCAATATCCTGCTCACATTTTATAACTTTACAAAGTTTTGTGTCATCTGCAAACACTGAAACATGGCTTCCAATGCCTATTTCAAGATCATTTATAAATATGTTAAATAGAAGTGGTCCCAAAACAGAACCCTGAGGCACACCACTTATGTCCAGCCTGAAAATGTACCATTAATGACAACGGGTTGTACTCTATCCTTAAGCCAATGTTCTACCCAAGAACAAGAATAATCATCTAGACTAATTTCTTTTAGTTTGAAGACTAACCTATTCTGAACCATATCAAATGATTTGGCAAAATCCAAGTAGATCACATCCACTGCAACACCCTTATCTATACTTCTACTTACTTTTTTTGTAGAATGCAATTAGGTTAGTTTGACATGACCTATGCTTCATAAAACCATGCTGATTATTGCTAATAACAAAGTTCTTCCCAATGAATTCCTGAATATTATCTCTTAACAGCCCTTCAAATATTTTCCCAGTCTCAGAAGTTAAGCTCACAGCTCTATAATTTCCAGGCAAGGATTTTGAACCCTTTATAAATATAGGATCAACATCTGCCTTCCTCCACTTCTTTGGTACAATACCTGAAACAAAAGAATCTTGACAAATTAAATACAGAGGTTCACTTATTTCCCCACTTAGCTCATTAAGTACTTGTGGGTGAATACTGTCAGGCCCCAGAGCTTGTCTTGAGTTATCCAATCACAAGCTATCTGCAAGTTTTTTTGCAGCAAACATTTGCATATCTCTTGTCATAGGATCCTCATTAATATATACTGAAGAAAAAGTTATTATCTAACTCTTTTACTTGTCCAAGGGAATACCAAATTCTAACATAACCTAAATTAACTCTATATTTACCCCATTAACTTGTATTCGATTAGGGTTACAAACTTACCTGTAACCGGCACCTGCGCCACTACTCTCCTCAGACGAGGCCCAAACACTCCATGTGGCCGCGCAGCCTGAATAGTATACTCACCTTTGGTGTCGCAAACGGCTCCCTCTGCTGGTTTACAGGTCTACAGCTCCTTAAATAAAATTATTCCCATGACGTGATGCCCTAAAAGGGACCGCGTTGTCTAGGCGACCCCATGTGGGGTCGCAAAGATGACGTGGACCAATGGGTACTCTTCTGAACCTAGTTTAGGCCTGTTCTATCCCTTACTCATTGCCCTATCGTGGTTTCTGTCCTGATACACGTTATTGCCATATATATAAGTCTCTCTTGTTGTATTCCTGTAATTGACCTCGGCTCGTATTTGACTTGGGATTTCTGGTACCCTGAACAGGGATTTGTATTTTGACTTGGGATTTTTGGTATCCTGACCCGGCTTTGTATTTGATTTGTGATTTCTGGTATCCTGACTCGGCTTCATATTTGACTTGTGATTTTCTGGTATCCTGATCTGGATTTGTATATACTCTGTGTATTTCTGTATTCCTCACCTTGGCTTACCCCGACTTTGCTTCTTGATGTTTTAATACATTAAGTTCAGCCATTCAAAGGCTCGATAATACGTCTTTCGGATCCACCTTTTGTGGGTTTTCACTTTCCTGCGTACTGGGGTAAGACTCCCATGACAGTTAGATTTTATGCTATCCTGTACATACAGGACCACCCCTCCCGCTTTCTTGCCTTCTCTGTCTTTTCTTTATAAAGAGTACCCTGGTATTGCTATGTCCGAGTCATTTTTCTCATTATACCATGACTCAGTAACAGCCACTCTTTTGCCTCCCCCCACCCCCCAGTTTAAATACTTCCCAGCAAAACCTCTGAATGGCTCACTGAGATCATTCATTCCATTTTGAGAAAGATGCACACCATCTTTTTTCTACAGTACATTCCTATTCCAAATAAAGCTACCATGAGAAACAAAGCAAAATCCTTGCTCCCGATACCATTTACCAAGCCACAAGTTAAAGTCCCTAATACACACCTGCCAATCAGTTTGAATGTTATACACAGACAGTACTTCAGAGACACAACCTGCCATATGTAATTTGGTTGCTTAATAATTTAAAAATACGTCTCCTGTCTCTGCGAGCAGAAGCACCAGGACGACATCTCACAAAGTCACTATTGTCCAACTCCACACCTCTTATGATAGAATCCCCAAACACACAACTGCTTTCTATCAGGCATCATATTGTCCTTTTTGTCATTGACTGCAGTCTTGCACAGTTTTGACATAAGAGGATGGTGGTTTAAAAAGTGGAACGTAAAACAAATGCGTAACAACTATTACACTGAACTAAGGTGAGATGAAGAATTTAAATCAAACAAATCTTACTTTTTTCAACTTCCTCTATACCTCAGACTACCTCAAAAGTATCTCCAGAATATAGTACACACTTTGAAGCAGCACTTGAGTCAGCAGCCAAGCTCATAACTAGATAATGAAGCAGATTTTCTCACCATCCAAAATTCAGTCACGTATGTTTGTTTTGAAGAGTATACACTGAATGTAGAGTCTGAACCATATACTCTCTTTGTGTTAATCATTAGATGTCCTCTTGGACTTTTGTATGTATATTTTCGTGTGTTTTTATTTTATAAATTTTTAGGATGAGTGGCTTTCAGATGCTAATTGTGCAATTTACATCCAGTGGAAGTGTCATTGCACCCTGCATCTCTCAGGGTTTGAGACACCAACACTATACATTTATATATCATTGATCTCACATATTTACACTGCGTGCAGAATTATTAGGCAAATGAGTATTTTGACCACATCATCCTCTTTATGCATGTTGTCTTACTCCAAGCTGTATAGGCTCGAAAGCCTACTACCAATTAAGCATATTAGGTGATGTGCATCTCTGTAATGAGAAGGGGTGTGGTCTAATGACATCAACACCCTATATCAGGTGTGCATAATTATTAGGCAACCTCCTTTCCTTTGGCAAAATGGGTCAAAAGAAGGACTTGACAGGCTCAGAAAAGTCAAAAATAGTGAGATATCTTGCAGAGGGATGCAGCACTCTTAAAATTGCAAAGCTTCTGAAGCGTGATCATCGAACAATCAAGCGTTTCATTCAAAATAGTCAAAAGGGTCGCAAGAAGCGTGTGGAGAAACCAAGGCGCAAAATAACTGCCCATGAACTGAGAAAAGTCAAGCGTGCAGCTGCCAAGATGCCACTTGCCACCAGTTTGGCCATATTTCAGAGCTGCAACATCACTGGAGTGCCCGAAAGCACAAGGTGTGCAATACTCAGAGACATGGCCAAGGTAAGAAAGGCTGAAAGACGACCACCACTGAACAAGACACACAAGCTGAAACGTCAAGACTGGGCCAAGAAATATCTCAAGACTGATTTTTCTAAGGTTTTATGGACTGATAAAATGAGAGTGAGTCTTGAAGGGCCAGATGGATGGATTGGTAAAGGGCAGAGAGCTACAGTCCGACTCAGACGCCAGCAAGCTGGAGGTGGAGTACTGGTTTGGGCTGGTATCATCAAAGATGAGCTTGTGGGGCCTTTTCGGGTTGAGGATGGAGTAAAGCTCAACTCCCAGTTTCTGGAAGACACCTTCTTCAAGCAGTGGTACAGGAAGAAGTCTGCAATCTTCAAGAAAAACATGATTTTCATGCAGGACAATGCTCCATCACACGCGTCCAAGTACTCCACAGCGTGGCTGGCAAGAAAGGGTATAAAAGAAGAAAATCTAACGACATGGCCTCCTTGTTCACCTGATCTGAACCCCATTGAGAACCTGTGGTCCATCATCAAATGTGAGATTTACAAGGAGGGAAAACAGTACACCTCTCTGAACAGTGTCTGGGAGGCTGTGGTTGCTGCTGCACGCAATGTTGATGGTGAACAGATCAAAACACTGACAGAATCCATGGATGGCAGGCTTTTGAGTGTCCTTGCAAAGAAAGGTGGCTATTAGTGATGTACCGAACTGTCCGCTGGCGAACAGTTCCCGGCGAAATTAGCGTGTTCGCGTTCGCCGCGGCGGGCGGACACATGCGCAGTTCGATCCGCCCCCTATTCGTCATCATTGGGCAAACTTTGACCCTGTGCCTCTCGGTCAGCAGACACATTCCAGCCAATCAGCAGCACTCCCTCCCTTCCACACCCTCCAACCTCCCTCCCAGCATCCATTTTCGATTCATTCGGAAGATGCATGCTTAGTGAGAGGAGGGAAAGTTTAGCTGCTGCTGATTAGATAGGGAAATTGATAGCTAGGCTAGGGTATTCAGTGTCCACTACAATCCTGAAGGACTCATCTGATCTCTGCTGTAAGGACAGCACCCCAAAAAGCCCTTTTTAGGGCTAGAACATCAGGCTGCTTTTTTTTTTTTTCCTGTGTAATGTAATTGCAGGTGCCTGCCTGCCAGCTTCTGTGTGAGGTTCACATTGGATACTGTGCCTACTTGCCCAGTGCCACCACTCATATCTGTTTTAACAATAGGTTAAGCTTTACATTTAAAATAAATATTTTTTTTTCACTGTAATAGAAGAGCAGTTGCCTGCCTGCCAGCTTCTGTGTGAGGTTCACATTGGATACTGTGCCCACTTGCCCAGTGCCACCACTCATATCTGTTTTAACAATTGGTTAAGCTCTAGATTTAAAATAAATATTTTTTTTTCACTGTAATAGAAGAGCAGTGGCCTGCCTGCCAGCTTCTGTGTGAGGTTCACATTGGATACTGTGCCCACTTGCCCAGTGCCACCACTCATATCTGTTTTAACAATTGGTTAAGCTTTAGATTTAAAATAAATACTTTTTTTTCACTGTAATAGAAGAGCAGTTGCCTGCCTGCCAGCTTCTGTGTCAGGTTGGATGCCTTGCCCATTTGCACAGTCAGTGCCACCACTCATATCTGTTTTAACAATTGGTTAAGCTTTAGATTTTAAATAAATAATTTTTTTCACTGTAATAGAAGAGCAGTTGCCTGCCTGCCAGCTTCTGTGTGAGGTTCACATTGGATACTGTGCCCACTTGCCCAGTGCCACCACTCATATCTGTTTTAACAATTGGTTAAGCTTTAGATTTAAAATAAATATATTTTTTTCACTGTAATAGAAGAGCAGTTGCCTGCCTGCCAGCTTCTGTGTCAGGTTGGATGCCTTGCCCATTTGCACAGTCAGTGCCACCACTCATATCTGTTTTAACAATAGCTTAAGCTTTAGATTTTAAAGAAATCATTATTTTTCACTGTAATAGAAGATCAGTTAGTTGTCTGCAAGCATCTGGGTGTCAGGCCTACTTCAGCGTGTGCTCTGCAGACCTGTGCCAGCGTGCTTTGACAGTTGCCAATCATATCTGGTGTCTCTTTAGCGTGCTTTTACAAAGAAAAAAGGTTTCCAGTGTAAGCTAATAGCAGACAGTCAGTGTCCTTCAAGCGGCTCTGTCAGGCCTTCCTTCAGCGTGTGCCCTGCACAACCCTGCCAGCGTGCTTTGACAGTTGCCACTCATATCTTGTGTCTCTATAGCGTGCTTTTACAACCAAAATTTTGTTTCCACTGTAATAGAAGAGCAGTTGCCTGCCTGCCAGCTTCTGTGTGAGGTGCACATTGGATACTGTGCCTACTTGCCCAGTGCCACCACTCATATCTGTTTTAACAATTGGTTAAGCTTTACATTTAAAGTAAATTTTTTTTTTTCACTGTAATAGAAGAGCAGTTTCCTGCCTGCCAGCTTCTGTGTCAGGTTGGATGCCTTGCCCATTTGCACAGTCAGTGCCACCACTCATATCTGTTTTAACAATAGCTTAAGCTTTAGATTTTAAAGAAATAATTTTTTTTCACTGTAATAGAAGATCAGTTAGTTGTCTGCAAGCGTCTGGGTGTCAGGCCTACTTCAGCGTGTGCTCTGTAGACCTGTTCCAGCGTGCTTTGACAGTTGCCAATCATATTTGGTGTCTCTATAGCGTGCTTTTAAAACCAAAATTTGTTTTTCACTGTTATAGATTGAATAGCAGTTACTTGTCTTCAAGCGGCTCTGTCAGTCCTTCCTTCAGCGTGTGCTCTGCAGAACTGTTCCAGTGCACATTGCCAATCATATCTGGTCTCACAGTAGCTTGCACGCATAGTACCACTAATCCCCCAAAAAATGACGGGCAGAGGCAGGCCACCCCGCAGGGGCCGTCGTGGTCGTGGTGCTGTGATTCCCTTTTGCCCTAGAATAATGCCCAGTTTTCAGAAGCCACGTACCCTGAACTTGAAAAGTTCTGAGGACTTAGTTGACTGGCTAACACAGGACACCCAATCTTGTACAGCCTCCGCTCGGAACCTTGACGCACCATCCTCCTCCAGCTTAGCTTCAGGCACCTCTCAAGATACCACTCACCCGCCTGCCGCCACCACCAAAACTAGCACCACAGCCGCTTTACTTGGTATGTCAGAGGAGTTATTCACACACCCGTTTGAAGAAATGAGTGATGCGCAACCAGGGGAGGGCTGGCAGCGTTAGGCCTGGGGGGCAAATCCAGTCAAGTGGCCCATTGCACCAAGAGGAGAGTAAAAACACCAGTCACCTAAACAGACACTGAATGACAGGCACACACACAGTTGCTGATTTGGCACACACTAAAAACACACACTCACTGACAGGCACACAGACCACACACAAAGACACACTGTTACAGGCATACTGACTAAGACAGACAGACATACTGGGGCACACACACACAGACATACTGGCGCGCACACACACAGACATACTGACACACACATACACCCAAACTTTACACTTTTAAAACTAGTAGACAGGGGCTGAGTAAAGAGACAGGGCTGTAGTGAGGGGACAGGGGCTGTAGTGGAGGGTATACGCTGTAATTGGGGGTTTAGGAAATGTTGGGGGGGGATAGAGGCTGAAGTAGGTTGAAGGCTACAATTTGGGAAAGGGGCTGTGGTGTGGGTGATATGGGTTGCAATTGGGGGAGAGGAGCTGTAGTTATGGGGCTGTAGTGGGGGGCATGGGGCTGAGGAAGGGGACAGGAGCTGAGAGGGGGAAAGGAGCAGGGAAAGGGTGGGATAGGGGCTGAGAGGGTATAGGGGCTGAGGAAAGGGACAGGGGAGGGGCAAAAGAGGACAGTTGCTGAGGAAGGGTGACAGTGGCTGAGGAAGGGGGCAGGGGTTGAGGAAGGGGGCGGGGCCTGAGGAAGGGGACAGGGCTGAAGAAAGGTAATGGGACAGAGGCTGAGCAAGGGGACAAGGGCTGAGGAGGGGACAGGGGACAGGAGGGAGGACAGGTGCTGACTAAGGGGACAGGGGCTGTGGAGAGGGGACGGGCTGAAAAAGGGGACATGGGCTAAGGTAGGGGACAGGGGCTGACTAAAGGGACAGGGGCTGAGGAGGGGGGACAGGGGCTGACTAAGGGGACAGGGCTGAGGAGGGGGGCAGGGGCTTACTAAGGGGACAGGACTGAGGAAGGGTGACAGGGGCTGAGGTAGGGGACAGGGGCTGAGGAGGGGACAGAGCCTGACTAAGGGGACAGGGCTGAGGAAGGATGACAGGGAATGACTGAGGGGACAGGGCTGATGAGGGGGGACCGGGGCTGAGGAGGGGAATAAAAAACAGGCTAAAGTGTATTTCCCCGCTCCCTGAGTCTTACCATAGGCCAGGGAGGGGTGGGCAGGAGCAGGAGCAGCAACCAGCATACAGCAGCCAGCAGTCAGTGGAGTCGGCCGGCCTCTCCTGATGATGGGGCGTGACTTCCTTTGCTCTTCTCCCAGACTCCCCAGGAGGAGGGGGTGTGACTTCCTTTGCTCTTCTCCCAGACTCCCCAGCGGTCCTGGGAGAAGAGCAGTGAAAGTCATGCCCCCTACTCCTGACATCATCAGGAGAGGCCAGCCGACCTCACTGACTGCAGGGAGAGAGATAAGTTGAAAAATTTGAGTCCTCAGCCAGAGGCAGGGGATTCAGATTTTTCAAATTTTTGCTGGATGCGGACGGCCCTGGGTTTAGAGCGGCCTGGGGGGCAATTGCCTCCCTGCCCCCCTTCCCAGCCCGCCCCTGTGCGCAACCATTATTGCTAGAGGATGTAGATAACAGGGATATGTCTCAGGCAGGCAGCATTAAACACATGGAGGTACGGTGTGATGATGATGATGTTGTACCCGCTGCTGCTTCCTTTTCTGAGTTGTCAGATACAAGCGAAGCGGTTGATGATGACGATGCGTCCATGGATGTCACGTGGGTGCCCGCTCGGCAAGAAGAAGAACAGGGCGAAAGTTCAGATGGGGAGACAGAGAGGAGGAGGAGGAGACCAGTTGGAAGCAGGGGGTCGTCGCAAGGAGCTAGTGGCACAGTCAGACAGCATGCATCGGCACCCGGGGTCAGCCCGACAGCACGCCAATCAACGCATGCTGTGTCCACCACCAGAATGCCGTCATTGCAGAGCTCAGCAGTGTGGCATTTTTTGTGTGTGTCTGCCTCTGACAACAGCGATGCCATTTGCACCCTGTGCCAAAGGAAACTGAGTCGTGGGAGGTCCAACACCCACCTAGGTACAACTGCTTTGCGTAGGCACATGATCTCACATCACAAACGCCTATGGGATCAACACATGAGTACAAGCAGCACGCCTACTCTAAGCCGCCATCCTCCTCCTGGTCCAGCATCTTCAGCCACGTCAACCACTGCTGTCCTTCTTGCCCCCTCTCAACCATCCGCCACTCCGTCTCCCGCCTTGAGCAGTTCCCGCTCATCTGCCCACAGTCATGTGTCTGTCAAGGACATGTTTGAGCGTAAGAAGCCAATGTCAGACAGTCACCCCCTTGCCCAGCGTCTGACAGCTGGCTTGTCCGAACTATTAGCCCGCCAGCTTTTACCATACAATCTGGTTGAGTCTGAGGCGTTCAAAAAATTTGTAGCTATTGGGACACCGCAGTGGAAGGTACCCGGCCGGAATTTCTTTTCACAAAAGGCAATCCCCAACTTGTACTCGATTGTGCAAAAGGAAGTCATGGCATGTCTGGCACACAGTGTTGGGGCAAGGGTCCATCTGACCACTGATACCTGGTCTGCAAAGCATGGTCAGGGCAGGTATATCACCTACACTGCGCATTGGGTAAACCTGCTGACGGCTGACAAGCAAGGAATGCGTGGCATTGCAGAGGAGTTGGTGACACCGCCACGAATTGCAGGCAGTCCTGCTGCCACCTCCTCTACTCCTCCTACTCCATCCTCTTCCATAACCTCCTCGGCTGAGTCCTCTTGTGCCGCTGCTTCTTTCTCCACATCAACGGCACCCCCCCAGCTCCCCAGGTACTATTCCACATCCCGGATACGGCAGTGTCACGCCGTCTTGGGTTTGACTTGCTTGAAAGCAGAGAGTCACACCGGACAAGCACTCCTGTCCGCCCTGAATGCACAGGTGGAAAAGTGGCTGACTCCGCAGCAACTGGATATCGGCAAAGTGGTGTGTGACAACGGAAAATTTTTTATAGCGGCATTGAAGTTGGGCAAGTTGACACATGTGCCGTGCATGGCACATGTGTGTAATCTGATCGTACAACGCTTTGTGCATAAGTACACAGGCTTACAGGACGTCCTGAAGCAGGCCAGGAAGGTGTGTGGCCATTTCAGGCGTTCCTACACGGCCATGGCTCACTTTGCCGATATCCAGCGGCGAAACAACATGCCAGTGAGGCGCTTGATTTGCGACAGCCCTACACGTTGGAATTCAACACTCCTAATGTTCGACCGCCTGCTCCAACAAGAAAAATTAAGATTTCTTGCACAGGGCGCCCAAAGGCCTAAGGCTGGCCCTGCGCATGGGTCAGTGGCTCTGCACCAGACTTCCCTCCAATTGATCAAAGTTAAAGGATTTCAAGTGGACTGATTACAATTACAGGGCCTCTAAAGAGTCCTGTATTGTTATTTGTCGTCACTACCTTCCCGCGTCGGGAGTGGGTCATTTGCGCCCCTGCTGCCTTCTTTGCATGTGGTAGCTGTTTGTCAGGGATTTGTCAATCCATATCTGCCAAGTGACCCTATGTAGGGGTAACAGTCCCTATTCTGCTCTGTGTCAGTGTGTATCATGGTCTCTGTGGACAGGGAACAGTCTCTATTCTGCTCTGTGTCAGTGTGTATCAGGGGTTTTGAGGACAGGTGTCAATCCATATCTGCCAAGTGACCCTATGTAGGGGGAACAGTCCCTATTCTGCTCTGTGTCAGTGTGTATCATGGTCTCTGTGGACGGTGAACAGTCTCTATTCTGCTCTGTGTCAGTGTGTATCATGGTCTCTGTGGACAGGGAACAGTCTCCATTCTGCTCTGTGTCAGTGTGTATCAGGGGCTTTGAGGACAGGTGTCAATCCATATCTGCCAAGTGACCCTATGTATATCTGCTGTCAGTACACAGGAAAAGTTTAAATATTTCTTGTTCTACGTTCTCTGCAACTCCACGCACCGACTCATTCAATACGTGAAGATCTGGGGTTTCTCTGACTCTCCTCAGTAGTGTATCAAACAGAGTCTGCACTGTGGTAACACGGACATCTTCAGGACATAACTCAACTATTTGCAGATAGGCAGTCTGCAGCTTCTCTTTTTCACCTGTTCTCTTCTTTCTCTTATGCGTATTCTTGTCTATATGCAGGTGGTCTCTTGCCTTTCTTTTAACCAATTCGTTCCTTCCATATGGTTTCAAAAGATCTCTGGCATCATTACTTTCAACGCAAATAACGTCATCATAGTTAGTCTCCTCATTATTCACCGGGAAGAGAGTGTTTGCACTGACTACCCACAGCATGCTCTTGCCATTGCCTACTCCACCTTCAACGACAGGGTGCAAGTCCCAAGGAGAAGGATCATTCACTTTATTATCTGTCTTTATTTCACAAGTAGTGCCTGGAACATCCTCATGGGTCACAAGATGTAAATCTGGACTAATGTCAACCCCAGGGTCTGGAAAATCATCAATTTGAAATTTTTCGAATAATCCCAGTGGGCTGCCACATTCTTCCTCCTCTGATGGTATTAAAGTTTGCAGAGATTCACTATGGGGTGGTGTCAAGCATTTTGGAGAACAATTAAGCATCTCCATCCCAATACGTTTCAGATGTCCTATCAGCTCTTCCACCCTATGCGATACTATGGGCAGGCTACCCGTGACGTCATTACTCACGGCCCTATTTCACGCGGACACTCTGTGTCAGTGTGTATCATGGTGTCTGTGGACAGGGAACAGTCTCTATTCTGCTCTGTGTCAGTGTGTATCATGGTCTCTGTGGACGGTGAACAGTCTCTATTCTGCTCTGTGTCAGTGTGTACCAGGGGTTTTGAGGACAGGTGTCAATCCATATCTGCCAAGTGACCCTATGTAGGGGGAACAGTCTCTATTCTGCTCTGTGTCAGTGTGTATCAGGGATCATTAGGATAGGTGTCAATCCATATCTGCCAAGTGACCCTATGTAGGGGGAACAGTCCCTATTCTGCTCTGTGTCAGTGTGTATCAGGGGTTTTGAGGACAGGTGTCAATCCATATCTGCCAAGTGACCCTATGTAGGGGGAACAGTCCCTATTCTGCTCTGTGTCAGTGTGTATCAGGGGTTTTGAGGACAGGTGTCAATCCATATCTGCCAAGTGACCCTATGTAGGGGGAACAGTCTCTATTCTGCTCTGTGTCAGTGTGTATCAGGGGTTTTGAGGACAGGTGTCAATCCATATCTGCCAAGTGACCCTATGTAGGGGGAACAGTCTCTATTCTGCTCTGTGTCAGTGTGTATCAGGGGTTTTGAGGACAGGTGTCAATCCATATCTGCCAAGTGACCCTATGTAGGGGGAACAGTCTCTATTCTGCTCTGTGTCAGTGTGTATCAGGGGTTTTGAGGACAGGTGTCAATCCATATCTGCCAAGTGACCCTATGTAGGGGGAACAGTCTCTATTCTGCTCTGTGTCAGTGTGTATCAGGGGTTTTGAGGACAGGTGTCAATCCATATCTGCCAAGTGACCCTATGTAGGGGGAACAGTCTCTATTCTGCTCTGTGTCAGTGTGTATCAGGGGTTTTGAGGACAGGTGTCAGTCCATATCTGCCAAGTGACCCTATGTAGGGGGAACAGTCTCTATTCTGCTCTGTGTCAGTGTGTATCAGGGATCATTAGGATAGGTGTCAATCCATATCTGCCAAGTGACCCTATGTAGGGGGAACAGTCCCTATTCTGCTCTGTGTCAGTGTGTATCAGGGGTTTTGAGGACAGGTGTCAATCCATATCTGCCAAGTGACCCTATGTAGGGGGAACAGTCTCTATTCTGCTCTGTGTCAGTGTGTATCAGGGCTGGGCTTTGAGGACAGGTGTCAATGTTAGGTGATTTCTGCCCTTTATGGATTAAAAGCAGACTCTGCATCAACTGTGCAATTTTCCATGGGAGTTTTGCCATGGATCCCCCTCTGGCATGCCACAGTCCAGGTGTTAGTCCCCTTGAAACAACTTTTCCATCACTATTGTGGCCAGAAAGAGTCCCTGTTGTTTTTAAAATTCGCCTGCCCATTGAAGTCAATTTCGGGTTCGCGACAACACTAGTGGCTATCTTGGTCACTGATTTGTTTTTGTTATGTTTTTGAATGTCAGAAATGTATATTTGTGAATGTTGAGATGTTATATTGGTTTCACTGGTAAAAATAAATAATTGAAATGGGTATATATTTGTTTTTTGTTAAGTTGCCTAATAATTATGCACAGTAATAGTCACCTGCACACACAGATATCCCCCTAAAATAGCTATAACTAAAAACAAACTAAAAACTACTTCCAGAAATATTCAGCTTTGATATTAATGAGTTTTTTGGGTTCATTGAGAACATGGTTGTTGTTCAATAATAAAATTAATCCTCAAAAATACAACTTGCCTAATAATTCTGCACTCCCTGTATTTATTTATTTTACTTTATTTTATTCTATCCTTTCCACTCTCTACCATCTCTATTCTGGTGTTTAGTAGTGATATTTTTAATTCATCCATTCCCTACTAATATTTCTTACCCTGTATTCCTTAAAGGCACATTACCCTATTTACTTTCATTCTTATTTTTATCTTGATTTTCCATTTCTAATTTATATGTGTGTCTATTCTCCATGTGCAATATTTACCCCACTTCTACCTCTACTCTGAGGTCTATCAGTCACATTCTCCATTCATCTATTTTGTAAACTTCTATTTTCTATCTTTATTTTATTTTATTTTTCTTAAAGGCACAGTACTCAATTTATTTAATCTTATACACTTCCATTATCTTATCAAGCCATCATCACTAGTTAGCTCCTGGTGTTTATACACTATCTTTTAGAGTGTTGTTCTTTTATTAATAAGCAAAGGTAGCCTTCTGGAAGACCACACTAAGACTCCTGCACAGCATCATTTATATTTAATTTAACCACCCTGTACATTTATTCTATTTTATATATCCTGTGTGCATTGTATAGTTTCTTGCCTTTATGTCTTGTATGTCATGCTAAAGTGTAGTTTTGCTAGCCCTGTATGTAATTGTTTTAATTACCTATATGCATTCCTCTATTTCCCCTCTGATTTTTGACTGATCTCTGACCGCTCCCTTCTTTTATTGATATGTTTGTTTTTATTTGAATAACTGTTATGTATTGGGGTGTTATGCAGTCCACCTTCCAGTAGATGGCAGCATAGTGAAGTTATGCACTTGTTCTGTTGTGTTAGTCTATCTTGTGTTATGTTATTATGTGTGTGTGCTGAAGTAAAGAGAAGTTCTAGTTTACTACAATGTCTGAGAGCCATTTGTGAATATATAACATGCTAATACACTAAACTGGCAACGAGGTTGGGATCTCAGTAAATGGACACTGCAGAATATATATAGAGGAAATAAAATCACCCTGAGTGAGGAAGTAACACTTTTCTTTTGGAATTCTATTATCTACAAAAAATCTCCAGCATGGCCTCTCTGGGACACATGGAGGAATTTGATCTGGCTAATCCAGCCTCATGGGACTCATATGCTGACAGGTTAGTGTTTTTCCTGGAAGCTAATAAGGTGGTTGATGCTATTCAGAAGAGAGCTGTGTTACTGAGTGTTATTGGATCCAAGACTTTTGATATTGTCCGCTCACTGATATCACCTGCTAAACCACAAGACTACTCATTTGAATAAATACTGGCACTGTTAAAAAATTTAGCACCCACCCCATCTGAAACAGTGAGGCGTTTCCATTTCAATAGACAAAATCAGAAACCAGGTGAAAGCATTGCAGCATACATTGCAGAAGTGTGCAGGCTTTGATTTAGATCAAAGCAAACTTTGATTAATTGTCTATCTACTCCTTCCAAATTGATTAATTAATGCGCTTTCCCTAGAAGTAATTCACACCGGACACATTGCAGGTTTATGAAGAACTTCAGAGTGGCCTTTATTGCAGGGGGTGCTATTCCCTTTTAAAGCAGAAATATGTCATGTACAGAGTCACCGTTAACATACAGTATACATTCATCAATTGGTTAACAGTCTAAGGGGTCTTGTCTAAACCCACCTTACTGGGCGTGACCCCAGCATCATCACATTACATTTCTTTGTATCCCAGCCCCATTCCAGCTCCATTTTACTACACGTGGCATGTTTTTATAGAGCTTTTAGTTGCACAAAGGAAGTGGGGGAGGAGTTAGTAAAGGAAACGGTTCCTTTAACACAGGAATTTGTTACATGAGGCTTGCTCGATGGGAAGGGGGGAGGGTTGCAGGATGGGAGGAATTTGCAGAGGAAATAGTTACTGAGCACACAGAGGGGGGAAGGGAAGCTTTTACTCTAGCAGCCAGTTTTACACAGTGAACACAGATACACAGAATAAATAGACATTTTATCCATAACAGCTTTCTGAAAATTGCAATTTTGGTGCCAGCTTAGAATCCTTGTTAAGGGACAGGCTTGTGTGTGGGGTGCAAGATGAAGCGCAGTGCTTCATCTTGCACCCCACACACAAGCCTGTCCCTTAACAAGGATTCTAAGCTGGCACCAAAATTGCAATTTTCAGAAAGCTGTTATGGATAAAATGTCTATTTATTCTGGAGCAGGAGACTGCTTGCAAGACAGAATTTAACTATTATTATTGCACTAGAGGAAGCGCTCGCAAATGAGGCTGCATATGTCCATTCAAAAGAGATACAATCCTCCTCCAGCAAAGAGAACTCACCTGAAATAAATCTAGTAAAGAAGACTGATGTTAAATCAAGAGACTTTTCACCACGCACTGATGTCATAGTTCCATTTAAAGGAACTTGTTATAGTTGCGGTGGAAAACACAGGCGTAATACATGTCATTTTCGAAATGCAGTTTGCCACACATGTAAACGTACAGGTCACATACAGACAGTTTGCCAAAGACATGCCAGTGGAATTCAAACCAAATATAAGAATGTGAATAAAATACAAACCACAGCGCACTCTTTTAATACTCCTCATACCGTTTCAGATAGTGAAATGACTGCAGGTGTTTACTCAAATGACTATGTGAATAAAGTGGAAAATTTGCCATCAGGACTGAAGATTTACACTGAAATTGTGCTGCAAGATGTTCTGTGCAAAATGGAAGTAGATTCTGGGTGCGCATATTCTTTTATTTCAGAAGAGATATTTACATTGTTATGGCCTCATAATTCTCCTTCAATAGTACCATGTGATATTCATCTGGTGGACTACAACAAACAGGCTGTGGATGTTAAAGGGGCTTGTTTTATACCAGTAAAATATGGTAAATTCAGAGGACACTTACGTTTAATAATAACTAAAGGACAAATAGCAAGTTTGCTAGGTAGAGAGTGGTTTGAACCCTTAGGAATTGCATTAACTGGAGTTAATAATGTATCCACAGATATTCTACAGAATGTGATTGATACATTTAGTGCAGTTTTTGAAGAAGGTCTTGGCATGTTTAAAGGCCCTCCTGTTTCTTTTGTATTAGATTCAACAGTACCCCCAATTCGTATGAAGCCTCGCAAAATTGCATTCGCTCTCAGACCAAAAATAGATGCTGGTATTACACGTCTTGTGGCACAAGGTATACTTGAACCCGTAACACACCCAAAGTGGTGTACACCTATAGTTCCGGTGATAAAACCAAATGGGGATATCAGAATCTGTGCTGACTACAAATGTTCAATCAACAAAGCGTTGCAAGAGCATCCCTATCAAATTCCAGCTGTTAATCAAATTCTTACTACTTTGGCAAAAGGAAAAGTATTTGCCAAGGTGGATATGGCTTAAGCCTATCTGTGGATGATGAGGCTGCTGATGCACAAATGATAATAACACACAAAGGAGCTTTCCAAGCAAGACGTTTGCAGTTTGGAGATTCCATTGCTCCTGGTATATTCCAGAATTTAATGGAGGACCTCTTATCTGGACTTCCAGGTGTAGTGCCTTATTTTGATGACGTTCTTATTGGAGCAGATTCTATACAGTCATTGGCTGCACAGCTACAACTTGTTTTACAACGTTTTCTTGATGCTGGTCTAAAACTTAAAAAAGAAAAGTGTGTTTTTGGTGTAAGCAGCGTGGATTTCCTTGGTTACCGAGTTGATGCACAGGGCATTCATCCAACTGATTCCAAGGTTGAAGCTATCCATAGAGCTCCGGTTCCAACAAACAAACAAGAACTGCAGGCTTTCCTAGGGTTGCTTAATTTTTACCATTCTTTTCTGCCTGATAAAGCCACTGTTGCTGAACCTCTGCAACGTCTTCTAGATAAAGATGCTCCATGGAAGTGGACAGATTTTTTTTTAGTTGTTGACTCCTTTTCAAAATGGTTAGACGTTCCAGTTACATCTGCTACCTCAGTCACAGTCATAAAGGAGGCTGTTTGCTACACATGGGTTGCCAGATACAATTGTGTCTGATAATGGAACACAATTTACCTCATCAGAATTCAAAATTATCATGGCAAGTAATCTTATTCAACATCTTACGATTGCACCATTTCACCCATCATCAAATGGTCAAGCTGAGCGTATGGTTCAGACTACCAAAGACTCATAGAGAATTATTGAAGGAAATTGGAATCATAGACTTGCAAATTTCCTTCTACAACAACATGTGACACCATGCTCAAGCACTGGTAGTAGTCCAGCAGAGCTCCTTATGAACCGGCGTCTTAAAACTTGTCTGGATCGTTTACATCCTGATTTGACATCTGAGTTACAAGAGAAGCAAGAATTGCAATTCAATAAGAACTATAATGCTTCCACTGTGAGAGTATTTGCACCTAACAGTGCTGTCTATGTCAGGAATTATGTTTCTGGTCCTAAATGGATACCTGCAAAAGTACTTGTGGCCCCAGGACCTTTGTCATACAAAGTTCAAATTCCTGATGGTAGAATATACGAAGGCATGTCGATCAGATCCGGGAACGGAGTGATGAGATTGTGCCTGCTGTCGGTCCCAGTCATACCGCGTTTTCTGTGATACCAGATTATGTCGAACCACTGGGTGATACAGGTGTCAGTTATCCAGGAGTTGTTGTTGCAGAACCAGTTCCTTGCGGTCCATCTGAGAAAGCACAGGAAGAAGGGATGGGCACAACTGAAGGTCCAGGTGAAGCAGCTCAAAACATGGTTTTGGGGTGCCCAAGAAGAAATATTCACCCTCCCAGTTATCTCAAAGACTTTGAGGTCTGGGGGGAGGAGTGTTATGTATTGGGGTGCAATGCAGTCCACCTTCCAGTAGATGGCAGCATAGTGAAGTTATGCACTTGTTTTGTTGTGTTAGTCTCTCTTGTGTTATGTTATTATGTGTGTGTACTGAAGTAAAGAGAAGTTCTATTTTACTACAATGTCTGAGAGCCATGTGTGAATATATAACATGCTAATACACTAAAATAACCATCCCTTCATCTCTGTGCCTAGATACATATGCCCCTCCCTCAGCTTTATTGCAAGCCTATCTGACCCTCGCATACCTTCTAAACTCCCTACTGGGATTGTCTCTAAAACAAGTCATTGAGGAGCCCACTCGTAAAGAGGCCATACTAGATTTAGTGTAGGTGAAAGTTTAAGATCCAGCGATCACCAGTCCGTGTGGTTTAATATAAGAACAGTGACTGAGTCACACCACACAAAAACGAACGTTTTAGACTTTAAAAAAACAGAATATGTGTAAACGAGTCATTATCAGACTGGAGCAATTTAAATGGAGTCCAAGAGAAATGGGATCATTTAAAAGTTGCTCTGCCGAAGGCAACAGAAAATTGCATTAGGCTTGTTAGTAAAAGCAAAAATTCAAGAAACCACTGTGGTACTCCGCAGATGTGGCCAAAATAGTAAAAAACAAAAAGTTAGCATTTAGTAATTATAAAAAAAACAGAATGAAGAAGACAAAATGATCTATAAGATTAGGCAGAAAGAGGCTAAGCAAGTTATAAGAGCTTCCAAAACACACACAGAAGAGAAAATAGCACAGTCAGTAAAAACGGGACAATAAATTTTTTAGATACATAAATGAGAAAAGGAAAGCAAAACAAGCATTAGTTAGGTTAAAAACAAAAGGAAGGCATGTAGAAAAGGATAAAGGTCTAGCTGACTGCCTCAATGAATATTTTTGTTATACAACTATAGGCCAGTACGCCTTACTTCAGTAGTGGGGAAAGTAATGGAGACTGTGACGAGACCAATCTCGCCACATTGCATTGGAGAAGCCTGGTTGCCCGCCTGCTGCCTTTGGACTATGGACCAGACTTTATGTGAATATGTTAACCCAGATAGCTATGCCATGGAGCCCATTCGTGTAGTTAAAGACTTCGGCTCCATGGCAATTGAACTGTGTGAATAGGATCTGAGCGCTATTCGGTAGTTTTGTGCGCTCAGATCCCAGTTATCTGGGGATATGTGACATGTCTGTGTGTTATGTGTAAAAGGTGACTTGATGTATTTTAAAGTTTTTTTACTGTCTTTGTGTCCCCATGTGCATAATGGAGTCTGGTCTCTGTCCTGGGAGGTAATTGGATTACTTCTCCATTATCTCCAGGATAGAAGACTCTGAAACCAGTTTGAGCCAGATAGCCATGTGCCAGCAAGGGCCCAAAAGATACTATACTAACTTTTGAACCCCTGGTCTGATTTATGCCATTTTTTTAATATGTTGTTCCCCTGAATGGATTGATTGTGAATATGTAATTTGTATGTGAATGTGATGTATGGTTTTAGAGTTATGAAAGTTGGGTAAAAAGTATGTTTTAACTGTATGTATAATTGAGTTTCCTCTCAGGATAAGGGGAGGGAATATGTGGGATGTAACTGATGTGTGAGTGGTTGTTTTATACCTCCCTGTGGGCGGACCTGTATTTGTAACAACTGAAATAAAAACCAGGCTGGGTGTGCCAGCACCTCAGACCACTGCTTAACCCTCAACACGGAGCCTTGTCTCGTTCTTGGGGGGATTCACTGTATGCTGATAGAGACTGATTGCAAGGAGTGTAAGCCGCTTGGGAGCATTTCCTGTTCGTCTGCTAGCAGCTATTTGTGAAGTTCCAGTTCGGGAGTTTGGAGTGCTACCTTATTCCCTTGTATGCAGTTCGGGAGTTTGGTGCATTCACTTTTATCCAATTCGTGAGTTTTGGTGATTCTACAGTAGCTGTGCCTTTCTTTGAAAAGGGGATTATCGCCTAAACGATTTTAACCCCTTGTCTGCTGAAAAAGGTCCGTTACAGAAACCATGTTAAAGGATAGGATTGTTGAACATCTAAAAACACATGGATTTCAAGATCAGAGACAACATGGGTTTACTTCAGGGAGATCATGCCAAACTAATCTTATTGATTCTTTTGATTAAGTAACTAAAATAATAGACCAGGGTGGTGCAGTAGACATTGCTTACCTAGATTTCAGTAAGGCTTTTGACACTGTTGCACATAGAAGGCTTATCAATAAACTGCAATATTTAAGTTTGGATTCCAATGTTGTTGAATGGGTAAGGCAGTGGCTGAGTGACAGGCAACAGAGGGTTGTAGTCAATGGATTATATTTGAAACTTGGACTTGTCATCAGTGGGGTACCTCAGGGATCTGTACTTGGACCCATTCTCTTTAATATTTTTATTAGTAAAATTGCAGAAGGTCTTGATGGTAAGGTATGTATTTTTGCTGATGATACTAAGATATGTAACAGGGTTGATGTTCCAGGAGGCATAAGCCAAATGGCAAATGATTTAGGTAAACTAGAAAAATGGTCAGAGTTGTGGCAACTGACATTTAATGTGGATAAGTGCAAGATAATGCATCTTGGACGTAAAAACCTAAGGGCAGAGTACATAATATTTGATAGAGTCCTAACCTCAACATCTGAGGAAAGGGATTTAGGGGTGATTATTTCTGATGACTTAAAGGTAGGAAGACAATGTAATAGAGCAGCAGGAAATGCTAGCAGAATGATTGGTTGTATAGGGAGAGGCATTAGCAGTAGAAAAATTGAAGTGCTCATGCCATTGTACAGTGGTGAGACCTCACTTGGAGTCTTGTACGCAGTACTGGAGACCGTATCTTCAGAAGGACATTGATACCTTAGAGAGAGTTCAGAGAAGGGCTACTAAACTGGTTCATGGATTGAAGGATAAAATTTACCAGGAAAGGTTAAAGGATCTGTATAGCTTGGAGAAAAGACGAGACAGGGGGGATATGATAGAAACATTTAAATATATAAAGGGAATCAACACAGTAAAAGAGAAGACCATATTTAAAAGAAGAAAAAAATACCACAACAAGAGGACATAATCTTAAATTAGAGGGGCAAAGGTTTAAACATAATATCAGGAAGTATTACTTTACTGAGAGGGTAGTGGATGCATGGAATAGCCTTCCAGCTGAAGTGGTAGAGGTTAACACAGTAAAGGAGTTTAAGCATACGTGGGATAGGCATAAGACTATTCTAATTATAAGATAAGGTGTTTAGAAAATTGGGCAAACTAGATGGGCCGAATGGTTCTTATCTGCCGTCGCATTCTATGTTTCTATGTTTCTCCAATGTCTTGACCTAGAGCATTTCTCCACTAATCTACAAACTCTTCTTTTATCTATCTCAAACCTCACCTGTCCTATGTATGCAAACAAACAAAATATGTGAACACAACCCCAGTGAAAACAGTGATAGTATACAAATAATGGAGCTTCCCTGTATAAGGTGAAGTATCCGGAAAAGATCCCCAAAGACTTCCTCTTGTCTTCAGCATACATACAAAATAGAGTAGGGGATTATCTGCTAAACACAGATCAAAAGGAAAAACATAGCGTTTAACTGTGTGAGAGTAAATGAGGATATATAGTTAACAATTGGCCACTCACAAATTTTCAGATGTAAAAAAGCCTTGAGTGTAATCTTTTTCTTCCAAGTTTTCTGTATTCATCCTCACACCCCCATCAGTAGTTTAGAGATATTTGCTCAAAGGAGAAAATATATATGGAAAAATAAGGTGCAATTCCAGAGTGTAGTAAAAAAAAAGATTTAATAACATACATGTAATAAAAAAGATTTTATAGATATACATGTAAGTTATTAAATCTTTTTTTTTTACTACACTCTGGAATTGCACCTTATTTTTCCATATATATTTTCTCCTTTGAGCAAATATCTCTAAACTACTGATGGGAGTGTGAGGATGAATACAGAAAACTTGGAAGAAAAAGATTACACTCAAGGCTTTTTTACATCTGAAAATTTGTGAGTGGCCAATTGTTAACTATATATCCTCATTTACTCTCACACAGTTAAACGCTATGTTTTTCCTTTTGATCTGTGCTCACCTGTCCTATCTCTGCAAACTCCACCCTCTCCTCTCAACTAGACATTATGGCACCTCCTACATTTAAACTCAGCAAGCGCCCCCAACAACAACCGTGGCACACTAAGATGACTCAATACCGCCAAAAATGCTCCAGAACTGCTGAACGCTGTGCGTCTGACTTTCTCCACTATAAATTTAGGCTGCTCTCTTTCCTCTGCAAAAGTAAATTACTTAAATACCCACATTACCACACTCTCTCGCGAACCCAAACGACTATTTCACACATTTAACTCTCTTATTTGCCCTGTTGTTCCTCCTCCACCTTCTAACTTGACCGCCTCAGACTTTGCAACTCTGACAAGACTGACAAGATCTCTACAATCAGGGAAGAGATCTCTCATCTTCCCCTTACAATACTTACCCTAACCTCACTCCCTCTACTGTTCTATGTTTATTCGCACCTGCTACAGTGGAAGAGGATTCTGCTCTGCTCCAGTCCTCCCACCCCACCACCTGCTGCTTAGATCCAATTCCCTCGCATCTCATCCGTACTCTGTTTTCTTCTCTTTCTCTACCTCTCACTAAAAATTCTCAATCTCTCGCTCTTCTCTGGCATATTTCCATCGCCTTTCAAACATGCAACTATAACCCCAATTCCAAAGAAGCCCAACCTTGACCCTAACTCCTAATCCAACTACCATCCTATCTCGCTACTGCCTTTTGCATCCAATATCCTTGAAAGAGTTGTGTATGAGAGATTGACATACTTCCTCGAGACTTCCACCCGCACCTCCCACGTCTCACCCTTCTGTCAGTCCCTATATTGGCTTCCTATAAGATATAGAGCTCAATTTAAAATTCTGGTTCTTGCTTTCAAATCTACATAATGCTGCTCCCATCTATCTATCATTCCAAATACACATGTATGTCCCATCTAGGCCCTTACGCTCTGCCGAAGACTTACGCCTATCTTCTGTCCGTACTCCCACCTCTGATGCTCGCCTTCAAGACTTCATAACTCCCACTTCTTCATAAAAGCGTATCAATTAAACTGTTAATAGCTCCCGACCGATTCCTCTCTAGCAACTGTCATTAGTCTAATACTATCTTTAACTTTTGTGTCACTTTACCCCACTCCCTCTAGCATGTAAGCTCATTGAGCAGGGCCCTTAACCCCTCTGTTCCTGTGTGTCCAACTTGTCTGGTTAAAACTACATGTTTGTTCGTCCACCCACTGTAAAGCGCTGCGGAATTTGTTGGCGCTATATAAATAATAACATAATAATAACATACTAATAATTCCCCCTTGAAAGAAAATTAAATTAAAAGGGCAATAGACAGACTCCATACCAAGAATGCCCCTGGTCCGGATGGATACTCAAATGTGTTTAATAAGAAGTTAAAGTCTATGTTAACCCCCCAGTTGACAAACATATTTTACATAATTAAGGATAATAGGATTTTTCCAGCTGCAATGTTGCAGGCTGCTATAGCCCCCATTCCTTAACAGGATAAGGACAAAACTAGGGTTTTAAATTACAGACCAATTTCTTAAATTAACATCGACACAAAAATATCCTCTTCTGTAATCGCAGAAAGACTGAAAGCCATTATCTCCTTTATTATTCATCACAAGGGTTTATTAAAGGTAGACAGGAGAGCGTGAATACCCGTAAAGTTATAGATCTTATCCAATATACACCCTGTTCCAAATTATTATGCAAATAATATTTTTCTCATTTACCTAAATAATTGATGTAAATAACAGTCAGCATAATTCTCATGTTATCAACTATTAAGAGTACAATTTAAATTTTATTGAACAAACCTCCTAATGATAACAGTATTTTTTTTAAACATAAAAAACGTACAATGCACTGTTCCAAATTATTGCGCACAGTAAATTTCAAAACACTTTATAGGTTGTAAAGAACTGAAAATTGTCATTTGTTGTGTTTGCAGCATATTTACTGAAATCAAAAGCTATTTCAATGAAACTTATAACAACATTTTAACTTTTTAAACATTTTAACAGGTCACGTTACATTTTAACGTAGGCCCCCTTATTTGATAGCAGCTTCACAAGTCTTGCATCCATTGAACTTGTGAGTTTTTGGACAGTTTCTACTTGATTTTGTTTGCAAAATGTCAGAATAGCCTCTCAGAGCTGCTGTTTGGATGTAAACTGCCTCCCACCCTCATAGATCTTTTGCTTGAGGATGCTCCAAAGGTTCTCAATAGGATCGAGGTCAGGGGAGGATGGAGGCCACACCATGACTTTTTCTCCTTTTATCCCCATAGCAACCATTGATGCAGAGGTATTCTTTGCAGCATGAGATGGTGCATTGACATGCATGAAGATGATTTTATTACGGAAAGCATAGTTCTTCCTTCTATACCATGGAAGAAATTGGTCAGAAACTCCACATACTTTGCAGAGGTCATCTTTACACCTTCGGGTACCCTAAAGGGGCCGACCAGCTCTCTTCCCATGATTCCGGCCCAAAACATGACTCCACCACCGCCTTGCTGACGTCGCAGCCTTGTCGGAACAGGGTGGCCGTCCACCAACCATCCATTACTCTATCCATCTGGACCATCCAGGGTTGCACGGCACTCATCAGTGAACAGGACTGTTTGAAAATTAGTCTTCATGTATTTATCTGCCCAATGCAGCCATTTCTGCTTGTGAGCATTGGTTAGTGGTGGCCGAATACAAGGTTTATGCGCAGTTGCAAGACTCTGGAGGACTCTACATCTTGATGTCTGTGGGACTCCAGAGGCACCAGCAGCTTTAAATATCTGTTTGCTGCTATGTAATGGTATTTTAGCAGCTGCTCTCTTGATCCGATGCATGGATCTGTGCATGGATCCTTCCTCAATGTGCCTTTATCTGCATAAACCCGTCTGTTCTCTGAATCAGCCACAAATCTCTTAATAGTGCGATGATCATGCTTAAGTTTTCATGAAATATCTAATGTTTTCATACCTCGTCCAAGGCATTGAACTATTTCACTCTTTTCGGCAGCAGAGAGATCCTTTTTCTTTCCCATATTGCATGAAAATGGTGCTCTGCTTAATACTGTGGAACACCCTTCTTTAGTAGTTTTTCATTAAATTGGGCTCAACTGGCAATCTAATTATCACAGGTGTCCGAGATTGTTTCCAGTGATCAAAAGAGCCCTGAGACACAATGCCATCCATGAGGTAAACTGAAAAACAAAATATTTAATATTTGTGACACCTAAATAGAATTTGCATAATAATTTGGAACATGGTGTATTATAACGTAGAAAATTCCATCAATTATTTTGGCCTTAGATGCAGAAAAGGCCTTTGATCGTGTTAACTGGTGCTTCCTGGAGGAGGTTCTCAAAGCTTTTTATTCTGGAGAGGGGTTAGTCAACTCGGTCATGCCCTTATATACCATTCCTGCAGCTAAAATAGTGGGACAGGGTTTTAATTCTGTTTGGTTACAGAGTTGCCTGCTGGCACCAATGCTTTATAATTTAACATTGAAACCCCTGGCGGCAAGAATTAGGGCTTTGGAAACAATTGTAGGGGTTAAAGTGGGCAAACGGATATGTAAATTAAATCTGTTTGCAGATGACTTTAACAGAACCTGAAACATCTATAGAGGCAGTTCTAATGGAAGCTGATAAATACGGAGAGATGTCAAATTACAAGATTATATATATATATATACATAAGTTTGGACAAAGGAACAATTCATAGATTATCTAAAAAATATTAATTTCCGTGGACTAATGATTACTTGAGATATTTGTGCATAATCATTCCAAAATATCTGGGACTAATTCTTGATTTAAAATATACTTCCTTATTCAGGGATCTTATAAAGCAAACTAGTAATTGGAACAATCTAAATCTGTCCCTGCTGGGCAAAATAAACTTGGTCAAAGCATACATAATACCGAGATGGCTATATTGCCTTAGAATTATACCTATTCCAATATCTATGGCATGGTGCAAACATTTTCAAAGGGTAGTAAGTAAATTTATTTGGGGAAATAAGCGCCCTCGAATAGAGGTTGAGGCATTGTATAGACACAAAGATCGAGCAGGAGTAGGATTGCCATGTATGGTGAAGTATGCACAGGCCTGTATGCTTACCCATGTAAGTAAGATCCAATCCCCCTCCTCAAAAACTGTGGATTGGTATTGAATCGAGCAACAGTTATTGGGGGTGAAACATCTGACAAGCCTTTTATAAATGAACCAAGATGTATTAGGAGCTAGAATTAGGGACGTTGATAATTTTACTTTAGGATTGCTTTTGAGAAAATTGATGAAATTTTAAAAGAAATGTCAGTTAAAAAAATACATATTTAAGGCGGCCCCGGTAACTATATTTGAGGATTTGTTCGCTGATTTGAATATAGTTTCTTGACCTAACAGTGAGAATATAAAAGTTTGTTGATTTTTTATTTGTTCCAAGGGAAGGATTTAAAAATATTACACAATTAAATAGTGAATTTAATATCCCAATGAGACAATATTTTAACGTATACAGAAATCAATATTATGTTTTAAAACACCAATTCTCTGAAGACATGGTCTAGTTATTTTCTGCTTTGTAACGTCCATCAAACAGGCTGTTTAAAAAGATGGTACTTCATGCTGGGACAAATGCTTCCCTAATGGAGCAGATGATCTCAAGAGGTTGGCATTGAGAGCGAGTTGAAAATATGGTCTGAAATTTGGAGTTTTATAAAGAACTTCACAGTGTATAAATATACAGGAGCTCCAATTTAATATAATGTTCAGATGGCATATTGTCCATAAGTTAACCAGTTAATGTCTGAGGCTTGTTGGTGGTATGGAGAAAGCATCAGAAGTAATCTTCATATGTGGTGGGAGTGTAAACTTATTAAACCGACCTGCGATGTGATATTCAAGGTTATTGCTGCCTTGACTAAGGTGTTTTTTTTTTTTTTGTCCCCATCCAAAAATAGCAATTTTGCACTATGGCTTGAATATTCTACCAATAGCATCGAGGAGTTTTTTTTCTATTCAAGTTTTTATGGCTATGAAGCTTATAATTGCTCGCAACTGGAAAAGTCAGAGTCATATAAGTTGGAGTGAGGTTAAAATACAGATCGACCATGTAGCTAAGATGGAAAAAGGTTACTCTATTTCTCAGTTAAACCTAGAAGGATTCTACAAGATATGGCAACCTTGGTTTACTGAATGCATAGCTAATATGGGAGACTAGAAGTAGTTTTTTGATATCCCTGCAGAGGGGTCGACAGACGGACTGACAGACGGGGATGAGGGTCGCAAAAAAGTATTTTTTTAATAGGTATTTTGGTCTTATTTGATTTCTTTAGATATTACAAAGCAGTTGCATGATGATACAACCGTGTAGATCTGAGAGATTTCTATAAGAGTTGTCTGATATCTGCTTAAAAAACAAAAAAAAAAACAAAGTCACTGTTGTCCAACTCCACATCTCTTATGATAGAATTTCCGAACAACAACTGATCAGGCATCATATTGTCCTTTTTGTCATTGGCTGCAGTCTAGCACAGCTTTGACATAAGAGGATTGTGGTTTCTCAAACTCAGTGCATGAGCCTGTCTCCATAACACCACTACACTCTGAAAGTGCTGAAAATTGATTATGTAGAGACACAGACTGTGCAGTAAGGCTTTAATCCATAACTTTAAGTCTACCAGATCCTACAGTAATCTATCTGACATTCCTAGGAAGTCTCTGTGGCAGTGGCTTTGCAACAGTCCCAGCCTTAATTTGTTTGATAGATAATTTCTAAATCTCAGACTTCAAAAATATAAACTACTGCTGCAATATAGAGAACTGTCTAGAGATTAGACAGCATCCAAACCTCTAAAAAGTGGTATGTGAAACAAATGTGTAACAACTATTACACTGAGCTAAGGTGAGATGAAGAATTTAAATCAAACAAATCTTACTTTTTTTCCCACTTCCTGTATACCTCAGACAACCTCAAGAGTATCTCCAGAATAAATAAATTATAAGCAGATTTTCTCACCATCCAAAAAAATGCAGTCACGTATGCTCATTTTGAAGAGTATATTCTGACTATTTGTGTTACTCATTAGATGCCCTCTTGGACTTTTGTATGTTTATTTGTGTGTGTTCTTATTTTATAAATTTTTAGTATAAGTGGATACAGGAGTATTGTTGCATTTTATTGAATACTTTTCTTTATTTCTTTTCCCCATGTTTTCCTAATTCACTTGTTTATGGTTTTATTGTCTCATAATCATCTGCTTACTCAAAAGTGAATCAAAAAGCATGAGCTATGGATAGGTAACCCCAATGCTTATTTATGTGTCATCACTTAGATGTGTAAAAAAGTATCAGATGCTAATTGTGCACCTTACATGCTTTGTGTGGAGGGAAAGCCAACTCCTGTTTCAATTGACCTAAGCCTCCCCCTTTTCAAGAAATAATGGTAATGCGTCACTTGATCTGTATGTAAGGTATCAAGTGTAAAAAGAAAAAAAAGACTATTCCATGCTCACCTGTGCTACAGGTCTTATGCATGAATTTCATAGAACATTTTTTGTTGACTAAATGTAATGCTTTGCTTTGTTTTTTTGTTTATTTAATAGAAAACTGTACGTCTTGTTGTAAACTTCCTTGGTAACCAAAAAGCTGTTGTGCGAGTGAACCCTACCTTGCCTTTGAGGAGCATCTATCCAGTTATTTGTGAGAAGTGTGAATTTAAGCATGAATATGTTACTCTGTTAAAAGATGCCACCAGCAAAGAAGAGCTGGACATGTCAAAGTCACTAAACGACTTGGATTTAAAGGAGCTGTACGTTTGGAACAGCAAACAAGGTAAGCTAACTACTACAGTATAATGGCTAGTTAGTATCACTCTTTGTGATAACAGCATATGTAGACAATGTATGTTAGCATATATATATATATATATATATATATATATATTAAAAACAACATGCCATAGCTTTACATGCTGCTGGTTAACAACAGTGTTATTCTAATAATCTTGTTTGTGTTTGCTTACTGTAAATATTGCATTCATTTTATTATATTTTATTTTAATTCACTTTATTTGTATTAAATTCTTCATTGCATTTTTATTATACTGCTATTTAGAGCTCTGGTCTGACCTTAAATTTTTTGTTTTAACATTTTATTTTTGTAAGTTTTTTATAGATACTTTTGAAGATCGAAATAATCTTTTCCACAAACTGTGATATTGCTGTGTGTTTAGCACGTGTGTTAATACCACATGATTAGTTAGCATGCATGTAACCCAAACAGAATTGTTCATCACAACTATTAAAAATACAGTTTTACAGGGTCTTCATGTTTCATGATATTTACCGGTACATATGGAAGCTAATCCAATACTGATGTAAATGTATCTTTAAAACTTTACATTTCCATTCTACCTACTTTGTTTATTTTTTTCTGACATGCATTTTCAAATCCAAGCACTGAACTGTGAAATAATCAAAATTACTACAAAATCCTGGGTTTCAGTTGCACAAGTAGTAGTTAAAGAGACACTCCTCAAACAATTTAAATTAAAAAAATAAACAGAACAACTCTGTTTAGTACATGGACCCCCAATGAAAACATACATGCATGTTTTTCACTGCGGGCATATCTGAAAACAGCTTTAAAAAGCTGTAGATCTCTTGTTTACAGTTTTTGCAAGCCCTCACCTTTGCCAACCCATAATTGATGTGGCTGTCCAATGAGAGGTCTTTGCAAAATAGGTGCTCAAGGTAATTGCCTGTCTCTTGAGTTTAGCACTACTAAGCTAAACAACCAGGAAGTAACAGCCAGCGGGTGTAACAAAGCATAAAATAGCAGGTTTCTACTGCAAAATTTCTTTTTTAGTAAAATGATAAAAGGGGACACAGTTTTTACACATAAAAAAAACACTAAAGTGCATTATAGGTGCAGTGGTCCTTTAACCCATTATTGTTAATAGTCTAAATTAACTCCGTGAGCAAGCTGAAGTTCTTTATAGGTATGTAGTATCCTATTTTAGGTACTCTCATAAATAAACTATGAACATCCCCTAGCTGTCTATCAGGCTTTAGCTTCATTTTAGCTACCCTGAGCAAATGGAAGTATCAGGCGCATTCTAGATGAGCATGCTCGCCTCCCCCTACATAACTCCTTCTCAGACCTCAGATCAAAACATTGCTATATATAAATGGTTTGCTTAACTACTACTAAAATTATAGTCCCAGCACACCAAACCTAGCAAACACATAACTTTGAAACAACAATTGCAACATTTGCTCGTATATCGTCCATTACATTGCAGGACTAAAATTGCCTCTATACAGCGATTTGACTACTGAGGTGAAATCTGAGTTTAGTAAGGAAATGGGTCGTAAGTTGGCACATTGGACCGGTGACTTTTCAGGCTTAGGCAAGGTGGCTACATTGGCCACAAGCATATTTGGTGGCATGGATTATAGTATGGTGGCGGATGTAAAAAGCGAGACCAGTCGGGGGGCGAGGATGGAGGAGAACTTTTTAGTACACATTAGGTAGTCCGTCCGATCCCGGAGCTTTGTTTAGTGGCAGGTTCTGTATAACCGTGGATGGAGGAGAACTTTTTATAGTACACGTTAGGGAGTCCGTCTGGTCCCGGAGCTTTGTTTAGTGGCAGGTTCTGTAAAACCGTGTCTACTTCCGTTTGGGAAATGGGTTCTGCCAGGGACTTCTGTTGTGTGGCCGATAGTGTGGGTAACTTGACACTAGGTAGGAAACTAGCTATCTCCCCTTCGGTGGGTTGGTGGACTGTAGGGTCATTTTTTAAATTACAGAGTTTCCCACAGAATTCTGCAAAAAGGTCACTGATCTCTTGGGGTTTGATCACTTTTTCCCATCATGTGTGAGGAGATATGATATCTTGGTGTGGGCCTGCGCTTCCCGAAGCCAGCTAGCTAAAAGCAATCTGGCTTTATTACCCATGCAATATTCTCTAGTTTTCAGTCTGTAAAGTGTGCGTGTCGTGTTGGTTATGTTTATATCATTGAGTTCTGATTGGAGTTGGTTTATAAGTGCAGCGTCAGCTGGGTTCGGGTTAAGAATCCCTCAATTTCCTCAGCAGGTTCAAGGATTTGGTTTGGGAGATCCGTTTAAGGTAGGAGGCTCGTCTTATAAACAAACCGTGTACAAACCGCCTTATGGGCTCTCCGCACTAATGTCGGTGATGTCTCTGGTGTCTCATTGGTGGAGAAGTAGTGTCTAAGTTTGGACTCTAACTCCAAGCGTAATTTTTTTCCTCTTCCAAGATTGATTCTTTAAGTCTCCATGGGTTGCAGCCCCTGTATGTAAAGTTATCTCTAAAGTTGGCTATAACTGGCACGTGGTCAGACCATAAAATGTCGCCCAGGGTGCATGTGGTTTGAATGATTTTTGTCTGCCTGCGTGGGAGGGCACTGAGGTATCGAGGTGGGGGTCCAGGATGTGATTTATGTCTCCACAAATCACAGTGGTACCTCTCTGCGCAGCTGCCATCTTTGTGAGTACACTAAGCAGGAAGTTTCTCTGGTTCTCGTTTGGCGCATACAAGTTCACTAGTGTATACAGTGCATTATTCAGTAAACAAATGACAATCAAGTATCTACCCAGGTTATCAGAAATATTTTGTAGCAGTTCAAAGGCGACTGAACTATGGACATATATGGATACTCCCCTAGATTTGGATACGTGAGCTGAGTAGTAATTCGTTGGGGAAATATCTCATGCTGAATTGGGGGATTTTTGCTTTAGGAAGTGAGTTTCTTGAAGTGAGTTTTCTATGTCTGCTTTCAATGTCTGCGGGCCTCCTAAAGCAGCATATGTCTCTTGTGGGGCATGTTGAGTCCCCTTACATTATGGGAGTAGACTTTCAGTGTGAGTTACAGTTGGAACTGTTATTAAGTGAGTTAGAGTCATGGTTGAATATAAATGCCTTACCCCAATTGGGATACAAAGGGAACTGGCTAGTGTTCCTGGATATGCCATTCCTGGTGGGGGGAGCTGGATGTCTGGTGGGGGGGTTGGGGATGTAACTAGGGGGGAGGGCAGGGCAGGGGTTTAGGGGAATAACAAAAACTGTAAACAAAGTTATATACAGATAAGCCTGATCTGCAGAGGTGCAGCGCCGTGGGGGGCATGGGATCGGAGGTGGTAGGCAACTGTTGGCCTGAGCAGGCTAAATGAGTGAGGTGCTACGTGCACAACTTCATAAGTAACATATAGGAACCATTTCAGCAAAACAACAGTGGAGCTTTGTGAAAGTACCTATATTTGTGCGTAGTGAGGCGTCGCTGTGGGACAGAAGCTTGGGGGGGGGGAGTGTAGAATGGCTTGGATTCTGTGAGACAACGGGGCACTATGGCTAGGGTGTTGTACTAGAAACTGACCATGGGGCACCATTACCAGGTTCAAAATCTATAGGACTTTTCCCCTTTTACACGTCAAATGTACAGATGATGCGGGTAATTGGGTAGAAGGTACTACCTGTTCAGCTGTGAAACTACATTTGAGGGCAAAAAGGCAGTACTGCATGCGTGAGTTCCGATGCTCTCCTTGCAGCCGTCATGAGTGTGTCTGTGAGGAGTATGGCAGCAGTGAGAGAGTTATGTCTGATGTGGCTCCTCACCCCACGTGTGTCCAATGGGTCCACGTGTGTCCAATGCTGTGGGCCTAGCCTTCAGTGGGCACTGGGCATACAGATTAGGCAAATGGCCTGGGAGGTGGGCAGCATTCGGTACTACAAGTACAACCGTAAACAGTGTTGAAACATTTTATTACATTGGAGCTTCGGTGTGTTTTCTTAGCGCAGCGTGAACTGGAGCCCTGAAAGGAAATAGGCATCGTGGGTAGTGTTATGGGCTGTGTGGTCTGACCCACTCGTTATCATAAACATGGGGTATGGGCACTTGGTCATACAGTGCATTAGACATATATACCAAACGGAACATCTGAGCAGTCAAGGATAACAGGGTACTTCTATGAAACGGTAGCAGAGGGTATAAATTCAACATTACACAATGGATCTTGTTGGGTATTGCAGGACCCCAGGGGCATCTCTTCACAAGGGAGTGTTGGCACTGGTGTCCAGAAGGTCCCCTGGGGCTCCCACAGCATCTCTGCCCTGTTCAAATCTCACACCTTGTGTTAGGCACGCATATGAGACCAGTGTACTGGGGGGGGGGGAGGGTACAACAAGGCACAACATGAACAACCATTAACCATTAGACATCCCGTGGGTATCTATATTGCATGGCACCATGAAAGTCTGGTAACCCTTATGGGGCTGCATGGCAGCATTTTAATAAAGGAGGATGATGGTGTAGGTAGGATATAGGCTTTGTCATGCCCTTTACATAACTCTATAGCTATGGGGTATGTGTCGAGTATGTACATGGGATTTCTTATGCTTACTTCAGGTTCTATACTCTGTGTTTAACTTATAGCCCACATGAGGATATTGGAAAGATAAGATAAAACTTGGTACTACATGTACAATTGGTGAACAGTGGAAAATAGCATTAGGTCTACGTGACCTATTACAGTCCCAGTACCCTCATAAATACATCATAACAGTGTGTCCTTAGAGGAGCACAAGGCTTGTGGTTGGTGAACAGTATCTTTATGCTGGCAGCAGTGCTTCCCCGAGCGAGAATACTTGCGGTGAGATGTTAGTTAGTTGTGCACCAGTCTTTCTCTACTCTCCGCAGAGGCTTGGGGGCCTGTACGTCGCTTGCAACGGTTCCATTGGTGTAGGATGTTCAGCCTGTTTTCAACCATGTGGATGACAGTGGTGGTCCCGTTCCGGGAAACTATTAAGCGGATAGGAAAGCCCCATTGATACAGGACATGGTTTGTGCTGAGGATTTCTGTTATCCTCTGGAAGGTTTTCCATTGTCACAGAGTAGCCACAGAAAGGTCAGAGAACATCTTGATGCTTTCATATTCCGTGGGGAGATCTTTCACGGTTCTGCCCCTCTTCATCAACAGATCTTTCACATGAAAGTAGTGTGCCTTCAATAGCACATCTCTGGGTAAGAAGGCTGGTATTTGCTGGGGCTTCGGGACCCTCTGCAGGCAGTCCAACAGCAACATGTCCTTGGGGTTCTCAGGGGCCAGGATTTTGAAAAACCCATGCACATAGCTTGGTAGGTCCGCCGGGAGATCAATCTCCGGTATACCCCACAATCTTATGTTGCTCATCTAGAACCTGTCCTCAAGATCCATAAGCTTAGCTCCACATTGGTGCAATTGGTCAGTGAGGGATCGAATCTGATCTGTGGACCTGTTGTAAGCATCAACCAGATCCTCCATCTTTGCCTCCACGTGTGACGTGCGGAACCCGATGTCTTGTAAGTCCCGATTGAGCTTCACGGACGCTGGTTTGCCAGATCGCTATCAGCTTTTGGGATTGATCATCCAGAGCCTGTTTTAGGAAGGCGGTGGTAAGTAGGTCACCTTCTTGCGATAGGTCCGTTTCTGATCTCGGACTGCTACCTCCAGAGAGTTCGGCGCCATCTTGGAGGCCCGTGGCCGCGGATTGCCTCGCCAGGGCCACAACCTTTTTCTGGGCGAAAAAATTCAGTTTGTCCGTCTTATCGTGTTGTCTATGAGTTTTAGCCTGCGACATTGTGTCAATTGCCTGCTATCTCTCGCAGAATTCTCACTGATATTGCTTTTTGCCTAGCTCGTGGTGCAGGGCTAAGAGCTCAAGCGGCCATCTTCCTCCGCGTCCAGCCACGCCCCCACTTGGTCCCTTTTTGACAGTGTCACAAAAGGGAAGGTGCATATTCATTATCACATAAAGCCAGGGTGAATAACTATGGTGTGAGGAATACATGTTTATATTCCTGACACTATAGTGTTCCTTTAAGCAAATTAAAGTAGCATTCTGGTCACCATAGCAACTTAATCTAAATGAAAATGCTATGATGCTAGGAAGCCCCTGGGTGCTCTCTTTCCTTTAAGGGGTTAAACTGCTCTCAAATGGTTTAACCCCAAGGGCTTCCTCCAGCTCCAGATCGCTCAGTGGTATTCAGCTTCTGCAACAGAGTATAAGGAAATGCAGATTGACGTCAGGCATGGGTGCTGCAGAGTGTCTAGAGTGGTCAGTTGACGCTCTAAGCCAATCACTAGTTCTCGATTCATGAAAATGTTTTACTTTTTTATGAATGGGGAGCTACTGATTGGCTTAGAGTGTCAGCTGACCGCTCAGCCAAACACGCCTACCCAGCAGCACTCTGTGCTTCCTGACACTCAGTAAATAAAGGTGAACACATTGCAAACATAATAAAAGTGGAGCTCTGATATACCTGGATAAAAATATTGAGGATATATACCCTTGATGTATCACTTTACAGAAATCTACATCTACACAATAGTGCAGATGGTATGAACAATATTATAATAATAGAAAGTACTTAAGTATTCTTTGTAGTTACAGTCCAAAACGTAACAGCAAGTTCCGTCTTTTATATCTTCATAATTGTGTGAAATACCGGCATCTGTGTAACTGGAAGTATCCATGGTGGAACGCACGTTCTGTTCCGTGGAACGCACGTTCTTTCCGTCTATTTTGTCTATTAGTCTGTACATCTGGAATTGCCTCCAATTGAACGCACGTTCCATGTAATGGAACGCACGTTACGTCCGTTCATCTGATTGCATAACCTAATACCTACTCCTTCTCTCAGTGGAACGCGAGTGTTCGTTCCATTTTCATATTTCTAAACAAAGACATTTTTCTATCCACAATTTGGCTTACTGAAAGTTCCAATGAAGTACATATAACCCCAAAAAAGTGAACATAAAATCAATTAATCGTTTCTACATGACCGTTCTTTGAATCAAAAATACATTTATTAGAAACCTTTTATGTGAATTGTTTATTATTGCATCTATATTTTTATATTGTACCAAAGGGGGACACCCCACCATTGTAAAATTATCCTCAATATTTTTATCCAGGTATTTTAGAGCTCCACTTATATTGTGTTTGCATGTTTGTTTCATTGTGGGGGTTAAGGGGATCCCTCCATACGTGTTGAGCCTATCACATCCATTGTATCATTGTGTACACATTTTTTTTATATACAAAAGGTGAACACATTAACACTGATATATTTTTTTTTTTATGAGAAGGTCCAAAGTTTCCCTGCCAGGCCCAGGTACCAAAGCCTTTTGATGTGGTGTCTAGAATAAAGTGGGGGGTTCACTTTACTTGTCCTTCACTTGTCCTTGCTCCAATCTCCTTTTCATCTCCTTCATTTGACACAGTCTTCTTTTTCTTCTGACACTGTCTTCTCTCTTCCTTTGCTCCTTCTGCTCTTTTCTCTTTCTGATCCCTTTCTGCTCCTTGCAGACCCTTTCTGCTCCTTCTCCTACTTTACCTTTGTGCTCCTCGCTGCCCCTTGCTACCCTTCTCCTACTTTATCTTTGTGCTCCTTCTGATTCTTTCTGCTCCTTTACCTTTGTACTTCTTCTGCCCCTTTCTGCTCTTTGCAGACCCTTCCTTCTCCTTGCAGACCCTCCCTACTCCTTGCTGCCACTTGCAGACCCTTCCTGCTAATTTCTGCTCCTTCTCCTACTTTACGTTTGTGCTCCTTCTGCCCCTTCTAGCTCATTGCTGACCCTTTCTGCTCCTTGATGTCCCTTCCTGCTCATTTCTGTTCATTGTCCTACTTTACCTGTGTGCTCCTTCTGTCCCTTCCTGCTCCTTGCTGCCCTTTCCAGCTCCTTGCTGACCCTTTCTGCTCCTTCTACTTTACCTTTGTGCTGCTTTACCTTCCAGCTCCTTGCTGACCCTTTCTGCTCCTTCTACTTTACCTTTGTGCTGCTTTACCTTCCAGCTCCTTGCTGACCCTTCCAGCTTCTTGCTGCCCCTTCCTGCCCCCTTTGTGCTCCTTCTCCTACTTTACCTTTCCTGCTCATTTCTGTTCCTTCTCCTTTCTTCTCCTTATCTTACTTTACCTTCCTGCTCCTTGTGGACCCTTTCTATAGGCTGTCTCCCCCATCTCTAACTTACCTGATCTGTAGGTGGATCCCCCATCTCTCACTTACCTGATCTATAGGCTGTGTCCACCCCCATTTACCTGATCTCTAGGCTGTCTCTCCCCCCCTCACTTCCCTGATCTATAGGCTGCCCCCCATACCTCACTTCCCTGATCTATAACCTGTCCCTCCATGCCTCCCTTCCCTGATCTATAGGCGCCCCCCCCATGCCTCCCTTCCCTGATCTATAGACTGCCCCTCCATGCCTCACTTCCCTGATCTGTAGGCTGCCCCCCATCCCTCATTCACCTGATCTGTAGGCTGCCCCCTCATCCCTCACTTACCTGATCTGTAGGCTGTCTCTGCAGTCTGTTGTAGCTGCTGAAAAAAGTGCTCTCTATCCAATAAAGCGGCTATTCACCAACAAGGAGTTCCTTTTAGCTTATGAACAATAAAACAAAATAAGCTAGTAAATTAGGTGGACAGCGCTAAGAATTATTATAATAAAATCATACATAAAAAGGTAGCAACAGATTTTGCAATTATGTTTCTTACTCTTAAAAAAAAAAAAAGGAAATAAAAGTACAATGATAGTGCAGTATGTTATGAATAATATGGTGATTAAAGATATATTCCAAAGGGGCATTCATGTTTTCCAGAGCTTAAAAAGCTCTATTTTAGGAGCCTAGATGGAACAATCCCTGTCTAAGGATTTCTTTTTGCTGGTATCAGATTCCCAAGGTAGTGCGGTTCATCATATGAAAAAAATAAGGACGTACACCAATGGTACAGTACGTATGTAAAAGTATATATACCAGCGGGGGCGCCACAATCACAAAACGTGAGTATATTTACCATACGTATTTCACAATGATCATATAAAGAAAAGAATAAAAACCATACATAGTATCTAAGGTTTAGTTTCCACTCCGCCTGCCAACACCACCCCGAAGACGCCATACTTATCCTTGCCTGGTTGATCTTCCTACATACTCACCTTTAGAAGGCATCGATATTGGACCTGCATTTAAAGGGGACTTAACCCAGGAGGAGTTGACAAGCGTTTTTGCACAATTAGATATAAGTCTCTTTGTGCCATCTTCTTTGTGAGTGTGTATTTTTATTTTCATTTTCATTTGGTATTATATGACATTAAATACTTCACTATGTATGTTTTTTTATTCTTTTCTTTATATGATCGTCATGAATATGTATGGTAAATATACGCACGTTTTGCGATTGTACGCCCCCACTGGTATATGTTCTTGAACTATACTGTTTGTATATTTGTATAACTCTTTGGGAATTGGGAGTGATCCCTTATCTGGAGTGGCTGACCTGCACTGTTTATGCACTTTATCCCATACACCGCTATTTATATATTTGTATGTAAAAGTAGGATAAGTAAATAATATTAGACCTACTTACATTTGCTAGAGCAATGACCTGCTCTAGTGTATGGAGCTTTAGGTGGAACAATCCCCACCTAGGGATATATGTAGATCCGGAACAGCAGAGTGATGGTGAGAGTATAAGGAGCTCAAGAGTGACTGGGTATTAAAACCGAATCTTTATTAATAAACAGAATGAATAAAACTATTTTAAAAGTAAAAAGCATAGAATAGTGAGGAGAAAACATCCCTCTAAGAAGGGGTAAATCTCCTCAGAACCACTACCCCTTGATGAACATTCAATGTGTGCGCTTGCAAAATAATAATTAACTTTATTGAAAGACAAAAAAATAGAATCAAAAACACACACTTGTCCTATAAACTAGGGAATTAAAATCATATCAGTAGTGACTGGAAATATATCTGACTAGAAATGACTATAGGGCTTTAATCCCCTAACAAAATTGCAACAGTTCTACAAATGTAACTGATCAGCAGCACTAGTCGACTCACATAAGTGAGAGTTGAAACAAAGTGGCAGCTAGTAAAGAAACTATTGCAGAATCACTACAGGGGAGTACAGCCTGTCAATAGTCAATTGATGCCTGATATGCAACATGCCATGCCCAGGTGTACTGGGAGAGAGTGGGTCGAATAATAAATATCTCCTATTTCAATCAAAAATTCCTTACATTGCAAATATACATATATACAGGTCTAGTTATAGTCACCTAGCGATAATATAAATCAGTAAAGTTATTACCCAGCTAATAGGGCAGTAGGTAAATCGAAAGGACAGGGAGATATTAATAGAGGAAAATAAAGAAAGGCTGCCAGTACAGTCAACTACAAGAATGCTAAAACCATAGATACATTACGCATCGAAAGCCCGACGCGCGTTTCGGTCTAAAAGCCTTTCTCAAGGGCAAATATTTAAATTCTAAAAATCCCCCTCATTAAATAACGCAAACCTCTCCTACCTATCCGTAGAGGGAAGTCTCCAAGTCAAATTCACCAATAGAATCCACCTGATATCGCCCAATTATATCGGGAAGAGTATGCATGTGCAGAAATAACTAAGCCGATAAGGTCTAGAGTAGAAGTGCGCATGTCCAAATCGGGCTAAATGCGCAAGATCTTAGCTTTACGAACAGAGTAGCAACAGCCCAGTATTGTGCTAATTATATGCGCACTTAAAAGGGGTATAGGATCCTTCAGTATCGAGAAATATTCTAAATGACATTAATGGTACATCCCAACAATTACACCAAAGCTTACATTAATAAATAGATAAAAGCTTCTCGATACTGAAGGATCCTATACACCATGGGTCATCAACCTGGTCCCTACCGCCTACTAGTGGGTGTTTAAGGATTCCAGGTGGGCGGTAGGGATTTTCTAATTTTGAGAGGTCGATTCTATATTGAGACCGCTTGGGTGGAGGGTGTCTAGGCGGTGGACCCATTCCATTTCTAGTTTACTTATATTTTTAATATTGTCACCTCCTCTCCAATGTGGTTTATATTTGGCAATTCCTATGAATTTTAATTGACTAGAGTCTTTATTGTGCAGTATAAAGTGGGCGGAAACAGAGTGGCTCATGAGTCCTTTTTCTATATGCTCGCTTATTCTCACTTTTAGTGGTCTAATTGTCCTGCCAACATATTTTAGTCTGCAGGGACACTCTAACAAATATATTACATTAGTACTGTTGCACTTTATTATATCCTATATGCTAAACGATTTGTTTGTATTCATTGATTTAACCCCTTAAGGACCAAACTTCTGGAATAAAAGGGAATCATGAAATGTCACACATGTCATGTGTCCTTAAGGGGTTAAAATTTAGGATGAATTTGTCATTTTTTTGCGTTTTCTTACATGCTGCACATACATTACAAAAACCTTTCTTAGTGTTTAAAAAAATGTGTTTGTTTTTTTCCTGTGTATGTTTATGTTTAGTGTAGTTCTTAGTAAGTTTCATTTTTAGTTTGGGGTGCCTCTAAATATTATGGTTGGTTTATCGGGTAAGATTCTTTTTAGTAGATTAAAAGAATAAAAAATATGTTCTAATGTTTATTTTTTATTCTTTTAATCTGTTTTCTTTTGTTGTTATAATCACATATCAAAGGGAGGGTAAATTTATTGTCTGGTCAAATTTTATGATTTTTTTTGTTAATAATGATCATCTTTCTCTGTTACCTATTTGTTCTATTTCTTTGTCTAAATACTTTGGTTTATACCCCTTTTCTATAAATTTCTGTTTGATTTTATTAGCCTGTATTTGAAAGGTGTCTTTTTCTGAACAATTTCTTCTTAATCCAAGGAGTTGACTTTTTGGTACCCCATTTAGCCATACTGGGTTATGGCAGCTATCTTGGCTAATATACGTATTAGCATGTACTTTTTAAAAATTTGTTTTTGTTAAAAGAGTGCAGTCTTTAATATAAATATCTAAGTCTAAATAGGTTACTTCCTTTAGACTAAAATCGGCTGTTAAAACAATGCCCTCTGTATTTGTATTTAAATAATTGATAAAAATCTTTTGCTTCGGATATGGAGCCATCCCAAATAAATAAAAGATCGTCGAT
Source organism: Pelobates fuscus (assembly GCF_036172605.1). Taxonomy (NCBI): domain Eukaryota; kingdom Metazoa; phylum Chordata; class Amphibia; order Anura; family Pelobatidae; genus Pelobates; species Pelobates fuscus. The sequence continues at coordinate 248,900,593 of NC_086320.1, forward strand.
GAATCTAAAGTAGGAGACCAGGCTTGCTCCCCAGCCATGCCCCTCCCATATATATCTATTTTCCCATTCTGCCATGAAGAGGTTGGCATAGCTGGGGGCAAACCTGGTTCCCATAGTAGTGCCGTTTGTTTTTTAGGAAGAAAGAGTTGGCAAACCAAAAGTAATTATGTTTAGTTTATGCCCCTAGTTTATGCCCTCTATTAAAAAAAAATACTTGGGTTGGGTTTATATTGTTATATTTTTCCAGAAAAATTGTAATGGCTGTGGTACCTTTATTATGTGGAATAATAGTGTATAATGATTTTACATCACAAGTGATGAGGATGTAGTTTTCTTTCCATGTGATAGTATTGAGTTTGTTAAGTAGGTCTATTGTATCTTTGAGGTATGATTTTGTTAATTTTACATATGGTTGGAGCATAACATCAATGTACTCAGAGAGATTAGCTAAAATAGATCGTATACCGGAGACTATTGGTCTACTGGGTGGGTTATTTGGGTCTTTATGAATCTTCGGTAGAAAATAAATAACTGGGATTTTGGCATATTGTATATTGATCTTCATCTAGAAGTTTTATTAGGAGGGTTTTTACATTGTTTGTAGGGTCTTTGTTTAGTTTCTGGTATGTTTGTGTGTCATTTAGTTGATTATATGCTTCAGTCTCATATATATCTTTGGACAAAATCACTAAACCTCCCCCCTTGTCCGCTGGTTTTATTACTATTGTTTTGTCATTTTGCATTTTTTTAATGACTTCTCTTTCTTTTTTGTTTAAATTAAATTTGTCATATTTATTTTGTTTAAGTCTCCATTGACTTTCTTTTCAAAAAATTCTAGTGTACCTGATTTGTAATAAGAAGGATAAAAAGAAGATTAATTTTTTTAAAAAACTATTTTTAAAATGATCATTTGGTTGTTCGATTCTGTTGTTTCTACAGGGGTATGTTGTTTATCTTGTTCTGCATTTTTAGTAAGATAAAATCGTTTTAAGGTTTCGTTTCTCACAAACTTGTTCGAGTCTATAAAAGCCTGAAAATTGTTGAAAGTTTTAGTTGGTGCGTATTTTAAACCTTTGCTTAGAACATTTATTTGTAGACTGGTGAGTACTTTATTGGATGGATTGAAAACCCCTGTATCTTTGATGTCTTTTTTTTAGTTCTAAAATCGGTCTGTTCTCCCTTTTTTTTATTATAGTTGTGCTTTCTTCCTGCTCTTCTTCCTCTAGGGACCTTTTTCTCCCTAATACAGGAGTAAATGGAAGGTGATTTGTGTGTCGTTCTTTGTTCATGGGTATTTCTAAAAAAGATGTCTCATCCAAATTCTCTCAAAAGGATAGCATGTGATATTTATTATTCTTTAACAGCTTGAAAGAAAAACTGAAAACTGGAGAGGAGAAAGAATCCTGAAGAGCAAGGAAAACAGCCCCCTCCCCAGTACTACCTCATACGTATTAAATTTAATAAAAACTTGCACAAAATAATAATCGAATTTTATTAGACATCAAATCCTTGCTCTGCATGATTCTTTCGCCTCTCCAGTTTTCAGTTCTTCTTTCCAGTTGTTTGTTCTCTAGGGCTAGACCTCTATAACCCTTTTCTTCATCCTTGGTCTGGTTTATTCTGGACCAAGGGGTGTTGTCTTTCCCCTATTCTTTAACAGGTCTGTGGGTGATCTTAATCTGTTATGTGTTTTTGAGGTAACATTATCCCATGAGTATTTATCCTGTTCCCTTCTTTTCTTGGGGGATATATCTCGGTGCGTGTATCTATTTGTTTTGGGTCTAACTACTAGTGGTGTAGGCTCACGTGGTTTGGATCTATATTGTGTGATATCTTTTTTGTTGCCATATGTGATGATCTTTATCTTGGTTAAGTGTCATTTGTGTATTTTTTTTCTCTATTTGTTATGCCTGTAATTGGGTGTAGGTGACCGTCGTGTTGAGGAGTGTCTTCTAGGAGAATATTGTTTGTTGTGTTGATGGTTAGATCTTAATCTTTGTCTATATGTGTATTTTCTAGAAGTGGTATAAGTTGTTTTTTGTTTATACTGTTGTTTTAATTTCTTGTATGGGTGTATTTCTCTTTGTTTTGGTGTTTTCTGGTGTTGTTTGTTCTTACTTGATCATCGTATTTGTCTCGGTTGTATTTGCTTATTTAGATTTTTTTAGTTTCAGTCTCTATTTTTTCTACATTTCTTTTAATCTTTTGTGAAGAATCATAGAATTCCTGTGTGTCTCTTTTTTTATCTAAATTGGTTAGTCTTTCTTTCTTAAGAGATTAGACCTCCCCATAGGAAAGCATCGAATAATGCTTTCTTTCTCATTTATCGTTTTTATTGAATTCTTATTTGCAACACATATCACGTTGTGCAGATTACATTTCACTTACATGAACATTGTTCGCATGTAACATTTACATTTCGTCATGTAACTTGTCAGTTCATTTGTCAGATGATTTCTGATGTGGTGCATATAGCAACGTACCATTCTTTCCATTAACTTTATGTCTAACTTGGGAACAGGGTACAGAAGGAAAAAAGGGGGGGGGGGTGAGGGGGAACCCTGGACTCTTTCACATATTGCAAGCTAGCAAGTTTTATCACATTGACTGCGCATCTTGAGGGAGTGAACGATATCTTAGCCCTTGCGTAACTTTCTCCCTGTAATACCACTAGGTGTCTAAGTAGCTGACCAACAGGCCCACTCCTTGTCGTATTTATCTGAACACCCTTTAATTTTGCTGGCCATTTTCTCATATACACTAATTGTATCCATTTTGTGGAGTAAGTATTTTTCTGGGTGCAGAGGGATACACATGCTAGTCCTGCGGGAGATCATGGTTTGGATTTGTTTCCAGTAGCTTTCCAGTGTAGGGCATGTCCAGAAAATGTGGAGCATGGTCCCAGTGTCTGCCTCGCATCTCCAGCACAGGTTCGCCTCTGTGGTACTAAATACCACCTCATATTTATTTTGCAATAAGCCTCCCATAGCGAAAGGCTGCTCGATGCCTGTTTTGTACTTGCCATTGCTGACTGCCAATGCGCTTGGGGGATTTGATAGCCTAGTTCTTTCTCCCATTTTGACATGTACTGAAGTTTACCTGGGATAGTGCCTGCGATGATCACATTATAACACAGGGAGAGAGGTTTTGCGAATTTGCTCAGTGATAAGTGGCTTGGTTTGAGTGTCGGAGTTTTGTTTCAAATGACTGTATGTTTGCTACCGGGTTTGTATTATGTTTTTAATTCTTAGGTAGAGATACAGGTCTCTAGGGTCTAGTTCCAACTCTTCTTTTAAGTCAGGGAATGGTTTTATCTCGTCTCCCGTCATTAAGTCACTGACCAATCTCGCTCCTTTGTTCAGCCACTTTCCCACCTGTAAACCCGGGGATTTTAATCTTTCCAACACAGTCTTTGGTAAGTTAATTGGCAAAGCTTGCGTTTTGGTTATGTTGTTCTTGTAGTACGATATGTTCCCATATCTTGCCAGCAAGCCCATTGCCCAAGTGAGGGTAATGAGGACTCTGGTTTGGTAATGAACAGCAGTATGTCGTCTGCACACTGAGCAAGTTTTTGGTGCCCCCCGGGGTATTCAGCCCATGTATGGTGGGGTCCTGTTTCACTATCCTTATCAGTGGTACTAAACATAAAATAAAAAATAGAAGGAAAAGGGGGCCATTGCTGGGTGCCATTACGTATGTCAAGCTTATCTGAAATGAAGCCGGTGCTAAACACTTTTGCTGATGGGTCTTGGTACAGTGCCATTATGCTTGACCTGAAGGCCAGTGGGAACCCCATCCTGGTGAGTGTAAGTAGCATATATTTCCAGTGCAGGCGGTCAAATGCCTTTTCAGCATCTAGCGCTAGCAATAGTCCTGCTTGGTGTGAGGCATTTGCCCACTCTATCAGGTTTCACGAAGTGTCTGGTGTTATCCTCTACTTGCCAGTCTTGGACGAAGCCCGCTTGCTCTTCCGAGATGAGGTCTGGAAGGATTTGTTTGAGTCTGGATGCTATGAGCTTGGCGTATAATTTGGTGTCTGCATTCAAGAGGGAAATTGGGCGTAGGTTTGCGCAGTGTGTAGGGGGTTTGTTGGGTTTGGCTAATGTTACGATATGTGCTTCCAGCATTTCTTTGGGCATGATCCCTACTTCTTTTATGTGATTAAATAATTTAGTAAGAGGTGTGATTAGTTGTTTGACCAGTTTTATGTAATAATAGTTGGATAACCTGTCAGGTCCGGGGGCCTTATGCTTGGGTAGGGATTTGATTGCGGTCTCTACTTCGTCCTCTGTGAACGGACAGTCTAGTTGAGTGCATTGTACCTGTGTTAGGCTGACTAAAGGTGCTCTATCTAGAAAGTGGATGATCTCGTCATCTGTCGGTTGGTGTGTTTTAGGGTCATTTTCTAATTGATATAGTGAGGCGTAGTATTTCGCTAATTCGTTCACTATATCTTGGGGGCTGTAGAGTTTATCCCCAGTGTCGGAGGTTGTGTATGGGATTTTGGATTACAGTTTTGTTTGTTTCGCTTTCCTAGCCAACAGTCTACCTGCTTTGCTACCCATTACGTAGTATGATTGCTTCAAGAACCTCAAGTGTCGTTCTGTTGCAGCGAGGTGGAGGTTGTGCAGTGCCGTGCGAAGTGACATTAGCTGTTTATGTGTTTTTATCGTGGGGTTTGTTTTGTGGATGGATTCCACCTTGGCCAAGTCTTGCTCTATAGTGTGCAGTGACGTCTTGTGTAGTCTTTTTGTTCTAGCTCCTATTTGAATTAATTCGCCCCTTATGACCGCCTTATGGACCAGCCATTGTGTGGTTTCGGACAACGAGCAGTGAGCATGATCAGTGAAGTATTCCTCTGCCCGGGTTTGTATTCTCCTAAGGTGTTCTGGCAAGTCTAACAGACTGTTATTCAGACGCCATGTACCCCGTCCTCTTGCTGGATACGGGATTCGTATGGTCATGATATGTGGAGCATGGTCGGACCACGTAATCGGTCCTATGTGTGCTTTAGTGGCAAAGGGCAGTGTTTTAGTGTCTAGTAAGCAGAGATCAATTCTCGTGTAGATCCTATGGACTGCTGAATAGTATGTGTAGTCTCTCCCACTCGGGTTAAGACCTCTGCAGGTGTCGTATAAGTCATGTCCGTGCATCAGTTTCCCAAGGTGTTGGCCTAATGAGATTGAGTGTTGTTGTGGTGGTTTATTCTCATCTCTTTTTATATCTGCATCGGGGTCCGGGGCACAATTAAAGTCCCCACATATGATTGTGTGACCCTCTTTGAGCCTGTCAATATTCCGAAATACCGTATTGAGGAAGTATTTTTGCTTATCGTTTGGCGCATACATTGAAGCTATTGTTACCGACAGACCATTCAGGGAGCCCACTAGTATCAGTATTCTCCCATCCCTACTTGTGTATTGGTTGGATGGTTTAAATGCCCAGTCTCTATGGAAATATATAGAAACACCTTTGGCCTTGCTGTTGGACATTGCATGATAGCTTCGGGGATAGTTTTTTATATTGAATTTTGGTGGGTTCCTAACAAGAAAGTGGGTCTCTTGTAAACTTATAATTTCCGCCTTGGATTTAGTCATTTCTTGCACTGCTAGTCTCCTTTTATGTGGGCTGTTGAGGCCTTTAACATTCAGTGTAAGTATTGCTAGAGAATCATCCATGATCTTGGTATAGTTTCTTGCTGTGCTGGGGGCTTATGGTGCCGCTTGCGTCTCGCGGGGTGTAGTGTGAGATCGGTCCGGGGCATGAAGAAAGAGGGAAATATGTAGTAAACAGGGATGAGGATTTGGGTGGGTAATAACAAAAGTATATACAAAGCGCCATTGAGAATACAAGCACTCTACGTGGGTGAGGTGTGAGCGGGTAGAACATTCCCAGCTCACTTCTCATCCTGGGGTCGCACCTGGGTGAATGGGCCGGGTGTGTGACAGCCTTTTTATTTTAGGGACGTGTTCCCACCCCTCACCAGTGCCTGGGATTTGTAATGGAGACCCAATATTCAGAGACATCGGAACCTACTTATCTGCCCCGTCACCTGCTATAAGAGTTACGTAGTGCGTTTAACCTGAGTTGTGACTACCTTGCCCTTTGCCCTCCCTCTTGCTGCAATAGTTATGGAGGCTGTTTTTCCTCTGTTACCCCATATGTCGGCCCTTAGTCCCCCTTTACTTGTGTGTTGTAAGTTCAAACACCCCCTTTCCCATGGGGCCATGCGCTCTTGGGACGCCCAGGACATAGCATGCATTATGCATTCACTAGTAGAGTACAAGTACTTTCATACTCACAATCTAATTACATTAGCCTGACATATAACTGAAGGGTAACATTGGATCAGATTGTCTCTTGGTGGTCGTTTGTGGCAGTAGGTTTGTGGTATGTCTCTATTGGGTCAAGTCCCGGAGACTTTGTTTCTGCGTGGCGAGCCCGCCAGCTGCCATTCTGCATGCGGTTGTTTCGGGGACGTAGTAGTTGAAGCATTCTGGGCCTTTAGCGGGAACAATCCCCACTCCTTCAGTAAACACATTCCCACCTCCGGTTCCTTGACGGTGTGTGTTTTGGCGTTTCTCCATATGAGTAGCTTTGTTGGGTAGCCCCATCGATATTGTATGTCATTGTTTCTCAGAGACTTTGTGACGTTGATGAATTATCTTCGCCTGCTCATTGTCATAGCCAACAGGTCTGCGTATAGTTGAATGCCAGCATATGGTTCGGGCAGTGTGGGTTGTTTCCTTGCCGCCAGCAGCAGAGAGTCTTTCGTTTTATAGTAGTGGAAACGTGCTACCACGTCGCGTGGTGTGTCTTGGCGCAGATTTTGCGGTTTCGGTAACCGGTGGGCCCGGTCCATGAGCCATTCTGGGTCCGCTATATCTGGCACCAGGGACTTGCAAAGAGATGTAAGATAGTGGGGCAGCTGGTCTCTTGTGACGCTTTCTGGAATTCCGTGAAAACGTATACTGTTTCGCCGTGAGCGGTCTTCCATGTCTGCTATCTTCCTTTTTAGGAATTGCTGTTCCTCCACCAATGATTAAACGGTGTCTGCCATGGTGTCTTGCGCCATGCATATTTCATTGGTTTGGGCTTCCAGATTATTTGTTCTTTCCCCCAGTTCTGCGATCTCTTTCTTAATGTAATTTGTGGCTTTTTTAAAATCAGATTGTAGAATAAGCCTGAAGTCTTGCAGCATTGCATATAGTTTATTTTCTGTGACTGGAGCGTCTGTGTAACACTGCTCCTCATGATCTGAGTGAGGTTTTGAAGCCTGTGAGGATTCCAGCTCCTCGACGCCGCCATCTTGCGCCGGCCGCGACCGGTCTTTTTTAGCATGGCGGATCGGATCCGTCAGCTTTGTTTGTTTCGCCGGGGCCATGTGAGGCAGTAGTGAGATACCTCGTCTGTGTTTTGCCGGCTGCCGGGGGTGAGAGCTGCTGTAATTCACGCTTTAGGCTGTATCGGACCGGGAGCTCTCTCACTCCATGCGTCCGTCCACCTCGGCAGTTGGCCACGCCCCCTGAATAATGCTTTCAATGCTTTCTTATGGGTATTTCAGCGATGCTGGAGGTCCTCACATAGACATTCTATGAAGACAGAAGTGTCCTCTAGTGGCTGTCTAGGAGACAACCACTAGACAAGGAGTTAACCCTTCAAGGTAAATATTGCAGTTTATGAAAACTGCAATAATTACACTTGCAGGGTTAAGGGTAGTAGGAGTTAACAGCCAGACCACTCCAATGGGCAGAAGTGGCCTAGGTGCCTGGAGTGTCCCTTTAAAAAGACGCCCTAATGCTAAACACGATTCCTTCAACCAAGATTACCCTCAAGGCGTGGGATATTCTTTTTGGTTGTGTTAGACCATCTCCAGTTATCACGAGCAATGCCATTATCAATTCTAAATTATTACTCACCCTCTCTAGATCTAACTTTTTGACACTCCCATTATATATATAAGTTGGACAATTTCTTTTCAGGGAATTCACTTTTAACATTTAAACAATTTAAAGAAAAATGTAATTTGGACGATTCTATATTACCAAAATACAGTTGCAAGAAAAAGTATGTGAACCCTTTGGAATGATATGGATTTCTGCACAAATTGGTCATAAAATGTGATCTGATCATCATCTAAGTCACAACAATAGACAATCACAGTCTGCTTAACCCCTTAAGGACCAAGCTTCTGGAATAAAAGGGAATCATGACATGCCACACATGGCATGTGTCCTTAAGGGGTTAAACTAATAACACACAAAGAATGAAATGCTGCCATGTTTTTATTAAACACACCATGTAAACATTCACAGTGCAGATGGAAAAAGTATGTGAACCCCTAGACTAATGACATCTCCAATTGCTAATTGGAGTGAGATGTCAGCCAACTGGAGTCTTCTCCAGTTCTGGGTTTGCTTTTCACAAGAAGCATTGCCTGATGTGAATGATGCCTCGCACAAAAGAGCTATCAGAAGACCTATGATTAAGAATTGTTGACTTGCATAAAGCTGGAAAGGGTTATAAAAGTATCTCCAAAAGCCTTGCTGTTCATCAGTCCACGGTAAGACAAATTGTCTATAAATGGAGAAAGTTCAGCACTGCTGCTACTCTCCCTAGGAGTGGCCGTCCTGTAAAGATGACTGCAAGAGCATAGCACAGACTGCTCAATGAGGTGAAGAAGAATCCTAGAGTGTCAGCTAAAGACTTACAAAAGTCACTGGCAATGCTAACATCCCTGTTAGCGAATCTACAATACGTAAAACACTAAACAAGAATGGATTTCATGGGAGGATACCACAGAGGAAGCCACTGCTGTGCAAACAAAACATTGCTGCATGTTTACAGTTTGCACAAGAGCACCTGGATGTTCCAAAGCAGTACTGGCAAAATAGTCTGTGAACAGATGAAGCCAAAATGAGTTGTTTGGAAGAAACACACAACACTATGTGTGGCGAAAAAGAGGCACAGCACACCAACATCAAAACCTCATCCCAACTGTGAAGTATGGTGGTGGGCGCATCATGGTTTGGGGCCAGGGCCGGCGCTTCCTATAAGGCAAACTAGGCAGCCGCCTAGGGCACCATATAGGAGGGGGTGCCCTGCCGGCCCTTTAAATGCTGCAGCCACCTGAGCGGCTGCCGCACTGCCTCACCTTCCCTTCCCTGTAGCGTGGCCGAGCTCCTTCCCGGTCCGCGGTCCCGGCTGGACTGACAGAAAGTGCACACTCAGTGTTCACTTCCTGTCAGTCCGGCCGGGTACAGGAAGCAGAAACTCCTGTACCACGGACCGCAGAGGAGCTCGGCCACGCTACAGGGGAGGTGAGGAGAATGGGGGGAGAAGAAAAAGATTACAGGGGGGGGAGAAGAGATTACAGGGAGGGAGGGGGGAGAAGAAGAGATTACAGGGAGGGGTGTAGAAGAGATTACAGGGAGGGGGGGAGAAGAAGAGATTACAGGGAGGGAGGGGGGAAGAAGAAGAGATTAAAGGGAGGGGGGAGAAGAAGAGATTAAAGGGAGGGGGGAGAAGAAGAGATTAAAGGGAGGGGGGAGAAGAAGAGATTAAAGGGAGGGGGGAGAAGAAGAGATTACAGGGGGGGAGGGGTGAAGAAGAAGAGATTAAAGGGAGAGAGGGGGAAGAAAAAGAGATTAAAGGGAGGGGGAGAAGAAGAGATTATAGGGAGGGGGGAGAAGAAGAGATTAAAGGGATGGGGGAGAAGAAGAGATTAAAGGATGGGGGAGAAGAAGAGATTAAAGGATGGGGGAGAAGAAGAGATTAAAGGGAGGGGGAGAAGAAGAGATTAAAGGGAGGGGGAGAAGAAGAGATTAAAGGGAGGGGGAGAGAAGAAGAGATTAAAGGGAAGGGGAGAAGAGATTACAGGGAGGGGGAGAGAAGAAGAGATTAAAGGGAGGGAGGGGGGAGAAGAAGAGATTAAAGGGAGGGAGGGAGAAGATATTACAGGGAGGGAGGGGGTAAGAAGAAGAGATTACAGGGAGGGAGGGAGGGAGAAGAAATGTCAGGGAGAGAGGGGGGAGAATAAGAGATTACAGGGAGGGAGGGGAGGAGAATAAGAGATTACAGGGAGGGATGGGAGGAGAATAAGAGATTACAGGGAGGGAGGGGAGGAGAATAAGAGATTACAGGGATGGAGGGGGGAGAAGAAGAAGAGATTACAGGGATGGAGGGGCGAGAAGAAGAAGAGATTACAGGGATGGAGGGGGGAGAAGAAGAGATTACAGGGATGGAGGGGGGAGAAGAAGAGATTACAGGGATGAAGGGGGAGAAGAAAATAAGTTTACAGGGGGAGAAGAAGAGAAGTTTACAGGGAGGGAGGGGGGGAGAAGAAGAGATTACAGGGAGGGAGGGGGGGAGAAGAAGAGATTACAGGGAGGGAGGGGGGAAAGAAGAAGAGATTACAGGGAGGGAGGGGGGAGAAGAGAAGATTACGGGGAGAAGAAGAGATTACAGGGAGGGGGGAGAAAAAGAGAAGATTACAGGGAGGAGGGAGAAGAAGAGAAGATTACAGGGGGAGAAGAGGATAACACGGGGGGAAGAAGATGAGAACAAGAGGAGAAGGGGAGGAGAACGGGGGAATGAGAACACAGGGAGGGGGGTTGAGAAGAACGTGGGGAGGGAGAGACCACTAAAGGAGGGAGGGGGTGGTGGAGAGACCACTAGGGGAGGGGGTGGAGGAGAGACTGCTAAGGTAGGGGGGAGAGCAGAGAACACTAAGGGAGGGAGGGTGTGTGTGGAGGATAGACCACTAGGGGAGGGTTGGGGGAGAGTAGAGACCACTTAGGGTGTGGGGGAGACCACTAATGGAAAGGGGGGGGAGAGGAGAGATCACTAATGGAAAGGGGGGGCAGAGGAGAGCAGAGACCACTAAGGGGCAGGGGAGATCTCTAAGGGACGGAAGGGAGAGCTCTATAGGACAGGGGGCAGGACAGGGAGATATTTCACACTACACACGCGCACACACACTGCATCCCTATACATACTCATAAACACACAATGCATCCCTACACACACAGAAACACAACATGCTTCCCTTACACACAGAGAAACACACAACGCATCCATTACTCACACACACACACAATGCAACCCTTACACATAAAGACAATGCATCCTTTGCACACATACACAGAAACACACAATGCATCCCTTACACACACATGCAAACACACATTGCTTCTCTTACACACACACACACACACAGAAACGCAATGCATCTTACACACACACTCAACGCACCCCTTACAGACACACACTGCATCCTTTACATACACAGAAACACACTTTGCATCCCTTATGCATACAAACACAGATTCACACAATGTATCCCTTACACACAACGAGAAACAAACAATACATCCCTTATACACAAACACACACTGCTTTCTATGCCTTACACAAAAACACACTGCTTCCACTACACACACACACACTGTATCCAGGGCCAGATTAAGAGCCCAGTGGGCCTGGTCCTGACAATTATGATGGGGCCTAATTACAGAATCTTATCGGCCAAAAACAATAAAACAGTCATACCTCCCAAACGTCATGAATCTGTTGGAGATGGTGTTGGAGGGAAACTCAAAGGATGCAGCTATAAGAAAACACATACTCTAGGCTAATCTCTCGCTAACTTATGCTTTCATCTTTCAAGTAAATCCATACCCCCTAACAGTGTGTCCAGTGAAGTAGGAAGTCAATGGGCAGGGTAAAAGGGTGGGCCACTGACGCAAATCACGTGACCATAACTGCCAAAAGAGGCGAACATGCCCAAAAAAGGGGCATGTCTGTCCAAAGATTTGGAAGGCCAGCCTGGCATCAGTGTCCCTATGTATCACAGTGTCAGTGTCCCCATGTCGCCCAGTCCTCTAGTCTCCCAGTGTCCTCATTTCTCCCTGTGTCCCCATGTCTGTGTTTCCCGTGTCACTAAGATACTAGGGGACACCGAGAGACATGGGGACACAATGAGACATGGGCACACTGAGAGACCCAGGGACAATGAGACACTTGGGGACACTGGGAGACATGGGGGCACTGAGACACTTGGGGACACTGGGAGACATAGGGGCACTTGTGGATAGAGACACGGGGAGACATGGGGACACAGACATTTGGGGACTCTAATATACTAAGAACACTGAGACATGGGAACACAGACACTGGGAGACAAGGGGACACTGGAAGAAATGGGGATACATGGAGAAATGGGGACACAGACACTGGGAGACATGGGGACACAATGAGACATGGGCACACTGAGAGACCCAGGGACAATGAGGCACTTGGGGACACTGGGAGACATGGGGGCACTGAGACACTTGGGGACACTTGGAGACATAGGGGCACTTGTGGATAGAGACACGGGGAGACATAGAGACACAGACACTGGGAGACATGGAGACACAGACATTTGGGGACTCTAATATACTAGGAACACTGAGACATGGGAACACAGACACTGGGAGACATGGACACACTGAGAGACCCAGGACAATGAGACACTTGGGGACACTGGGAGACGTGGGGGCACTGAGACACTTGGGGACACTGGGAGACATAGGGGTACTTGTGGATAGAGACAAGGGGACACATGGAGACACAGACACTGGGAGACATGGGAACACAGACATTTGGGGACCCTAAGATACCAGGGACACAGACACAGGCACATGTAAACACAGGCACTGGGAGACATGGGGACATGAGGACACTGAGACACTAGGGACACTAGCTGGGAGACATGGTGACACTGAAAAATTTGGGGACACTGAGACACTGGCTGGGAGACATAAGGACACTGGGAGACATGGGGACACTGGGAGACATGGGGACACTGGGGGCCATGGGGACACAGACATTTGGGGACCCTAAGATACTAGGGACACTGAGACATGGGAACACAGACACTGGGAAACTAGGGGACACTGGGAGACATGGGGACACTGGCTGGGAGGCACGGGGATACTGTGAGACATGGGGCACTTGTGGACATAGACATGGGGACACTGAAAAAACTGGGGACACGGGGAGACATGGGGACACTGAGACACTGGCTGGGAGACATGGGGACACTGGGAGACATGTTGACAGTGACTGGGAGACATGTGGACCCTGGCTGGGAGACATGTGGACCCTGGCTGGGAGACATGTGGAGACTGGGAGACATGGGGACACAGACATTTGGGGACACTGGGAGAGTAGGGGACACAGGTAGCCATGGGGACACTGAGACACTGGCTGGGATACATGGGGACACTGTGTCCCTAGTGTCTCCATGTCCCAATGTGTCTCCCAATGTCCCTATGTCTCACAGTGTCCCCATGCCTCAGTGTGTCTCAGTGTCCCCTAGTGTCTCAGTGTTCCCATGTTTCCCTGCTGCCTTTCCCCTCATCCATCACTTCCCTAAGCTGTAGGCTGTCTCTGCAGGCTGGGAGCTGCTGTCTGAACTCTCTGGGCTGTGTAGATGTTCCCCTGCGGATCAGTGAGTAGAGAGAGGCAGGGAGGGAGATGCTGTAACTTCCTATCCCTGCTTCTCTCCACACACAGTGACCCCTACTGGCTGGTGCTGGTATTGCAGAGTAATCTCTGTTTATACTGAGAAAAATATCTGCATTTGTATTGCCAGTATTACTGCAATACCGACACGGCCAGGCAGCCTCAAACACCGGCTGTGCTGGTAAAGTACCAGTCAGGTGGTAAACTCAAGAGTTTTTTTTTTTTTTTTTAAATGGGCCTGGGCCTGGGCCTGAAGCTGCAGCTCCATCAGCCCCTATGTTAATCCGGCCCTGACTGTATCACCTACACAAACTGGTATCCCTATACACTACATTCCATAAGCACACACATTAGATCCTCTACCATAACACATCCCCTACACACTCCACTTCTTGTGAGCGAACATATAGGTGGACTTATGGGTGGACCTTATGAGCATACTCACCGTCAGGCCCAGACCTTGATCTGTGTAAGGGGCCCCAAAAAATTGAATTTTGTGACCACAGTTACAAACAGCCTCCAGAGATCCTGTTCTACACCAGACCAGTGGAGCCAGACTGCAGCCAGAGCCCATCACCATCCTCATATGGTTGTAAGTAGGCAATCTAGTATATTATTAGTGACACTTATCTCTAATTTACCTCACATTAAAGGGACACTTTAGTCCCCAGAACCACTGCAGCTTAATGAAGTGGTTCTGGTGTCTATAGTTTGTCCCTGCAGGCTTTTGAATGTAAACACACACTGTGTGCAGCACTGGCATTCATATGGCAGATCTTATGGGTAGGGCATTGTGATGTCACGGGGGGGGGGGGGGGGGGGGTTAGCAAATCTTTATTTTGCCTAGGGCGGCAAAAATCCTTGCACCGGCCCTGTTTGGGGCTGCTTTCCTGCATCAGGCCCTGGACGGATTGCTATCATCGAAGGAAAAATGAATTCTAAAGTTTATCAAGACATGTTGCAGGAGAACTTAAGGCCATCTGTCTACCAGCTGAAGCTCAACAGATGACATGTGATGATCAGATCACATTTTATGACCAATTTGTGCAGAAATCCATATCATTCCAAAGGGTTCACATACTTTTTCTTGCAACTGTATATATTTGTATTTTTTAAAGGGGGTTGGCTTCGCTATTGAGCTGGATGTCAGCATGATCTACATTCTTTGTTCATAATATTTGACTCTATAAAATAGTGCTAATTCTATAGTTCTTTTATAACGGCAATTGGAGTCTTCCTCAGATGGAGTGATCGTTATTGGAACTGAATAGATTCTTGGAGGCAATGTATTAAAAAATCCCTGAAGTTATAACTCTTCCACAACATACAAACTCACCTATAAGTCACCTGCCCTCAGTGCCGTAAACAATGTCTTCACTGAAAGAAAAATTACCCCATTGCTAAAAATGACTGCTGTTCTTTACATGATCCCTCCGTTCAGTGGACTCTTGGCTCTGTTCCAGTAAGACTTTCTGTTTGAATGTTTACATCTTTTGGTTTCATTCTAGTTTGATCTTTGGGGAGTTTGATTTTCTGAACTTTACTTATTTTACACTGAGAGGCCCATAGACAGAACCAGCAGGTCATGATTGTTTTTGGGAGATATACCTTATATAGATAGTCTACTATATGTTCAGGTCATAGCGCATCTCTCATTGTTATTACCTCTAAAACATAGAGTATTAAAAGAACACTATAGCAACATATATTGCTAACACTGTAGTCCTCTGCTCCCCCCCCCCCCCTCTAGTCTGAGGGAAAAGAGGCAGTTTTATTTACCTTTTCTCCCTAACAGCACCTGTGTTTACGCTGTTTTCCAGCCACTTCCCATAGGAAAGCATCGGGAGGCTAGTGCCACACTGCTATTTCAGAGGAAGCACCTCTAGTGGCTATCAGAGTGACAGCTGCTAGAGGCATTTAAACCTGGCAATGTTAACATTGCTTTTCCTGCTAAACCGCAATGTTTTACACCTATACCACTTAAAGGACCACTCTAGGCACCCAGACCACTTCAGCTTAATGAAGTGGTCTGGGTGCCAGGTCCAGCTAGGGTTAACTAATTGTTTTATAAACATAGCAGTTTCAGAGAAACTGCTATGTTTATCAATTAGTTAAGCCTTCCCCCTAATTCTCTAGTGGCTGTCTCACTGACAGCCGCTAGAGGCGCTTGCGTGATTCTCACTGTGAAAATCACAGTTATTTCCAAACCATTTTTTTTCAAAATGAATGAAAGTTATCTTTCAGGAATACCTGAATAACCCTTCACATGTATATATTTTTTAAAAGAAGACAACCTAAGGTATTAAACTTGGGGTATTTTGACTCTTTTCATGCAACCATTTTACCACCAATCTATGCTAAATTTAAAAAAAATAATAATAATTGGTGATTTTATTTTGACACACATAGCAATTTAAGAATACATGTACTGAGAACTGTAAGGGTTACTGCCAAAGAAGACCCCAATATGTGTTCAGCAACAGGGCCGGACTGGGAACTAAAATCAGCCCTGGAAAAAAATTCTATACCAGCCCAATAATGCGTCGCGCCAGCATAGTGTGCTGATATAGAGGGTGAAAAAATAACTTAAAATTGAAAACTCTTACTCCAACGAAGCAACGCATATAGGGCTTCAAAATGAACAAAAGAGCGCCTTTATTTTAAGTAGACGTACATTTGCATGTAATCAATGTTTCAGTACAACTACTTTGGCCTATTAAGGACATTTTAGTAATGGTACTGAAATGCTGAATGTCTGCAGTTGCACAACTAAAAAAAATGAAGTGATCTGGTTAATTTTGAAGTTCTATAGGTGCGCTCTTCACTTTGAATATGTTATTGTGCATGAGTATGCAACTAGCAACAAGACAGGGCCAATACGTGCTCATTACACACATATATGACATTTATGTGTGTATTATGCATATATAAATGTATATTACTATATGTGTAAATATTATAAGCTTAATTATATGTTACTAATACACACATCAATATACATGCATATGTGATCCTGACAGTAATACACACACACACATATATATATATATATGTGTGTATTACTGTCAGGATCACATCAATTTACGTCTATTACCTTTACCTTGTTTAGTGTATCTTGTCTCCAATTGCCTCCTTTTTTTCCTCTTACAGCAACCCTTGTGCATCTTTTACTTCATCCCAGTCCCTGTGTGTTTCTTTTTACCCTTCTCCAGCCTCTGTTCCCCTTCCCTACTGTATGTCTCTTTGTCCCCCCCAACAAACCTTCACTGTGTCTCTCTTCCCCATCTCCTCCCTGTGTCTCTCTTCCCCATCTCCTCCCTGTGTCTCTCTTTCCCATCTCCTCCATGTGTCTCTCTCTTACCCATCTGTCTCTTTGTACCCCCATCCCCTGTGTCTCTCTATTACCCCATCTGTCTCTGTGTCCCCCCTTCTCCTGTCTCTCTAATACCCCTCTCTTTGTCCCCCCAACCCCTATGTCTCTCTATTACCCCTCTGTCTCTATTACCCCTCTTTGTCCCCCCCATCCCCTGTCTCTCTATTACCCCTCTGTCTCTTTGTCGTCGTCCCCCAACCTGGTGTCTTTCTATTACCCCTCAGTCTCTGTGTCCCCCTCCTTCCCCTCTATTTGTCCCCCTCTTTCCCCTCTATTATTTGCCACCCCTTCCTCTTTATTTGCCCCCCTTCCCCTCTATTTGTCTCCCCCATCCCCTCTATTTGTGTCCCCCCCTTCCCCTCTATTTGCCTCCCCCATTGCCCTTTATTTGCTCCCCCTTCCCCTCTATTTGTCTCCCCCATCCCCTCTATTTGTCTCCCCCCTTCCCCTCTATTTGCCTCCCCCTTCCCCTCTATTTGCCTCCCCCCTTCCCCTCTATTTGCCCCCTTTCCCATCTATTTGTCTCTCCCCCTTCCCCTCTATTTGTCTCCCCCCTTCCCCTCCATTTGCCTCCCCCTTCCCCTCTATTTACCCCCCCCTTCCCTTCTATTTGTCCCCCCCTTCCCCTCTATTTGCCTCCCCCCTTCCCCTCTATTTGCCTCCCCCTTCCCCTCTATTTGCCCCCCTTCCCCTCTATTTGTCTCTCCCCCTTCCCCTCTATTTGTCTCCCCCCTCCCCTCTATTTGCCCCCTTTCCCCTATATTTGTCTCTCCCCCTTCCCCTCTATTTGTCTCCCCCCTTCCCCTCTATTTGTCTCCCCCCTTTCCCCTCTATTTGTCTCTCCCCCTTCCCCTCTATTTGTCTCTCCCCCTTCCCCTCTATTTGTCTCCCCCCTTCCCCTCTATTTGTCTCCCCCCTTCCCCTCTATTTGTCTCCCCCCTTCCCCTCTATTTGTCTCCCCCCTTCCCCTCTATTTGCCTCCCCCCTTCCCCTCTATTTGCCTCCCCCCTTCCCCTCTATTTCCCCCCCTTCCCCTCTATTTGTCCCCCCTTCCCCTCTATTTGCCCCCCCTTACCCTCTATTTGCCCCCTTACCCTCTATTTGCCCCCCTTCCCCTCTATTTGCCCCCCCCTTCCCCTCTATTTGCCCCCTTTCCCCTCTATTTGTCTCTCCCCCTTCCCCTCTATTTGTCTCCCCCCCTTCCCCTCTATTTGTCTCCCCCCTTCCCCTCTATTTGTCTCCCCCTTCCCCTCTATTTGCCTCCCCCCTTCCCCTCTATTTGCCCCCCTTCCCCTCTATTTGCCCCCCCTTACCCTCTATTTGCCCCCCTTCCCCTCTATTTGCCCCCCCTTCCCCTCTATTTGCCCCCTTTCCCCTCTATTTGTCTCTCCCCCTTCCCCTCTATTTGTCTCCCCCCCTTCCCCTCTATTTGTCTCCCCCCTTCCCCTCTATTTGTCTCCCCCTTCCCCTCTATTTGCCTCCCCCCTTCCCCTATATTTGCCCCCCCTTCCCTTCTATTTGTCCCCCCCTTCCCCTCTACTTGCCCCCCTTCCCCTCTACTTGCCCCCCTTCCCCTCTATTTGCCCCCCTTCCCCTCTATTTGTCTCTCCCCCTTCCCCTCTATTTGCCCCCCTTCCCCTCTATTTGCCCCCCCTTCCCTTCTATTTGTCCCCCCCTTCCCCTCTACTTGCCCCCCTTCCCCTCTACTTGCCCCCCTTCCCCTCTATTTGCCCCCCTTCCCCTCTATTTGTCTCCCCCCCTCCCCTCTATTTGCCCCCCTTCCCCTCTATTTGCCCCCCTTCCCCTCTATTTGCCCCCCTTCCCCTCTATTTGCCCCCTTTCCCCTCTATTTGTCCCCCCCCTTCCCCTCTATTTGCCTCCCCCTTTCCCCTCTTTGCCCCCCCCCCTCCTCTCTATTTGTCCCCCCCCCCTCCTCTCTATTTGTCCCCCCTTCCCCTTCTGACCTTTTTACAGGATGACTGAGGGAGGGGGTGGAGCTAACTACCATGCTCCCTCCCGGTTCCCATAATTCCCAGCATCTACACATCATAGAGTAATCACTACTCTATGATGTGTAGATGCTGGGAATTATGGGAACCGCGAAGGAGCTTGGTAGTTAGCTCCGCCCCCTCCCTCAGTCCTCCTGTGCTGACAGCTATGCTGCTGTCAGTATCAGTGAGTGTGCCGCCGGACCGGTAAGGCGGCCGCCCGGCACACTCACTGATACTGACAGCAGCATAAGTGTCAGCACAGGAGATGGGGGCGCGATATTCTTGTGCAGCAGGGCTCCCTTTCTATCTCCAGCCCCCCAGGTGCCGCGGCCCACCGGGAAATTTCCCGGTATCCCGGTGGGCCAGTCCGGCCCTGTTCAGCAACATCTCCTGAGTACAGTGATACCACCAATGTATAGGTGTGTCAAGTTCTCTGGGGGCTAAAAGACCTTATTTGGAGGGTGCGCATTCCAGTTTTCCAACTTTTTTTTTTTTCACAGCTGGTCATCATGCACCCATGTCCTATTTGGAAGATTTTTAAAGCCGGCCAATATAAATAACCCCCATCAAGCCATATATTTTTTAAAAAGTAGACAACCTAGGGTATTTAATATGGGGTATGTATGTAGTATCCACTTAGTCACAAACACTGGCCAAAATTAGCATTTATATTTGTTGGTGTGTTAAAAATGCAAAAAACAATTATGAACGCTAACTTTGGCCAGTGTTTGTGACTAAGTGGCTACTAAAAAGAACTTAACATACCCCATTTGCAGTACCTTGGTTTGTCTTCTTTTGCAAATAGTATGCCATCATGGGGATGATTCTCAGTCCTGGACTACCATGCACTCTCAAAGGCAACATAACCATCTGGCAAATTTCAATGTGAAAAACGGCCTTATATTTGATCCTGTAACTTTCAAAACCACTATAAAACGTGTACATGGGGGGTACTGTTATACTAAGGAGACTTCACTGAAATCAAATATTAGTTTTTTAAAACCGTAAAGCTTATCACAACAATGATATTCTCAGTGAAAGTGCCATTTGTGTGTGAAAAATGCAATAAACATCACTTTCACTGACAATATCATCGCTGTGATATGTTTTACTGTTTTGAAACAGCGAAGTCTACTGATTAAAACAGTATCCCCCATGTCGAGGTTTTAGGGTGTCTTGGAAAGTTAGTGGGTTAAATATTGTGCTAGCAAATTAAATTATCTGGACTTCTGGCCTGGGTTGTCAGGCAGGTCCCCCAAATTCAAATCAATAAAATTACTCAATTATGTAAAAATATTACATAAATATGCACACAGAATTAAAAAATATATAAGTATTTATATATTTGAAGTCTACATGTATATTTATGGGGCCCTAAATACCAATAAGGGGCCCTAAATACCAATAAGGGGGGGGGGGGAGACACCTATTGTCCCCCCCGGACCCCACCCCTGAGCGGTGGGTGGGGGCCCTAAATAACAATAAGGCGGGGGACCTACTGTCCTCCGCCCGGCCCCCACCCCTGTGTATCACAAAAGTGAGTACACCTCTCTCATTTGTGTAAATATTTTATTATATCTTTTCATGTGACAACACAAGTGTACAGCCTGTAAAACAGTGTAAAAAAGTGAGTACACCCCTAAGGGGAACTGTCCAAATTGGGCCCAATGTGTCAATATTTTGTGTGACCACCATTATTTTCTAGCACTGCCTTAACCCTCATGGGCATGAAGTTCACCAGAGCTTCACAGGTTGTCACTGGAGTCCTCTTCCACTCCTCCATGACAACATCACAGAGCTGGTGGATGTTAAAGACCTTGGGCTCCCCCACCTTCCGTTTGAGTATGCCCCACAGATGCTCAATAGGGTTTAGGTCTGGAGACATGATTGGCCAGTCCATCACCTTTACCTTCAGCTACTTTAGCAAGGCAGTGGTCGTTTTGGAGGTGTGTTTGGGGTCGTTATCATGTTGGAATACTGCCCTGCGAACCAGTCTCTGAAGGGAGGGGATCACGCTCTGCTTCAGAAGGTCACAGTACATGTTGGCTTTCATGTTTCACTCAATGAACTGTAGCTCCCCAGTGCTGGCAGCACTCATGCAGGCCCAGACCATGACACTCCCACCACCATGCTTGACTGTAGGCAAGACACACTTTGCCTTTGTACTCCTCACCTGGTTGCCACCACACATGCTTGACACCATCTGAATCAAATAAGTTTATCTTGGTCTCATCAGACAACAGGGCATGGTTCCAGTAATAATGCCCTTAGTGTGCTTGTCTTCAGAAAATGATTTGCGGACTTTCTTGTGCATCATCTTTTGAAGAGGTTTACTTTTGGGACAACAGTCAGACCAATTTGATGCAGTGTGTGGCATATGGTCTGAGCACTGACAGGCTGACCACCCACCCCTTCAACCTCTGCAGCACTTGTACATCTATTTCCCAAAGACAACCTCTGGATATGATGCTTAGCATGTGCACTCAACTTCATATTATTCTTCTTATTATTATTATTATTGCCATTTATATAGCGCCAACAGATTCTGTAGCGCTTTACAATATTATGAGAGGGGATTTAACTATAAATAGGACAATTACAAATAAACTTACAGGAACAATAGGTTGAAGAGGACCCTGCTCAATCGAGCTTACATTCTATAGGAGGTGGGGTGTAAAACACATTAGGACAGGAATTTGCAATCAAATAAGGTGGGCTGCCCTTTAGGAGAGGGCAAGAGACAGATATGTGAGGTAGGGGTTAGTCTTGGAGGCCATAAGCTTTCCTAAAGAGATGGGTTTTAAGGCACTTCTTAAAAGATGCAAGTCTAGGGGAGAGTCTGATGGCGGTAGGCAGGCTATTCCATAGGAAGGGAGCCACCTGCGAGAAGTCCTGCAAGCGCGAGTTGGCCATACGGGTACGGACAACGGACAGGAGGTGGTCACGGGCAGAGCGGAGAGACCGAGAAGGGACATACCTATGGATCTGTGAGGAGATATAAGAGGGGCTAGAGTTGTTCACTGCTTTATAGGTGTGAGTTAGTACCTTGAATTGACTCCTATAGCATACAGGAAGCCAATGTAAGGACTGGCAGAGGGGTGAGGTGTGAGAGAAATGACTAGAGAGGAAAATCAGTCTAGCAGCAGCGTTCATTACGGACTGTAGGGGTGCAGTACGGCTTTTGGGAAGACCAATCAGGAGAGGGTTACAATAATCCATGCAGGAAATTACTAGAGCATGGACAAGCTCCTTGGTAGTATCTGGTGCAAGAAAGGGGCGGATGCGGGCCATGTTTTTAAGATGGAATCTACAGGATTTGGCAACATGCTGGATGTGAGGCTCAAAGGTGAGACCAGAGTCAAGTATGACGCCAAGACAGCGCGCTTGCAAGGATGGACTGATGTTGGTACCACAAACTTGAAGGGAGAGCGAAAGAGGAGGATCAGTATTAGGAGGAGGAAAGACAAGGAGCTCCGTTTTTGAGAGATTGAGTTTCAGAAAGCGGGAGGACATCCAGTCAGAGATGGAAGAAAGGCAAGCAGTGACACGTTGCAGGACGGCAGGGGAGAGGTCCGGGGAGGAGAGATATAGCTGGGTGTCATCAGCGTACAGGTGGTAGTGGAATCCAAAAGAGGTAATAAGTTTGCCAAAAGAGGCAGTATAAAGAGAAAATAGAAGGGGACCAAGGACGGAGCCTTGGGGTACTCCAACCGAGACAGGGCGAGGGGAGGAGGTATCATTAGAAAAAGAGACACTGAATGACCGTTGGGAGAGATAAGAGGAAAACCACGAGAGGACAGAGTCACAGAGACCAAGCGATTGAAGAGTTTGAAGAAGGAGAGCATGATCAACGGTGTCAAAGGCCGCTGAGAGGTCAAGAAGAATTAGTATGGAGTAGTGGCCTTTGGATTTAGCTGCGATTAGGTCGTTAGTAACTTTGATAAGGGCAGTGTCTGTAGAGTGGAGAGGGCGGAAGCCAGATTGAAGGGGGTCAAGGAGAGAGTTGGAATTGAGGAAATGAGACAAAAGGGTAAAGACTTTCCAGAAGCTTTGAGGAAAAAGGGAGCAGGGATATGGGACAGTAGTTAGAGAGTGTGGGTGGGTCGAGGGATGGTTTTTTTAGTATAGGTACTACAGTGGCATGTTTAAGGTCAGCAGGGACGATGCCAGAAGAGAGCGAGCAGTTGAAGATGTGTGTTAGAGAAGGCACGAGACAAGTGGAGAGAGATCTGATAAGGTGAGATGGGACAGGATTGAGCGGGCAAGTGGTGGGGCGAGAGGAGCAAAGAAGAGCAGCCACCTCTTGGTCAGTAGCTGGGGAGAATGTCTGAAGGGTAGGAAAGGCATGATCTATGTGTGATTGAGAAACAGAAAGGCAAGGAGGGGAGCATTCTTTATTTAGCTATTCAATCTTGTCAGTGAAGTAACATGCAAAGTTATCAGCAGTAAGGTTAGTTTTGGGGGTGGCCACAGCAGGGCAAAGAAGAGAATTAAAGGTTTCAAAGAGATGCCTGGGGTTGCGGATACATGAACTAATGAGAGAGGAAAAATAGGACTGTTTGGCAAGGGCAAGGGCTGCACTGTATGAACACAATACGAATCTATAATGGAGAAAGTCTGATTGGGTACGAGACTTCCTCCAGGAGCGTTCAGCACAACGGGAGCATCTTTGCAGGTAGCGCGTTGATTTAGTATGCCATGGTTGGGGACGGGTCCTCCTTGAGGTGCTTGTTTGGAGTGGCGCTGCAGTGTTCAAGGCAGATGTAAGAGTAGAGTTATATATGGAGATGGACAGTGAAGGACAGGAGAGGGAAGGGATGGACAGCAGTTGTGAATCAATGTCAGCTGACAACTGTTGGAGATCAAGAGAATTACGGTCCCTCCTGAGTTGAGGGGGGTTAGGCTGAGGTTGTTGGGTGAGGGGGTACGCAAGAGCTAATGATAAGAGGTGTTGATCAGAGAGTGGATATGGAGTGTTGCAGATATTAGATACTGTACATGCATAAGTGAAGATTAGGTCAAGGGTATTGCCAGCTACATGGGTGGGAGAATTTGCCCACTGCGATAGCCTGAGGGAGGAAGTAATTGAAAGTAGTTTAGTGGCTGCAGAGGTCAAAGGTGGGTTTATAGGAATATTGAAGTCCCCGAGAATTAGGGATGGAATGTTAGAAGAGAGGAAATAGGGTAGCCAGGCAGCAAAGTAGTTAAGGAAGAGAAGAGAAGAGGGGAACCAGGGAGACGGTAAATAACATGTCGACCACCTCTTTTACCTGTAGAATTTTGTCACAGATCTTACAGTAAACACAGCCTTCTAGGGTAATCAAAGTCCACGACACATCCAGCTCAGTTTTTCTGATTTATTTGATGCAAAATATACAGGTGCTTCATAATAAAATAAACAAAACAAAATGCCTTGCTCTTGTTTGAGCACTTACTAAACACAGTAATCACTATCTGGAATTGGGTGGCTTTCCCACTTACCAATTAACAATAGCAAAATATAGCTGCAAGATACACCATTCCTCTGGCTCTCCCTCATTCTGCAGCAGGCTGATCCCTTCTTTTAAAAGCCTGCCTGCTAATTGACCAGCTACAGATGAGGATCAATTAGTTTGCATCTCTGGAACTCCTAAGGTATATACAAGATCTAGTCTGGCTGTTATATAGCAACTAGTGATGTACCGAATTGTTCGCTAGCGAATAGTTCCTAGCGAACATAGCGTGTTTGCGTTCGCCACGGGCGAACACATGGGCGGTTCGATCCGCCCCCTATTCGTCATCATTGAGCAAACTTTGACCCTGTGCCTCACGGTCAGCAGACACATTCCAGCAAATTAGCAGCAGACCCTCCCT
The DNA here is from genome assembly GCF_036172605.1 of Pelobates fuscus. Classification (NCBI taxonomy): domain Eukaryota; kingdom Metazoa; phylum Chordata; class Amphibia; order Anura; family Pelobatidae; genus Pelobates; species Pelobates fuscus. The sequence continues at coordinate 248,925,319 of NC_086320.1, forward strand.
TCCACACCCTCCCACCTCCCTCCCAGCATCCATTTTAGATTCATTCTGACGCTGCATGCTTAGTGAGAGGAGGGAAAGTGTAGCTGCTGCTCATTAGATAAGGAAATTGATAGCTAGGCTAGGGTATTCAGTGTCCACTACAGTCCTGAAGGACTCATCTGATCTTTGCTGTAAGAAAAGCACCCGAAAAAGCCCTTTTTAGGGCTAGAACATCAGTCTGCTTTTTTTTTTTCTGTGTAATGTAATTGCAGTTGCCTGCCTGCCAGCTTCTGTGTCAGGCTCACAGTGCATACTGTGCCCATTTGCCCAGTGCCACCACTCACACTGGTGTCACAATAGCTTAAGCTTGACATTTAAAAAAAAAAAAAAAATCATTTTCACTGTAATAAATTGAATAGCAGTTAGTTGTCTGCCAGCTTCTGTGTCAGGCTCAGCCGATACTGTGCCCATTTGTCCAGTCAGTGCCACCACTCATATCTGGTGTCTCTATAGCGTGCTTTTACAAAGAAAAAAAGTTTTCCAGTGTAAGCTAATAGCAGTCAGTGTCCTTAAAGCGGGTGTGTCAGGCCTTCAGCGTGTGCCCTGCAGACCCCTGCCAGTGTACTTTGACAGTTGCCACTCATATCTGGTGTCTCTATAGCGTGCTTTTACAAAGAAAAAAAGTTTTCCAGTGTAAGCTAATAGCAGTCAGTGTCCTTAAAGCAGGTGTGTCAGGCCTTCAGCGTGTGCCCTGCAGACCCCTGCCAGTGTACTTTGACAGTTGCCACTCATATCTGGTGTCTCTATAGTGTGTTTTACAAAGAAAAAAAGTTTTCCAGTGTAAGCTAATAGCAGTCAGTGTCCTTAAAGCGGGTGTGTCAGGCCTTCAGCGTGTGCCCTGCAGACCCCTGCCAGTGTACTTTGACAGTTGCCACTCATATCTGGTGTCTCTATAGCGTGCTTTTACAAAGAAAAAAGTTTTCCAGTGTAAGCTAATAGCAGTCAGTGTCCTTAAAGCGGGTGTGTCAGGCCTTCAGCGTGTGCCCTGCAGACCCCTGCCAGTGTACTTTGACAGTTGCCACTCATATCTGGTGTCTCTATAGCGTGCTTTTACAAAGAAAACAATTTTTCCAGTGTAAGCTAATAGCAGTCAGTGTCCTTAAAGCGGGTGTGTCAGGCCTTCAGCGTGTGCTCTGCAGACCTCTGCCAGTGCACATTGCCACTCATATCTGTTGTCACAATAGCGTGCATTTAAAACCAAAAAACTTTTTTCACTGTTATAGATTGAATAGCAGTTAGTTGTCTTCAAGCGGGTGTTTCAAGCCTTCAGCATGTTCTCTGCAGAACTCTGCCAGTGTACATTGCCACTCATATCTGTTGTCACAATAGCATGCATTTAAAACCAAAAAACTTTTTCACTGTTATAGATTGAATAGCAGTTAGTTGTCTCCAAGCGTCTGTGTGTCAGGCCTGCTCATCTGCCCACAGTCAGGTGTCTGTCAAGGACATGTTTGAGTGTAAGAAGCCAATGTCAGAAAGTCACCCCCTTGCCCGGCGTCTGACAGCTGGCTTGTCTGTACTATTAGCCCGCCAGCTTTTACCATACAAGCTGGTGGAGTCTGAGGCGTTCAAAGAATTTGTAGCTATTTGGACACCGTAGTGGAAGGTACCCGGCCGAAATTTCTTTTCACAAAAGGCAACCCCAATCTGTACTCAATTGTGCAAAAGGAAGTAATGGCATGTCTGGCACACAGTGTTGGGGCAAGGGTCCATCTGACCACTCATACCTGGTCTGCAAATCATGGTCAGGGCAGGTATATCACCTACACTGCGCATTGGGTACACCTGCTGACGGCTGCCAAGCATGGAATGCGTGGCTCTGCAGAGGAGTTGGTGACACCGCCACGACTTGCAGGCAGGCCTGCTACCACCTCCTCTTCTGCTGCTGCGTCTTGCTCCACATCAACGGCACCCCCTCAGCTCCCCAGGTACTATTCCACATCCCAGATACGGCAGTGTCACGCCGTCTTGTGTTTGACTTGCTTGAAAGTAGAGTGTCACACCGGACAAGCACTCCTGTCCGCCCCGAACGCACAGGTGGAAAAGTGTCTGACTCCGCAGCAACTGGAGATCGGCAAAGTGGTTTGTGACAACGGAACAAATTTGTTGGCGGCATTGAAGTTGGGCAAGTTGACACATGTGCCGTGCATGGCACATGTGTGTAATCTGATCGTACAACGCTTTGTGCATAAGTACACAGGCTGATGTCCTTCTTGTCTCTGTACTTAACTGCCAACAGCTCCTCTTGGCGCAGAGCTGAGGTCTCCCCCCTTCGTAGCCGGGTGCGTGCAAGTTGTCCTGGGAAACCTGTGCTGTTCTTTTTAATTGTGCTGCAAGCTACTGTATCAAAACAGTACAGTAGCTTGAACAAAGGGACACTTGTATAAAAATTGTCAGTATACAAGTGGTACCCTTTGTTCATCAGGGGGAATATCAGGTCCCAGACAATCTTGCCACTGGTTCCCATATGTTCAGGGCAACCTGGAGGGTCAAGGTGGCTATCCTTTCCCTCGTAGACCCGGAAGGCCTGAGTATACCCAGTCTCGCTATCACAGAGCTTATACATCTTCACACCATACCTAGAGCGCTTGGAAGGAACATACTGCTTGAATCCCAGCCTTCCCTTATACTTCATCAGGGATTCATCCACGCATATATTCCTTCCAGGTGTATAAGCCTCTGCAAACCTGGCAGCAAAGTGGATAATCAGGGGGCGGATTTTATACAGCCTGTCAAACTGGGGATGCTCCCTAGGGGGACACAGGCTGTTGTTGCTGAAGTGCATGAAATGCAGAATCATTTCATACCTCTTCCTCGACATACATTGGGAGTAAATGGGGGTAGAGCAGATGGGGCTACTGCTCCAGTAGGAGCAGATGGAGGGCTTCTTTATCTTTATGCCCATCAGCATAGTCAATGCCCAGAATCTTTTAAATTCTGGCACAGTATGTATCTTTGCCAAAAAAGAGTCCGGATTTGTAGCTCCGAATTGATGGGCATATAAATTAGTTTGGGCGACAATGTTTCCCACTACAGGGATCCTTAGGACAGGTGTCAATCCATACCTGCAAAGTGACCCTATGTAGGGGGAACAGTCTATATTCTGCTCTTTGTCAGTGTGTATCAGGGGCTTTGAGGACAGGTGTCAATCCATACCTGCCAAGTGACCCTATGTAGGGGGAACAGTCTCTATTCTGCTCTGTGTCAGTGTGTATCAGGGATCCTTAGGATAGGTGTCAATCCATATCTGCCAAGTGACCCTATGTAGGGGGAACAGTCCCTATTCTGCTCTATGTGAGGAGGAGGAACGGGAAATGAGTAGCTCGGCATCCAACCTTGTGCAAATGGGGTCTTTCATGCTGTTGTGTCTGTTGAGGGACCCTCGTATAAAAAGGCTGAAGGAGAACGACCTGTGCTGGGTGTCCACGCTACTAGACCCCCGGTATAAGCAGACAGTGGCAGAAATGTTACTGAATTACAAGTCAGAAAGGATGCAGCATTTGCAAAATGAATTAAAAAGTATGCTTTACACAGCGTATAAGAGTGATGTCACAGCACAACGGGAATCTAACAGGGGAAGAGGTGAAAGTCATCCTCCTCCTCCCACGACCACGCCATATCTGCCAAGTGACCCTATGTAGGGGTAACAGTCTCTATTCTGCTCTGTGTCAGTGTGTATCATGGTCTCTGAGGACGGGGAACAGTCTCTATTCTGCTCTTTGTCAGTGTGTATCAGGGGCTTTGAGGACAGGTGTCAATCCATACCTGCCAAGTGACCCTATGTATGGGGAACAGTCCCTATTCTGCTCTGTGTCAGTGTGTATCAGAGTCTCTGAGGACGGGGGAACAGTCTCTATTCTGCTCTTTGGCAGTGTGTATCAGGGGCTTTGAGGACAGGTGTCAATCCATACCTGCCAAGTGACCCTATGTAGGGGGAACAATCTCAATTCTGCTCTGTGTCAGTGTGTATCATGGTCTCTGAGGATGGGGAACAGTCTCTATTCTGCTCTTTGTCAGTGTGTATCAGGGGCTTTGAGGACAGGTGTTAATCCATACCTGCCAAGTGACCCTATGTAGGGGGAACAGTCTATATTCTGCTCTTTGTCAGTGTGTATCAGGGGCTTTGAGGACATGTGTCAATCCATATCTGCCATGTGACCCTATGTAGGGGGAACAGTCCCTATTCTGCTCTGTGTGAGGAGGAGGAACGAGAAATGAGTAGCTCGGTATCCAACCTTGTGCAAATGGGGTCTTTCATGCTGTCGTGCCTGTTGAGGGACCCTCGTATAAAAAGGCTGAAGGAGAACGACCTGTGCTAGGTGTCCAAGCTACTAGACCCCCGGTATAAGCAGACAGTGGCGGAAATGTTACTGAATTACAAGTCGGAAAGGATGCAGCATTTGCAAAATAAATTAAAAAGTATGCTTTACACAGCATATAAGAGTGATGTCACAGCACAACGGGAATCTAACAGGGGAAGAGGTGAAAGTCATCCTCCTCCTCCCACGACCACGCCATATCTGCCAAGTGACCCTATGTAGGGGTAACAGTCTCTATTCTGCTCTGTGTCAGTGTGTATCATGGTCTCTGAGGACGGGGAACAGTCTCTATTCTGCTCTGTGTCAGTGTGTATCAGGGGCTCTGAGGACAGGTGTTAATCCATACCTGCCAAGTGACCCTATGTAGGGGGAACAGTCTCTATTCTGCTCTTTGTCAGTGTGTATCATGGTCTCTGAGGACTGGGGAACAGTCCCTATTCTGCTCTTTTTCAGTGCGTATCAGGGTCTCTGAGGATGGGGAACAGTCTCTATTCTGCTCTGTGTCAGTGTGTATCAGGGGCTCTGAGGACAGGTCTTAATCCATACCTGCCAAGTGACCCTATGTAGGGGGTACAGTCTCTATTCTGCTCTGTTTCAGTGTGTATCATGGTCTCTGAGGACGGGGAACAGTCTCTATTCTGCTCTGTGTCAGTGTGTATCAGGGGCTTTGAGGACAGGTGTCAATCCATACCTGCCAAGTGACTCTATGTAGGGGGAACAATCTCTATTCTGCTCTGTGTCAGTGTGTATCATGGTCTCTGAGGACAGGGAACAGTCTCTATTCTGCTCTTTGTCAGTGTGTATCAGGGGCTTTGAGGGCAGGTGTCAATCCATATCTGCGAAGTGACCCTATGTAGGGGGAACAGTCCCTATTCTGCTCTGTGTCAGTGGGTATCAGGGATCATTAGGATAGGTGTCAATCCATATCTGCCAAGTGACCCTATGTAGGGGGAACAGTCCCTATTCTGCTCTGTGTCAGTGTGTATCAGGGTCCCTGGGGACAGGTGTCAATCCATATCTGCCAAGTGACCCTATGTAGGGGGAACAGTCCCTATTCTGCTCCGTGTCAGTGTGTATCAGGGTCTCTGAGGACAGGTGTCAATCCATATGTCAGGTGTCAATCCATATCCATTGCGATTTAGGAATGTTAGGTGATTTATGCCCTTTATGGATTAAAACCAGACTCTGCATCAACTGTGTAATTTACCATGGGAGTTTTGCCATGGATCCCCCTCCGGCATGCCACAGTCAAGGTTAGTCCCCTTGAAACAACTTTTTCATCACTTTTGTGGCCAGAAACAGTCCCTGTGGGTTTTAAAATTCGCCTGCCCATTGAAGTCAATGGCGGTTCACACGGTTCGCCGGTTCGCGAACGTTTGCGGACCGAAAATTTTGTGTTCGCGACATCACTAATAGCAACTAGTGCTATTGGAGCACTGGCCCACCCTGCTCTCCAAATGCTCCGCCCCAGGGACCCTTACCCAGGGCCGGTGCAAGGATTTTTGCTGCCCTAGGCAAAAGAAAGATTTGCCGCCACCCCCCTCCCATCCTCCCCCTAGTGACATCACAATGCCCCACCCATATGATCTGCTATATGAACTAACGCCAGTGCTGCGCACACTGTGTGTTTACTTTAACCCCTTAACGCCATTACGGCGTTCTATGCCGTCGCGGCTTTAAAGGGCATTAAAGCCGTTGCGGTGGCATAGAACGCCGTAACGGCTTGCAGCCCAGGAGGTCCGGCGGTACTCACCTCCGCCGCGATCCTCTTCTGGGGGGGCTTCCTCAGAGCCCAGGCAGCCCCCCCACGGCAAATCAGGCCCCCGGGGGCCATCTGATCGCTCTCAAAGAGCGATCACATGGCCCCCTATAGCTGGCTGTGGATCTGCCAGCAGGGGGGCTGTCTGAAATATCAGACAGTCCCCCTGCTGGTGGGAAGAATTAAAAAAAATAATTAGACATGTGTAAAATTAAAATAAATGCATTTTTATATATATAATATATGTATATATATTATATATATAATATATATATACATAGTATATATATGTAACGTCATGCGTAATGTATTTTAATAGTAATATTAGTATATATATTAGTATTAAAATACACTTAGAGTGACGTTACTTATATATAATATGTATATATATTATATATATAATAGATATATACACATATATTATATATATATACGTATAATTACAATAATAAATAAATAAAATATTGAAACAAAATGTAAAATAAATTATATATTCATATGTAATTTTATTCTAACTGTATTTTGTTATTAAAAAATATATATTGGTAACAAAATACACTTAGAATGTCATTCTATATATATCTATCTATATATAAAATACAAATAACCGCAAATATATATAGAGAGAGAATACATATAATTACATAATAGATTACATTAGTATACACGTAGAATTTAAATACCTATAAATGCATATATATTAAAATTATACGTGTATATTTAAGTAATCTTTTAACATAATTATGTCATTTGATTAATTAAAATTTGATTGACATGCCTGACAACACAGGGAGAAAGTGCAGAGAATTTAATTTGCAAGCACTATATTTGACCCTGTAACTCTCCAAGACATCATAAAACCTGTACATAGGGGGTACTGTTTTACTCAGGAGACTTCGCTGAACTCAAATATTACTGTTTAAAACTGGTAAATTATATTACAACGATGATATTTTAAGTAAAAGTGAAGTTTTTTGCATTTTTTACAAACAAACGGCACTTTTATGGACTATATTATTGTTGTAATATGTTTTAGTGTTTTAAAACACTAATATTTGTGTTTAGTGAAGTCTCCCGAGAATAACAGTACCCACCATGTACAGGTTTTATGGTGTTTTGGAAAGTTAGAGAGTCACATATAAGGCTTGCATTTCATTTTTTTCACATTGAAATTTGCCAGATTAGTTATGTTGCCTTTGAGACCGTATGGTAGCCCAGGAATAAGAATTACCCCCATGATGGCATACCATTTGCAAAAGTAGACAACCCAAGGTATTGCAAATGGGGTATGTCCAGTCATTTTTAGTAGCCACTTAGTCACAAACACTGGCCAAATATTAGTTTTTTGCTTTTTTCACACAAAAACAAATATGAACGCTATCTTTGGCCAGTGTTTGTGACTAAGTGGCTACTAACAAAGACTAAACATACCTTTGGTTGTCTACTTTTTCACATGGTATGCCATTATGGGGGTAATTCTCATTCCTGGGCTACCACACCGTCTCAAAGGTAACATTACTAATCTGGCAAATTTCAATTTAAAAATGGAACGTTCTATATTTGACCCTGTAACTTTCCAAAACACCATAAAACCTGTTAATAGGGGGTACTGTTGTACTCGTGAGACATCGCTGATTACAAATATGTGCATTTTTTTGCAGTAAAACCTAACAGTATTATGACATTTACAGCTAAAATGTGAGGCGGAACTACAAATTTTTTTTTAAAAATGTAACATTTCTCACAGTTTTTTTAATTTTATTCATAATAAATTAGGTTTCATATATAAATATTTGATATGGAATGAAAGCCCTGTTTCTCATGAACAAAATGATATATAATAAGTGTGGGTGCATTTAATATGAAAGATGGGAACTACGGGTGAACAGACATATAGCGCAAATACCAGTTTTTGTTTACGTTTTGTTTTGATCAGAACGTGCACTATTGACTCCGTCCTGAAGGGGTTAAAAAGCCTGCATGGACAAACTATAGACACCAGAACCGCTTTATTAAGCTGCAGTGGTTCTGGGGACTATAGTGTCCCTTTAATGTAAGGTAAATTAGAGATTAGTGTCACTAATAATATACTAGATTGCCTACTTACAATCAGATGAGGATGGTGATGGGCTCTGACTGCAGTTTGGCTCCACTGGTCTGGTGTAGAACAGGATCTCTGGAGGCTGTTTGTAACTGTGGTCACAAAATTCAATTTTCTGAGAGAACAGGAAGCAACTCCATTTTTTTGGGTCCCTTACACAGCTCAAGGTCTGGGCCACAGGGCCTGACGGTGAGTATGCCCATAACGCCCACCCATAAGCCTACCTACATGTTCCACCCATGAGTTCGCTCACAGGGAGTGGAGTGTGTAGGGGATGTGTTATGTGTTACTGTAGAGGATCTAATGTGTGTGCTTATGGAATGTAGTGTTTGTGTGTAGTGGAAGCAGTGTGTTTTTGTGTAAGGGATAGAAAGCAGTGTGTGTTTGTGTATAAGGGATGAAAGTGTGTTTCTTGTTGTGTGTAAGGGATGCATTGTGTGAATCTGTGTTTGTATGCATGAGGGATGCAAAGTGTTTTTCTGTGTATGTAAGGAATTAAGTGTGTGTGCCTGTAAGGGGTGCGTTGAGTGTGTGCAAGAGAAGCAGTGTGTGTTTGCATGTGTGTGTAAGGGATGCATTGTGTGTTTATCTGTGTGTAAGGGAAGCATGTTGTGTTTCTGTGTGTATAGGGATGCATTGTGTGTGTGTGTGTAGTGTGAATGAGCTCCCTGTCCTGCCCCCTGTCCTATAGAGCTCTCCCTTCCATCCCTTAGAGATCTCCCTTACCCCTTAGTGGTCTCTCCTCTTCCCCCCACCTCCCTTAGTGGTCACCTTTTGTCCCTGACTTTCCATTAGTGGTCTCTCGTCTCCACCTTAGTGGTCTCTGATATCCTCTGCCCCCACTTCCCATTAGTGGTCTTGATACCGGAGAAACTGACGGAAGCCAAGCACAGAGAAGTGGACACAGGTTTCTTCAGGAAGGAAGAGATTCTTTATTCGATTCACCGACCGGGGCTCAGAGGGACTAATGTCACCAAAATACAACAAGATCTGAGCCCAGAACTGACTGTGTAAATGCATGATATAGACATATAGCTCCTCCTATAGTTAACTCTACCCACATATACTCTTTACCCAATCAGCTGAACAAAGCCTAACTTCCCTTACCTGTTAGACCACATGGCTCACCCAGAACAATGGAGGAGGGGAAGTGTTTTCAGTTTCTGCATTCCTGCACTTGCTCAATACACTGTTGATTGTATCTTAGCTACGTGTAACTGACTAACTGATACACCAACATTTACACATATGCCACGTGGAAATCTTGGCCTACTAAATTTAATTTCTACCGAGCTTCCACCACATTCCCCCCTTTGATGCTTCTGATATTTCCCAGATGCATCACTTAACCATAGTTTGCTTACACCTCAGGTTGCCATGAATCAGAACAGACCTCGTAAGCATCTTAGCATCATTACAAATTCCTTCAGCTAAGGGTTCATACTTGCAAACAGCCATTACATGCGCAGCTGTTTTCCTTTCTGTCGTGCTCTCTATGACACTCTGTATGGACCTAATTACCATGACTCCTCCTACCAATGTCTTGATCCCTCCAAGCTGCTCGTACCTACTTCCAAACCAACTACTAGAATTGTACGCGTTCCAGGCTTAAGTCGGTACATGCGTCAGTTTAGCCATGTGACTTGTGAGATCAGCCACTGCCTGCCCTTCATCATCTATGTGCAGACAACAGTTGCTGAGATTGAACTTTCCACATACACCTCCTTCTATTTGCACTGGAAGTGAATGGAGGACTTTATCAACAGCCCAACTGGTTTACCTGGTAAGAAGGCTATGTGCTTTACAGAGGAATCCATAATTGCCTAATGGTAGAATGAGGCTTGAATCCCTGTATTAGAATACAATAACACTTCATGGGCATACAGTTTGGCTGTTAACCAGTTCCCTCAGATATTACATCCCTCCTATTGGCAATGAAGCGCGCTAAGGTAGCCAGTGCCACTTATTACCTTCCCAGCTACCTACATTCAAGGATGCTAGCTTCTTTTTATGATTCACATCATAAACCTTAACTCCCAAGGTCTCTCCTGTTTCAATTGGCAACAAGAAGAAGGATGGTTTGAGCATACCTAATACACATGCCCCTTCCCAGTCCTGTGGTAACTCCGAATAGGCTTTCTTACCACAGATCCAGTACAAATTTGCTGGGGCTTTCCAACTAGATGTAGCAGATAGGTCAAACCACACATCCTTTAAATTGGTATAAATTGCAAACGGATTAGGTGGTTCTGAGACATTTGAAGCTGACCACCTAGTTGTATCTTTTGTACTATCATTATAAGCTTTTTGCCCTAGACAAGTCAATTCTCCTACAGATGTATTAAACATTATTCTTTTCCTTGCTATGCAAACATAACCTATAATGGAGGTCTTTAATCGCTACTCAGATTTATTTACCTCTAACACTCACTTGATAATCAGTTTGAGAAGATATTATCTGTTCAACTGTCTCAGAATCGGAATACATTACCTCATTTGCTTCCCATGGCCATTGGTCTCCCATGTTAGTACCTCCACACACATAGCAGTTGGTTACATTAAGACTACCAGCAATGCTTTCGGCTAGATCTATAAATACGTTTTTCGCATTATGGGGGATCTTATTTTCCACACTCATCTCCTCATAGAAGGAATGAAAGACCTGATGAGTCTGGGTTGCTACAGTATCGGTCTCTATTCATATAAATAATATTGTCCCAGGATCCAAACCTGTTCCATATATCTGGAACCCAAATAAGTTCCCAAACCTATCTATGAATCGTTCTGGGTCATTGATAAGTATATGGACTGGGTTACACTCCCTAGACTTACAATATGGCTTGGTTGGCAACTTAGTGACGATCATATCCTTATCTACTGTCTGTCCCCAGGTTGCCCACCCTACACAGGACCAATACGGACAATAATTATATCTTTATTTGGGCACTTTGGATCCATATATTTGTGCTTACTACTGGGGCAAATATATTTATCATTAGACCCAAACGTTCTTTCCCATTTAAGATCACCACATACATTCCACGGTTTCCTACCACCTGATATCGCCTTACATGCATCAAATAGCAGAACACCTGAAGAATGTACGGTTTCTAGTATGGTCTTATTTATCAGGGTCCCCTGTGAGTCTCCATTCCGAATAGTCAACCAAATTGTACGGGGTTGATACTCTGGACTAAAACACCTAGGTTCTCCTGCTCTTAGATGGCATACACTATAATCTATACTCAAGTATCTACACTTAGATACATGTCCTTTACACTCATATTGTGAATGCCAAATAAGGGTCTGGGAAATATGATTGCCTGTTTTCGTAGTCTTAATGCAAACCTCACAGCCTGGTGTGTCGGTACCTCTACCTTCCTGAATAATTAAAAAACACAAATATACACATTATCAAACACATCACCCCTGACATCTTTGTCCTGACTCTTCGACCGTGCGATGGCACCTCAGCTTCCAGGTGGTGAGGGCTGCAGGGTATGGAGTCCTTCCTGAACCTCACTTTTCTTCACAGAGGTTTTTCCTCTGACTTAACGTTGGTAGGAGGTCAGGCTTTATTGTGGCCGTTAAAACACCTACTTGTAGATCTTTGTTGATGTTCCCTTTTAACAATATTCTCTTCGCTAAAAACACTTTTAATCCAACTCGGTCACACGCTTCAACCGGATCTTGCAAGGATTCTCTGGATCTATGGTAGCTTGTCAGGAATCTGCCGCTGTTTTTTTTTTTTACCCTAGAGTGATGAATCCACGGAGTCACTTCTACAACCTTTACAACTGTTGGGGTAGATAAAAGAACAACATAGGGACCTCTCCACTTGGAACCTAATGGAACAGTGTTCCATTCTTTTATCCACACTTGATCCCCTGGATGGTAAGAATGAACAGGTGGATAAATATTCATAGGAAATCTATCTTGTACCCATTTCTGTACCTCCTCCATAGTTTTACCCACCTCTACAACCTTCTGCCGGGTAATTCCTTCTCCCAACTGACTCAAATCCCCCCTTAAGTTACCAAGTATGGAAGGTAGATGCCTATACATAATTTTTCAGCAGTAACCCAGAAACAAAAGAAAGCATCTTTGAGGTCTAGGAAGGTATAGTAGGTTGCCCCACCTGGTTTTAAAGCAAGCAGATTATAGGGGATGGGTACCACTGGGTGTATATTGACTAATGCATTAGTAACTGCTTTTAGATCTTATACAGGATGATACTCATCTGATCCCGGCTTCTGAACAGGTAATAATGGAGTGTTCCAAGGGGAGGTACAGAATTTTAGGATATCATACTTTACACACTTATCCACATAGGTTTGTATATTTTTCTTAGCCCTCTATAATATATGGTACTAACTAAGGCTAACAGGATACGCTCCAAGCTTTAATTCAATGTGTATTGGTGGAATATTGCGAGCAAGTCCTGGAGGATTATTCTCTGTCCATATTCTTGAAATGTCAAATAAGGATTCATCACTCTTAGGGTCTGTATTTGTTATTATAGAGTAGAAGTGCCATTCTTCTTCCCTTTGCACCGATACTGATATTATGCCTGGTGATCTATTAAACTTCAGAGACGTTGATCCGTTGGGTTTAAAAGTTATCTGGGCTTGAAGCTTTGATAATAGATCTCGTCCTAGAAGCTGAACTGGACACTCCAGCATATATAGGAACTGGTGCTTAACAAAATGGCCTCCTAGAATACAAGTATGACTCCTGAGAATTGGTCTAGCAGTGCTTTTTCCAGTAGCTCCTATCATAGTTATAGTCTTCCTGAAGCAGGAGCAACTAGTTTAGTTACCACAGAGTACTCAGCACCAGTGTCAATCATGAAAGAGCTCCTCTTTCCCTCTATTGAGGCTGCACTCGGCTAAAGGGGGATGGAGCCCAGTCGGTATCAATAGTCTTCCATGACAGTGTCAGCCAGACCGACAAAATCTCTATCTTCTCTATCCCTTAATCTCTGGGTAGGGGAATAGAAGCTACTTCCCTGAACACCTCCTCTGTTACTACTGTCATTCCCTCCAAGACTTTCTCTATAGCCACCTCTGTAACCATCTCGTAACCTTCTCTCTTGTCTTATCTATAACTTGCTTTATATTCCCTCTGTGGGCAGTCACTTTTCCATTATCCTTCCTCTCTACAATACGCACAGTGATTCCTACTTCCTCCCTTACTCAGCCTATTCTCAACTCCTCTATTCACCTCCCTTCCCTGTCTCTCTACACTTATGATAGCTACAGCTAGCATATCTGCCTTCATCCTAATTTTACGTTCTTCCTCCTGCTTTGTTTCAATCTCCCTGTTCATATACACCTGACTTGCAATTTCCATTAACTGTGATTTGGACATTCCTACAAATCCCTTTAACTTTAGCAATTTTCTTTTGATATCACCTTGGGGTCTGGCTGACAAATGCTGAGTTGTTCATTCGAGAGTTCTCAGGGGCCTCTGGATTAAAAGGAGTATATAATCTATATGACTCCAGCAATCTCTCATAGAAAGCACTAGGTGACTCGTCGGCTTTCGTAAAGAAATTATGGGTCTTCCAATTAAACAGATCAGTCATGGTGAAAGGGACATAAAAAAATACAGGGTCTGCCAACTGTAATTGACCATTAATATCAATGTGTGGTGGACCAGGGGTAAGCTCCAGTGGCATTTGTAAATGTCAAAGTTGGAGGGCACCGGTCATTTGTCAGGTTAGGGTGGGACTTAGATAGGGTTGTTTAGTCATAGGTTCCGGTCGGGGAGTGGTGAGGTAGGTGGAAATGGATAAATTAATTTTACAGGTCAGTAACTCGGTTAACAAAATGTTTCGGACAGGGCTAGGAGAAGCCTGACCAGTAACCAAAAATGGTAAAAGTGTATTCCAGCGTCCTATACCATTGACCATTTCATCCAGTTGTATTTCAAAACTAATTTACTGTTTACTAAAGGCACACAAGGCTCAGTAATTATAGTGTTATGTCAGTGGTTATGGTGTTTTCAGTGATTATGGTATTATCAGTGGTTATGGTGTTTTCAGTGGTTATGGTATTTTCAGTGGTTATGGTGTTTTCAGTGGTCATGGTGTTTTCAGTGGTTATGGTATTGTCAGTGGTTATGGTGTTTTCAGTGATTATGGTATTGTCAGTGGTTATGGTGTTTTCAGTGATTATGATATTGGCAGTGGTTATGGTGTTTTCAGTGATTATGGTATTGTCAGTGGTTATGGTGTTTTCAGTGATTATGGTATTATCAGTGGTTATGGTATTGTGTAATTGCTGAGACTTATCTGATTCAGTGGATTCAGTTACTGTTATTAAGAATTCTCCTCACAATTTTGACTGCTAATAATAAGACTGAATACAAAGAACCATTTGGGGGGGTAGGTAGGCACAGAAATAGGAGGGGCAGGCATCTGAGAGCCAGAGACAATTAGAGCACAGGTGGACATACCAGCTGCACCAGTTCTTGCTAAAGAATTTAGTTGAGGGATGGTCAGATGGGTCAGATGCCATTGGGGATGGACAAACCAGTTTTGGTAACCATCTAGTAACACAAACTGTTTTAAACAGTCAAAATATGGAAACTGGTCATAGAATTCAAGCATAATAGATACAGCCACATGTACACGCTGCACTAGATTTAAATCAAGACAGATTACCACAGAGGCCATTCTCTACTACATAAGGTAGGTGATTTGGAGCCAATTTAACCCCAAAATCACACACATTATATCCCTTTTTAAAGTTATTTAGCATACATTCTAAGGGATCAACAATCTTTAAATTCCGGCGCTGCCATACTTAGCAACGGAGCGTCTAATTCAAAGAAACACAACAAACACACCTCCAACAGTCACACTTGTTTCCTTGGCAACAGCACCATGTGGCACATTTACTAGGTCAAACTCATAGAACAAAACATACAGGGAATTCCCGTACACACACAGCTGTTACACCAGTCACTAAATAACTAATACTGTGCCCTTTGGCGAAACTATACAGTCACCCACGCTATAATTCCCTATATCTGAATTACCCGTCTATAACACACCCCAGTAACATCATCTTTACAAACAGTAGTTATAGTACGGTTAGCATTGGTTAGAGTACAATTTAAAGTCACAGTTCAATTAGTAGTGGTTATGGTGTTAAACATACAACATAGACGACAGTTATTAGTAGTTATTTACAATATCAGTAGTTATTATACATGGCTATGGTACCGTGCGCTATAATACAGTTACACACTATTCACACTCTCGCTAGACGGCAGAGCTCACGCTATCTAGCAAGATATACACGCTACTACAACAATCTTTAACACATTTACAATTCCCAACTAATCTATTGGCCAGTACCTCGATGGACTACCTAAAAGTATTTACATCCGTTTTGGTTAGCCACGCTGCCCATGCACCACATATAGCGAACTAGAGGGCGGAATTTACACAGAACCCTCTTAGTCTATATACTCTATCAAAAATCTAGTGGGTTCCAAATTTCCACGCCTTCCCACTTAGCCAAGATAGGTTGAGATCTAGCGGACCGAATTTACACAGACGCCGCTTAGTAAAATACACCCTAGAACGCTAGTCTAGACAAGACAACGGTGTCCGGCTTGGGCTATTTACACAGAACCCAGACTGACTCCAAACCAAAATTAAACGGGCTGACTACAGGGCGTTTAATTGAGCGGTGCGCCTTCGCTCCTTCCCTCCACTGGAGGGGGCAGATTCCATACACAAATAACCCCTTATAGGCCTACCGCACAATCGGTATCCAATACCCCTAGTGGGTCCACCGTCTAAAACAGTAGTCGTCTTACCTCCTCGTTCCTGAACCTGGGTTCACACTCATCGACGGGGGCACCCCAGCACTTACTACGTAGAGGCCGATGATCTCCTGGACAACAGACCAGTGGCGCCGTGACGAAAGGAGGTCCACGCAGAAGTTCAGGGGTGCAGCCGTAGGGAGCGTGGGGACCGTCTCACGCCTCTGCTTCTCAGCTACCATTGAACGATGAGCTTCCCGGCCAATTGCACCAAATGATACCGGAGAAACTGTCGGAAGCCAAGCACAGAGAAGTGGACACAGGTTTCTTCAGGAAGGAAGAGATTCTTTATTCGATTCACCGACCGGGGCTCAGAGGGACTAATGTCACCAAAATACAACAAGATCTGAGCCCAGAACTGACTGTGTAAATGCATGATATAGACATATAGCTCCTCCTATAGTTAACTCTACCCACATATACTCTTTACCCAATCAGCTGAACAAAGCCTAACTTCCCTTACCTGTTAGACCACATGGCTCACCCAGAACAATGGAGGAGGGGAAGTGTTTTCAGTTTCTGCATTCCTGCACTTGCTCAATACACTGTTGATTGTATCTTAGCTACGTGTAACTGACTAACTGATACACCAACATTTACACATATGCCAAGTGGAAATCTTGGCCTACTAAATTAAATTTCTACCGAGCTTCCACCACAGTCTCTCCTCTCCCCCCCACCCTCCCCTAGTGGTCTATCTTCCACCCCCCCTCCTTTAGCGGTCTCTCCTCACCCCCCTCCCCTAGTGGTCTCTCCACTACCTCCTCCCTCCTTTAGTGGTCTCTCCCTCCTCTACGTTCTCCTCAACCCCCCTCCCTGTGTTCTCATCTCCCCCCAGTGTTCTCCTCTTCTTCCCCCTCCCTGTGTTCTCCTCTTCTTCTCCCCCGTCCCTGTAATCTCTTCTTTCCCCCCTGTAATCTTCTCTTCTTCTCCCTCCTCCCTGTAATCTTCTCCCAACCCTCTGTAATTTTCTCTTCTTCCCCCCCCCTTCCCTCCCTGTAATCTCTTCCCCCCCCCTGTAATCTTCTCTTCTCCCCCCTCCCGGTAATCTTCTCTTCTTCTCCCCCCCCCCCCGGTAATCTTCCCTTCTTCTCCCCCCCCTGTAATCTTCTCTTCTTCTCCCCCATCCCTCCCTGTAAACTTCTCTTCTTCTCCTCCCTCCCTCACTCCAATTTCTCCACTCCCCCCCACCCCCTCCAATCTTCTCCACTCCCCCTCCCTCCCTGTAATCTTCTTCTCCTCACCTTCCCTTCCCTGTAGCGTGGCCGAGCTCCTCTCTGTGTGCACTTCCTGTCAGTCCGGCCAGGACCGCGGACCAGAGAGGAGCTAGGCCACGCTACAGGGAAGGGGAGGTGAGGCAGTGCGGCTGCCTAGTTCGCCTTATAGGAAGAGCTGGCCCTGCCCTTACCATGGTTTGCAGAGTACCAACCATGTGTATTGCAAACCTAACATCTCTCCCTGGGGCCTTTAATTGAGAAACCTCAGGCTGCTGTTTAGTAAAGGAGGTCTAATATATTCACAACATATGGTGTACCAAAGTTTGTCTACGCCTGCACTAGCACATGCTTGCACACACTCTGAAACGCACCTTGTTTAATTTGGCCAGTGCATTTCTCTGTCAGCCAAGGGTGACACTTCCTTTTCAGACAGGACCACCCCTCCAACATTGATGTGTACTGAATAATTGGCACACACCATATTAGCATCTCACATTCTTACTTCCCAGTATACTTTTACTTTAAGAAGTGATTGTTAGAACCTTAAATGTTCCCTTAGATTATGATGTGTTATCACAGTTATGCATCTTGCTTTGTTTATGGTGTGTTGTCCTCAGTTAAAAGGCATTACAAAATACATCACTAATGGATTCTTACATTCATTGATTTTCTGGATGTCATTTTTAATATAAATCCGAATACCATGATTTTTAGTAAATCTAACTATAAGAAGGCTGTTTTGGATCAAACCTACTTATGCAATTTAATGTGAGTACTCGGGCATGCTGCCAATGAAGACAAACAGCTGTGAATGATATATGCTTTGGACTTTGTATAATAGGTGTGTCAAGAAAATTCTGCAAACAGTCTCCGTGGGCGCCTTTCTAAGGAGTGGCTGATCTCTGGATCCTAGCATCACAACAGAAAGCAAATGTGTTTTACTACACAGTATGTATAACCAAGAAAGTGATGTCAAGGATTTTATCACGTGTCACACGCAATAACAAATATTAAAAAGGATATTCTTTCTACAAACACTTAAAGGGACACTATAGTCACCAGAACAACTACAGCTTAATGTTGTTCTGGTGTGCATAGTTCGTCTCTGTATTCAGCGAAAATGCTTACTTTACTGCCTAGTAACACCTCTGGTAGCTGTCACTCAGATAACCACAATAGGTGCTTCTTGTGTCAGTGCTGTACAATGTAATGGGATAAAGTTTTAACCCTAAAATATATTTGTTCTTTTTTACGTCAATCTTTCTTTTATTAAGGCATACTTGAGGGGTACAGAATAAAGAATGGGAAATGCATAAGTGATTTACAAAATAGGGTCAAAACAGTGCAAACAGTGTTCACATACATATTCAAAACAGAATCGCCTCATTTTATTTTGTATGTGTCGATGAATGATAGCGTATTGTCAACAGGCTAAAGTGAGAGTCAGTGTGTCAAGCGTGGTTCATCTAATGTGGCTAGAGCCTCCCTGTCTGTCCATGTCCCGTTATTTTCCCATTACTTCACATTCTGCTTATCCTAGCACCTGCGCGGTCTTTGTCATGAAGGCATGGTTGATATTCATGAGGTCAGTCTACGGCCCTATCACTGCCCTTCATGTAAAGCTACCAAGCTGTGTTAAGGTCGGACGGTTGAGGTACTTGCTAGGAAGATTCAACGTTAACCATATAAAGACGAGCAGGTGCAGTTGACACTGGCAAGATTCTGAGGCAAGCAAGGTAAATGAATAACGTCAGTTCGTGGCATGCGATTAGATGAACATAAAGGTGTGAAGGTACATTACAGATGCATCAAACCAGTCTTATTGTACGGTGCATGTTAGCAAATAAGCTTATCAGGTTACAGGGTAAGTATATCCAGTAGGTAACATGCTAGAGACATTTTAGATATATATATGTACTGCTGAACAATGCAAAACTAAACACAACATAATAAACATATATACAGCCAGACTCTATAGCTCTGGGAACTGATGAAGGACGACTTCTACAGCTGATAGTGTTGTCTGTATCGAGTCAGGTCGTGCAACTTTGCCTACCTTCTCCATTCTCTACCTATTAGTTGGTGGCTAAGCTCCCGTGTGGGTGGGGTGCTAGGTCGTAGCATCTCTCGGTACTGAAGTCGTCAGGTATTGGTTTCCCGGGCGTCGGTCACTCGTCTGGGGGGGTTCTGTCATGTCCAGGTTCGTGTGAAGTCCTTGTGAGGTAGTCGTGTGTGTTGGTGGATAGAGTGTCTGCAGTTCCCGGGGTCTAAGACCTCGGCATGCCTCTCCGTTTCAGCCAGTGCGCCCTCGTCCCACTGTGGGTGCCTGCCGTGTGGCCGGGCTAGCGGCTCAGTCGCAATCGTGTGTCGTGTTGGTCTGTGAGGTTTGAGGTGCGCATCATCGTGTGTGGGTGTGGCCTACTGCGGGTCTATTTTCCTGCAGCGGGGAAAAGCGTGTAAGGGCGAGACGTGAGGGAGGGAAGGGAAAGGTAGGGCGGGAGGGGAGGGTAGGGTCATTTCTGGTCTATGGTGGTAGAGGGCGACAATCCACCCCCACCCCCCCCCAAAGTGTCCAGCCGAGCACACCGATGGTTCCCAAACCCATCGTGAGGGTCTTTATATCTCTTATTGCCGCTCGTCCCGTTTCCGTGGCAGACCGTAGATTCTCATGTTTCCTTTCTATCTTCCAGATATGAACAGTAGCCAGGGCGTCCAGGTTTGTAGGTAGCGTTCTGTGGTTCCACGTAGGGAGGCCGTTAGCTGTTCCATCCCGCGGATCTCCTCCACTTTGGCCATCCATTCCTGTTGGGTGGGTACCAGTGCAGTCCGCCACTTTATTGGCCGCGTTCAGCAGATGTTTAGTTAGCGATTTTTTTGTATTTCGAGAGGGGTATCGGCGTGTGGTGAAGAAGCATCTGGAGTGGTTGAAGCGGAAGATCCGAGTCGGTGATATGTTTAATCTGCAAGTGTATTTGTTGCCAGTATGGGACTATGTGTCTACAGGACCACCAGATATGTAGGTCCGTGCCGTCTTCTTCTCCGCAGAGCCAGCAGGTCGCGGGGACCGTTGGTATCATCCTGTGAATTCTTGCGGGGGTCTTGTACCAGTTGGTCAGCAATTTGAAATTGAGTTCCTGTTGTTTAGAGCACAGTGAGCTTTGGTGCATTAAGATGTGGATTTTCGTCCATTGGGGGTCCGTCAGCGTTACTCCCGTGGTCTCCTCCCAGCGCGTCGTATGGTTGAGGTGCACAGGCTGTTGCGATGACAGAAGCATTGCGTAGAGATTCGAGATTCCTCTGCACAGGTGTGCGTTTCTACAGTTTCTGGTTTAGTGAACAGCGACATATAATCTTTGCTCTACCTACAGTTGCAAGAAAAAGTATGTGAACCCTTTGGAATTATATGGATTTCTGCACAAATTGGTCATAAAATGTGATCTGATCATCATCTAAGTCACAACAATAGACAATCACAGTCTGCTTAAACTAATAACACACAAAGAATGAAATGTTGCCATGTTTTTATTGAACACACCATGTAAACATTCACAGTGCAGGTGGAAAAAGTATGTGAACCCTTGGATTTAATAACTGGTTGAACCTCCTTTGGCAGCAATAACTTCAACCAAACGTTTCCTGTAGTTGCAGATCAGACGTGCACAACGGTCAGGAGTAATTCTTGACCAGGGGCGGGCTGGGAAGGGGGGCAGGGAGGCAATTGCCCCCCAGGCCGCTCTAAACCCAGGGCCGTCCGCATCCAGCAAAAATTTGAAAAATCTGAATCCCCTGCCTCTGGCTGAGGACTCAAATTTTTCAACTTATCTCTCTCCCTGCAGTCAGTGAGGTCGGCTGGCCTCTCCTGATGATGTCAGGAGTAGGGGGCATGACTTTCACTGCTCTTCTCCCAGGACCGCTGGGGAGTCTGGGAGAAGAGCAAAGGAAGTCACACCCCCTCCTCCTGGGGAGTCTGGGAGAAGAGCAAAGGAAGTCACGCCCCATCATCAGGAGAGGCCGGCCGACTCCACTGACTGCTGGCTGCTGTATGCTGGTTGCTGCTCCTGCTCCTGCCCACCCCTCCCTGGCCTATGGTAAGACTCAGGGAGCGGGGAAATACACTTTAGCCTGTTTTTTATTCCCCTCCTCAGCCCCGGTCCCCCCTCATCAGCCCTGTCCCCTCAGTCATTCCCTGTCATCCTTCCTCAGCCCTGTCCCCTTAGTCAGGCTCTGTCCCCTCCTCAGCCCCTGTGCCCTCCTCAGCTCCTGTCCCCTACCTCAGCCCCTGTCACCCTTCCTCAGTCCTGTCCCCTTAGTAAGCCCCTGCCCCCCTCCTCAGCCCTGTCCCCTTAGTCAGCCCCTGTCCCCCCTCCTCAGCCCCTGTCCCTTTAGTCAGCCCCTGTCCCCTACCTTAGCCCATGTCCCCTTTTTCAGCCCGTCCCCTCTCCTCAGCCCCTGTCCCCTTAGTCAGCACCTGTCCTCCCTCCTGTCCCCTGTCCCCTCCTCAGCCCTTGTCCCCTTGCTCAGCCTCTGTCCCATTACCTTTCTTCAGCCCTGTCCCCTTCCTCAGCCCCCGCCCCCTTCCTCAACCCCTGCCCCCTTCCTCAGCCACTGTCACCCTTCCTCAGCAACTGTCCTCTTTTGCCCCTCCCCTCTCCCTTTCCTCAGCCCCTATACCCTTATTTAGCCCCTATGCCCTTCTTCAGCCCCTATGCCCCTTCCGCAGCCCCTGCCCCCCCTCTCAGCCCCTATCCCACCCTTTCCCTGCTCCTTTCCCCCTCTCAGCTCCTGTCCCCTTCCTCAGCCCCATGCCCCCCACTACAGCCCCATAACTACAGCTCCTCTCCCCCAATTGCAACCCATATCACCCACACCACAGCCCCTTTCCCAAATTGTAGCCTTCAACCTACTTCAGCCTCTATCCCCCCCCCAACATTTCCTAAACCCCCAATTACAGCGTATACCCTCCACTACAGCCCCTGTCCCCTCACTACAGCCCTGTCTCTTTACTCAGCCCCTGTCTACTAGTTTTAAAAGTGTAAAGTTTGGGTGTATGTGTGTGTCAGTATGTCTGTGTGTGTGCGCGCCAGTATGTCTGTGTGTGTGTGCCCCAGTATGTCTGTCTGTCTTAGTCAGTATGCCTGTAACAGTGTGTCTTTCTGTGTGTGGTCTGTGTGCCTGTCAGTGAGTGTGTGTTTTTAGTGTGTGCCAAATCAGCAAGTGTGTGTGTGCCTGTCATTCAGTGTCTGTTTAGGTGACTGGTGTTTTTACTCTCCTCTTGGTGCAATGGGCCACTTGACTGGATTTGCCCCCCAGGCCTAACGCTGCCAGCCCTCCCCTGTTCTTGACCATTCCTCTTTACAGAACTGTTTCAGTTCAGCAATATTCTTTGGATGTCTGGTGTGAATCGCTTTCTTGAGGTCATGCCACAGCATCTCAATCGGGTTGAGGTCAGGACTCTGACTGGCCACTTCAGAAGGCGTATTTTCTTCTGTTTAAGCCATTCTGTTGTTGATTTACTTCTATGCTTTGGGTCATTGTCCTGTTGCAACACCCTTCTTCTGTTGAGCTTCAGCTGGTAGACAGATGGCCTTAAGTTCTCCTGCAAAATGTCTTGATAATCTTGGGTATTCATTTTTCCTTCGATGATAGCAATCCGTCCAGGCCCTGACGCAGCAAAGCAGGCCCAAACCATGATGCCCCCACCACCATACTTCACAGTTGGGATGAGGTTTTGATGTTGGCCACACCTAGTGTTGTTTATTTCTTCCAAACAACTCAACTTTGGTTTCATCTGTCCACAGAATATTTTGCCAGTACTGCTGTGGAACATCCAGGTGCACATCCTTGTGCAAACTGTAAACGTGCAGCAATGTTTTACGTAGTGTAGATTCGCTAACAGGGATGTTAGCATTTGCCAGTGACTTTTGTAAGTCTTTAGCTGACACTCTAGGATTCTTTTTCACCTCATTGAGCAGTCTGCGCTTTGCTCTTGCAGTCATCTTTACAGGACGGCGACTCCTAGGGAGAGTAGCAGCAGTGCTGAACTTTCTCCATTTATAGACAATTTGTCTTACCGTGGACTGATGAACAGCAAGGCTTTTGGAGATACTTTTATAACCCTTTCCAACTTTATGCAAGTCAACAATTCTTAATCGTAGGTCTTCTGAGAGCTCTTTTGTGCGAGGCATCATTCACATCAGGCAATGCTGGTGTGTGTTTTTTATAGGGCAGCTGTAACCAACACCTCCAATCTCACCTAATTGATTGGACTCCAGTTGGCTGACATCTCACTCCAATTAGCTCTTGGAGATGTCATTAGTCTAGGGGTTAGTCTAGGGGTTCACATACTTTTTCCACCTGCACTGTGAATGTTTACATGGTGTGTTCAATAAAAACATGGCAACATTTCATTCTTTGTGTGTTATTAGTTTAAGCAGACTGTGATTGTCTATTGTTGTGACTTAGATGATGATCAGATCACATTTTGTGACCAATTTGTGCAGAAATCCATATCATTCCAAAGGGTTCACATACTTTTTCTTGCAACTGTATGTCATTATGTAATTAACACATAAATGCAACAGCTTACAAAAGCTTAGCTGAAGCTGACTTTTAGGCACTAGCTGAAACATTTTATGTTCCATGTTTACCTGCATTCTGAGATTAATTGAAAAGTATAACATCTCTTTGATAAATATGGAAACTTAGCAAGACCATGCCTAGAGATGTACTTTATATACTTATATAAACATATCTGGGTGCTGATCGTATACTCTGCAACTGCTTCCTTTTTTTCTGTTTGTAAGGTAGATATTGCATGCCACCTGCTGTTCATACTATAGAATTCTGGTTTTCTTAATATACTAATGCTGTACTCACCTTTTCTCATACATACATATTTCCAGCTCAGAATTGCACTTTCTTTTGTGTGTGTGTATTTAAATCAAAGTTTATTGTCCTAAGATTATATAATATTGCATTATGGGTTATTAAAGTAGCACTGTCACCCCCTCTGTTCCCCCCGAAACATTAGTGTTTCATAAAGATACAATCTTTATGAAATACTTAAGGGACACTCCAGGCACCAAGACCACTTCAGCTCATTCCAGAGAACTGCAATGTTTACATTGCAGCTCTAAGTCTGCCCTCTGTGGCTAGCCACTAGAGGGCTTCCAAAATTCCAAACCAACCTTTGGTCAGTTATCTGACACTGGACGTCCTCACGGACCTCCAGCGTCAGAATTTCCCCATAGGAAAACATTGATTAATGGGGAGGTCTAATGCGCGTATGCACGGCGCTTGGCGCGCATGCACATTAGGTCTTCCCCGCCGAGCAAAGGCAGAGTCTGACCCAGGTGGGAGGCGGAAAGGAGAAAGGCACTTTAGGATTATCTAGTTTCAGGAAAACTTGTTTGTTTTCTTGGCACTGGAGAGTCCCTTTATTTTGACTGTGCTGGAATTTCAATGAAATTCCAACCCAGTCAAGAGATATCCTGAAGCAAAGTAGGAACTACTTTGTCTCTGTATATTTCCTACCCCTGACAATGAGTGACACTTGGTGCAGCAATCACCATCTAGGTGTGTCAATCCCCCTAGCAGTCACCAGTGAAGGCTGCAGGGAATTGGCTTTATTTGTGGATGGTCTTGCAAAATCCTCCATAAACCTCAATGCCGTAGTCACGCGCATGCTGAAGCACAAGGAGTTGAAGAGGGGCCCCTGGGAGAAGATTGCGGTGCATGCGAGATGCAGTTTCAGATAAGTAGAACTAAGAGAAGTATGTATCCCAGTCCTCCACATTCTGGTGAAATCTGTTCATAATCATGTGGAAGTTAGTAGAAACTAGTTGGGTGAGATCTCTAGTTAGCTATACCCCTAGATATGTTATAGATTTGCAAATATGATGTGGAGGTTGGATCATAAATCTTGTTTAGGTAGAGCTTGCTGCCTCAGGTTGCACTAACAGCCGCAGTTGTCCAAGTCAGTCATTTGAAGAACCATTGCTTGCATTTGTTCAGTCTGACAAGACAATGTGCCAGTTGTAGCTATTTGCATGGTAGGAGGTTTTCGGTGTCTGCCTCCAACCTAACACTTGAAATTTCGAATGAGTTGGAAATCAGTCTGGATCAAGGCCTAATCCTTTTGAAACTAATCCTGCTTCATGGGGATGGCCTGTAAGTGACAGCCATTCCATGGTATCTGGTGTCAAAACTAGGTCTTGGTTCAACATCCGCAAGCTGAGAGATGAGGCGATAGACTCATGGCAAGCCTCAGGCCAGGGGGACTTTGCAGGCAGGGCCGGTGCTTGGATTTTTAGGTACATAGGCGAAGATGCATTTTTTCGCCCCCCCCTCCCCCCCCAAAAAAACATCTTCACCTATGTGACTCTTAACCAGCCCCTCTCCCCTCCCTGACCATTAATGGTCCCTTCGTGTTCTTCTCCCCTACCCCCTCTTTTCCCTGTCTCTTGGTGTTTCTCTCCCATTCCCTCCCTGTCCCATGGTGCACCCCACACCCCTTTAGTGGTCACACTCCCCTTCCTGGTGTGTCAGTGTGTACAGAGTGTAGCGGAGCGGAGCGTTGTACAGGAGCTTCAGTTTTTTGTACCCGGCCGAACTGACAGGGAGTGCTCTCTCTGTGAGCACCTACTGTCAGTCTGGCCAGGTACAGGAAACAGAAGCTCCTGTACCGAGCTCCGCTACACTCTGTACACACCGACAGTCACACACTCAATGACAAACACACAGACGTCACTGACAGACACAGACAGTCACACACACACTCAATGACAAACATACTCTCACTGATTTGACAGACACACACTCATACACTGACAAACACACTCATCATACACTGACAGATACACTCACATGCACACACACACACGCTGTCACTCACAGACACACGCTGTCACTCACAGACACACGCTGTCACTCACAGACGCACGCTGTCACTCACAGACACACGCTGTCACTCACAGACGCACACGCTGTCACTCACAGACGCACACACTGTCACTCACAGACACACACTGTCACTCACAGACACACATTCTGTCACTCACAGACACATACACTCACACACAGACACATACACTCACACACAGACACACACACAGACACATACACTCACACACAGACACACACACAGACACATACACTCACACACAGACACACACACAGACACATACACTCACACTCACACACACACACACAGACACATACACACAGACACATACACTCACACACACACAGACACTCACACACAGACACATACACTCACACACACACTAATTATTTTATAAATAAATATTTTCCACCCAGCCTCCCTACCTGGAGAGCTGGTGTGGATGAGGAATCTTTCCCTGGGGTCCAGTGGGGCTGCTGGGCGGCGTGCGGCTGTGCTGAGATCAGACGCGGCGAGGGAGCTCTAACCTCTCTGCTCTGCTCCCTCGCGCGCTGTCTGCTGATACCGCGGGAGCCGGAATATGACGTCATATTCCGGCTCCCACGGTATCAGCAGACAGGCAGCGCGCGAGGGAGCAGAGCAGAGAGGTTAGAGCTCCCTCGCCGCGTCTGATCTCAGCACAGCCGCATGCCGCACCGGGGGCCGAGATCGTGGCCCGGCAGGAGGGAGAGCTTCCCTCCTGCCGGTCACTGAAATCTTGCGCCCCCAGAGCCTTATGGACGCGCCGGTCCTGTTTGCAGGAAAGCTCTGTGAAGAGATAACATAGGATCTAAAATAAGAGTTAATTAGTTGTGTTTGTTGTCTGGGGAATGTGGGTAACCAAAATAATGTATAAATTGACCCATATAGAGAATCAATCAATAGGTCCTGATGGGGAGTATGCAAGGGCATAACACACAGAGCATTGGAGAATAATAACTACTTCTAAAGAACCCATACTAAAAAAGTAAAAATGGAAATGAGCAAGTACCTAAAAAAAATATAAGGAAAGTTTTATCAAAATTGGACAAATTTTTTATTGAAATCGGAAGTATTCAAGGAATAATCAGTAAAAAGATAATAATAAACCCATCACCTAACAGAAGAAAATATATACATATGGAGTTTCCTAATTAGATCTCAGTCTATGGAGTAAATATAGGGAGGACATATGTTTAACCTCTTAAGGACTGGACTGTTTTTGCGATGTTGTACATTTGCGACCAGGCCTCTTTTTACACTTTTGTGGTGTTTGTGTTTAGCTGTAATTTTCCGCTCTCTCATTTACTGTTCCCATACAAATTATATATTGGTTTTTTTTCAGGACAAAATGGGCTTTCTTTACATACCATTATTTATATAATCTCATGTAATTTAATTTAAAAAATATATAAAAATGATGAAGAATTTAAAAAAATAAGTTTTTTGACTTTTACTTGAAAAATCTTTTACTCATCTACAAAAGCGAATGAAAAAAACTGCTAAATAGATTAAAAATGTTGTCACAAGTTTAAAAATACCCAGTGTTTACATGCTTTTTTGCTTTTTTTTTTTTGCAAGCTATAGGGCTATAAGTACTAGTAGGATATTGCAGTTTCAAAACATACATTTTTAAAATGTATCAATAGTGACATTGTAACAATATTATCTGTCATAAATCTCTGAATAACACCCCACATGTACATATTTTATTTTTTTTCAATTCTTTATTTTATTCGTGCATATTTTAACATGTATGTTTGCACTGCCCTGACAGCAGGAGCTAGCGGGTATGAATACATAATATTATAACATTGGTAAGGCATTGAAAAAACATTTCAAATTTTTTGATAATTCGAGTATGTAACAATTTGAGTGTTAAACATTGAACAGGCTAAAATGATTCTACATATTAATAGCTTAGGTTAGTGATTGAGTTTAACAAAGTGAAAGCCTGGTATAAAAATAAAGTATCTATAACGTTTGTTATATTTTACAGTATATATTTAAGGCAGTGTTCTTTCTCTTCTTGCTTTCAACCACATTTCGTTTAGGGTTAACCCCTTCACTGCCTTGATACTTTATTGAGCAAGAGGAGAAAGAACACTGCCTTAAATATATACCGTATATACTCGAGTATAAGCCGAGTTTTTCAGCCCATTTTTTGGGCTGAAAAACCCCAACTCGGCTTATACTCGAGTCAAGGTCTGTATTATGGCAATTTGCATTGCCATAATACAGACTGGGGGGAGAGGGGGGCTGGCAGAGCTGTAACTTACCTGTTCTGCAGCTCCTGTCAGCTCTCTCCTCCTCTGCGCCGTCCGTTCAGCACCTCGGTCAGCTCCCAGTGTAAATCTCGCGAGAGCCGCGGCTCTCGCGAGACTTACAGTGTAAGCTGACAGAAGAGCTGAACGGACAGCGCGGAGGAGGAGAGAGCTGACAGGAGCTGCAGGACAGGTAAGTTACAGCTCTGCCAGCCCCCCTCTCCCCCCCACTGAACTGCCACTGGACCACCAGGGAAGGAGAGCCCCCCTCCCTGCCATATATCAAGCAGGGAGGGGGGACGAAAAAAAATATATAAATAAAATAAGAAATGATAATATAAAAATAATAAGAATAAAAAAAATTAATAATAACAAAAAAAAGGGGTATAAGGACCACTATGGGAGGGTGGGGGTGGGTTAAGGACCACTATGGGAGGGAGGGGGGTATAAGGACCGCTATGGGAGGGAGGGGGGGTATAAGGACCACTATGGGAGGGAGGGGGGGGATAAGGACCACTATGGGAGGGAGGGGGGTATAAGGACCACTATGGGAGGGAGGGGGGGATAAGGACCACTATGGGAGGGAGAGGGGGGAAAAAGGACCACTATGGGAGGGAGGGGGGTATAAGGACCACTATGGGAGGGAGGGGGGGATAAGGACCACTATGGGAGGGAGGGGGGGATAAGGACCACTATTGGAGGGAGGGGGGGTATAAGGACCACTATGGGAGGGAGGGGGGGTATAAGGACCACTATGGGAGGGAGGGGGTGGGATAAGGACCACTATGGGAGGGAGGGGGGGTATAAGGACCACTATGGGAGGGAGGGGGTATATGGACCACTATGGGAGGGATGGGGTATATGGACCACTATGGGAGGGATGGGGGGGGGGGGGTAAGGAACACTATGGGAGGGAGAAGGGGGATAAGGACCACTATGGGAGGGGAGGGGGAAGTAAGGACCACTAGGGGAGGGGAGGGTAAGGACCACTAGGGGAGGGGTGAGTCAGGACCACTGGGGGGGGGGTGAAGGAACACGGTAAGGACCACTGAGGGAGGAGGAGGGGAAGTCAGGACATATGGGGGGGGGGAGGGGGCGGCAAAAATGTTTTTGCCTACGGCGGCAAATATCCTTGCACCGGCCCTGCACACACTGCATTCACACACTGCATTCATGCACACACACACTGCACTCATACACACACGCTGCACTCATACACACACGCTGCACTCATACACACACACATACGCACACACTGCATTCATTATACACACACTGTAAATAAATATTCAATTAATATATTTTTTTTAGGATCTAATTTTATTTAGAAATTTACCAGTAGCTGCTGCATTTCCCACCCTAGTCTTATACTCGAGTCAATAAGTTTTCCCAGTTTTTTGGGATAAAATTAGGGGCCTCGGCTTATATTCGGGTCGGCTTATACTCGAGTATATACGGTACTGTAAAATATAACGTTTGTTATATTTTACAGTATATATATTAAGGCAGTGTTATTTCTCTTCTTGCTTTCAACTAGGTTAGTGATTGGTTGCATAAGTTAACTCGTTAAAGTCTAAAAGTCGTAATGCGTCAAGCTGGATTTTCATTAGATAGGCTTAGTTAAGTAAAACAAGCTAGAATCTAGGCATATTTAGTCCAACAGTGTAATAGTATAAAAACAGCGTTCTGGCATGTACGTGCGGGGCAAGTTTCGTTAGTAGGTGCAGATTAGTGAGTTGTGCCAACGGGACACTGGCTTCCATTATGGTTGGAGTGGGTCAGGACTAGGGAACTGACAAGTATTAAAAACAGGTTTTAGGACTCTGGATGGCCTATCATGCCAATTTATAGCCCAAATCTATCTGCCGCAGCAGGAAGTATAGCTCTTAGGAAGGTGGTAGTCTGAGGTGTCTGCCTGGTTTTTGCATTAAAAGTAACAACTGAGGGTACGGGAACTCTCTACCATAACAGCAGGATAAAAATACTAAAACACTATAATTCTAAATCATACGAAAAATCAGCAGTGCCCGCGAGAACCTAATACAGTGTAGTGTAGCCTCAGATTGCAAGTGAGCCTGAAGTCTATGGCCAGAGCGTTAGCTGATGCCACAGTCCCGGCTCAGCAATACTCCGGCACCGCTGCTGAGTGAGAGAGCCGAAGGGGCTCCGCTGCTTCCTCCTGGTCTTCCGTGGGTGTCTCGTGTGGCGGGTGCGTGTTCTCGGGGGTATGCCAGCCTCTCCATCCTCCTTGTATCTCTGTGGGTTGATAGCAGAGCTGTACCTCCTGTTAGAGAGTTGAAGCCCTTCTGTGCACTTGTAGCGGCATTGCAGGATTTTGGGCGGTTAGTACTCTGAATGTCCAACTTGATTTTGCCGGCCATAGGCTGGGCACGGACCCTCCGGGTGTGTTTCCGTAGCTTAAGTGGCCGTGTGCCGTGTATGTAGGTCCTCCGCTTGTGTAGGGCTCCCGGTGCGGTTGGCGGTGTCCGATGCGTGGTCCGCGGCTTGGCCTTCGCTCCCTTCTCCTGCTTCATCCCGGTTAGGGGCTCTGCAT
The DNA here is from genome assembly GCF_036172605.1 of Pelobates fuscus. Classification (NCBI taxonomy): domain Eukaryota; kingdom Metazoa; phylum Chordata; class Amphibia; order Anura; family Pelobatidae; genus Pelobates; species Pelobates fuscus. The sequence goes on from NC_086320.1 coordinate 248,956,331, forward strand.
TGTTGTGCAGCGTTGGGGCTGTTTTGGCTGTTGGAGTTTGTGCTAATTTGGCCCATAGTCGTGCCCAAAAGAGATTAAAGGCTGCTGCTATGCGGTCCTCATGGGGGATATTCGCTTGCTTGCCTCACTTGTGTAGGTTGGGTTGTTGTAGGCCCAGGAGCATGGTCGGCGTCCGCCATCTTGGCCGCTAGTTGCGGGAAAAAAAGTAAAAAACTAAATTGAACGCTAATTTTGGCCAATGTTTGTGACTAAGTGGCTACTAAAAAAGACTGGACATACCCCATTTGCAATACTTTGGGTTGTCTTCTTTTGCAAATTTGCAAATGGTATGCCATCATGGGGGTAATTTTCATTCCTGGGCTACCATACGCTCCCAAAGGCAATGTAACCAACCTCGCCTTTTTCAATGTAAAAATATTTGACCCATATATTTGACCCTGTAACTTTCAAAAAACTGTATATGGGGGGTACTTGTCATGTCTAGACTGCCGGCATTACCGCTACCCTGACACTTCCGGGTAGACGGAGCTTGACCACACCCCCTTCTCTGACGCGGTCTCCCCACGCTACATAGGGAGACCGCACCAGATTCACAACGCTGGATTATTGAAAAGCTTTACCGTGAATATCAAAACCGGCTAGCAAGAATCTTCAAACCCTTTTGTGTATCGAACCCGGACTGGAAACTGTTGCCCCACTCTCTCCTCACCTCGACCACGGAATGTAAAAGGACCTTCTCTTTACTGCTAAAAAACTCTCTCCTCCCCGAGGAGAACTTAGGCAAACCTGGACTTCCTCCATTAAAAAGCTAAGTAATAATATCAACCGTATTGGATTCTGCCTGCTTTCAAGTCTGCTTACCTCTAACTCCAAACTAACTCTTACCTGCTGCAACTTACAAATCTTAATTGCTTGATTCCATGGACTGGCAAATTGCTTTCTGCTATACTGCATAACTATCATAAGCTGCTTACTCCGTTTAAACAAACCACCACTGAATTAAAGATACAGTGCCTGTACTATTCTTTACTATCCTAGTCATTAATCTAAATCCTGAGTTATCTGCAGTTGTGTTCCACATATATTCATGTAAGCATTACAGAATAATCCAGCCTTTGTAATGGATCCAGCAGATTTCAATTCCGTACAGTTCAGTTTACCGTATTGAATCAAAGAGTTGATACACTTGCCCAAGGCATGCAAGATCTACAGGTTGCAAACGAACGGATCCTTACTTATGTAAGAGACTTACAAACACATACTCCTCATACTGTTATGCACTCGGCTAGCAACCCTGCTGTCTGTAATCCCGAAAAGTTTTCTGGAGATCGATCCAAATACAGGGAGTTTCTTAATTCCTGCAAATTATTAATTGCCTTAAAACCTAGATCTTATCCCACTGAAAGGGTTTGTTCAGTTATCTCTTTTCTAAGAGGTGAACCCAATCCTTTTTGGAGAACGATGACCCCATCTTAGACTCATTGGACAAGTTTTTTGAAGCCATGTCTCTTCTTTATGAAGATCCCAATAAACAATCTACAGCGGATTTAACCATTAGAACCTTACATCAAAGAAACAGACCCGTTGAAGATTACATTGCTGAATTTAAGAGATGGGCAATAGAAACTCAATGGAATGACATAACCCTACGCAACCAGTTCCGAATTGGGTTATCTGAAGCAGTAAAAGATGAACTCTCTAGAATTGAACTCCCTACTACATTGAATACTCTGATTCAACTTTCAATCAGCATTGACAGACGACTTAGAGAAAGAAAGGCTGAAAAAGCTCTCTCGAGTTCATTATGAAAAAAAACATTCAGTCCTTCAAAGACGCCTGAAAAGCCATCAATACAAACAGAACCTATGGACATAGGGGTAATAAGAAATCCTCTTACTCCAGAAGAGAGAAGCAGAAGACGACAATTAAACCTCTGCATGTACTGTGCCTCACAAGATCATATGATCCCAGATTGTCCCCTATTGAAACGTCCAAAAGGCGGTAAGCATGCTTCTATAACTTCTATACTAAGTGCACTTCCTTCAAAGTCAACCGCTCAATTCTCCTCTATTTCTCTCATATTACAGTGGGACAAAGAAAGAATTACGACTGAGGCCATTATTGATTCTGGTGCAAACGGGGTGTTCATCGATTCATCCTTTGTAACAAAAAATAAAATTCCTTGTGTTCGTAAAAGCACTTCTGTCTCTGTCAGAGTGATTGATGGCTCCTTAATATCCTCGGGCCCTATACTAAACGAAACTATTCCTTTAAGAATAACTACTACCAATATTCATTCCGAATTTCTTATATTTGACGTTATCACATCACCTCTTTATCTGGTTATACTGGGAATCAACTGGTTAAGGACCCACAATCCACAAATTATATGGTCTCCCTTCTCTCTCACCTTTAACTCTGCTTATTGTAAAGAAACATGCTTACAAAATATCCCAATTTTTCAGGTTACTGAAGAACCGATTATACCTACCTGTTATTCTGAGTTCACAGATGTATTTAGTAAAAAGGAAGCTGAGACACTCCCAACTCATCGTCCCTATGATTGTCCAATAGACCTCATACCTGGTGCTCCTATCCCTTTTGGGCACATCTATCTTCTCTCTGAATCAGAATTAAAAATCCTCAAGGAATACCTGGATGAAAACCTCCGTAAAGGATTTATTAGACCTTCCAGCTCACCAGCTGCTTCCAGTATGTTTTTTGTAAGAAATAAAGACCAGACTATACGTCCCATTATAGATTACAGAGCTTTAAACAAAATAACAGTTAAAAATCGTTATCCTCTTCCCCTGATAAATGAGTTGATCGAAAGGTTAAAAACAGCTACCATCTACACTAAGCTTGACCTCCGTGGGGCATATAACCTTATTAGAATTAAAGCTAACGATGAATGGAAAACTGCTTTCCGGACCAGATATGGCCTTTACGAGTATCTTGTTATGCCTTTCGGCCTCTGTAACGCCCCCGCAACCTTTCAACATTTTATAAACGACATCTTCAGGGATCTTCTAGATGTATGTGTTAGCATTTATTTAGATGACATCCTTATATACTCTAAAGGTCCCGAGGAACACAGGAAACACGTGAGATGGGTGTTATCCAGACTCAGAACTCACAAATTATACGCTAAACCAGAAAAATGTATTTTCAATGTTAATGAAATTACCTTTTTAGGGTTCGTTATTTCACCTCATTCGGTAAGCATGGATAGTTCCAAAATCGATTGTATCCTCAGCTGGCCCATTCCTACTAATGTAAAAGATTTACAACGCTTTCTGGGGTTTGCCAACTTCTATAGAAAATTCATTAAAAATTACTCCGACGTAGCTCATTCACTTAATCTACTTAAAAGTAATAAACATCCTTTTACTTGGAATGAAAAGGCTCAAGCAGCCTTCGATGAATTAAAGAGAAGATTTACAACTGCTCCTATTCTTCAACTTCCGAACCCCGAATTTCTCTATGTCCTGGAAACAGATGCTTCAGAGACAGCTATTGGAGCTGTCCTTTCCCAACACAAAACACCTCAAGATCCTCTTCATCCAGTTGCCTTGTTCTCACGATCCATGTCACCTGCTGAAAAAAACTACCCTATCGGTGAAAAAGAATTACTGAGTATAAAAGCAGCCTTCGAAACCTGGCGACATCTTCTTGAAGGAACACAAACTCCTATAATGGTATATACTGACCACAAAAACCTTGAATATCTTCACTCCAACAAGACTCTTTCAGCTAGACAAGTAAGATGGAATCTTTTTTTCTCTCGGTTTAATTTCCAAATTATCTTTAGACCCGGATCCAGAAACAAAAAGGTGGATGCCCTTTCCAGAATTCACCAAGATCTTGTCCTGAGAGGTCCTCCTGTAATTGGAACTCCTCCTTATAAAGTCATTGGAATCATAACGTCCCTTCTAGATGACATAAAAGGTCAAAACGAAGACGCTCTTGAACTTCCCAAGTCAACCAAAGTATCAAAGAAAAACGGTATCTACTACTTCAATGACAGGATTTACATTCCTCCCATATTCAGGAATAAAGTACTCAAATGAATTCATGATTCTCTTTTGGCTGGTCATCCTGGTATAAAGAAGACCCTAGAATTATCTAAGAGATATTATTGGTGGCCTCGCCAGGACAAAACTATCGAATCCTATGTCAAAACTTGCTCAACCTGCCAAAGATCCAAGTCTGAACATCATCAACCATTTCCCGGAAAGACCTTGGCAATCCATTTCTATGGACTTCTTGGTAGAACTCCCTCCTTCTCAACATCATACCACCATTTTCGTAGTAGTGGACCGCTTCACAAAAATATCCCATTTTATCCCCTTGAAAAAGTTGCCTTCATCATCTGAACTTGCTAAAGTATTCATCGATAATATAGTTAAACTTCATGGACTTCCTGATGAAATCATCTCAGATCGAGGGACTCAGTTCACCTCCAAATTCTGGAACGCAATGTGTTCTTCTCGCCATATTCAACGCAAATTATCTTCAGCTTATCATCCCCAAACCAATGGGCAAACTGAAAGAGTTAACCAATGCATAGAACAATATTTACGGTGTTATTGTTCTCACCTACAAGATGATTGGATCACATGGTTACCTATGGCAGAATTTGCATACAACAACTCGGTTCATACCAGTAGTAAAATGACTCCTTTCTTCTCAAATTATGGGTTCCATCCCTCTTCGTTTCCTACTCATACCATTCCTTCTTCTAACCCCACTGTTTCAAATCAAAACTCTTTCATGTCTTCCCTATTTCTTAAATTACATGAAAATCTAAAACTTGCATCGTTTAATCAAAAGAGGTTTTTTGATACTAAAAGGCAACCTCCTCCTGCTTATAAAATAGGTGATCTTGTATGGCTCTCCTCGAAAAACATGTCCACCAACCGTCCTTCAAAGAAACTGTGTTCCCTCTTTCTTGGTCCTTTTCGAATTTTGTCAATCATCAACCGTAACGTTGTTAGATTGAAGCTTCCACCTGCTTGGAAACTTCACCCTGTCTTCCATGTTTCCTTGCTCAAACCTCACCTCTCCGACCCTTTCCATAGAGATGCAGTTACTACTCCTGATCCTATATTGGTACAAGGTGAAGAAGAATACGAGATCCATAAGATTCTGGATTCACAGATCCATCGTGGCTCCCTGCAGTACCTCATTAGGTGGAAAGGTTACGGAATCGATGAGGAAACTTGGGAAAACTCCTCTGTGATCCATGCTAACAGGTTAATTACTGCGTTTCACAGGCGCTATCCGTCTAAACCATGTTGATAGCACCCTGTGGATGCTTCTTACAGGGGGGGTACTGTCATGTCTTAACTGCCGGCATTACCGCTACCCTGACACTTCCGGGTAGACGGAGCTTGGCCACACCCCCTTCTCTGACGCGGTCTCCCCACGCTACAGAGGGAGACCGCGCCAGATTCACAACGCTGGATTATTGAAAAGCTTTACCGTGAATATCAAAACCGGCTAGCAAGAATCTTCAAACCCTTTTGTGTATCGAACCCGGACTGGAAACTGTTGCCCCATATGATTCATATGCATCACCCTTCATGTGTAGCCCAAAATGTTCATTCCTAGTGCATCATCTACCCTTATCTGAATATAAGAATGAGATACCATAATGCTATTGATTTGGCAAAGTAACTATGACATTGCAGTGTGTGTATATGGGGTGGGCAGTGTATGTATATAGGTGGGCAGTGTATGTATATGGGGTGGGCAGTGTATGTATATAGGTGGGCAGTGTATGTATATGGGGTGGGCAGTGTATGTATATGGGGTGGGCAGTGTATGTATATGGGGTGGGCAGTGTATGTAAATGGGGTGGGCAGTGTATGTAAATGGGGTGGGCAGTGTATGTATATGGGGTGGGCAGTGTATGTATATGGGGTGGGTAGTGTATGTATATGGGGTGGGCAGTGTATGTATGGGGTGGGCAGTGTATTGTGTGGGGTGGGCAGTGTATGTATATGGGGTGGGCAGTGTATGTGTGAGGTGGGCAGTGTATGTGTGAGGTGGGCAGTGTATGTGTGGGGTGGGCAGTGTATGTATGGGGTGGGCAGTGTATGTATATGGGGTGGGCAGTGTATTGTGTGGGGTGGGCAGTGTATGTATATGGGGTGGGCAGTGTATGTGTGGGGTGGGCAGTGTATGTGTGGGGTGGGCAGTGTATGTGTGGGGGCAGTGTATGTATGGGGGCAGTGTAGGTATATGGGGTGGGCAGTGTAGGTATATGGGGTGGGCAGTGTAGGTATATGGGGTGGGCAGTGTAGGTGTATGGGGTGGGCAGTGTAGGTATATGGGGTGGGCAGTGTATGTATGGGGTGGGCAGTGTATGTATGGGGTGGGCAGTGTATGTATGGGGTGGGCAGTGTATGTATGGGGTGGGCAGTGTTTGTATGTGGTGGGCAGTGTATGTATATGGGGTGGTCAGTGTATGTATATGGGGTGGTCAGTGTATGTATATGGGGTGGGCAGTGTATGTGTGGGGTGGGCAGTGTATTGTGTGGGGTGGACAGTGTATGTATATGGGGTGGGTAGTGTATGTATGGGGTGGGCAGTGTATGTGTGGGGTGGGCAGTGTATGTGTGGGGTGGGCAGTGTATGTGTATGGGGTGGGCAGTGTATGTGTGGGGTGGGCAGTGTATGTGTGGGGTGGGCAGTGTATGTGTGGGGTGGGCAGTGTATGCATATGGGGTGGGCAGTGTATGTGTGGGGTGGGCAGTGTATGTATATGGGGTGGGCAGTGTATGTATGGGGTGGGCAGTGTATGTGTGGGGTGGGCAGTGTATGTATATGGGGTGGGCAGTGTATGTATATGGGGTGGGCAGTGTATGTATATGGGGTGGGCAGTGTATGTATATGGGGTGGGCAGTGTATGTATGGGGTGGGCAGTGTATGTATATGGGGTGGGCAGTGTATGTGTGGGGTGGGCAGTGTATTGTGTGGGGTGGGCAGTGTATGTGTGGGGTGGGCAGTGTATGTGTGGGGTGGGCAGTGTATGTGTGGGGGGCAGTGTATGTATGGGGGGGCAGTGTAGGTATATGGGGTGGGCAGTGTAGGTATATGGGGTGGGCAGTGTAGGTGTATGGGGTGGGCAGTGTAGGTGTATGGGGTGGGCAGTGTATGTATGGGGTGGGCAGTGTATGTATGGGGTGGGCAGTGTATGTATGGGGTGGGCAGTGTATGTATATGGGGTGGGCAGTGTATGTATATGGGGTGGGCAGTGTATGTGTGGGGTGGGCAGTGTATTTTGTGGGGTGGGCAGTGTATGTATATGGGGTGGGCAGTGTATGTATGGGGTGGGCAGTGTATGTGTGGGGTGGGCAGTGTATGTGTATGGGGTGGGCAGTGTATGGGTATGGGGTGGGCAGTGTATGTGTGGGGTGGGCAGTGTATGTGTGGGGTGGGCAGTGTATGTATATGGGGTGGGCAGTGTATGTATATGGGGTGGGCAGTGTATGTATATGGGGTGGGCAGTGTATGTATATGGGGTGGGCTGTGTATGTGTGTGGTGGGCAGTGTATGTGTATGGGGTGGGCAGTGTATGTATATGGGGTGGGCAGTGTATGTATATGGGGTGGGCAGTGTATGTATATGGGTGGGCAGTGTATGTATATGGGGTGGGCAGTGTATGTATATGGGGTGGGCAGTGTATGTGTGGGGTGGGCAGTGTATGTATATGGGGTGGACAGTGTATGTGTGGGGTGGGCAGTGTATATGTGGGGTGGGCAGTGTATGTGTGGGGTGGGCAGTGTATGTATATGGGGTGGGCAGTGTATGTATATGGGGTGGGCAGTGTATGTGTGGGGTGGGCAGTGTATGTGTGGGGTGGGCAGTGTATGTGTGGGGTGGGCAGTGTATGTATATGGGGTGGGCAGTGCATGTGTGGGGTGGGCAGTGTATGTGTGGGGTGGGCAGTGTATGTGTGGGGTGGGCAGTGTATGTGTATGGGGTGGGCAGTGTATGTATGGGGTGGGCAGTGTATGTATATGGGGTGGGCAGTGTATGTATATGGGGTGGGCAGTGTGTGTATATGGGGTGGGCAGTGTATTGTGTGGGGTGGGCAGTGTATGTGTGGGGTGGGCAGTGTATGTATGGGGTGGGCAGTTTATGTGTGTGTGTGGGGGGGCAGGGTGTGTATGGGGGGGCAGTGTGTGTATGGGGGGCAGTGTGTGTATGGGGGGGGCAGGGTGTGTATGGGGGGGCAGTGTGTGTATGGGGGGAACAGGGTGTGTATGGGGGGGACGCCATCCCACTGCTGCCACCACTGTAACGGAACCACTGGCACCCCCGACCGGGTACCCTCCGCTGACGGATGCTCCTAGTGCTTTCCAAGGTCTCCAAGCACTCTGCCTGACACCATAACCACTGCAGACCCCACGAACCGCCGCAGCTTGGTTGGGGTCTCGCCGACTCCACCCACTCTGGACCCGGGTCCAGGGTCCAGCTTACAGAAAGTGGACCTCTCCGAATTCCAGAGAGCAGGAACAGGAACAAGCTCTTAGCAGAGCTCAGCGATTATACCCTGGGGAGTATAGTGATTATAGCAATCACCAGAGTGTAGTTCTCCAATCCCCCAAACATAAGCCGAAACTTCATGAAGGTACAAGATGATCTGAGGTGCTGGCACACCCAGTCTGGTTTTTATTACAATCTTTGCCAATACAGGACCGCCCACAGGGAGGAATAAAACAACTGATAACATCTCAGTTACAACCCACAGACTCCCTCCCCTTATCCTGGGAGGTAACCCAATTACACATACAGTTAAAACATACTTTTTACCCAACTTTCATAACTATAAAACCATACATCCAATCTCCATAAAAATTACACATTCACAATCAATCCATTCAGGGGAACAACATATTAAAAAAATGGCACGAATCAGACCAGTTGTTCAAAAGTTAAGGGAAAGTCCTTTGTGACCAAATGAAGCATGGCTTTTCTTCCCAAAACAAGTTCCACAGAGTCTCTATCCTGGAGATAATTGGGAAGTAATCCAATTATCTCCAAGGACAGAGGCAAAACTCCATTAGCCACATGGCAGACAAAGGACAATAAAAGACATAAAAATACATAGTGTTACATTTATCACATAGAACCTACACATTTACAATTTACCGAACACATAATAGCATACATAATATTGAAGACAGCCCGAATGCAATCTGCTACACACTCTTAAAGGGACATTGTTCCTAGAAGTCATATTATGTCCACGGATGGTTTTTAAAGGGCCAGCAGCAGTACCATACAAATCCAATTGCAATTTGCACCTGAAGGGACAAATCTCCCAGGGACCATAGACAACAGGTAAGAGGCTGGCAATCAGGCTCCTCCAACAGCCAGGGGTAAAGGGCAGCTTGTCACCAATAAACCCAGTGACAAAAGGCATTTTGTCACACCCCCATAGCCAGTAACCTGTGTTTATTATACATTATCCCCTCCATAGCCAGTAACCTGTGTTTATTATACATTATCCCTCCCATAGCCAGTAACCTGTGTTTATTATACATTATCCCCCCCATAGCCAGTAGCCTGTGTTTATTATACATTATCCCCCCCCCCATAGCCAGTAGCCTGTGTTTATTATACATTATCCTCCCATAGCCAGTAACCTGTGTTTATTATACATTATCCCCCCATAGCCAGTAACCTGTGTTTATTATACATTACCCCCCCCTCATAGCCAGTAACCTGTGTTTATTATAAATTATCCCTCCCATAGCCAGTAACCTGTGTTTATTATACATTATCCCCCCCCCCATAGCCAGTAGCCTGTGTTTATTATACATTATCCTCCCATAGCCAGTAACCTGTGTTTATTATACATTACCTCCCCTTCATAGCCAGTAACCTGTGTTTATTATACAGTATCCCTCCCATAGCCAGTAACCTGTGTTTATTATACATTATTCCCAGGGGTCAAGTCCTGGGGAATAAAGTGTGGGAACTCACTCGAGTTCCACCCCCACCCCACCACCAAAAAAAACCAAAAAACTTGTATGCATATCTAAACACGTACACACACACACTCAGGTGCACACATACACTTACAGACACACACGTACACTTACAGACACACACGTATACTCACAGACACACAAAGACACACACAAACACAAAGACACACACACAAAAATTCACAGAGACACACATACTCTCACAGGCACACATACACACACATTCCCAGACACACACACACACACACACATACATACACTCACAGACACACACAGACACACTCACAGACACACACACTCACTCCCAGACACACACACACTCCCACACACACACTCACTCCCAGACACATACACACACACACTCACTCCCAGACACACACACACACACACACACACTCCCAGACACATACACATACACACACCAACACACACATACACTCCCAGACACATACACATACACACACCAACACACACATACACTCCCAGACACACTCACTCACAGACACACAACACACACATATACACAAAAAATATTTTATATATATATTTTTTTTAAATTAAAAATGTTTGAACATCTTTGTAAGGTAGTAACCCCCCATTAGACATGTGCAATTTGTTTCGGTTAAATAAAAAGTATACAAACATAGCCAGGATTCAGGTTTAAGCATTTGCAACACTTACAACAATCAAGTAACATACATTCATATAAAATGTAAGTTACTTGGCCAGTTAATGTAATGACAGGAATGAATAAGTAGATAACTCCCTAATTCCCACGTTATTAGGGAGCTATCTACTAAAAGGCTGAAAGACCTCAATTGGTCTTTCAGCCAAATTTACTAACACTAAGTAAAGATTACTTAGTATTAGTAAATTATGCCCCTACTCGCTATACCGCGAGTAGGGGCATGTCTATTATACAGTAGGCTGCTCACTGTTAAAAAAATAAAAAATATTGCCCCCCCCCCCCCGGCCCCCACCCCTGAGCGGTGGGTGGGGGCCCTAATGTAAAATAATGGAGGGGGGGGACCTATTGTCCTTCCCCCTGGCCCCCACGCCTGAGCGGTGGGTGGGGGCCATACACCCACAATCAGAGTGATATGACAGGTAAATGAAGAGACTGACAGGTAAGTCTCTACATTTACCTGTCACAGCACTCTGATTGGTTGGTTTGAAATCCACCAATCAGAGTGCTCTGTGTCATTTTACACAGTGTGGGAACAACATATTAAAAAATGGCACGAATCAGACCAGTTGTTCAAAAGTTAAGGGAAAGTCCTTTGTGACCAAATGAAGCATGGCTTTTCTTCCCAAAACAAGTTCCACAGAGTCTCTATCCTGGAGAAAATTGGGAAGTAATCCAATTATCTCCAAGGACAGAGGCAAAACTCCATTAGCCACATGGCAGACAAAGGACAATAAAAGACATAAAAATACATAGTGTTACATTTATCACATAGAACCTACACATTTACAATTTACCGAACACATAATAGCATACATAATATTGAAGACAGCCGAATGCAATCTGCTACACACTCTTAAAGGGACATTGTTCCTAGAAGTCATATTATGTCCACGGATGGTTTTTAAAGGGCCAGCAGCAGTACCATACAAATCCAATTGCAATTTGCACCTGAAGGGACAAATCTCCCAGGGACCATAGACAACAGGTAAGAGGCTGGCAATCAGGCTCCTCCAACAGCCAGGGGTAAAGGGCAGCTTGTCACCAATAAACCCAGTGACAAAAGGCATTTTGTCACACCCCCATAGCCAGTAACCTGTGTTTATTATACATTATCCCCTCCATAGCCAGTAACCTGTGTTTATTATACATTATCCCTCCCATAGCCAGTAACCTGTGTTTATTATACATTATCCCCCCCATAGCCAGTAGCCTGTGTTTATTATACATTATCCCCCCCCCCATAGCCAGTAGCCTGTGTTTATTATACATTATCCTCCCATAGCCAGTAACCTGTGTTTATTATACATTATCCCCCCATAGCCAGTAACCTGTGTTTATTATACATTACCCCCCCTCATAGCCAGTAACCTGTGTTTATTATAAATTATCCCTCCCATAGCCAGTAACCTGTGTTTATTATACATTATCCCCTCCATAGCCAGTAACCTGTGTTTATTATACATTATACCTCCCATAGCCAGTAACCTGTGTTTATTATACATTATCCCCCCCATAGCCAGTAGCCTGTGTTTATTATACATTATCCTCCCATAGCCAGTAACCTGTGTTTATTATACATTACCCCCCCTTCATAGCCAGTAACCTGTGTTTATTATACATTATCCCTCCCATAGCCAGTAACCTGTGTTTATTATACAGTATCCCTCCCATAGCCAGTAACCTGTGTTTATTATACATTATTCCCAGGGGTCAAGTCCTGGGGAATAAAGTGTGGGAACTCACTCGAGTTCCACCCCCACCCCACCACCAAAAAAAAACAAAAAACTTGTATGCATATCTAAACACGTACACACACACACTCAGGTGCACACATACACTTACAGACACACACGTACACTCACAGACACACAAAGACACACACAAACACAAAGACACACACACAAAAATTCACAGAGACACACATACTCTCACAGGCACACATACACACACATTCCCAGACACACACACACACACACACACATACATACACTCACAGACACACACAGACACACTCCCAGACACACACACTCACTCCCAGACACACACACACTCCCACACACACACACACTCACTCCCAGACACATACACACACACACTCACTCCCAGACACACACACACACACACACACACTCCCAGACACATACACATACACACACCAACACACACATACACTCCCAGACCCATACACATACACACACCAACACACACATACACTCCCAGACACACTTACTCACAGACACACAACACACACATATACACAAAAATTATTTTTGTAGCGGAATGCAGTGAGCCTGTCCTGCAAAATGCCTGTGTGACTGTGTTCGTATATGTTTTCCCTATGTTGAAATGGCTATTCGTTTGTGTATTATGTGAATTGTATGGTATTCGGTAGTTTCCATCCGTACTATATACTTATGGAAACTACCGAACGGAGGGACCACCCCAGAGAGAAGTGTGCCAGCTATTAAAGTTCACATTCTTTCCCACCGCAAGTTAACCGGCTCATTAACATTGTATCTGGGTGGCCGCCATTCGGCATGCGTACACGTGGCGGCGGCCATCTTATGCATGAAAATCCCAGCGGTGTTTGGTCGTCGAGTGCCTGGAACTCAAATCGGACACTCAAACAACCAAACACCGCTGAGACCTCCAGAGCTCCGTAACTGCCGAACGGAGAAACATAACGAATCCCCATTCGGTAGTAATAAAGTACCGAATGAGGGAATCACTATCTAGGTGAATGTAAATGTGGATGGCAATTATAAATGTCTGTTTTAACTGCTGAACGGAGACCGACCGCAGGGCCCATTCTCATGGAACCCTTTTCGGATACCAACTCGTGTGCGGTCGGTCAAACTTCACCTGCCTGTAACTACCGAACCCCTGGTCCGATCTGGGTGAATTTTGGATATTATATTCACCCAGATCAGGGCTACCTAGCGGTACCCTGATATTAAGGATATGTGATGGTTTAGGGGTACATCCAAGTTTGGGGTAAAGTACTGTACAACTTAAGGGGATTATGACTCACTCTGAGGGGAGGAGATGTGTGGGAGGTAACAAGAATGGTATTGGTTACTGTCCTAATTACTGTAGTTCCCTCCCTTGCATGGGAGCAGGCTTTATAAGAAACCTTGGAATAAATGATTGTCAGTTCTACTCCTGAAACTGTGTGTCGTCCAGTTATTGGGAGTGCTGTGGGGATTTCGCTGTACCTTTTTACCTGCTGGAAACTCTGCTGTGGATTTACTAATGACTTGTTCCTGAGCCTTCCTTGGATCTAAAGTGGAGAATAGCTGCGAGAAATCAGCTCTCCGCTACATTGGTTGGCAGCGCTGGGATCCAGACTCACATAGGAACAAGGATTAATGGAGATTGATCTTTCTACGCTAAAGAGAACCACATTGAAAGACCTTCTGGAAGCGAAAGGTGTTTCTGCCAGCAGCAAATCCAAAGCAACGCTTATCACCGAAGTAATGGCAGAGTACAGAGCAGAAGAGGTCCAGGCCACGGAACAAAGACCTGAAACAGAACAGGAGGAGTTCCAAAGGCATTTACAATTCAGACTGGCCTTTTATGGGGAAAACCCACCAACAGAGATCATCTCTAAAACAATGACAGAGGTGCAGGAGTTTGTGATGAGAAACAGGAGACCACAAACACCGGAAAGAAGTGCAGCAGGAGCTGTGGCACAAGAGGGTAAGCCTAAAATTCCCTATCAAGCGTTTAAAACGTATGTGGAAGCAGAGGAGGATATAGATGCCTTCCTCCAAGATTTTGAGAGACTATGTACGCTGCATAATATACCAAGGGAAGAATGGGTACCCATATTGGCCGGACGGCTGTCAGGAAGGGCAGCTGAAGCCTACCGCACTGTGCCTGATATTGAAATTAGGAACTATAGCCGGGTAAAAGAAATTATCCTGGCCCGGTATGCAATAACAGCAGAGGCATACCGGAGGCGCTTCAGAGAATTGAAAAAGGCGGACAAAGATTCGCACGCAGAGTGGGCTTGCCGACTAGAAAGGGCAGCTCTTGGGTGGATGCAGTCGAGTAAAGCGCGGTCCATGGAGGACTTGTTACAAATGCTGCTGTTGGAGCAGTTTTATGAGGGGATATCCTCAGAGCTACAGGAATGGGTGAGGGATCGTAACCCCACCACCCTCACCGAGGCTGCCAAAAAGGCAGATGATTTTATGGACGCTCGCAGACAAACCAAAGCAGTGAGTACCAAACCTGTCATGCGACCACTAGGGGGGAACTCCTTCTCTCCTAACCCTCAACCCCCACCAAGGCAACTTCCTCCACCAGCACCAGCAGCAGCGCAGCAGAGATACCGCACACCTGCTTCTGTGCAATGCCACCGATGCCAGAAGTGGGGACATTACCAGCGAGATTGTCCGCAGTCCAGGGAACGCAACACCTGGATCCGACCAGGACCTCCACCACCACCACCAAGAGCAGCAGCGCATCATTACCAGGACGAGGTACCACTTCCCTACAGCTCTGCCGTTCCAGTCACGACTGTGGAACAGTGGGAAGTGCTGCATGAGGCCAACCCTTTACAGGCACAGGCGGATAACCGCCAACACCATAGGCAGACCGTATATCTGGAAGGGAAGCCTATGCAGGGGCTCAGAGACTCGGGAGCCACTATCACCCTGGTGCAAAGCCATTTGGTTTCGGACAAGGCCAAACTGAATAAGACTGTGGCTGTCAGGGTTGCAGGGGGAGCCGTGTATCGGCTAGACACAGCCAGGGTACATTTGCATTGGGGTGCGGGGTTCGGGAATGTGGAAGTGGGACTAATGCCGCAATTACCTGCTGAGGTGGTCCTGGGGAATGATCTGGGCAAACTCACCTCCGCATTTGAACCTCAAACTACTGAAGAAGCACACCCAGTAGTCACCAGGCAACAGGCCCGCACCCAACAAAACAATGCACTGCCGGAGGTCCAGGTAAGAGATTCCTCCCCTTCCCTAGACTGTATCCCTTGGGCCCCTCCTGATGAGTTTGTAGCCGAGGTAGTCACTGACCCTACCTTACAGGTATACCGAGACAAGGTCACCTCTATCCAACCGGGGGCAGAGGGGGAAAGATTTGTATGGGACAGACAGTTATTGTACCGGGAAACAAGTAAACAGATAGATGGGTCAGACCCCATTGCTACGAGACAGCTGGTGGTACCTCAGAGGTACCGAACCGAATTACTCCGGATAGCGCACGATATTCCGCTATCCGGACATTTGGGGGTCAGCCGTACCAGATATCGATTGACCCAAAGTTTCTTCTGGCCAGGGATTAGCCAGGAGGTACGCAGGTACTGTAATACCTGCGACACGTGCCAGAGGGTGGGAAAGAGGGGGGATAAGCGTAAGGCGAGGCTGCACCCCCTACCCATAATTGAGGAACCCTTTCATAGGGTTGCAGTAGATATTGTAGGCCCCTTCCGGAAACCTAGCCCCTCGGGCAAACGGTACATCCTGACCGTAGTGGACTATGCCACTCGCTACCCCGAGGCGGTAGCTTTAACGAATATACATGCAGAGACGGTGGCTGAGGCGCTGATGCAGATTTTCTCCCGGATGGGGTTACCCAGGGAGATCATCTCGGATCAGGGCACTCAGTTCACGGCAGAGGTTACCCAACAACTCTGGAAGTTCTGTAAAATTAAACCTATAATTAGTGCTCCGTACCACCCCCAGACTAATGGGCTCTGCGAACGGTTCAATGGCACCTTAAAACAGATGCTCCGAACCTTCGCCGAGACTCACCGAGACTGGGAAAAATTCCTGCCACACTTACTGTTTGCGTACAGGGAGGTGCCGCAGGAATCTACAGGATTTTCCCCCTTTGAACTGCTATTTGGGAGGAGGGTAAGGGGACCCCTAGACTTGATTAGAGAGCACTGGGAGGGAGACCGTAGCGTGGACGGTACCCCTATTGTACCATATGTGTTGGCCCTCCGAGATCGCCTGGAAGCACTCACCAAGACGGTAAAGGAAAACCTACAGGCAGCTCAGACGCGTCAGCGCACCTGGTACGATAGGGGCGCCAGGGACCGCAGCTTTCAGGTCGGACAGAAAGTTTTAATTTTAAAACCTGTCCGACACGATAAGCTACAGGCCGCCTGGCAAGGCCCTTATAAAGTGGTAGAACAACGATGTGACACCACGTATATAATTGGCCACTGCGCAGGGAATGGGGGGCGACGCATGATCCATGTGAACATGCTGAAACCTTACCAGGAACGTTCAGAGGAGGTGACAGCTATCTGCGCCCCCACCTCTGAAGAGAGCGACAGCCTACCCCTCCCCGATCTGTTAGAAGATGGACAGCTGGCTGGGGATTTAGGAGCAGTCGTATTGGGGGATCGGTTGAGCCCACAGGAGCGTATCGAGGTACAACAACTACTGCAGGAAAAGCAGGAGACCTTTTCTAATGTACCTGGATACACCCCTCTGGCTACCCACCGAGTAGACACCCCAGGTCAACTTCCCATGCGCCAGACCCCATACCGCATCCCTGAAGCGGTCCGGGAGAATATGCGCAAAGAGATTGAGGAGATGATACAGTTAGGAGTGATTGAGCCCTCAGATAGTCCCTGGGCATCTCCAGTGGTCCTCGTACCAAAGCGGGACGGCACGACCCGCTTTTGCGTGGACTACAGGAGACTGAATGAGAAGACCGTATCCGACGCATACCCGATGCCTAGGATCGATGAGTTACTAGACCGGATGGCCAGGGGACAATACCTTACCACGATTGATCTGTGCAAAGGGTATTGGCAGATTCCCTTGGCCCCGGAAGCCATCCCTAAGTCCGCCTTTGTCACCCCATTCGGCCTGTACCAATTTAAGGTCATGCCGTTTGGGATGAAAAACGCGCCGGCTACCTTCCAGCGGATGGTGGACCGCCTCCTAGATGGGTTCCAAGACTATACCTGCGCATATCTCGATGATATTGCCATATTTAGCGATACCTGGCAGGAACACTTGGCCCATATAGGAGCGGTTCTAGACAGGATCAGGGAGGCTGGTTTGACCCTAAAACCAGCTAAATGTAGTATTGGGATGGCCGAGGTACAGTACCTGGGCCACAGAGTGGGCTGTGGTAAGCAGAAGCCGGAACCCGCCAAAGTAGAGGCAGTATCACAGTGGCCTACCCCGACAACTAAAACCCAGGTGTTAGCCTTCCTAGGGACAGCAGGGTATTACCGGAAATTTGTCCCCAATTATAGTGCCCTGGCCAAACCCCTCACGGACCTGACACGTAAAAACCTTCCCCGCCAAGTAACCTGGACCCCGGAGTGTGAGCAGGCATTCCAACACTTGAAAGATGCACTTGTTAATGCCCCTGTCTTGGCCGCTCCCAATCCAACTAAACGTTTTCTTGTTCACACAGACGCTTCTATGTTTGGATTGGGGGCAGTATTAAGCCAAGTCGGGGCCGATGGCGGAGAACATCCAGTGGCTTACATCAGTCGCAAACTTTTACCCCGGGAAGTAAGCTACGCCGCCTTCGAGAAGGAATGCCTGGCTGTGGTGTGGGCCTTGAAGAAATTGCAACCCTATTTGTATGGACAGGCTTTTTCGCTGCTCACGGATCACAACCCGTTAGTCTGGCTGAACCGGGTGGCTGGGGACAATGCCAGGCTGCTGCGCTGGAGTTTGGCGCTGCAGCCTTTTGACTTTAACATTCAATACCGCCCGGGTAAGCAAAATGGAAACGCCGACGGGTTGTCGCGACAAACTGATCTGGAAAAATGATCCGTGAGCACCCCGGTCATCCCCAAGCCGATCCGTGTGGGATCAGACTGTGTATGCCGGCTTGTGGGCAAGGGGGAGCAGTGTAGCGGAATGCAGTGAGCCTGTCCTGCAAAATGCCTGTGTGACTGTGTTCGTATATGTTTTCCCTATGTTGAAATGGCTATTCGTTTGTGTATTATGTGAATTGTATGGTATTCGGTAGTTTCCATCCGTACTATATACTTATGGAAACTACCGAACGGAGGGACCACCCCAGAGAGAAGTGTGCCAGCTATTAAAGTTCACATTCTTTCCCACCGCAAGTTAACCGGCTCATTAACATTGTATCTGGGTGGCCGCCATTCGGCATGCGTACACGTGGCGGCGGCCATCTTACGCATGAAAATCCCAGCGGTGTTTGGTCGTCGAGTGCCTGGAACTCAAATCGGACACTCAAACAACCAAACACCGCTGAGACCTCCAGAGCTCCGTAACTGCCGAACGGAGAAACATAACGAATCCCCATTCGGTAGTAATAAAGTACCGAATGAGGGAATCACTATCTAGGTGAATGTAAATGTGGATGGCAATTATAAATGTCTGTTTTAACTGCCGAACGGAGACCGACCGCAGGGCCCATTCTCATGGAACCCTTTTCGGATACCAACTCGTGTGCGGTCGGTCAAACTTCACCTGCCTGTAACTACCGAACCCCTGGTCCGATCTGGGTGAATTTTGGATATTATATTCACCCAGATCAGGGCTACCTAGCGGTACCCTGATATTAAGGATATGTGATGGTTTAGGGGTACATCCAAGTTTGGGGTAAAGTACTGTACAACTTAAGGGGATTATGACTCACTCTGAGGGGAGGAGATGTGTGGGAGGTAACAAGAATGGTATTGGTTACTGTCCTAATTACTGTAGCTCCCTCCCTTGCATGGGAGCAGGCTTTATAAGAAACCTTGGAATAAACGATTGTCAGTTCTACCCCTGAAACTGTGTGTCGTCCAGTTATTGGGAGTGCTGTGGGGATTTCGCTGTACCTTTTTACCTGCTGGAAACTCTGCTGTGGATTTACTAATGACTTGTTCCTGAGCCTTCCTTGGATCTAAAGTGGAGAATAGCTGCGAGAAATCAGCTCTCCGCTACAATTTTATATATATATTTTTTTTAAATTAAAAATGTTTGAACATCTTTGTAAGGTAGTAACCCCCCATTAGACATGTGCAATTTGTTTCGGTTAAATAAAAAGTATACAAACATAGCCAGGATTCAGGTTTAAGCATTTGCAACACTTACAACAATCAAGTAACATACATTCATATAAAATGTAAGTTACTTGGCCAGTCAATGTAATGACAGGAATGAATAAGTAGATAACTCCCTAATTCCCACGTTATTAGGGAGCTATCTACTAAAAGGCTGAAAGACCTCAATTGGTCTTTCAGCCAAATTTACTAACACTAAGTAAAGATTACTTAGTATTAGTAAATTATGCCCCTACTCGCTATACCTCGAGTAGGGGCATGTCTATTATACAGTAGGCTGCTCACTGTTAAAAAAATAAAAAATATTGCCCCCCCCCCCCCCGGCCCCCACCCCTGAGCGGTGGGTGGGGGCCCTAATGTAAAATAATGGAGGGGGGGGACCTATTGTCCTTCCCCCTGGCCCCCACGCCTGAGCGGTGGGTGGGGGCCATACACCCACAATCAGAGTGATATGACAGGTAAATGAAGAGACTGACAGGTAAGTCTCTACATTTACCTGTCACAGCACTCTGATTGGTTGGTTTGAAATCCACCAATCAGAGTGCTCTGTGTCATTTTACACAGTGTGGGAAAGTTCTTTGGAATTTTCCAACGCTGTGTAATTTGACTCATAACTCTCTGATTTGTGGATTAAGTAACCAACCAATCAGAGTGCGGTGACAGGTAAATGTAGAGACTTAGCTGTCAGTCTCTTCATTTACCTGTCAGAGCACTCTGATTGGATGGCTTAAACCCACCAATCAGAGTGCTCTGAGCTTAATTGCAGGGCGGGGGAAGGCTTTATAAGCCTTCCCCCGCCCTGCAGAGCTCAGTCTGCGCGTAGCCCCCGCCGGGTGAAGAAGGATTTTTTTTTTTTTAGCTCAGTTTTTTTTTTTTTTTATAATTGCGTCGGTTATTACGTTTTTTTATTTGGCCTTTTTTGGGGCTGAAAAAATAAGATTTTAGAAGAAAGAAAACATTGAATGGTAAGTTTTATTTTATTTTTTACAGGTAGTTAGTTAAAGGTCCCCCCCCTCTTTAGTTTTTAGGGTGAGGGGGGTAGATAGGGGGATAATTTTTATTGGGGGGAGCGGGTGACTAGGGGTTAGATTATTAGTATTTAGGGCCCCCACCCACCGCTCGGGGTGGGGGCCAGGGGGGAGGACATTAGGTCCCCCTTTTATTCTTGTTTAGGGCCCCCACCCACCGCTCAGGGGTGGGGGCTAGGGGGGAGGACATTAGGTCCCCCTTATTAGTATTTAGGGCCCCCACCCACTGCTCAGGGGTGGGGGCCAGGGGGGAGGACATTAGGTCCCCCCCCCCTTATTCTTGTTTAGGGCCCCCACCCACCGCTCAGTGGGTCCCCCCCCCCCATAATTTTACATTAGGGCTCCCACCTGGGGGCTCAGGGGTGGGAGCTGGGGGGGGGGCACTATTTATTTTATTTTTTTAAACAGTGAGCAGTCACAGGCAGTATAGCGAGTAGGGGCTAAATTTACTAATACTAAGTAATTTTTACTTAGTATTAGTAAATTTGGCTGAAAGACCAATTTAGGTCTTTCAGCCTTTTGGTAGATAACTCCCTAATACCATGGGAATTAGGGCGTTATCTACCAAGCGGCTGCAAGAGAAGTCCCGAGGTTCTGAAGTGCCGAAGTTGTCGAAGTTCCGAAGTCTTGAAGTGCCGAATTGCGAAAATCCCGAATTGCGAAAATCCCGAATTTCGGAATGCCGAACCCAACCAAAAATTTTCCCCATGCACATGCCTACCCCCCATGTATCTTTGACAGCAAGGAGAGTGAAGAATCAAGGACTCAAAGACTTCCTGGTCCCTAGCCATTTGATGAGAGATAGACTTAGGAGAACTTGGCTTTCAGTTGAGGGTACATATACTGGAAATGTGTAGTGTGCAGATACATTTCCAAAGATTCCAAAATTAGTAGAGATGGCTCTGTAAACCATGTAGTGCCACAGTTTTTTTTAACTGCTATACTACTGGTGTGGTTTATCTCTTGTGTGTTCCTGTGGTTTACATTATGTAGAAAAAACTTTTAGACCCTTTAAAGCGGCACTGTCACGCCGAACTTACCTTTCCTCAATCTCTTCCTCTTCTCCCCCTCTCTCAGGATCTGTTATTCTTTTCTTCCATTCTTCTGTAGTTTTCTTTAAAATCATAAGACAAAGTAGGGACTCTGTCTTATGGAGGATTCCTCCGCTTGACCAGCTCTGACCAGCGGAGGAGCAAAGTGTGCTTCATTTCCGCTGGTCAGAGCAATTTTCCCATGATCCCTAGCTTTCCTCCCAGTTCCCACAATGCTTCCTGTCAGTATTGCCGAAAGTCCTGTCACTTAGACAGAACGCCGGCAAAACTGCCGAATTGCATCCTAACAGAATGAGAAGAGTTTCTCTATTGGTGTTAGGATGCAATTCGGTACTTTGTTCGTATCGGAATTTCATTCTAATGAATGAAACTCCGATCCTATTCATTGCTGTGGCTGCATCTTGCAGCCGCTTAGTAGATAACTCCCTAATTCCCACGGTATCAGGGAGCTATCTACTAAAAGGCTGAAAGACCTAAACTGGTCTTTCAGCCAACTTTACTAATACTAAGTAAAGATTACTTAGTATTAGTAAATAATATGCCCCTACTCGCTATACCGCGAGTAGGGGCATGTCTAGTAAGCAGTGAGCAGCCTGTGGCTGCTCACTGTAAAAAAAAAACAAAAAACACCTAATAACCCCCCCCCCCCTGCGCGGGGGTTAAAGATGGGGGGGACCTACTGTCCTCCCCCCTGGCCCCCACCCCTGTGCGGTGGGTGGGGGCCCTAATAAAATAATAAGGGGGGGGACCTACTGTCCTCCCCCCCTGGCCCCCACCCCTGCGCTGTGGGTGGGGGCCCTAATAAAATAATAAGGGGGGGGACCTACTGTCCTCCCCCCTGGCCCCCACCCCTGCGCGGTGGGTGGGGGCACTAATAAAATAATAAGGGGGGGGGACCTACTGTCCTCCCCCCCTGGCCCCCACCCCTGCGCTGTGGGTGGGGGCCCTAATAAAATAATAAGGGGGGGGACCTACTGTCCTCCACCCCTGGCCCCCACCCCTGCGCTGTGGGTGGGGGCCCTAATAAAATAATAAGGGGGGGGACCTACTGTCCTCCCCCCCTGGCCCCCACCCCTGCGCTGTGGGTGGGGGCCCTAATAAAATAATAAG
Source organism: Pelobates fuscus (assembly GCF_036172605.1). Classification (NCBI taxonomy): domain Eukaryota; kingdom Metazoa; phylum Chordata; class Amphibia; order Anura; family Pelobatidae; genus Pelobates; species Pelobates fuscus. The sequence goes on from NC_086320.1 coordinate 248,979,232, forward strand.
GGGGGGGACCTACTGTCCTCCCCCCCTGGCCCCCACCCCTGCGCGGTGGGTGGGGGCCCTAGTAAAATAATAAGGGGGGGACCTACTGTCCTCCCCCCCTGGCCCCCACCCCTGCGCGGTGGGTGGGGGCCCTAATAAAATAATAAGGGGGGGACCTACTGTCCTCCCCCCCCTGGCCCCCACCCCTGCGCTGTGGGTGGGGGCCCTAATAAAATAATAGGGGGGGGACCTACTGTCCTCCCCCCCTGGCCCCCACCCCTGCGCTGTGGGTGGGGGCCCTAATAAAATAATAGGGGGGGGACCTACTGTCCTCCCCCCCTGGCCCCCACCCCTGCGCGGTGGGTGGGGGCCCTAATAAAATAATAAGGGGGGGACCTACTGTCCTCCCCCCCCTGGCCCCCACCCCTGAGCGGTGGGTGGGGGCCCTAAATGAACCCCCCCCCCCCATCAAGGTGACTAGGGGTCCCAAGCCCCTAGTCACCCCCCCCACCCAAAACATTCTATCCCCTACCTACCCCCCTCACCCTAAAAATAGTGAGGGGGGAATAAAATAACTAACCTGTAAAAAAAAAAAAATTAAACTTACCATTTGACGTCTTCTTTTTTCTAAATTCTTCTTTCTTCAGCCCCCAAAAAAGCCAAATAAAAATCCATCATACCCGTCGCACTTTAGTGGACATGCCCCTACTCGCGGTATAGCGAGTAGGGGCATTGGGGAGATTTTAATCTCCCTTGTGCTATTATGGGGGTCATATTGACCCCCATAGAGTGAGGGGGGGACCTGGGGGGCTTATGAAGTGGTGGGGAGCACAGCTCCCTGCCGCTTCTGTCTTTACATATTACAAGGAGGGAGCTGCACGTCGGTAGCTCCCTCCTTGTAATAAACTGATCGAACAAACGAACACTGATACTCAGTGTTAGTTTGTTCGTCTGATTTTTTCTATTCATTCATTCGTCTGTCTGATGAATGAATGAATAGATGAAATTCCCGTTCGCATGTCCAGGTGTTTCACTGGGCATGTGCGGGAATCTCACAGTCTGTGTAGTGTGGGTAGATGACGTGTCCCACAGGGACTTCACCTACCCACACAAAGATGGCGGCGCCCTGAATAAAGATCGGGGCAGAAGATACAGATTTAAAAATAGGTAATCTGGGGGGCTTAGGGGCATTTGGGGGTGACTAGGGGGTCAATTGGATGTAGTGGAGGCGGGAGGGGGGTTAAAAAAAAAACGGGATTCGGCATGACAGTGCCGCTTTAAGAGACGAATAATGGAACACATTAACTCTGTCTCCTCACAAAGAGACACCCCAGTAGCAAGGCACCTACAAGCCTACCATGAAAATTCCTAGTGGGAACTTTGTTTTCTTGGCATATAACATGTTACACTAGGTCAACGAGGTGTTTTACCTTTTTACCCTTTATTCTTGTTGAATTCACAGCATACTATTCTGACCCCCAACATCATTGAGTTATTTATTACCTAGGGACATAAAGCCATATGACACATTAAAATTCACTAATACATCTACTAGGGATTTTCAGTGTTTAAATAATAACTTTTCTGTGTTGGATGTTATAGTTATCAGTTATCTTACTTATTGGACTATTTTCGTTTTATTATTATCACATACTATAGCTAAGGATACACCTGGATGTTTTGTTTTTTTTTGCTATCCTACGTGACTCTCCACAGTGATCCCACTGGTCACTAACATGGTTTTGTATCTTAATATCCTTATCCCCCGTGGATTCCTTGAAACTTTAACCATTTGCTAATTTAAGTTTTTTATTTTACCTTGAAGTTAAAGGGACACTCCAGGCACCCAGACCACTTCTGCTCATTGGAGTGGTCTGGGTGCCAACTCCCACTACCCTTAACCCTGCAAGTGTAATTATTGCAGTTTTTCATAAACTGCAATATTTACATTGCAGGGCTAACTCCACCTCTAGTGGCTGTCTATTAGACAGCCACTAGAGGTCACTTCCTGGGTTCTAGCACAAGTTTCCTGTGCTAGAGCGTCGCTGGACGTCCTCACGCTGTGTGAGGACCTCCAGCGTCGCTCAAAACCCCATAGGAAAGCATTGAAATGATTTTTCAATGCTTTCCTATGGGGAGACGTAATGCGCATGCGCGGAATTTCCGCGCATGCGCATTAGGTCTCCTCGGCCGGTGAGCGAGATTAGTCTCGCCCACCGGCCGACGTAAACACTAGGAGGAGCGTCGCGGAGGCGGAGACAGCAGCGAGGGACATCGCCGCTGTCCCAGGTAAGTCACTGAAGGGGTTTTCACCCCTTCAGTAACCGGGGATTGGTGGGTGGGAGGGAGAGGGACCCTCCAGTGCCAGAAAAACGGATCGTTTTTCTGGCACTGGAGTTTCCCTTTAACTCCAATTTTACATTTATTTTTGTATTGCTATTTTTTCCTCTATTTAATGATGAACCCCTGTATAAGTGATGTAGTCCTTTTTAATCGTTGTTAGTGTATAGCAGGTTATGATGGACAATACGTTTAAAGTGCTAAAAGCTAATTACCTTTTGGTACATGCTCCACTTTGCACCCTTTGGATATCTGTAATGCCATGGACATTCTGCTAACCTAATTGCACTATGCTATCTCACTGATATATTCATATAAAGGCAGATGATTTACTATGAATAAAGATGGTGGGCGACACATGAAAGATGATGCATGCAAATCATTTCTACCATTAGAGTTTTCCATTGATGCATTTAGATAAAGGGGTGATATTGGTTCATTAAGGATTGTAAACACGGTTGAGTAGTGTGCATATTTAGTGGTTGTCATGATTGGAACTATGTGAAAAATGCTGTAAGTTAATTACCTTCCGGTATATGCTCCACAATGCACCCTTTTGATATCTGCAATGCCAGAGTTACTTTGCCAAATCAATAACATTATTGATTACATTAGAATACGCCCAGTTTTCAGAGGCCACGTACCCTGAACTTGAAAAGTTCTGAGGACATAGTTGACTGGCTAACACAGGACACCCAATCTTCTACAGCTTCCGCTCGGAACCTTGATGCACCATCCTCCTCCAGCTTAGCTTCGGGCACCTCTCAAGATACCACTCACCCGCCTGCCGCCACCACCAACACTAGCACCACAGCCGCTTCACTTTATCTGTCAGAGGAGTTATTTACACATCTGTTTGAAGAAATGAGTGATGCGCAACCATTATTGCCAGAGGATGTAGATAACAGGGATATGTCTCGGGGTCAGCCCGACAGCACGCCAATCAACGCATGCTGTGTCCACCACCAGAATGCCGTCATTGCAGAGCTCAGCAGTGTGGATTTTTTTTGTGTGACTGCCTCTGACAACAGCGATGCGATTTGCAACCTGTGCCAATAGAAAATGAGTCGTGGGAAGTCCAACACCCACCTAGCTACAACTGCTTTGTGTAGGCACATGATCGCACATCACAAACGCCTATGGGATCAACACATGAGTACAAGCAGCACACAAACTCAAAGCTGCCATCCTCCTCCTGGTCCAGCATCTTCAGCCACATCAACCACTGCTGTCCTCCTTGCCCCCTCTCAACTATCCGCCACTCCGTCTCTCGCCTTGAGCAGTTTCCGCTTATCTGCCCACAGTCAGGTGTCTGTCAAGGACATGTTTGAGCGTAAGAAGCCAATGTCAGAAAGTTACCCCCTTGCCTGGTGTCTGACAGCTGGCTTGTCTGAACTATTAGCCTGCCAGCTTTTACCATACAAGCTGGTGGAGTCTGAGACATTCAAAATTTTTTTAGCTATTGGGATGCCGGAATGGAAGGTACCCGGGCGAAATTTCTTTTCACAAAAGGCAATCCACCAACCTGTACTCGATTGTGCAAAAGGAACACTGTCTGGCACACAGTGTTGGGGCAAGGGTCCATCTGACCACTGATACCTGGTCTGCAAAGCATGGTCAGGGCAGGTATATCACCTACACTGCGCATTGGGTAAACCTGCTGACGGCTGCCAAGCATGGAATGCGTGACTCTGCAGAGGAGTTGGTGACACCGCCATGACTTGCAGGCAGGCCTGCTGCCACCTCCTGTACTCCTCCTACTCTCCTACTCCATCCTCTTCCATAACCTCCTCGGCTGAGTCCTCTTCTGCTGCTGCGTCTTGCTCCACATCAACGGCACCCCCCAGCTCCCCAGGTACTATTCCACATCCCGGATACGGCAGTGTCACGCCATCTTGGGTTTGACTTTCTTGAAAGCAGAGAGTCACACCGGACAAGCACTCCTGTCCGCCCTGAACGCACAGGTGGAAAAGTGGCTGACTCCGCAGCAACTGGAGATCGGCAAAGTGGTTTGTGACAACGGAACAAATTTGTTGGCGGCACTGAAGTTGGGCAAGTTGACACATGTGCCGTGCATGGCACACGTGTGTAATCTGATCGTACAACGCTTTGTGCATAAGTACACAGGCTTACAGGACGTCCTGAAGCAGGCCAGGAAGGTGTGTGGCCATTTCAGGCGTTCCTACACGGCCATGGCGCACTTTGCAGATATCCAGCGATGAAACAACATGCCAGTGAGGCGCTTGATTTGCGACAGCCCGACACGTTGGAATTCAGCACTCCTAATGTTCGACCGCCTGCTCCAACAAGAAAAAGCTGTTAATGAATATTTGTATGACTGGGGTGCTAGGACAGCCTCTGGGGAGCTGGGAATCTTTTTGCCATGTTACTGGACGCTCATGCGCTATGCCTGTAGGCTCATCCGTCCTTTTGAGGAGGTGACAAACCTAGTCAGTCGCACCGAAGGCACCATCAGCGACATCATACCATTTGTTTTCTTCCTGAAGCATGCCCTGCGAAGAGTGCTGGATCAGGCCATAGATGAGCGTGAAGAGGAAGAGGAAGAGTTGTGGTCACCATCACCACCAGAAACAGCCTTATCAGCATCGCTTGCTGGACCTGCAGCAACGCTGGAAGAGGATTGTGAGGAAGAGGAGTCAGAGAAGGAATGTGGCTTTGAGGAGGAGGAGGAAGACCAACCACAACAGGCATCCCAGGGTGCTCATTGTCACCTATCTGGTACCCGTGGTGTTGTACGTGGCTGGGGGGGAAGAACATACCTTAATTGAGATCACTGAGGAGGAGGAACGGGAAATGAGTAGCTCGGCATCCAACCTTGTGCAAATGGGGACCTTCATGCTGTCGTGCCTGTTGAGGGACCCTCGTATAAAAAGGCTGAAGGAGAACGACCTGTACTGGGTGTCCACGCTACTAGACCCCCAGTATAAGCATAAAGTGGCTGAAATGTTACCAAATTACAAGTCGGAAAGGATGCAGCATTTGCAAAATAAATTTAAAAGTATGCTTTACACAGCGTATAAGGGTGATGTCACAGCACAACGGCAATCTAACAGGGGAAGAGGTGAAAGTAATCCTCCTCCTCCCACGACCATGCCGGCAAGGACAGGACACTTTAAAGACGTGTTGTTGATGGAGGACATGCAGAGCTTTTTAAGTCCCACGCATCGCCACAGCCCTTCGGGATCCACCCTCAGAGAACGACTCGACCGACAGGTAGCAGACTACCTCGCCTTAACTGCAGATATCGACACTCTGAGAAGCGATGAACCCCTTCACTACTGGGTGTGCAGGCTTGACCTGTGGCCTGAGCTATCCCAATTTGCGATAGAACTTCTGGCCTGCCCCACTTCAAGTCTCCTGTCAGAAAGGACCTTCAGTGCAGCAAGAGGTATTGTCACTGAGAAGAGAAGTCGCCTAGGTCAAAAAAGTCTAGATTACCTCACCTTTATTAAGATGGATCCTGAAGGGACTGACAGTGGGCGATACATTCGACTAAAAAAGGCCTGATGAGATGAGCTGCCTTGGGCTAAAAATGGTCCACACGCTGCTGTATTTTAGCTCTGAATGCCGGTTGACTTGCGTGACTTATCCGCCACCAACTAGGGTTCAAGCCGCAATGTTTTAGGGCACTTTCTGCCTGGGAAACAAACATCAATTTTTCTGGCCGCTGCTACAGCAGAGGCTGCAACAATACCTAATTTTTCAGGCATGTGTACATGCCTAATTTTTCGGGCCTCTGGTGCTGCACTGTGGCTTCAAAAACCAAACCAAAAAAAAAGGCACATAACAGGGATTAAAGTGATAGGAATAGTACTACTTAACACACCACTCCTATCTGGTGGCACATTAGATTGCACGCGCAGTGCCCCAAATTTGAAGTAGGAGGACCGACCAAGCATCTTTTTCCATCTCCCGGTTCCTAAAATCGATGCCATATACACGTCCCCTGATAGGGCGCCAGCTCGTTATTCTCTTGTGCGCAAGCTCGTTATTGTCTTTTTCACTTCACTAGGGACGCTTTACTGCACTATGGGCACTTAGACCCACTCTTTGTCTTGCACAGTGTTATTCCTAGCCAGCATCTGTGATGGGAAATCAGACAGTCATCTAAACGTTTAGATTGAGCTTTAGCTTAGAACACCCTTGAAGGTGTTTAAGGAGATTAGGGCTAGTTTAGAGGATTCTTCTTAGACCTCTCTGGGTCTTTATAGCTCTTCCACCTATCCAGCATTTCTGGAAACTAGCTAAGAGAAAGGGTGGCTCTGTGTCTGTGATACATTTAACTTTATATCACCTTATTGACACTTTTTATGACAGCATCACTCCGGTCTCCATACTCTCTGCCTATACCCATCTATTTAGAGGGAGTTTCCTTGCCCCTGGCAATATTATATAATAGGTAATAGTATTACCATTATTACACAATTAGCCACTATAGGGGAATGAGTATAGTATCCCTTTGTTATTTATAAATGACACAATAAAGACTTTTGTCCATTACTCAACTTACTTTAACAAAGGGTACTAACCACGGTTTTAGGAAGCATTACTCTGCTTTCCCTTTCTCCCTCTATTATACACCTATGCTCACTAGGATTTGTAAGTATCACTTTATTATAGTTGTCTAACCTTTTCCTATGCCAGTTTTAGATCTCCTTCTTGGGAGATTTTTTCTTTTTTCAGTTTATTAGCATACCTGGGTACAAGCCCTCGGTGGGGCTGGCACCATCACCTGACCACATTTCCTCGTTTCTTCCACTCATACCGCTTTTTCCATCTTTAAAGGGGTTTGGCGAAACAAGGAAATAGTCCTCTACTCGTAACAGGATTAAACTGATAAGAATAGTACTACTTAACACACCTTATAATAACGCAGAGAGAGGAGTGTGAAGAAGAGGAGTCAGAGGAGGAAGGTGGCTTTGAGGAGGTGGAAGACCAAACACAGCAGGCGTCCCAGGGGGCTTGTTGTCACCTTTCGGGGACCCTTGGTGTTGTACGTGGCTGGATGGAGGAAGAGACCTTCAATGACATCAGTGAGGACAAGGAACTGGACATGGCTAGCTCGGTATCCAACCTTGTGCAAATGGGGAGTTTGCGGTTGTGCAAATGGACTGTTTGCGGTTGTTTGCGGTGCGTTAAACGGGGAGTTTGGTCTGTCACTGTGAAGCGGGCGTAACCCTTACACTACCTGATCGATACAACATCATACAGTAGGTCCCCCCCCCTCATTATTTTTATGGCCCCCACCCACCGCTCACGGGTGGGGGTGGGCGGGAGGACAGTAGGTCCCCCCCATTGTGATTTATGGCCCCCACCCACCATGCAGGGGTGGGGGCCGGGGGGAAGGACAGTAGGTGTCCCCCCCTTATCCTTATTTACTGAATATTCCCCTGTATAACAATGTTTGGCATTTAGTGAATATTCCCTATTCTGCTCTGTGTCAGTGTGTATCAGGGTCTCTGAGGACAGGTGTCAATCCATATCTGCCAAGTGACCCTATGTAGGAGGAACAGTCCCTATTCTGCTCTGTGTCAGTGTGTATAAGGGTCCCTGAGGACAGGTGTCAATCCATATCTGCCAAGTGATCCTATGTGGGGGGAACAGTCCCTATTCTGCTCTGGGGCGTACCAAATGCTCCAGGTCCACTGTATAGAGTGGAGCCATGTTATTCTGTATATAGAGAGGAGCCATGTTCACACTGTATATAGAGGGGAGCCATGTTACTCTGTATATAGAGGGAGCCATGTTATTCTGTATATAGAGGGAGCCATGTTTACACTGTATATAGAGGGAGCCATGTTATTCTGTATATAGAGGGAGACATGTTGTTCTATATATAGAGGGAGCCATGTTATTCTGTATATAGAGGGAGCCATGTTACTCTGTATATAGAGGGAGCCATGTTTACACGGTATATAGAGGGAAGCCATGTTACTCTGTATATAGAGGGAGCCATGTTACTCTGTATATAGAGGGAGCCATGTTTACACGGTATATAGAGGGAAGCCATGTTACTCTGTATATAGAGGGAGCAATGTTACTCTGTATATAGAGAGGAGCCATATTTACACTGTATATAGAGGGAGCCATGTTTACACGGTATATAGAGGGAAGCCATGTTACTCTGTATATAGAGGGAGCCATGTTATTCTGTAAATAGAGGGAGGCATGTTATTCTGTATATAGAGGGAGCCATGTTATTCTGTATATAGAGGGAAGCCATGTTACTCTGTATATAGAGAGGAGCCATGTTTACACTGTATATAGAGGGAGACATGTTATTCTGTATATAGAGGGAGCCATGTTACTCTGTATATAGAGGGAGCCATGTTACATTGTATATAGAGGGAGCCATGTTACTTTGTATATAGAGGGAGCCATGTTCACACGGTATATAGAGGGAAGCCACGTTACTCTGTATATAGAGGGAGCCATGTTATTCTGTATATAGAGGGAGCCATGTTTACATGGTATATAGAGGGAAACCATGTTACTCTGTATATAGAGAGGAGCCATGTTTACACTGTATATAGAGGGAACCATGTTACTCTGTATATAGAGGGGAGCCATGTTTACTTGGGATATAGAGGGAAGCAATGTTACTCTGTATATAGAGGGAGCCATGTTATTCTGTATATAGAGGGAGCCATGTTTACACGGTATATAGAGGGAAGCCATGTTACTCTGTATAAATAGCGGAGCCGTGTTTACACTGTATATAGAGGGGAGCCATGTTACTCTGTATATAGAGGGAGCCATGTTATTCTTTATATAGAGGGAGCCATGTTATTCTTTATATAGAGGGAGCCATGTTTACACGGTATATAGAGGGAAGCCATGTTACTCTGTATATAGAGAGGAGCCATGTTTACACTGTATATAGAGGGGAGCCATGTTACTCTGGATATAGAGGGGAGCCATTTTACACTGTATATAGAGGGAGCCATGTTACTCTGTATATAGAGGGAGCCATGTTTACACTGTATATAGAGGGGAGCCATGTTTACACTGTATATAGAGGGAGCCATGTTACTCTGTATATAGAGGGAGCCATGTTTACACTGTATATAGAGGGGAGCCATGTTTACACTGTATATAGAGGGGAGCCATGTTTACACTGTATATAGAGGGAGCCATGTTACTCTGTATATAGAGGGAGCCATGTTTACACTGTATATAGAGGGGAGCCATGTTTACACGGTATATAGAGGGAGCCATGTTTACTCTGTATATAGAGGGAGCCATGTTACTATCTGAGGTGGTTAACTATGATTGGCCCTGGCATGTTTGTTAGTCTGGCCTGCATGGTTGTCTGGCATGAATAAAAGTAGCATGTTTCAACTATATTAGTAGTTAGACTAGTTTGCACTAAAACATGTGCAAATGGGGAGTTTGCGGTTGTGTAAATGGACTGTTTGCGGTTGTTTGTGGTGCGTTAAACGGGGAGTTTGGTCTGTCACTGTGAAGCGGGCGTAACCCTTACACTACCTGATCGATACAACATCATACCTGATGTTTTTAAGCACGTTATTCCAAACAATTTAGGAATGTTAGGTGATTTCTGCCCTTTATGGATTAAAACCAGACTCTGCATCAACTGTGTAATTTTCCATGGCAGTTTTGCCATGGATCCCCCTCCGGCATGCCACAGTCAAGGTGTTAGTCCCTTTGAAACAACTTTTCCATCACTTTTGTGGCCAGAAACAGTCCCTGTGGGTTTTAAAATTCGCCTGCCCATTGAAGTCAATGGCGGTTCGCCCGGTTCGCCGGTTCGCGAACGTTTGCGGAAGTTCCCGTTCGCCGTTCGTGAACCGAAAATTTCGGGTTCGCGACATCACTATATATGTCACATTGTTAAAACTGCCTACCAGTACTATATATCTACCCTTGTCGTCCGTCACCTGCATGATAAAATCAAATGCTATGTGTTGGCTGATTAGTATGGAAACCCCCTTTAGTTTTATTCTGGGAGGTGGAATTTAATTGGTAGGGATATAAGGAGGGTAGTACCTGAGGGTGTGCATTGATTTTGAAATGTGTCTCCTACAAGCAGACTATGTCTGCTGCTTGCTGTTTAAGGTCTCTTCCTAAGTGGTGTCTTTGCACCGGGATGTTTAATCCTCGAACGTTATGACTGTGTACTTTCATGGTGGGTCAAAGGATAATGAGTGTTTTGGGTGCAAATTTATTAAAACATTCAATAGAGACGTCGCCTTTCCCAACAATATCAAGCCAGGCGGCGCCTCCGTAGGAGCCTGTCCCTGTGGCATTGGGAGTAGGGGAGGGTAGTGCTGGCTCTCTTCCCTGATGTGCTTAGTTTTGAGAAGATTCAGTGGAGTTGCATGAGCTAGGGGTAAGTGTTGCGTTCTCCCGTGTGGTACAGGAAAATGCAGGCATATGGATAAGATAACATAAGTAGTTGCAAACAAGAATAGAAAATCCGTGACAGATGCGAAGGTCTTCCTGTGGTGTAGAGTGGCAACTGAGAGGTCCGTGAAAATCTGCACTGGGTTATACTTTTGTGGCAAGTTCTTCCTGGTTCTACTCGCTCTCAGCATGAGGTCCTTTGCATGGTAGTAGTGCATCTTGAGGAGGACATCTCATGGGGCGTCGTTCGGTAGAAAATGGGGTTTCGCAACTCTATGGATATGATCCATGAGGAGCAGTTCCACAGGTAAGTCTGGGGATGGCGCTCGGAAGAGCTCAGTGGTGTAGGCCTTGAGGTCAGATGGGGATATTGCAGCTGAGACACCTCGTAAACGGAGGTTGCTAATCAGCCAGTTTAGAGTCATACTGTACAATTTGAGAGATGAGTTCTTCGACCCTTGTCACCAAGGTGTTATGAGCCTCCGCGTGGTCTGCCATTTTAGCCTCGTGCCCAGCTCCTGGATGTCATGCCTGAGTTCCCCAAAAAATTTTGGAGGGTACCTCGGAGTTTGGCAGCCATGTCGTCAAACATGGTCTGCAGGAGCGCAGGTGTAAGTGCTGCAGTTGGGGATGGAGGGTCTCAGGCCTGGTCCGAATCCATATCGGCGCCATCTTGGCTTTCTTCCAGGAGCACGGCCTTCGCAAGGCCTTGTTTCACCCCAAAGAAATGTGCTTTTTCTGTCCGGTCAGTGTGCCTTTTCCCTTTGTGATGGGACATTCTCCATGTGGGAGCTTTAGAAATGATATTTACACTAAAATATTAATAATCTCGATCTCATTAAAAGCGGTAAATTATGACATTGTTTAACAAAAACAGGATTTCTCATATGACTACAAGTATTATAAATACGCAAAGCAACAAACGGCACAGTAAACATTTACAGACTAACCCTGTATGTAAAGTCTTTCTTCATTTAAGTCCACTCAATAAAATGGAATGTTTTCAGTATGTTATAGGTTTAGTCTGGTTTTTTTTTATTCTCTGTATAGGAAAACATTCACATCCCAGACAGGGCCGGTGCAAGGACCACCTTATACATGGTGGAAAGGGGCTGTAGATGGAGGCACAGGGGTTTTAGAATGGGTCAGGGCTGTGGTGGGGGATAAGGGATTTACAATGGAGGAAAAGGTATGTGGGGGGGTCAGGGGCTGTAGGAGTGACACTAGGGTGTAGAGGGGGGAGACACGTGGCTGTAGAGGGGGGCACACAGAGCTTTAGATGGGGAGTACAGGGGGGCTGTAGAGGTGGGACACGAGAGCTGTGGTGGGGTGGGCAGGGGTTGTAGGAGGGAGGGCACAGGGGCTGTAAAGGAGGGTAGGAGCTACAGCGACCCCAGGGGAGCAGAGGCTGAGAGGGGGGCAGGTGATGTAGAAAGGGGGACATGGGCTGTAGAGAGGGGAATAGGGGCTACAGAAGGGGGTAGGGACATAAAAGGGGGGCATGGGCTGTAGAGTGGGGGGCATGGACTGTATAGAGGGGATATGGGCTGCAGAGTGGGGGCATGGGCTATAGAGAGGGGGATATGGACTGTAGAGTGGGGGGCACAGGGGCTGTAAAAGAGGCACAGGGGCTATAGAAGGGGTGGGCAGGGTCACACGGCCAATATGAGGGGTGGGCAGTGGCTGTAGAAGGGAGGGGATGAAGAAGGGGTAGGCAGGGGCTGTAAAAGGTGCACAGGTGCTATAGAAGGTGTGGGCAGGGGCAGTAATATGGGGTACATGGGCTATAGAAAGGGGAACAGGGGCTGTAGAGGGGCCATGGGCTGAGAGGGGGCACATGAGCTATAAATGTGGTGGGCAGGGACTGACAAAAAAAATTAAACTATTGTATCCCCTCTACCCCTTAGTCTTACCTTAGGACAGGGAGGGGTGGGCAGGAGCAGCAGCCAGCACAACCGACTTCCCTGGCTGCACTGTGCTGGCTGCAGGGAGACAGGTGATTTGAAAACTCTGGCTGGGGATTCAGATTTTTGCGCCCCCCCTGCTCTGGCGCCCTCAGGCGGCTGCCTGTGTCGCCTTATGGATGCACCGGCCCTCATCTCAGACATTCAAGGCAGACGTAAAGTTCTGCTCAGTGCAGCAGTATAATCATTTTCTGACCTTGTGTTTGCGTCCTGGACATTGTTCTTTTAAATATTTACTGCATTTTGATTACCATTCAGGTTTAATGACCATTTTAAAAGCATTAGAAAAGAAAGCCCAAAAATGTAATTATTAAAATATAAATGTGTATTAGATTTTATTTTGATCTTGGTTTTCTAAAGACATTTTTATCTTTGTTTTGTATTACAGAAAAAGGATTGAATCTTTCAACCAGCAGTGACACTATAGAAAAAGAAAAAAAGGGAATTTTAGGATTTTTTCGCAACCATAAGAAAAACAGTAAGGTAAATGATTTGCATTAACTACTCCTTCTTTTCACACAATGCACAAGCAACTAATATCCTTTATGGAAGCAAATTGGAGATAACCATACATTAGAAGAACTTGGGAATTGTTATAGACAACAAACTATGCAACAATGTACTTTGTCAATCTGCAGTGGCTAAGGCCAGTAAGGTATTGTCATGCATGAAAAAGGGCATTCATTCTCAGGATGAGAATATAATTTTGCCTCTTTAGGAATCGCTGGTAAGACCACATCTTGAATATGCTGTGCAATTTTGGGCACCTGTTCTAAAGAAAGATATTATAGCACTGGAAAGAGTGCAGAGGCGGACTACAAAATTAATAAAAGGAATGGAACTTTTTAATTATGAAAAAAGGTATATCTGTGGCCAATACAAACCATTGTGTGGAAATCTATTCACAAACAAGACTTTACATAGGACACGAGGCCATGCGTTTAGACTGGAAGAAAGAAGATTTAGTCTAAGGCAAAGAAAAGTTTTTTTCACTGTAAGAACAATAAGGATATGGAATTCTCTGCCGGAAGAAGTGGTTTTATCAGAGTCCGTACAGATGGTTAAACAGCATCTAGATGCTAGATACTTGCAAAAACAGAATATTCAAGGACATCATTTTTCAATGTAGGGTAATAGCTTCTTGATCCAGGGATTTATCTGACTGCCATTCTGGGGCCAAGAGGGTATTTTGCAAAATTTGAAGTGCTTCAGACTGGGTTTTCTTTGCCATCTTTTGTATTAACAGCAAAAAACAAATGTGAGGAAGGCTGAACTTGGATGGACACATGTCTCTTTTCAGCCTATGTAACTATGTAACACTCTGCTCATTTTTGTTAATATCAGTGCCAGATTACCATAGGTGTTAATGGAGCTGCAGCCCATGGAATAGGCATATTAATGAAGAAGGGGAAAAAGTAAAATATATATATTTTTTTTGTTTCGCCACTCTGCACATGCTCTTGCTCTGAAATGTTGTGCAATGTGAATGGAAAATAGAAGATGGACTAGCTTTAAGTATAACTTTTTTTCAACAATCTTTATTTTTGGTAAATCCAGGTATAGACAGGTACAAAAGTCAAACTGGTAGAAACTTGAGGTTAACAGGTAGAGCAGTATCTAGTGGATGGTTAGAATCGTGCATAGGAACAAGCATTTGTTTTAATCATGAGCTCCATATCAATTAGATAAGTTTGCCCTAAAAGACTGACGTATGTTACACAGTCGCAAGGTTTGGCGGAGATAGGCGCACCCCTCCCCCATTCCCATTATAGCTAATGTGTCCAGCCCCACCCAGGGCACCCCACGGCCAGGAGCACCCCCCCACCCCCCTGAGCCCAGGCTGCCCCAGCGCCCTGTGCCTAATATGCGAGCCTGATTGGCATGTGGTAGGTCACTCGTAGGTGGAAAACTTATCCAGATTCAGCTATAGTAAAAGTATTGCCTGGATGACCATGCCTGTTCGGGCTGGTTTCTTATCAGGGCTGAAGGGCCCACCCCGGCCCAGCGTGCCGAGATGAGGGACAGGGGCATGTGTGGGGCCGTGGCAAACCTGTGAGTGTTGTGTCTTGTGTCTTCGCTCGTGTATGCGCCCTTAGTGTGTGGGAGTGCAGTCGACTCAGGCATGCCGCCGATAGGGCCGTCACCCCTGGCTGGCGTGTCAGTCTAAGGGTGCCACGTCGCTCTGTTCATTAAGGTTGTGTGCCCTAGTCGGAGTAAACAGTCCCGTCAGGGCTTAGCAATCCGGTTATGGGCCCGGTGCCGAGAGTCTCCCTCCGCATGCCCCCCCGCCACACGTGCGTATCCGGGAAGGAGGAGGGGAGGGATGTGATGGGGAAGAGAGAAAAAAAAGGGGGGGTGGTGGGGGGTAAAAAGGAGAGGGGGAAGAGATTTAACTCTTCCCCTCTAGTCACCGCTCACGGCCTCTCGTAGCCCGGCGGGGCTTGCGTCTCCCCTTGCTATGGTCACTCCCCTTCCTGCGCCATCTGGACGCTCTCCTATCTCCATGTCAAGGGTCCGGTCATCCCCCCTATGGAGTGGCTTTGCCGACTGTCTTAGCCCTATGGAGATAGGGCTCCGTGTCCACTCCCATCACCCTCTGGGGGAGTCCCACCCTCTCGGGTTTCCCCGCGTTTTTTTTGCGCCATGTACGTGCACCATGGGGCCCATGTGAGTGCGCATTTCTCGGCGGTGCCACGTAGTGAGGCTGTGAGAGACTCCATGCTGTATAGGTTTTCAACCTTGTCCATCCATTGTTCGATGGTTGGTGGTTCCGCTGTGCGCCATTTGAGTGGGATAAGGGATTTAGCTGCGTTTGTACCTCAAGAGAGAGAGTGTTGTGTGGTGTAGTAGCATCGGCAGAGGCTTGAAGGGCAGGTCTGAATCCAGGATTTTGGTTATTTTAGAGTGTATGAGTCTCCAGTATGGGACAATGTTTGGGCACGACCACCAGATATGCAGATTAATCCCTGGTTCATTTCCACAGCTCCAACATGTGTCGGGTAGTTCACTATTCATGCGATGTAGCCAGGCTGGGGTCCGGTACCAATTCACCATGCGTTTGTAGTTGAGTTCCTGCACTTTTGTGTTTATGGTGCCTTGGTGTGCCAAGATGTGTATTTTTTTCCTCACTGTGCGTCCGTCAGTGTGCAGCTTGTGGCCTGTTCCCAGCGGGACATGTATGTCGGTGTTGTGCATGGCGTTGAGGTGAGCAGCAAAGAGTAAAGAAGCGTTATTCCTTTTACCGGTCGATGTGCATTGCCGCTCAAACTCGGTGAGCTCCCAATTGACTAAATGTTTGCCCGTGAGGGATCGGTAATAATGTTGGATTTGGTGGTATCTAAATCTCCCCATGTGTGAGGAGGCATTGTGTGAGGTCAGTTCCATCAGGGGCTTAAGCTGTGTCCCATTCGCTTGGGGAGGGACAGGAGAGGCCCCCGATTTCCAGACAAACCGGATCATTGCGGTGGTGAGTGACTGAAAGAACTCTTTGGGTATGAAGATTGGTATGATCTGGAAGAGGTAGAGTAGTCGCGGCAGTAAACTTAGTTTCAGGGCGTTTATTCTTCCGAACCATGAGATTCAGAGGCTACCCCAGTTTGTGAGATCGGCTTGAAGGGTGCGTAAAATGGGCGCAAAGTTCTCTTGGTAGAGTCGTGTCAGGTCTTTGGTTAGCCAGATGCCAAGATATTTTATCCGGTGCATACACCAGTGAAAGGGGAACTGCGCCTGTAGCTGGTCCGTTTCATTCTTAGTTAGCATGAGCGGCAGAGCTTCCGACTTATCCGTGTTGAGCTTCAGGTTGGAGAGGAGGCCATATTCTGTAGGTGACCGCCCCCAGGAGGGGTTTCAGGGAGAGGGCAAAGAGGAGGGGGACAGGGGGCAGCACTGCCTTGTACCATTCCGGATGATGAAGGGTCGCGACAGTGCCCCATTGATCCGCAGCCTGACAGTGGGGGTCGTGTATGAGGAGGAGATCAAAGTCAGTATATTCGGACCAAATCCCATCTCGCGAAGTGTCGCCAGCATGAATTGCCAGTTTACCCGGTCAAACACCTTTTCGGCGTCCGTTGAGAGGAGGAGGGTTCTGCAGTTGGTGCTCCTTGCCATGTGGATCACATTAAGGGCTCTTATGGTGTTATCCCTTGCCTCTCTGCCTGGGATAAAGCCCACCTGGTCCAGGTGAAACAGGTGTGGCAGTACCCGTCCTATCCGTAAGACTAGGATTTTGGACAGATTTAGATCTGTGTTGAGGAGCGAGATCTTTCTTTAGCTGGAGCAGTTGGTTGGTTCCTTCCCATTCTTTGGGATCAAAGTAATGGTTGTCATCAGGGTTTCGGAAGGGAGCTGACCACCATCTAGGAGGGTGATAAGGCTCTTCAATAGGTGTGGTAACAGAAATTCTAGGAACTTTTTATAGTACGCCACAGGAAGGACATATGGTCTAGGGGCCTTGTGTGTTTTAGAGGCTTTGAGGGCCGATTGGAGCTCTCCCATGGTGATGTGGTCCTCCATCTCATCTCTCATTTCTCTGGTCAGGGTTTTGCCCACATGTTGCTCAAGGTATGCCGTTCTAGTTGCTCTTCTCGTCTGGGCAGCCCCCTCCAGACAAGTTGGTATGTTGTATAGATCGGTGTAGTACTGATGAAACGTGTCTACAATTCTGTCCGGGAGTTGCGTGACCTGGTCAACCTTGTCTCGGAGTTTGGTGATTTGGGTGAGTTGTCTCTTCCGCTGAAGCCTCCTGGCCAGTAATCTCCCACACTTGTCGGAGTGTTCATAGAAATGTCTACGTGATCTGCGAATAGTGTGAAGGAGAACTTGGGATATCAGTTGTCGGAGAGAGCTCGCCGGGCCTCTAGGAGATCTTTGTAGGTATCCGACAAAAGTGTGTTCTTATGCGAGCTTTCCAGGGCTGCCACTTGTTGTGCAAGTCCTGTGACCTGTTGCCTCTGTTTTTTTTCCTCTGGGTGCAGTATCAGATGAAGTGGCCCCTGATCACACATTTGTGCGCCTCCCACGTGATTAGCGGGTCCATGTCCGGTTTGTCGTTTTCCTCGAAGAAACTGTCTCAAGGCGGTTGTGGTTTCAGCTTGTGCCTCTATCTCCTCCAGTATCTGTTTATTTAGCTTCCACTGTATGTCTTTTGGTTTGATCAGTGGGAAGTGTATGAAGGTTAAGATTGTTGAGTGGTCAGACCATGTTGCCGGCAGGATGTCACTTGATTTCAGAAGCGTAAGGTACTCCTGGGAGATGACAACATAGTCCAGTCCAAGTCCAAGAGAAGTCACGATCTATCTGCGATGCCGGCGTTCCAGAGTATAGTGAGAGTCTTGCATCGGAAAGTGGTTGGTAAGGAGCAGGAGCCCTGGGATGTGTCCAGACGAGGGTCCAGTGCCATGTTAAGGTCTCCCGCTACAATGAGTATTCCCTCACGGAATCATTCCAGGGCAGAAAGGGTGCGCGCCAGGAACCTGTGTTGTCCAATGTTGGGCGCATAAATGCTTGCCAGGGTATAGAGTTGTCCCACAACGGTGCCTTTGAAGAATATATAGCGACCCTCCGGGTCGGTTAGGTCCAATGTGCTGGAAGGGAATCGTGTTGGCGATTAAGATTCACCAACACGGATGGTTCGTGGTCGGATGGTTAGCAAAGTATCCTGTGGGAAAACGGGAGTCTCGGAGCGCCCTCGCCATCCATAGAGAGCGTAGAAGGTGGGAGCACCTCTCTGGGAGATTCAGACCTCTAGCATTATTGGACCACAGGCGGAAGAACGCTGGGAAGTACCCACCGGGCATCTCGTCACCTATAGTGGTGGTGGTAAGCAGCGGATTGAGGGAGGGAAGGGAGAGAGGGAGAAAGAGGGGGGAGGTGGGAGAGAGAAGGAGGAGAAAAAAAAGGAAAAGGGGGGAGTTCACAATTCAACTGGTCGCACTGGGCGGGATGTAGGGGCGGGAACCAAGGAGGAATCAGGGACCCCCGATCCTCAACCTCACTCGGTGTGCGTCTGTCGAAGGAGACGTGTCTGCCATCCAGGTGCAGTCACTTGGAGTCAGTTGGTCAAAGCCAAGGACCCAGTAAGGGAGCTAAAGTGTGTCTGTTGTCCCGTGTCCATCCCCGTCACTGATCTGAGTGCTTGTTGACACCCCTCTAAGACACACTTGGGCAGCCTGAGTTGTATTAGGTAACAGTGTAACTGAATAAACTTTGACTAGGCTACCTTTAAAGCCCTGGTTCTCCCCATGCCACTGCCACATCCCGCATGCCACCTGGGTGGCATGCATGTAGGTGCTAGAGCCCCGTGAGCCCCATATAGGGTTGCTATGAAGAGACATCTGCCGCAACCCCTGGATCATCTAGTTGTGAGTACTGTCGGTCGCCAAGGCCACTGCAAGCTCCCTAGGAAACCCTCGCCCCCGCAGCACTATGGGGCCAGTTCCCTCTGTGTCACCCCCTATACTCCCGACCATGCTATGTGGATGACAGGGCGGGCTCTCCCGTAAATGGCTGTACCGCAGGGCCCAGGGCTCGGGCCTCGGCCCCCCAGCGTGGGTGTGAAGGTTACTAGGTCCGCGGAAGATGTGCACTTCAGGTGCCCTGATGTAAGTGCAACTCGCTCTGATCTGAGCGGATACTCTGGTACTCCCACTGCCCCAGACCACCCTCCATCCTCCATCCTATCACCTCCCCACGGACAAAAATCCACCCGCCGTTGTATATACCACCCCGAGTTGGTCCGTGTGTAGATTCCACGAACTATGAGCCCCCTGCCTCTGTGCTACCTCCCACCCAAACAGCTATGCACCCCCAATCTACCAGGGCTCAAGAGAAGGATAGCTCATGCGGCCTGGGCGTTCTTGGGGGGCAGTTGAGAATGTGCTAATTGGGGTTTTGCCATCCACCCCCCCCCAACCTGTGTCCTGGATCCCCCACCAAATAGGCTCCATGGGTATGCGGAAGAGTTATGTCCCCTGGGCTTATCAGTCCCTGCTGGGTGAACCAGTCCCTCTCGAGCAGACCAGAGCAGTGGTCCTAATGTATGGGTCTGCTGCACAGTAGGTGTAAGTCCAGTAATAGGGGCTGACCAGGCCACAGCTCAGAGCAGTAGTGGGGGGCAGTCGGATTGCCGAGGAGCACGGGAGCCCCCTGGTCAAACGGAGTCGGGCCGTCAGGTTTGTAGCAATGGTGAGTATGTGGGTCACAGAGTGAGTGAGTCAGGGGCAGTACGGGAGAGTCATTCAGAAATACTCAAAAAAGTGCACAGGCCAGGGGGCACAGAGAATCAGCATGGTGCCAGATCTGCTATTCTTCCGCTCCTGCCGGGCCACCCCATCTGTGCGGTGGCGACATCTGGCCCAGCCCGGTGGTGGAGGGTTGTGGACTCCCGTCATCTCCGCACCCTTGAGAATGGTATTGTCAGGATCGGGACAGGGATCCAACACGCAGAGTACAAACAGGTACAGGATACGTATACCGGACCTTAGAATGGCCGGACTAACGTACGGAGAGTATAGAGAATAGTCAAAGACAAGCCGAGGTCGAGGGAACGAGAAGACAGGTAAGCGAGGAACAAGCCGGGTCAAGGGTAACAGAGATAAACAGAGTAAGTCAAACAAGCCGGGTCAGAACCAAAGGGATAACAGAAATACAAGAGCACTGTGTGACTAGGCAGACTAGAACCACGACAGGGCAATGAGCAATTGGGAGAAGCAAGTTTAAATACCCTGGCTCGGAAGGGTAGACACGCCTCCGACGAGTCCTGATTAGTCTCTGAAGGATTGAGTGACAGGTCGTTCCGGGTTGGCGTCATGACGTCGGTTTCCGAACGTCATGCTAGAAAAGGGAGTGAGTCCCTCGCGGCCGGCGTTTACGTGACCGGATGGACCGCGAGGAACAGAGGAAACAGCCCGTCCGGATGGATGGACGTCTAAGTCTCTACCTCTCTCGGAGGTAGAGACTTCAGGTACCCTGACAGTACCCCCCCTCTCAGATACGCCCACCGGGCGGAAGGAACCGGGACGAGATGGGAAGCGGGAGTGAAACGCCCTGCGGAGACGAGGAGCATGAACATCCTCCTGAGGTACCCAACTCCTCTCCTCAGGACCATATCCCTTCCAATCGACCAGATATTGTACTCTCCCCCGGGAGATTCGAGAATCGATAATAGAGTTAACCTCATACTCCTCCTGACCCTCCACCTGAACAGAGCGAGGAGAGGATGATGTGGAGGAAAATCTGTTACAGACTAGTGGTTTCAACAATGAAACATGAAATGAGTTAGGGATGCGTAAGGCAGTTGGAAGAGCTAGACGATACGCAACTGGGTTAATGCGCGTTAGCACCCTGTAAGGTCCAATATAACGAGGAGCGAACTTCATGGAAGGCACTTTTAAACGGATGTTTCTTGTACTCAACCATACTCTATCACCTGGAACAAACATCGGAGCCGCCCTTCTACGTTTATCAGCGTGTTTCTTAACCAGCATAGAATTGTGCAGAAGAATCTGTCGAGTCTGATCCCACAACTTCCTCAAATTGGCAACATGAACATCAACCGATGGCACCCCCTGGGAAGAAGAAGCCGAAGGAAGAATAGATGGATGAAAGCCATAATTCATGAAGAAGGGGCTTGAACGAGTAGAATCACAAACGAGATTGTTGTGTGCAAACTCCGCCCAAGGAATCAAACCAACCCAATCGTCCTGGTGTTCGGAAACAAAACAACGTAAATATTGTTCAATCCTTTGGTTGGTGCGTTCAGCAGCTCCGTTAGACTGAGGATGATAGGCAGAAGAGAAATTCAATTTGATACCCAGTTGAGAGCAGAAGGACCTCCAAAAACGGGAAACAAATTGGGAACCTCTGTCAGATACAATTTGGGAGGGTATCCCATGTAGTCGAAAAATCTCCCTTGCGAATATCTCCGCCAATTCGGGAGAAGACGGGAGTTTAGGCAGAGGAACGAAGTGAGCCATCTTGGTGAATCTGTCAACCACGGTGAGGATAACAGTCTGTTTTTTAGAGATAGGTAAATCGACAATAAAGTCCATAGCCAAACAGGACCATGGCTTCTCTGGAACCTCTAAGGGATGCAGAAATCCACAGGGAAGGGTATGAGGTTGCTTGGTTTTGGTACAAACCTCACATGCACCAATGAAATCTTTAATATCCTTCCGTAAATCAGGCCACCAGAAGTCCTTAGAGATCAAAGCATATGTCTTGCGAATACCAGGATGTCCAGCCACCTTGCTGTTGTGGAAACATTGCAACAGTTCCAGTTGTAGAACAGGAGGAACGAAACGTCAACCTTCAGGAGTCTGTTTAGGAGCTAGATGTTGCAGTTTAATGATCTCGGCAAGTAACGGAGAGTGAATCTTGAGATTTGTGTTGGCGATAATATTGCATTTCGGAACTATAGAGGAAAGAACCGGTTCAGATATAGTAGAAGGTTCATATTGGCGAGACAAAGCATCGGCTTTGGAGTTCTTAGAACCAGGTCTATAAGTAAGCACATAATTGAAGTGAGTCAGGAATAAGGACCAACGAGCTTGTCTGGCGGACAGTCGCTTGGCTTGCCCAATATAAGACAAGTTCTTGTGATCCGTCAAAATAGTAACAGGATGTAAGGTCCCCTACAATAAATGTCTCCACTCCTTTAAGGCCATAATGACCGCTAAGAGTTCCCTGTCGCCAATGTCATATCTACTTTCAGGGCCAGACAGTTTCTTAGAAAAAAAACCACAAGGGTGTAGTGGTTTATCCACCCCTAACCTTTGCGACAGAACAGCCCCTACGCCTGTCTCAGAGGCATCGACCTCGAGTAGGAACGGCAGAGTCGTATCAGGATGGACTAGAATTGGAGCAGAAGCAAAAAGATCCTTGAGAGTCTTGAAAGCAGCGAGAGCTTCATTAGACCAAGTCTTAGTGTCAACCCCCTGTCTGGTCATATTGGTAATAGGTGCAATAATAGAAGAGTATCCCTTAATGAAGCGCCTATAGTAATTGGAGAAACCAATAAATCTCTGGATAGCCTTGAGTCCCTTAGGCAAAGGCCACTCTAAAATGGACTGGAGTTTGTCAGGGTCCATCTTAAAGCCTTCCCCAGAAATCACGTATCCAAGAAAGTCTGAGACTGGTCAAAGCTACATTTCTCCAATTTACAGTACAAGCCATGCTGCAGGAGTTTGTGTAATACCCTTCTGACCTGTCTGTGGTGGGTCTCAAACTCTCTAGAGTGTATCAGTATGTCATCCAGGTATACAATAACACAATCATGTTGAAATTCCCTAAGAACCTCATTAATCAAATCCTGAAATACTGCAGGTGCGTTACAAAGACCAAAAGGCATGACCGTGTATTCATAATGCCCATAACGGGTATTGAACGCTGTCATCCACTCGTGTCCTTGCTGGATTCTCACCAAGTTATATGCCGCTCTGAGGTCCAACTTGGTGAAAATTTTAGAGCCTTTCAGACGATCAAACAGCTCGGTAATCAAGGGAATCGGATAGGCATTTCTGATGGTTATCTTATTCAAACCTCGGTAATCAATGCAAGGTCTTAGTGAACCATCCTTCTTTTTAACAAAAAAAAACCCCAGCCCCGGCAGGAGAAGAAGATCTCCTAATGAATCCCTTGTCCAGATTCTCCCGAATATACTCCTCTAGAACTGAATTCTCCTTAGTGGATAGGGGGTATACATTGCCCCTCGGAGGCATGGTACCAGGTAGTAAGTTAATTTTACAATCAAAGGTCCTGTGTGGGGGTAGAGTATCAGCATTCTTTTTGTTGAATACTGCTTTTAAGTCTAGGTACAGGGGCGGTATCTGTATCTCTGTAGACTGGGTAGCACTACCTGGTGTGTTAATTACACCCAATGGGGAAACCCTCCGTAAACAATTCTCCTGGCAACCCTGGCCCCATGAGAGTATCTCCCCTAACTCCCAATCAATAATAGGGTTATGTCTTTTTAACCATGGGTAACCCAGGACTATGGGAACAGAAGGGGATGAAATAAGCATAAGCGATAAGTTTTCCTCGTGTAAGATACCAACAGTTAAGCTAACTGGGATGGTCTCACGAGAGATAACAGGCTCAAGTAAAGGTCTACCATCTATGGCCTCAACGGCCAAGGGTGTATCCCTTAACTGGGATGGGATAGTGTGTTTAGTAGCAAAGGCTTGATCGATAAAATTCTCAGCAGCACCGGAATCTATCAAAGCCATGGTCCTTAGTATTCCCTTTTCCCAAGTTAAAGAAACTGGTAGCAGAAGCCTGTGATCTTTATAATTATGCGTAGAGGACAAAATAGAAACACCCAAGGCCTGTCCTCTAGAGAAACTTAGGTGCGAGCGTTTCCCGAACGATTAGGACAATTCAGGCGTAGGTGACCTCTGACTCCACAATACATGCATAATCCCTCCCTTCTCCTGTATTGCCTCTCCTCCTCTGAGCGGCGAGTATTGCCTATCTGCATAGGTTCAGGACATAGTGAGGTAGTGGAATCAGGACTTTGAAATGCGGGAGCTAATTTAAATGAAGGTCTAAGGTTCCTCTCTCGAGTGTTCTGTCTCTCTCTTAAACGCTCATCAATACGAGAAATGAATGAAATTAAATCCTCCAAATTTTCAGGAAGCTCTCTAGTAGCAACCTCGTCGAGGATTACATCTGATAGCCCATTCAAAAATACATCTATATATGCCTGCTCGTTCCACTTAATTTCTGCCGCCAAAGACCTGAACTCTAGTGCATAATCCACAAGAGTTCGGTTCTCTTGTCTCAGGCGCAACAGTAATCTAGCTGCATTGACCTTTCTACCAGGAGGGTCAAAAGTTCTTCTAAAGGCAGCTACAAAGGCATTATAATTATATACCAAAGGGTTATCATTCTCCCATAATGGGTTGGCCCATCTCAGAGCTTTCTCAATGAGTAAGGTGATAATAAATCCAACCCTCGCCCTATCTGTAGGATAGGAGCGAGGTTGTAATTCAAAGTGGATACTGATCTGGTTAAGGAAACCACGACACTTCTCAGGTGAACCACCATAACGTACTGGTGGTGTAATACTGGATGAGGCACCTATAGTGGCTACCTCTAGGCCTGAGCTCACAGGAGAAATAGAAGTAGTACGCGTCTCCTCTGGCGGGTTATTAGCACGAGACAATAACGCCTGTAGTGCTAGCGCCATCTGATCCATTCTGTGCTCCATGGCCTCGAACCTAGGATCAGAAGGACCAAGCTGACTGTTTGTACTTGCAGGATCCATTGGCCCTGTCGTAATGTCAGGATCGGGACAGGGATCCAACACGCAGAGTACAAACAGGTACAGGATACGTATACCGGACCTTAGAATGGCCGGACTAATGTACGGAGAGTATAGAGAATAGTCAAAGACAAGCCGAGGTCGAGGGAACGAGAAGACAGGTAAGCGAGGAACAAGCCGGGTCAAGGGTAACAGAGATAAACCGAGTAAGTTAAACAAGCCGGGTCAGAACCAAAGGGATAACAGAAATACAAGAGCACTGTGTGACTAGGCAGACTAGAACCACGACAGGGCAATGAGCAATTGGGAGAAGCAAGTTTAAATACCCTGGTTTGGAAGGGTAGACACGCCTCCGACGAGTCCTGATTAGTCTCTGAAGGATTGAGTGACAGGTCGTTCCGGGTTGGCGTCATGACGTCGGTTTCCGAACGTCATGCTAGAAAAGGGAGTGAGTCCCTCGCGGCCGGCGTTTACGTGACCGGATGGACCGCGAGGAACAGAGGAAACAGCCCGTCCGGATGGATGGACGTCTAAGTCTCTACCTCTCTCGGAGGTAGAGACTTCAGGTACCCTGACAGGTATCCATTTTTTATGAAACCTGCTTGTCTTTACAAAATTCTGTTAGTCTAATAAAAAAGGTATTACAAGATACGAATTTTAGCTGTTTTTTTACATCTATACGTCTACAGTGTGACGGACCGCTGGCACTCCGACTGAGTACCTCCGCCAATCGATGCCGAGGACTCCGAGCACTCCAACCGACCCCCATAGCACTGCAGACCCCACTTCCAGCGATGCAGCTGCGCCGGGGTCTCGCCGTCTCTCACCCACCCTGGATCCAAGGCCAGGATCCAGCCGCCAGTGAGTGAACCTCTCCTAAATCCAGAGAGCAGGAACCAGGAACAAAACAAGCTCTTGCAAGAGCTGACTCTGGGGAGTATGTGATTATAGCAATCCCCAGAGTGTAGTTATCCCTTCCCCCAAGCATGAGCCAAGGCTTCAAGAAAGGTGCAAGTAGGTCTGGTTTATTGAGGGCTACCTGCCCAGTATGTATGCAAGTGTCCACCAGGTGGACACTCCCCTAGGGGGCCTGATGGAACAATGGGACACATATTGGATATTAGCCAATCACAGACAATACAAACAAAACACTCCCACAGTGACATCACAATCCCTCCTCTCTATCCTGGAGATAATTGGGAAGTAATTAAATTATCTCCCAGGACAGAGGCAAGACTCCATTAACCACATGGTTGCAAAAAGACATAAAATTACACAATGTTACACATAAAAAATATACCTGCAACATATTCCCAGATAGCTTAGATCTGAGCACACATTATTACCGAATGGCGCTCAGATCACATACATACAGTTCAATCGCCATGGAGCCAAAGTCTTTTCCATAGTCTTTCGTTACACGAACAGGCTCCATGGCATAGCTATCTGGGGTAGCACTACTCACATACTGAAAGTCCCGAATGCCCCGGCAGAAATACACTACTAAACCTTTCTGCAGGGTAAAATACAGCTATCAGCACAGGGGCCTTAGTCACATGGCAGGAGGCTGGCAATTAGTCCTTTTCCAGGCCCAAGTGGCGAAGGGCACTTCGTCACATTCGTCACATACAGTATGTCACAAAAGTGAGTACAGCTCATATTTTTGTAAATATTTTATTCATGTGACAACACTGAAGAAATTACACTCTCCTACAATGTAAAGTAGTAAGTGTACAACCTGTAAAATAGTGTAAATTGGCTGTCCCCTCAAAATAACTCAACACACAGCCATTAATGTCTAAATCGTTGGCAACAAAAGTGAGTACACCCCTAAGTGGAAATGTCTAAATTGGGCACAATTAGCCATTTTCCCTCCCCGGTGTCATGTGACACGTTACTGTTACAAGATCTCAGGTGTGAATAGGGAGCAGGTGTGTTAAATTTGGTGTTATTGCTCTCACGCTCTCTAATACTGGTCACTGGAAGTTCAACATGGCACCTCATGGCAAAGAACTGAGGTGTGCTGAAACCGACATTCAGGTAGGCCTGCAAAAAATGAGAGGCAGAGTCAAAAAGATTTAACAATGCAATACTTTAATATGTATAACAATACATAAACAATTATTTAAATGCTTGTCTCAGTTCTCTCTCGGTTTCAGGGATATATTTGTTATATGCAGCAGATGCCCATTGTCCTAATCTTTCAATTATGTGTACAGGGAAGCTATTACTATATGCTGCTGAATGAATGGCCTGAAAATGATAAAGGGTCACAGCCGAGTCTTATGAATAACTTCTTGAAATATAGCATGAACTTAGATGTTGGGTTACCATGTAACATTAACAAAGGTGTGTTCTCACGATGACCTACAAGTGAGAGGCAAAACTGATCTAGTATTTTTTACTGGACAACATTTGTTTGTAGGCTATAGGTGTATGGCTGTAGGAGGTCCCATTTGATTCATTTTTGATTGTCACAGGGTAAGTGTGTAATGATCCCCTGTTTTATTTAAGATTCATGATTTTTAAGCATTATGATGCACTAGTAGATTTTTTATGGTAAATTAATTTGAACATAAGAAACCATAGAATGCTATGTATATAGCTTTTTTTAATTATTAGGTTAGTGTGTGTTTTGAACAGATTAGTATCCAATAGATATGACAGTGCCCTAAATTTCTGCTCATCAATGACTTGACGTTTAGTTGCTTTAGGACAATCTAAGCATAGTATACTTTGGACGTGAACGCCACCATTGTATCAATGGTGAACAGTAGTGATGTCCCGAACGGTTCGCTGGCGAATAGTTCCTGGCGAAGATAGCGTGTCCGCGTTCCCTGCGGATGGCGAACATATGCGATGTTCGGTCCGCCCCCTATTCATCATCATTGAGTAAACTTTCACCCTGTACCTCACAGTCAGCAGACACATTCCAGCCAATCAGCAGCAGACCCTCCCTCCCAAACCCTCCCACCTCCTAGACAGCATACAATTTAGATTAATTCTGAAGCTGCATACATTTTTTTTTGTATTAATTTTTTTTTGTGTGTTTGTGTTTATATTATACATTATCCTCCATAGCCAGTAACCTGTGTTTATTATACATTATCCCCCATAGCCAGTAACCTGTGTTTATTATACATTATCCCCCATAGCCAGTAACCTGTGTTCTTTTATACATTATCCTCCCCATAGCCAGTAACCTGTGTTTATTATACATTATCCTCCCATAGCCAGTAACCTGTGTTTATTATACATTACCCTCCCATAGCCAGTAACCTGTGCTTATTATACATTATCTCCCCCATAGCCAGTAACCTGTGTTTATTATACATTATCCCCCCACAACCAGTAACCTGTGTTTATTATACATTAACCCCCCACAACCAGTAACCTGTGTTTATTATACATTAACCCCCCACAACCAGTAACCTGTGTTTATTATACATTATCCCCCCATAGCCAGTAACCTGTGTTTATTATACATTATCCCACCATAGCCAGTGACCTGTGTTTATTATACATTATCCCCCCATAGCCAGTAACCTGTGTTTATTATACATTATCCCCCTATAGCCAGTAACCTGTGTTTATTATACATTATCCTCCCCATAGCCAGTAAACTGTGTTTATTATACATTATCCCCCCATAGCCAGTAACCTGTGCTTATTATACATTATCTCCCCCATAGCTAGTAACCTGTGTTTATTATACATTATCCCCCCACAACCAGTAACCTGTGTTCAGGGCCGGACTGGGAAAAAAATTCGGCCCGGGCATTTTTCAATCACAGCGGCCCCCTGAGAAAGGGGCAGGCCAGAGAGGGTATGTTTTGTCATCACTAATGACAAGCACACCCCCTCTCAAAGTGAGCATATTAGTGCAATGCGCAGAGCCCCGCTGAGGAGCTCTAGCATTAGAAAAAGGCCCTGTATTTGTTATGCACAGTGCAAGCAAATTTAATAACAAGCTTGCGCTGTGTTTGCTTTTAACTTGTCTCTGGTGTCTCCATAAGTGGGATACCAGAGGACAAAAGGGCCAGAAAAGCCAGGGCCGTTTGAAGGAATTTGGGGGCCCCAAGCAAAATAGACATGGAAGCCCCCCCTCCACGCCCTCCCCACCTTACGCACGCAAAGCCCACAGGAACCACAATTTATACAAGACAAGTAGAGCTATTTTATCTAGTGTATGCAATTTATCACTTACCACTATCTTGTTTTTTCTTACCCTCCTCTTCCTTTCTCTTCTTTCTTTTCTGGCTTCCTGAAGCATAATTCCGCTTCATGATGACTGCCAACTCCGAGGAGGTTTTCTTTTTTGCCGGCAGCCGAGATCACGTGGTTGGCTGGCTGCTGAGAGAGGGGACCCCTTGAGGAGGGATAAAAGTGTCACTTTACTGATGCATTATGTGTGTGTGCGCGGCGGTGTAGTGTGAAAGAGCTCCCTGTCCTGCCCCCTTTCCTATAGAGCTCTCTCTTTCGTCCCATAGAGCTCTGCACCTGCCCCCTCTCTGTGTTCTCCTCACCCCACTTCCCTGTGTTCTCCTCATCTCCTCCCCCCTCCCTTTGTCCTTCTTACTCCCCCTCCTCCTCCCTGTGTCCTTCTTATTCCCCCCTTCCCCTGTCCTTCTTACAACTCCCCCTCCCCCTCCCTGTGTCCTTCTTATTCCCCTCCCCGTGTGCTTCTTACTCCCCCTCCCTTCTTATCCACTGTCTACCCCATGTCCTTCTTAGTCCCCCCTCCCCGTGTCCTTCTTATTCCCTCACCCCATGTCCTTCTTACTCCCCCTTCCCCTGTCCTTCTTACTCCCCCCTTCCCCTGTCCTTCTTACTCCCCCTCCCCCTCCCTGTGTCCTTCTTATTCCCCTCCCCGTGTGCTTCTTACTCCCCCTCCCCCTTCCCCTTATTCCACTACCCCATGTCCTTCTTAGTCCCCCCTCCCTGTGTCCTTCTTATTCCCCCACCCCATGTCCTTCTTACTCCCCCTCCCTTCTTATGTTATTCCACTACCCCATGTCCTTCTTAGTCCACCCCTCCCCCTGTCCTTCTTACTCCCCCCTCCCTGTGTCCTTCTTATTCCCCCACCCCATGTCCTTCTTGCTTCCCCCCCTCCCTTCTTATTCCACTACCCCATGTCCTTCTTAGTCCCCCCTCCTTTCTTATGTTATTCCACTACCCCATGTCCTTCTTAGTCCACCCCTCCCCCTGTCCTTCTTACTCCCCCCTCCCTGTGTCCTTCTTATTCCCCCACCCCATGTCCTTCTTACTTCCCCCCCCCCTCCCTTCTTATTCCACTACCCCATGTCCTTCTTAGACTTAGTCCCCCCTCCCCGTGTCCTTCTTACTTCCCCCTCCCCCTCCCTGTGTCCTACTTGCTCTCCCCCCCCCCCCCCTGGTTTTTTGTTTTCTTTTACTCCGACCCTACCCTAGTAATTCAGTCCTCTTCCCTTCCCTGGACCATGTAGCGTGGCCGAGCTCCTCGCTCTCTACCTCAAGACTCCAGTTCTGGGCTTCTGGCTGTCACTCACTCCGGCCGGGTACCGCGTGGTACAGGTCAGGAGATTCAGCAGACAGTTTCCTGTTCCCGGCCGCGGCCGGACTAAAAGGAAGTGAGCACACAGTGTACACTTCATGTCAGTCCGGCCAGGAACAGGAAACTGAATCCCCTGTTCCTGTACCGCGCCGCGCGGTATCCGGCCAGACTGAGTGACAGGCAGCCTGGCAGGAGGTAAAGGGGAGAGGTAACCAGGAGTGCTGCAGCCGCCTGAGGCTCTCTATAGAGCGCTCAGGCGGCTGCAGCCTTAAAGAAAGCAAAACAAGCATGGGCTCTGCTTGGGGCCCCGGGCCAGCTCGGGGTCCCAAGCAATTGCTTGTTTTGCCTGTGTGCTAGCGACGGGCCTGAGAAAAGCGTATGGTGCATGTTTTTGGAGCCTGCTTGTGGGATTGCGTGTGTGTTGAGTAAGTTGATTGTGGTGTGGTATTGTGTAAATAGGTCAATTTAATTCGTGTTTGTGGTGTAATATGTGGGGCTAGGGGCTGTAGCGAGTGTTTATAGGGGGCATAGTGTGTATAGGGGATGTAGCGAGTGTGTGCATACGGGCTGTAGTGTGTGTAGGGGTTGTAAAGAGTGTGTGTGTTTAGAGAATGTGTGCATAGGGGATCCAGAGTTTGTATGTCAGGAATGTAGTGTGTGTGTAGGGGATCTTGTGTGTATAGGAGATTGTGTGTGTGTTTGTATAGAGGATTCAGAGTGTAAATAGGGTAAGGGATCTAGCATGCATCTGGAGCGTAATGTGTGTAGTGGTGCTGTAGTATATAATATTGTAAAGCGCTACAGAATCTGTTGGTGCTATATAAATGGCAATAATAATAATATTATGCATGCTGCACCCTTCACACATACGCACAGCACACCCAACACACTGCACCCTTCACACAAACAATACGTCCAAACACACATATATATATATATATGTACTATTTATCCAGGAGCTTTTACAATGAAGAGAATGCCTTATAGTTACACAATAAAATTCAAATTCCTAAAAATGAGGAAATTCTTAAAATACAAATGTGTGTACCCAGGCAGACAAAGTTATACTCAGTATAAAATCACAGCATTATGTTTCATGGCAGCAAATAGTCCAAGTATAAATATGTAAGTCCCAAATTGGATGAATAATATATACCAGTCTTTTAAAAGACTGGTATATATTATTCATCCAATTTGGGACTTATATATTTATACTTGGACTATTTGCTGCTATGAAACATAATGCTGTGATTTTATACTGAGTATAACTTTGTCTGCCTGAGTACACACATTTGTATTTTAAGAATTTCCTCATTTTTAGGAATTTGAATTTTATTGTGTAACTATAAGGCATTCTCTTCTTTTTATTGTAAAAGCTTCTGGATAAATTGTATCTTTTCTACGTTAATCCTTGGGATTTGGTGAAACCACACTCACTCCAGTTTTCGAGCTTCCACTTATTACTCTGTCTTGTTCCCTCTTATTTTCTGATAGCCATTACTTTTGTCTTTCAGTTTTGTTTACATATATATATATATATATATTTGGACGTATTGTATGTGTGAAGGGCGCAGTGTGTTGGGTGTGCTGTGTGTTTGTGTGAGGATTGTAGTGTGTGTGTAAGAGGGGTGTTGTGTGTGTGTGAGGGTGTTCTTATCTACTGTCACATTCTATGTTTCTATTTTTTTTGTCTGTTAACTTACTGAGTGTTATTTTATATATTATACATACGTGTGTGTGTTGTATATGTGTGAGAGTGTGCTGTGTGTGAGTGTGTTGTGTGACTGAAGGTGATGTGTGTGACTGAAGGTGATGTGTGTGACTGAAGGTGATGTGTGTGTCTGAGGGTGCTGTGTGTGTGTGTGTGTCTGAGGGTGCTGTGTGTGTGTCTGAAGGTGCTGTGTGTGTGTCTGAGGGTGCGTCTGAGGGTGCTGTGTGTGTCTCAGGGTGCTGTGTATGTGTCTGAGGGTGATGTGTGTGTGTCTGAGGGTGCTGTGTGTGTGTGTGTGTGTGTGAGGGTGCTGTGTGTGTGTGTGTCTGAGGGTGCTGTGTGTGTGTGTGTGTGTCTGAGGGTGCTGTGTGTGTGTGTGTGTCTGAGGGTGCTGTGTGTGTGTGTGTCTGAGGGTGCTGTGTGTGTTTCTGAAGGTGCTGTGTGTGTGTCTGAGGGTGCGTCTGAGGGTGCTGTGTGTGTCTCAGGGTGCTGTGTGTGTGTCTGAGGGTGCTGTGTGTGTGTGTGTGTGTCTGAGGGTGCTGTGTGTGTGTGTGTGTGTGTCTGAGGGTGCTGTGTGTGTGTGCCTGAGGGTGCTGTGTGTGTGTGTCTGAGGGTGCTGTGTGTGTGTGTCTGAAGGTGCTGTGTGTGCTGTCTGAGGATGCTGTGTGTGCTGTCTGAGGATGCTGTGTGTGCTGTCTGAGGATGCTGTGTGTGTGCTGTCTGAGGGTGCTGTATGTGCTGTCTGTGTCTGATGGTGATGTTAGTATGAGTGTGCTGTGTGTGAGTGCTCTTGGTGTGTGTGTATATAGCACAATTATTGAATAAATGTTTTTTTTTATTATTATTATTTATAAAAACTAAAATGATCCCACCCCCTCCCTTCTTACCTTTAGCCTGGGAGGGGGTGGGAAGCCGGGTTTCCATAGGGGGGTGCCTGGTGTCATGGAGGGTGCCGTTCTGCCTGATCCCTGGTGGTCCAGTGATGATCTTGCGAGATCTAAGCGTTGCCGCGGTAACCGCGGCAACGCTCAGACCTCGCGAGAGGACCCGGCGGAGCTGCTGGCTAGAGCTCCGCCGGTGTTCTCTCTTCCTGCCTGCCTCACTCCCCAGCACTGGCCACCTGTAACAGTGCCTGTGGGCCGGTGAGGGAGATCTTTGATCTCCCCACCGGCCCATGGAGGCACAGAGCAGGGCCGGCGCTCGGATAGCGCTGGCCCTGCAGTCTTTTAAAAGACTGGTATATATTATTCATCCAATTTGGGACTTATATATTTATACTTGGACTATTTGCTGCTATGAAACATAATGCTGTGATTTTATACTGAGTATAACTTTGTCTGCCTGAGTACACACATTTGTATTTTAAGAATTTCCTCATTTTTAGGAATTTGAATTTTATTGTGTAACTATAAGGCATTCTCTTCTTTTTATTGTAAAAGCTTCTGGATAAATTGTATCTTTTCTACGTTAATCCTTGGGATTTGGTGAAACCACACTCACTCCAGTTTTCGAGCTTCCACTTATTACTCTGTCTTGTTCCCTCTTATTTTCTGATAGCCATTACTTTTGTCTTTCAGTTTTGTTTACATATATATATATATATTTGGACGTATTGTATGTGTGAAGGGCGCAGTGTGTTGGGTGTGCTGTGTGTGTGTGTGTGAGGATTGTAGTGTGTGTGTAAGAGGGGTGTTGTGTGTGTGTGAGGGTGTTCTTATCTACTGTCACATTCTATGTTTCTATTTTTTTTGTCTGTTAACTTACTGAGTGTTATTTTATATATTATACATACGTGTGTGTGTTGTATATGTGTGAGAGTGTGCTGTGTGTGAGTGTGTTGTGTGACTGAAGGTGATGTGTGTGACTGAAGGTGATGTGTGTGACTGAAGGTGATGTGTGTGTCTGAGGGTGCTGTGTGTGTGTGTGTGTGTCTGAGGGTGCTGTGTGTGTGTCTGAAGGTGCTGTGTGTGTGTCTGAGGGTGCGTCTGAGGGTGCTCTGTGTGTCTCAGGGTGCTGTGTATGTGTCTGAGGGTGATGTGTGTGTGTCTGAGGGTGCTGTGTGTGTGTGTGTGTGTCTGAGGGTGCTGTGTGTGTGTGTGTGTCTGAGGGTGCTGTGTGTGTGTGTGTGTGTCTGAGGGTGCTGTGTGTGTGTGTGTGTCTGAGGGTGCTGTGTGTGTTTCTGAAGGTGCTGTGTGTGTGTCTGAGGGTGCGTCTGAGGGTGCTGTGTGTGTCTCAGGGTGCTGTGTGTGTGTCTGAGGGTGATGTGTGTGTGTCTGAGGGTGCTGTGTGTGTGTGTGTGTGTCTGAGGGTGCTGTGTGTGTGTGTGTGTGTCTGAGGGTGCTGTGTGTGTGTGCCTGAGGGTGCTGTGTGTGTGTGTCTGAGGGTGCTGTGTGTGTGTGTCTGAAGGTGCTGTGTGTGCTGTCTGAGGATGCTGTGTGTGCTGTCTGAGGATGCTGTGTGTGCTGTCTGAGGATGCTGTGTGTGCTGTCTGAGGATGCTGTGTGTGCTGTCTGAGGATGCTGTGTGTGCTGTCTGAGGGTGCTGTATGTGCTGTCTGTGTCTGATGGTGATGTTAGTATGAGTGTGCTGTGTGTGAGTGCTCTTGGTGTGTGTGTATATAGCACAATTATTGAATAAATATGTTTTTTTTTATTATTATTATTTATAAAAACTAAAATGATCCCACCCCCTCCCTTCTTACCTTTAGCCTGGGAGGGGGTGGGAAGCCGGGTTTCCATAGGGGGGTGCCTGGTGTCATGGAGGGTGCCGTTCTGCCTGATCCCTGGTGGTCCAGTGGTGATCTCGCGAGATCTAAGCGTTGCCGCGGTAACCGCGGCAACGCTCAGACCTCGCGAGAGGACCCGGCGGAGCTGCTGGCTAGAGCTCCGCCGGTGTTCTCTCTTCCTGCCTGCCTCACTCCCCAGCACTGGCCACCTGTAACAGTGCCTGTGGGCCGGTGAGGGAGATCTTTGATCTCCCCACCGGCCCATGGAGGCACAGAGCAGGGCCGGCGCTCGGATAGCGCTGGCCCTGCAGGAGCCGGCAGGGGAGATCCTGTGATCTCCCCTGCCGGCCTCGGCCCCACGGCCATCGCGGCCCACCGGGCATTTTCCCGGTATGCCCGATGGCCAGTCCGGGCCTGCCTGTGTTTATTATACATTATCCTCCCCATAGCCAGTAACCTGTGTTTATTATACATTATCCCTCCCATAGCCAGTAACCTGTGTTTATTATACATTATCCTCCCATAGCCAGTAACCTGTGTTTATTATACATTATCCCTCCCATAGCCAGTAATGTGTGTTTATTATACATTATCCCCCCCATAGCCAGTAACCTGTGTTTATTATACATTATCTGGTGTAACAGTAGTGTACATTTAAAAAAAAAAATATAGGGCACTTGTTGTCACCTTTCGGGGACCCTTGGTGTTGTACGTGGCTCGGTGGAGGAAGAGACCTTCAATGACATCAGTGAGGAAAAGGAACGGGACATGGCTAGCTTGGTATCCAACCTTGTGCAAATGGGGAGTTTGCGGTTCTGCAAATGGACTGTTTGCGGTTGTTTGCGGTGCGTTAAACGGGGAGTTTGGTCTGTCACTGTGAAGCGGGCGTAACCCTTACACTACCTAATCGATACAACATCATACCTGATGTTTTAAAGCACGTTATTCCAAACAATTTAGGAATGTTAGGTGATTTATCCCCTTTATGGATTAAAACCAGACTCTGCATCAACTATGTAATTTTCCATGGGAGTTTTGCCATGGATCCCCCTCCGGCATGCCACAGTCCAGGTGTTAGTCCCACTTTTCCATCACTATTGTGGCCAGAAAGAGTCCCTGTGGGTTTTAAAATTCGCCTGCCTATTGAAGTCTCTGGTGGTTCGCCGGGTTCGCCCATTCGCGAACATTTGCTGAAGTTCGCGTTCGCTGTTCGCGAACGGAAAATTTAATGTTTGCGACATCACTAGTGAACAGGTTGCTAATCTGAAGTTATGTAAACAATTTATTTAAAATAGTCCTAATTTCTATGAGCATATAGGATGTCTAGGAGGAGCTAATAGAGGGTTTCATAAAATATGTTAAACAGTTTAGGACTGCTCGTGTTACTCAGTATTGTAACACCAACAACAGATAAAAAAAAAACAGATAAAAAAAAGGGATAAAATAACAGAAGTCACCAACTCCTTAGGTTTTCAAAGTAAAGCTTCTGCTCAGGGGGTCTCTGGCAAGGAAGATGTTGACTCACTCAAAATTAGATTTTTGCCCCAAGCAAGTACAATTCACACTTCAGTATAATTAGAGATATATCCTGTGAATAATCATGCCTCACCCAGCGGTGGAGACAAGACGCACCTATAGTAACTATAAGTGACCACCCCCATGTGTTCCAGACAACATCAATCCAAATGGAAACATTTGGTTCTATCTCCTCTTATGTACTTGTCACAAAAATAATAATTGCATCTATGAATTGGCTACCATTTCTCCATTCCATAGATATAGCAAAGTTGATGGCAGGAACCGCACTCATTCCCAGCGGCCACAGGTGCTCCGGAGCAGGACCAGCAATCCCAACATAAGGCACATAAAAAAAACTCACTGGTACTCCAAGTGTAAAGCCGCAGGCAGGTTTATTGCAACAAAATGCACTGTAACATTTCGACCTAGAGGTTGACAAAGACCTCTAGTCAGGTCGAAACGTTGCAGTGCATTTTGTTGCAATAAACCTGCCTGCGGCTTTACACTTGGAGTGCCTGTGAGTTTTTTTTATTTGCTTTTCATAGATATGTTACACTTCTCACTTGTGACCCAATATAGCAAACATCACTATCCCTTCCCCTATGGTTTAGTTATGTAAATCATGTTTGGGCTTGATTAGAAGAGTGTGCTGGTCAGATTCCAAATTTAACAAAATTGAGGCTTAATTATTATTCTGTCGGTAAATATTAATGTTTATTTCTTTTGGATATGATACTGGAACACAGGGCTTGTTTTTTCTCTTTTCTTGAAAGCTAATGAGTATTAACATATCGAAGCAATCCACTCAATTAAAAGGTAGATGCCATATGGCTGAAGTCAGCTAGTTTACATTGGATCTAGACTTCCAGGCCACTTATGTGTGACTTCTCACTCCTTACAGAGATTTTGATTAATCAAAGTGTCAATGCATATGGTAAACCATCTGCTCCCTTTCGCATTCCTATGCAATTCACACTACCCCTTCTGTCATCTGATCTTTACCAAGTGGTTAATTCATATATGCACTACACAAATTACATTAATATTCTATTGTGCACCCTTGGCGTGACAATCATGGCCTGCATTTTTGCTAAACTGTCTATGTCAGCTCTTTGAGTGATGGTCCCTATAAAGCTCAGCTTTTCTCACAGTGGCTAAGAAAGGTATGCCCCTATGCCTCAGATCCACTGCAAATTTTGGTATAGTCAGGTTCTCAACCGGTGTGCTTGGTCTGGCAGGGGTGGTCTAGTGGCAGTATTTGGAAAAGATACATTCTCTTCTTGTTCTGAAACATGAGACATACTACAAAAAATGAAATTGTAAAACAAGTGTAACAGAACTTTTTGAGCATGCAACCTCAGTTCAACAGGCAATTTACTTAACCCCTTAAGGACACATGACGTGTCTGACACGTCATGATTCCCTTTTATTCCAGAAGTTTGGTCCTTAAGGGGTTAATGCTGTTTGGCAAAGAAATTAGCAAAAAACAACAAAACAACAAAAGAGAGGAAAACACGAAAAAGAGAAAAATGGAAAACACAGAATAAAAGGAAAATAAGACATCAGGACACGACATAGGACTAAACACACTAAAACAGACATAAAATCTGCCAAAACAAAGCAACCACAATGAACATTAATGAAATTGACCAACTTCTAACATTTGGACATAAATGGCACAGACAGAAAGAACTGTATCTTCCTCCGACACCAAAACGAACAGAACTCTGTCAACCCCTGCCTGCACAACAAGACACGCAAGTGTATACCCACCTGCTACTGTTTCTAATGTTGGTTTTTGAATATGCTGTTGGAGGGTCACGGGCGGGTGAGGTTGCAAGGAAAACTGGCTCATAGGGGGACCTTACTAAGTCACCATCTGGACAGCGACCATTCCTATCCCATCGCCTTCTTCCCCATCCCTCCCCTCCCCCCCTCTCCTCCAATGTCACACCAGACGGGAGACACAAATACAGAGTTCCCCTGAGTGAGAGGACTGGACTGACCCTGCCCCCTCTCCCCTCCTGGACCCTGGGGAATGACCCAGGACACGGCCTAGCATAAAAACTGTTATCCCCAGACGGGCGAAGGGTCTGGGTCCTGGGGGAACTGACAGGCCCTCTTGTCCATAAGAGCCCAAATGTCAGTGAATGCGTTACCGAATGTGTTTTTGTATATATTACCGAAAAGGTTTTTTAATCCTGAAATGTTTATTCTAATGTTTGTTATTTTTGATGACACAGAAATGTGACCTCAAAGAGGTTGAAAACTGATCCACAGAAACTGTAATATAAGGGAAAAATGTAAATAACTGTGTCGCTCGGATCGGCGACGGGGCGCTCGGCGGGTGGATATCCACTCCGCGCACAAAAACCCGATAGCGGAATGGATAGCCACCCCCCAGTAGACTTGGCACACATAAGACCGGGTCTTATTTAACACTTATTTAAGCCCCCCCCCCGCTACACCCTAACCGTCACCCACCACACACACCTCCCCCTCCCCCACACCCACCGGGAACCGCCAGGGACCCATTTCCACGGAACACAGGCCCCCTCCCGCCACAAACTCTGTAACACCGGGAGGGACACGCGGTGGGTCTGGCCAGACGCCGACACAGACAGACGAGCGGACCGACCGATCCAGAGACAAACAATATGATTACACTTAAACTCACCTCCCTGAACGTCAGTGGCTTAAACACTCCAACTAAGAGACGCCTACTAATGAGGGAACGAAAACAGCAAAAAAACGGACATAGCCTTCGTACAAGAGTCACACATCCTGCACTCAGCCCGGATCCAGCTAACAGACCACTTATACACCAGATCATATTCCTCAAGGGCACCGGTAAAGAAAAATGGGGTAGCTATCCTAATACACAAACGATGCCCGTTTGTAACACACACCACACAAACAGACAACATGGGCAGGTACATCATCCTCACATCAGGCACTATACATACTATCACATACCACTTGATTAACCTATACGCGCCAGTGGGTGACGGATGTGTGGGGGAACTGGAGGGGGAAGACTGGGTCGCATTATATGGGAGGCGACCGCAAAGACATTGATATGTGTACTACACCAGGAGCAGTCCTATAAAATGTTAATGAGGTGGTACACCACACCAGTACAACTATATAGAATGGGTAAAACCACGATAGACACATGCTGGAAGGGGTGCGGAAATAAGGGCACTTTTGTGCACATGTGGTGGGAATGCTACTAATGTCAACAGATACTGGAAACAAGTCCAGACGCTACTGAAGAGACACATAGACATGGACCCCTGGTCCGTTCTGTTGTCCAACCCCATAGATGTCCCCCCCCCAGAACGGAACAACAACTTTTCAACAAAATCACCCTAGCAGCCCGACAGGCACTGTCCCAGGCATTGAAATAGTAGAAAACTGGGTGAAAGTAAAAAACAGTTTATTCACAATTTAAAATAAGTATATATAAAAAATATATGTCAGGAACGAAGTCCAGAATGATTACCAGCACAGTGGATGAGAGTAATGGAAGTCAGCCTCAAGGACCGGTTCGGATGGCTGTGGATGGTGTGAGCACTTTCCTCTTTCCAGCTGCCGGCTGCCGGTAAAGACGGCGTGCGTCTCAGACCTCGCTATGAGAGGTGAGTGATGCAGAGCTCCCGGTCCGGGACTGAGAAGGCTTTGCAGTCAAGTTGTTACACCACTGGCTGGGACATAGATGGAATCTGTAACCTGCTTGTTCAGTCTGACGCGTTTTGTGGGAGTCAGCCCCACTTCTTCAGAGACGGAATCCATCTCTGGTTTTTACTTTTGTTTGTTCAGTCTGACGCGTTTCGTGGGAGTCAGCCCCACTTCTTCAGAGACGGAATCCGTCTCTGAAGAAGTGGGGCTGACTCCCACGAAACGCGTCAGACTGAACAAGCAGGTTACAGATTCCATCTATGTCCCAGCCAGTGGTTTAACAACTTGACTGTGAAGCCTTCTAAGTCCCGGACCGGGAGCTCTGCATCACTCAACTCTCAGAGCGAGGTCTGAGACGCACGCCGTCTTTACCGGCAGCTGGAAAGAGGAAAGTGCTCACACCATCCACAGCCATCCGAACCGGTCCTTGAGGCTGACTTCCATTACTCTCATCCACTGTGCTGGTAATCATTCTGGACTTCGTTCCTGACATATATTTTTTATCTATACTTATTTTAAATTGTGAATAAACTGGTTTTTACTTTCACCCAGTTTTCTACTATTTCAACTATTGTTCCAGTGGCAATTTACAGCGATATCACAATTATATTGCACTGCAAGAAACAGTTTTTTGCACATACTGTTTCTTCTGCCTTATTTAGTTTATATCTTTTCACTAAAAGTATATAATTTGGTGTTTATTCCATATATTCTGCGTATAGCAGTTCTTAAAGGTATACACACCATACATTTTTGTTGCACTTTATACCCAGTGACCTTTTTGAAGTATTTCATCACCTCTTTTTTTATATTTCTAGATCACTATTATACTACCACCACTATTTTTTATCCATTTTATTTATTTATTTACACATTTATATTTTTATATTTTCATACTTCTAGTATTAGCCATTTTTGCAAGTCAGCTCCTGGATCACGTACACTGTACTTAGGGTTCCCCTTCATTTTATCTTTTGATAGGTTTTTAGGTGAAACCCTATTAATATCCAGTTTTGAGCGACCACCCAAGAGTCTTACTCCCCCATTCCTGCGTGTTGCATTAGGCATACCAGATCTCTTTGTTCTCACTGTCCCAGGCATGGCTGAAACCCACAATCCCCACAGACGATGACATAATAATGAAGATCAAAGACACATATTTAATGGACAAACTCACAGCCCAAATCAGAAACACAGAAAAATAATTTTAAAAAAATCTGGCAAACCTGGGAGGACTATGTTAACGACTAAAACTCCACAGGAACACACAGAGTTGGGGACGGGGGAGCAGGAGGAGAATATGGCCCGCTGCGCGCCCCTTATGGATAACCCGCTGTGTGCCCTACAGCACATCGGACAGCGCCTCCCCCCTTCTCCCCTCCCCCCATTTTCCCCCACCTCACTCCCCCCCAACTGTATAATTACAGACAAGATAACAGTGCCGGCTAAATCTAGCCACGGGGACACCAAACCCCCCAAAGAAGGGTCAGACAATACCTTACGCACACCAGAGGGCGAGACCCCAAAAGGTAGCCACAGGAAAGGTTAACCCAAACGTTAAAGCACCATGAGATCGCCTGTATCAAAGGACCATGGTGGTCAGTCCACGCAGAGACCCTAAACGAGACACCAACCACACACGGCGGCTGTGCTCCCACGGACTGCCCAATTGGGAACAGCCTGCGGCCCACCAGTGGCCCCGGAAGGGGATCCACACGGGGAGGTACGGGGACAAGGGCCAACACCCCAAACAGGGCTACAACAGTACAAACCAGTCAGAAGCAACTCCGCGCGATGCATGGAACTGGAGTACACATGTATAATACGTACCCTTACACAGCACTCCTTGTAGACAAAAATATGGCTAATTGTATGTTTACCATGTTCTGATCGATTATATGGATATGTTATGTTTAATGAGAAAAAACTTGACGACGAACGGCAAACCAAATGTAAATGTATAACCTGTATAATCTAACTCTTCCTTTCTGTATTACGAAATGTACGTACATATTATTACTCGGCCCATGTACAAGCTGAAGTAATCTGTGATGCCATTCTATATGTCAAGACGAAAATAAAGAAATTAAAAAAAAAAAAGGCAAAAGAAGGCCAAGTGAAGTCTAGTAGGTGTGACTTGTGTAGTTGAAGGTTATGGGTTTGGTTTGCGAAACCAAGACATGAAAACAAGTAGCGACTGTTTGTAGTAATTATGTCATCTGACAATGACTGTTTATGAAATGATTTTCTCTTTAGTTAGATTATGATCTTTAAAGATAAACAAGTTGTATAATTGTACATTGGTGAAATGCCCAAATGAGGGGCCAAAACGTGTTGCAATGGTTTATTGTCCAAATGAGGGCCGTATTTAATCGTATGGACTTGTAAAGGCCAAATGTAACTGTATATTAGTTGTAAGCACGAATGAGGATCAGGTATGACTTTATGTACTGCCTGATGACCAAATGATGGCCTTGTTGAAGTAAGTTCAAATGAGGTCCATGTGAGTTAACATACCATAGGGTGGTCAAATGAGGGCCTTTAGGTCTGGCAGGTATAGGCGGAGAACTTGAATAGTTGTCATAGTTGTAAGGACTGATTGTATTTAATTATGGCTGGAAATGTGGTCCAGTACTGACATTAACATGTAACATAACTCACAGTGGAATGAAGAAACACGCCTCCAAAACTGAAGTCTTGTTAAGGTGAAACAAGAACCATATGACAGATCTGTAAAGTGACTGATACAAGAATGTAATTACAAATATGATATGTAGTTAATGAGCCTAGATGTGCCGATATTAATGTAACTAATGACAGTCAGATTGTAATAATAAAACACAAAACTGTTAAACAGGAATAGACTAATTTAATACATATGTATGAGCCCAATTAAGGCAACAATA
Organism: Pelobates fuscus; assembly: GCF_036172605.1. Lineage (NCBI taxonomy): Eukaryota > Metazoa > Chordata > Amphibia > Anura > Pelobatidae > Pelobates > Pelobates fuscus. Next base: position 249,022,236 of record NC_086320.1, read on the forward strand.
TTTAAGCCTAAATAATTAATTATTACTGTAGGCCAAATAGGGCCTGAGAAATCAAAGCAGATATCGAATGTGACCTGAAAACCGCAAATATGACCAAATTATGAACTGCTTGAATTTGCATACAAACACATAGGCTGAATGAGAGACGAATACAATTTCAATAATGTGTTAAAAAGAACACAAGTCTTATAGTAGAGTTACTGTGTGAATGGCCAAAATCGAATCTATTGACCTTGAATTGACTGAATGTGGTCAAATGTGTGATGGATGCTTCTAATGGGCATAGCCAAATGTGTTTCAAATGCCACAGAACTGATTTGATGGGGCTGCATTGGGGTGACAGATAATTTACTGTTTGGTCAAATGCCACAGGAAACAATTGTTTATAACAGCATGGCCGAAATTGGGTCAGACGCCGTAGGAAATTGATTGTGAAACTGACTGTGGGCCGAACACCAATGAACAACACATGTAAAACTGTCTGAATGAGTGCTGAGGGAGGTACATATGATTAGCTGCCACAGAACACGTTGTATAGTAACCGAGTAAGATCGCGGCTATATATGTACATTGCATATATTGCCACATTACCATGACATTAGCCATAACATATCATCCTCACATTGCAGCCATGTTGCTACTTTGGACACACAGACAAAGACATGTGCACACAAACTGATACATGCACACATATACGTCGATACACGCATACACATACACAGTCTGATACATACAAACACATACAAATACACACAGATGTACAGAGACACTTAGTAACACACAGACACATACATTGGCAGATACAGACACACACTCCGAATGTATGTCTGGTAGTGTGTAGAGTGTATGTGCCTGAGAGCTTGTGTCTGGCAGCAGTGAGTATTCTTGTGCATCTGTAAGTATGTATATCCATGACTGTGTTTGCAATGCATATATGTGTTTGTGTGTGTCTGTGTATCTCTGTCTGGGAGCACATGTATCTCTGTGTCTGGGAGTGTATGTATAGAGGCAGCTGCTTGCAGTGTGTTGTTTGTGAGTGGAGGCTGTCTTTCTGGTTCACATTACGGCTATGCAGTTGCTTTTATTATTTAAGATTAACAATATTATACAACATGTTTTATTCTGTTGATGAATAATAGTGAAAACAGAGTGCAAGAGAATACTGAGAATGGACAACAACTCAAATAGATTTTCCTTTGATGGGTCCCCACTCAGTTCTCAAACTGGTTTTATTTAATTTTAATACATTAGAGAAATAAACTAAATCACTTGCATGTCAGTTTGTTGCCACCCAAAAGAGCGGTTGTGATCCAGGTTGGCTCCCTCTACGCTGGACAGACAGCAACCACAGATGATTGTTTTGACCTTGGTGGGTCTTATCAGTGAAGTGTCTGATACCCTGTTAGGCATAGTGAGCAATTGGTACCCTTTTAACTTGGGAAGACCTTAGTCAAATTGCTGGTTTTAGCTCATCTTGTACCTCTTCAAGGGGCTCCTTCCCTAAGCCTCATTCTGCAGCTGACCAACTATTAGATCCTCATGCCTTATAACGTTATACGACTTACTTATCTGACCCTGCAGGTTTCTAGTCCAGCTCTATTAGTGAACTTTTCGATTGGGCATTTACTCCCTGGATACTGTGGTTTGCTATTTAGATTACCGGTCTTTAGATTTAACTTTTAGATTATAAGCTAGTGTAGACATTTCTGGTATTTATTTTAGGTGCCCTTGAAGCACAGACTAGCAATCTCATGAAAGGTGCCCTTGAAGGCACATTATTAATTATTGCATGCACTAGCTAGTATTTGCTGTTTACTCTCTCTGTTACCTGGTATATTGGCTTGCTTCAGTCTCTCGGTTCTTACCCTGATTCCCTACCTTTGCCACTTAGAAGTGCCGTTTACTAGCCTGAATCAAACTGTTAGTGAGCTCCCTACTCAGATAGCCGACAGCTATTTACTCAGATTTCTGAGGCTCTTAGTCAAGTATCGTTTAGGTGTTACTTTGTTTCTACATGACTATTATTGTAGGGATATTGCTACACTGTATATCCAACCTGACACATTTGAGGAAAGATACGTTGCAGATTGTTAACTGCTTGCTAAAAATAATCACTTGAGTCAGGAGCAGATCCAGAGCTTAATCTCGGGAGGGGCACTGGTAGTGGGCTGTAATGGGGTGATAGGGGTTCTAATGGGGAAACAGGGGCTGTAGTGGGGGATAGGGACTGTAGTGGGGGGTAAGGACTGAAGTGGGAGGGTGTCAGGATTACAGTATGATCCAGCACATAGAATTGTGTAACACAGAAGACTGATAGGTAACGTATAACGGACCTTAGAATGGCCGGACTAACGTACCAAAGAATAGTCAGTAATAGCTGAGGTCAGGGGACACAGAAAGGACCATAACAATAAAGGAAAGCCAGAGATCAGGGATGCCAGAAAACAGGTAAGTAAAAATCTGTGCCAAAGTCAAAATACCAGAATCAATAACGCGCTCTCGGACAACCACAAGGGAAACCATGACAGGGCACAGAGCAAGAGGAGAACTGGGCCTAAATACCCCGTCTGTGGATCTGATTGGTTGTAACCGGCCTTTGACCCCAAAGGCAGTTACCAGGTTCCTATTTGCATAATTGCTGCTCAGCACAAACCCTACTGTGGATTGATTGCAGCTCCGCACAACTTTTCCTGTCAAGACAGTAATGTTGCTCGGCCCAACTTTTCCTGTCAGAACAGTAAATGCCATTAACCACATTTTTAAGTGCAGATGAATACGTGACATTACCCTCCACCTGAATAACGCCCACCGGGCAGACAGGACCAGGTTTGAAAAGGAAACTTGGCATGAAAATAGCGAATATTGCGGCCAGCATGTATATCAGATGACGGAACCGAAGAACGGTCTGCAATCCACCAAGTACTGCAAAGTGCCCCGAGAAAATCTGGAATCAATTATGGAGGAGATCTCATACTCTTCCTGTCCAGAAACAACCAAGGGAGGAGGAGGGACACTTGAGACAGTATATTTATTACAAATAAAAGGTTTGAGCAGGGACACAAGGAGGCCGGAAGGGCCAGAGAGTATGCAACAGGATTGAGCCTACGAAGGACACGAAAAGGTCCAAGGAACCTAGGAGCAAATTTCATGCTAGGGACTTTGAGCCTGATGTTACGAGAAGATTACCAAGTGGGTGAGAGGGTTTGGTTAACAGGGTTGGCACCTCGACGTGTATCAGCATAATGCTTGAAACGGTCAGCAGCAGTACCCAGAGCAGATTGAACTTTAACCCAGGTATCACGAATGGAAGCCAGACGGTCATCCAAAGCAGGAATAGCCGTATCAGAAAAAACAGCCAGTAGGACAGTAGGATGCTGGCCATTATTAACAAAAAATGGACTATGCCCAGAGGAGTCATGGTCAGCATTGTTCCTAGCAAACTCGTCCCATGGTAGTAATTCGGACCAATTGTCTTGAGTGCTATTAATGAAACACCGCAAATATAATTCCAAGGACTGGTTAGCCCTCTCAGCTGTACCATTGGTCTGGGGGTGGTAAGAGGATGAAAAAGACATTTCAATACCTAATTGTTTATTCCAAAACCGGAACACAAACTGAGAACCTCTATCAGATACTATATTGTGAGGAATGCCATGCAGACGGACAATTTCTCGTATAAAGATTAGTACCAGGTCTTCAGATGACAGCAATTTCTTGAGTGTAATAAAATGAGCCATTTTAGAAAAACAGTCCACAACCATGAGAATAGTGGTACAACCATTAGAACTAGGACGTTCAACAATGAAGTCCATGGACAAGTGGGACCATGGGACCTCAGGAGTAGGAAGAGGTTACAACAAGCCACAAGGGAGTTTATGAGGTACTTTGGAAACCGCACAAACAGAACAAGCCTGCACATACTCCTTAACATCCTTCCTGAGGGAATCCCATGAGAAAGACCTTATGATAGCAGAAGTGGATTTATTAATACTTGGGTGACAAGCAGACACAATGTCGTGAAACACCTTCATGATATTAACCTTTTCCCCCAATGGAACGAACAATTTGTCCTGAGGATTACTGCAGGGCGCCTGAGACTAAGCCTCCATGATGGAGCCAAGCAGTGGAGAGGACAATGAAAGGACAGTGGACGCAATAATACATTCCGGGGGAATGATATGGGATGTTTCTTGCTCTAGTATAGCCTCAGTATCAAACTGCCTGGTCAAGGCATTGGCCTTGACATTTTTAGAAGTGGTAAGAAAATTAAAGCGAGAAAGAAATAGAGACCACCTAGCTTGTCTAGAAGATAATCGCTTGGCATCTCCTATGTAAGCCAGGTTTCTGTGATCAGTAATTATCAAAAGGGGGTCATTGGAACCCTCTAAAAGATGTCGCCACTCCTTGAGAGCTAGAATAATGGCCAACAATTCTCTATTGTCAATATCGTAATTGCGCTCAGCAGGAGACAACTTTCTAGAAAAGTAACCACAAGGATGTAACAGAGTTTCCTGGCTCTCCTTTTGGGAGAGAACTGCCCCTACCCTTGTCTCTGAAGCATCAACTTCCAGTATGAAAGGCTTACTGGTGTCAGGATGTTTCAATATGTCGGCGGAGGCAAACCGCTGTTTGAGAGTTTCAAAGGCTTCAATAGCCTCCTTAGACCATATCATACTACTAGCCCCCTTGCTTGTCATATTGGTGATGGGGGCTATTACAGAAGAAAATCCCTTTATAAACCTTCTGTAATAATTGGCGAAACCAATAAACCTTTGAATGGCTTTCAACCCAGTGGGTAAAGGCCACTGTAGAACAGTCTCTAGTTTTTTAGGATCCATCTGAAACACCGGGGCAAAAATATTATATCCTAAAAACTGTACTTCAGACTGGTCAAAGATACATTTTTCCAATTTTTCGATTTTTTAACAAGGTTTTCAGAACTTGTTTAACGTGATCGTGGTGAGACTGGAGGTCAGGAGAATAAATACACCCTGTTCCAAATTATTATGCAAATTCTATTTAAGTGTCACAAAGATTAAATATTTTATTTTTCAGTTTAACTCATGGATGGCATTGTGTCTCAGGGCTCTTTTGATCACTGAAAACAATCTCGGACACCTGTGATAATTAGATTGCAATTTAAGGAAAAACTACTAAAGGAGGGTGTTCCACATTATTAAGCAGAGCAACATTTTCATGCAATATGGGAAAGAAAAAGGACCTCTCTACTGCCGAAAAGAGTCAATAGTTCAATGCCTTGGACAAGGTATGAAAACATTAGATATTTCACAAAAACGTAAGTATGATCATCGCACTATTAAGAGATTGTTGGCTGATTCAGAGCACAGACGGGTTCGTGCAGATAAAGGCACATTGAGGAAGATTTCTGCCAGATCCATCAAGAGAGCAGCTGCTAAAATACCATTACATAGCAGCAAACAGATATTTGAAGCTGCTGGTGCCTCTGGAGTCCCACAGACATCAAGATGTAGAGTCCTCCAGAGTTTTGCAACTGTGCATAAACGTTCTATTCAGCTACCACTAACCAATGCTCACAAGCAGAAACGGCTGCATTGGGCAGATAAATACATGAAGACTAATTTTAAAACAGTTCTGTTCACTGATGAGGCCATGCAACCCTGGATGGTCCAGATGGATGGAGTAGTGGATGGTTGGTGGAGTCATGTTTGGTGCTGGAGTCATGTTTTGGGCCGGAATTATGGGAAGCGAGCTGGTCGGCCCCTTTCGGGTCCCCGAAGGTATAAAGATGACCTCTGCAAAGTATGTGGAGTTTCTGACTGACCACTTTCTTCCCTATACAGAAGGAATAACTATGCTTTCCGTAATAAAATCATCTTCATGCATGAGAATGCACCATCTCATGCTGCAAAGAATACCTCTGCATCAATGGCTGCTATGGGGATAAAAGGAGAGACAGTCATGGTGTGGCCTCCATCCTCCCCTGACCTCAATCCTATTGAGAACCTTTGGAGCGTCCTCAAGCAAAAGATCTATGAGGGTGGGAGGCAGGTTACATCCAAACAGCAGCTCTGGGAGGCTATTCTGACATCTTGCAAACAAATTCAAGTAGAATCTGTCCAAAAACTCACAAGTTCAATGGATGCAAGACTTGTGAAGCTGCTATTAAATAAGGGGTCCTATGTTAAAATGTAACGTGACCTGTTAAAATGTTTAAAAAGTTCAAATGTTGTTATAAGTTTGATTGAAATAGCTTTTGATTTTAGTAAATATGCTGGAAACACAGAAGAAAAAATGGGAAATAGGTTAGCGCTAATAATACAATAAATAGGCAGCAACCTTACAGAGGGTCACCCTCTAACCCTCTGGAGTGAGAATATACAAGAAAAAAGAGAGGCGGCGCAGCCTTTACCTCTCTTTTTTCATGCTGGAAACACAGCAAATGACAATTTTCAGTTCTTTACAGCCTATAAAGTGTTTTGAAACTTACTGTGCATAATAATTTGGAACAGTGCATTGTAAGTTTTTTATGTTTAAAAAAATACTGTTATCATTAGGAGGTTTGTTCAATAAAATTTGAATTGTGCTCTCAATAGTTGATAACATGAGACTTATGCGGACTGTTATTTACATCAATTATTTAGGTAAATTAGAAAAATATCATTTGCACAATAATTTGGAACAGGATGTAAGGATATCATCCAGATAGACCAAGACAAACAAGTAAATGTAATCCCTGAGTACATCATTAATGAAATCTTGGAAAACCACTGGAGCGTTGCACAACCCGAATGGATATTCATATTGTCCACTTCTGGTATAAAATGCAGTCTTCCACTCGTGGTTTTCCTTGATTCTCACTAAATTTTTAAGCGCTCCTAAGGTCAAGCTTAGTAAACACTTTAGCACCCTGGAGTCTGTCAAATAATTCAGCAATAAGAGGAATGGGGTAGGCGTTCCTTTTTTTTTTTTTTAAATATCTTATTTTTATTTTTATTTAAGTTTTATGTTGATAACAACGGTCATTATCATATGACCCTGAAGCATCAAACTGGGATACAGAAAAAAGACAAGGGAAAATGGGAAACATGCATAACATTTAACACAGCCCATATACAGTAATAGTAATATCAACATCTTACTATGCTGTTATACCTTCTCCTTTTTCCACCCTTCTAAATGTAATGCACTCCCAGAGGAAAAAAAAAGAAAAAAAAGAAAAGAGAAAAAAGAAAAAAAAGAGAGAGGGAAAAAAAAAAAAAAAAAAAAAAAAAAAACACACAAAAAGTAAGGTCTATTTGCCATTATTTAGCACTGATGCATATTGGTCTCTTATCTCCAACCACTGGTGCCATCTTCGCTTATATAGGTCTTCTCTACCTTTTAATCGGCTTGCCATTTTTTCATAAATGCTAAAGGAATCAAATCTGCACAAGACCTCTGCTATTGTTGGTGCTTGTTTATATTTCCATTTATGGGCTATTGAAATTTTTGTTGCAGTTAGACAATGAATACTCATAAATTTTTCTTCACGAAGCTGTGTGGGAAATATATGAAGTAAAAAGCACTCTGGTTTAAATGGAATATTAACCTTCAATGCTACCCTAAAAAAATTGTCAATCTCCTCCCATAATTTAATAATACTAGGGCATGACCAAAAAATATGTAATAGAGACCCCTCGTGTTTTAAACATCTCCAACATAAATTGCTCGTCCCCTTGAAAATATATGCTAATTTAGCTGGCACCCAGTACCATCGCATAATAATCTTGCAATAGGCTTCCCAATGGTTAAGACTACTAGAAACCCCTTTAGTTATCCTTAATGCCTGAAACCAACTTGCTATTGGGAATGATTCCTTCAAATCTCTTTCCCATTTTAGAGCATATTCCTGTTTCTTAGGTTCCTCTTGTGTCAAAAGAATATTGTAGCAAAAGGACAAAGCTCTAGTATTAGGCAATCTCCCTGTACATTTTAGAGCAAATGGTGTTAATCGCTCGATTTTTTGAATTTTATTTATTTGCAGAATGTTCCTAATTCGTAGGTATGTAAATATTTCCCTAGGTGGTAAAGAATATTCGTTAACCAAGTCCGGAAATGATTTCATACCTGAATCATTATATAATAACCGTATATAGCGTACCCCTAACTGTATCCAGTAATCTACCTGCAAATCTGAGGTAAAAGCAGAGAGAGTCTGCAAGGGTGCTGCAAATAATACGTCTTGTCCTAAAGAAAATTTAGAAATGGACTCTCTCCATATATGCAAAATAATTTTTGTAGATGGAAGCAAGTCTACTGCCTTATTATATACTTTAGTCCCCGACCAGAGAATAGAGGTTAGTGAGCTTTGTGGGAACTGAAAGCTTTCTAATGGTAGCCATAGCGGGCAGGAAGCCCTTTCTAAAGTTAAAAGGCCTTGAGCAAGTATAGTAGCCTTATAATAAATTCTAACATTTGGGATTCCTAAACCGCCTTTAACAAATGGAAGCCACAGTTGGTCTTGCGCAATTCTTGGTGGTTTCCTTTTCCATATATGTGCATTAATCAATAGCTGAAACTTCCGAAGTATAGTATTTGGGATAGTAATTGGCAGTGTGCGAAAAAGATAAAGAATATGTGGCAAAATCATTTTTATTGTTTGTATACGGCCCAACCAAGATATTTCTTTATTCTCCCATGTTTTAAGTTGATAGTCCAGTTTATGTATAAGTGGTAGATGATTTTCTTTTATTATCAACTTATGTGCTGTAGGGAGTTTAATGCCTAAATAAGAGAGAGATGTTTTACGCCAGTCAAACGGATATATCGCTTTTAATCGTTGTGTAATATCTATTGGGAGTCCTAGAACTAACGCCTGTGATTTTTTAGAATTATTTTTGTAATATGATATTTGTCCAAATCTTTCCAGTGTGGTGAGTAACTGTGGAATTGATGATTCTGGGTCTGATAAGAATAAAAGGACATCATCCGCAAATAAAGCAATTTTTTGTTCACCTATTGGCGTAATCACACCTTTAATAGCTTCCTGAGATTTAATATATCTTATTAAGGGCTCCATACAAAGAATAAAAATCAATGGTGATAATGGGCAACCTTGCCTAGATCCATTTGTTATTTGGAATGATCTGGACAAAAAGCCAGAATTATATATTTTGGCCGTAGGTTTAGAATAAAGGGTCATTAAATTACTCAAAAAAGCTATAGGAAACCCCATTCTTATCAAAACGTCTTGCATATAAGACCAATTTAGGCGGTCAAACGCTTTCTCAGCGTCAAGGGCTAATAATATACCCCTTTGGTTATTAGTTTGTCCCCAAGTGATTAAATTTAAAAAATGGCGAGTATTGTCTCCTGGTTGTCTTGATGGGACAAACCCCGATTGCTCCGGTGAGATCAAATCAAATAACATAGGCTTGATTCGCATGGCTAAAATCTTTGCATATATTTTAATGTCCGTGTTTAATAAAGATATAGGTCTTAAATTAACACTCTCGTTAGGAACTTTGCCTGGTTTAGGCAAAGTGATTATGTGTGCCAGAAGCATTTCTTCTGGTAAAGACCCAGGGATCTTGAGTTGATTAAATAAGTTTGTAAGGTGTGGTGTAAGTTGGGTTTCAAACGTTAAGTAAAAGTTGTTTGGAAACCCGTCTGGACCCGGAGCTTTATTTTTAGGAAGTGCATATATCGCCTTTCTTACTTCATTTTCTGAAATTTGTTCACAAAGAGCCCTAATTTGTTGTTCGGATAATCTAGGCATATTAACCTTGTTAAGAAAGGTAGATATTTCCTCTTTTGTAGGCTGATGCAACGTTATGTCCAATTTTAAATTATATAATTTGTGGTAAAAACAAGCCAACTCATCTACTACCTCTTGTGGATTATACAGTTTTGTACCATTTGAGTCTAACAAAAATGGTATTTTAGTCTGTAGGTATTGTGTCTTTAATTTACTCGCTAATAGTTTGCCAGCCTTATTACCCTGTAAATAATGGGTCTGTTTAAGTTTACCCACTTTGTTACAATACTGGAGGGGTCATGAATATGGTCGTTGTAAAAGAATCTAATTGTTGTACGAATTTTGGAAACTAAATTTGTTTCATTTAAAAGCGATTCATTGAGTCGCCATATAGTTCTGCCCCTAGCTGCAAATTGTGCTTTAAAAGTAATGACAAGTGGAGCATGATCTGACCAGGTTCTGATTCCTATTTTTGTCTCAGTGACGTTCAGTAATGATATTTTATCCACTAAGCACATATCTATCCTAGAATAAGTGCTATGGACATTTAAATAAAAAGTATAGTCTCTCTCGCCTGGATATAAACAGCGCCATGTATCATACAAATCATATGAGTTAATAAGTTTAGAAAATTTTAAGCTCAAGAGGGTAGTCTGATGTAGTGGGTTCTTGCCATTACTTCTCTTTATGTCCATATTTGGGTCTATTGTACAATTGAAATCTCCACAAATTATAGTTTGACCTTTACACAATGCCTTGATTTTGGAAAATGCTCTACTCAAAAAAGAGATTTGTGAGTTATTCGGGGCATATATCGAGGCTACTGTTATTTGTACTCCATTTAAATTTCCAACCACTATCAGTAGTCTACCTTGCCTATCCTTGTATATTAACTCCTGATTAAATGACCAATCCTCGTGAAACATTATAGCGACCCCTTTTGTTTTATGAGGTGAAAGGGCGTGATATATTTGCGGGTACCTTGTAGGTTTGAAAGTTGGAGGATTTCTTATACAAAAATGTGTTTCTTGAAAGCATATTATTGATGCTTTAGAGTTATTTATCTCCTGTATTGCTACCCGTCTCTTAAACGGGCTATTTAGCCCATTGAAATTCATAGACATACATTTAAAGTAGTAAACCATACTCCAAACTAAATTTCTTATTTGCTTTAACCACTAGTGGTCAGAGATATCTCTATAGATAAAGTCTTTTCTGTACTTATTTTGACAAAAAGGTTTTAGCATACCTCTATCCTTTTTTACTTTTTTCCTCACCCAGTTACATATTTTTAATCTCACTATAGACCTTACACAGAAACAAAAAACAAGAAGGGAAGTTTAAACAGCAAAATCTTAGAAAATTTAGATTGAAAATATAAATAAAAAACTAAATGAAAATGAATAAAATAGGAAGTATTTACACAAATTCCCAGAAATGAGAATAATTTTTGGGGCGCAAGGGAAACCATCCCTTCAAGCGTCCCTTAAGGGGGGTCGTATGGAACGATCCCGTTCTTGAGCCTTAATCTATTCTATCAATGCTGCTTATCGCTATATCAGTATCATTTCTATCTAGTGTATCTACTGTTCTTATCAGAACAGAAAAAAAAGGGCACCTCAATATCCTTGTAACAAAACACAGCTAAATACAATCAATATTTTGCTTATATTAAATTGTCTAAAAAAAAAATAAAAAAAAAATAAATAAAATATATATATATTTAAAAATAAGTAAAAGTAAAGAAGTGATTTGGTTCCTGTCAGCCTACTACTTAGTAAGTAAATTTAGTAAGTAAACTGTAATCAATATATAGTCCCTTAGTCTGACTTGCTGCTTTCCTCATAGTAAAACATTATAAGATTTAATATAATCCTGAGTTAGCATGTTAACTTGACAGCTTTACCACACTAAGTTGACAGATTTATCAATGCAGGTACAATTTATTTTCCTAACGGCCTATAACCTTATTTCACAAAGAAATTAACTAACAAATATATTTTAGTGATATAAGCTTAAAAAAAAAAAAAAAAAAAACACTTTTTTTTCCAGACTGCTAAACTAACGTCCACTTGACAATTGGATCCAGAATTAACATCTAACAAAATTACTTAGGTTACTCAGACTATCATTTTTCACAGCCTTCAGACCCTCACTTAGTACAGCTCCAGAGAGTTCCCAATTTCCTTTTAGATATTTATAGTGATTAGGTGACCAAAACTAGCAACATATGTAGGAAACAGCAATAATAGCAGCGTCAGTATCCAGGCTGAGGTCTTCTACCCTTAAGGAGGTTGCGGAGGTTGCGGAGATGACTGGCGAGAGGTCTTCTCAGCCACTATCCAATCCTGTCGAATTTTTTGCAGCGATGGCTGGTACAGGGATTTATGTATAGCTGATATCCCTCTATTTTCTTCAGCATTCTGAGTTAACTCTATGCCCCAATCCTTTAAGGTAGCAAAGCCTTCCTCCACATCCTTAATAGTGGTCATTTTGCTGTTGTTCCAAACCAACAGCTTAGGCGGAAAGCCCCATCTGTACTCCATTTTATGATCACGTAGTTGTTTAGTAATATATGAGAACTCTCTCCGCCTGGCCAAAGTTGAAGCTGATAAATCTGCAAATAGCGATATTGCACTGTACGGTGGAGGTAGCGTTGAGATCTCTCTTGTTGCTTTCATAAGCGCCTCTTTGGATTTATAATGGTGAAATCGCACAATTATATCTCTTGGGATTTCTGCTGTGAGGCGGCTTGGTCTCGGCAGCCGATGTGCCCTGTCCAGTTCCCACATGCTGTCGTTTAGTGCGGGTACAAGAGCCAAACACATGTTCATAATATAGGACTGAATTTGGTCCCCTTTAACAGACTCCGCTACCCCACGAAACCTTATGTTATTTCGGCGGGATCGGTCTTCCCCTTCTGCTAATTTATGCCACAATTTGGCGTTCTCTTCCTCCAACTTATTGAGTTTATCTATCACCTTGTTATGTTCAACACGTAGCTCTTCTGTCCCCCTCTCTAGGCGGTCAGTGCGATCACCTATTTCTGCCAATTCTCGATGTAGCGTTGATGTACTGGTGGTAAAATCTTCTCGGATAGTAACCCTCAGCTCCTGTAATATTTGCTTCAAATACTCTTTAGTCACTTGCCCATCCTCCAAGCTATTTTGTACCTTACATGGGTTAATCGAGCCCTCCGTCTGACCCTCCTGCTGACTCTCTGAATCCGGAGACTGTGTTCTGGGCTGGGAGTCCTCCAGGGTATCATCTTGAGATTGTTTTTGGCGTTCCCTTTTACTATACCTAGTTGTATCAGTTAGTTTTGTTTGCTTAGCTGGAGACATGTTTAGTTTTGTTAGTTTTTTTTTTCTTTTCCCTTCCCCCCTCTCTCTTTTCTCTTCTTCCTCTCTCCCCTTTCCTCTCTCCTTTTTCCTGTTTGTTTCCCCTTTTTTTTTTTTGTTACAGTTTTGATACAGTTACAGTTCTACAAGTTCTCCCAAATATCTCTCAAACGTCCCAGGCGCTGCAACAATGTAACAATTTAGCAGTGTAGCAATGCAGCAGTGGGCAATGAGCACTGTTACAGCAGTGTTGTAATGTAGCAAGCAGGCAAGCGTGTAGCAAAGTAGCAGTGTAACAAGTGCTGTATGAGTTACCTAAATCATAGGACTCTAGCCTCCGGTCTCCGGTCTCGCAGCCGCTCTCCTCAACTCCCCTCAGCTCCCCTCGGCTGCACTCGTGTAGGCTTGTGACAGGCTTGTAACAGGCTTGTACTTGTGAGTTAAAGCTGCTTTAGCGATAGTGATAGAAAAACCGGCGGTGTATCAGTGAGCGGTTGAAGTAGCTAAATCATACGGCTCCAGCCTCCGGTCTTGCAGCAGCTCGCAGCAGCTCGCAGCAGCTCTCCTCAGCTTCTCAGCTCTCCCCATCTGCACTCCGACCAGCTTGTGGCAGGCTTATGCTCGTGAGTTAAAGCTTCTTAAAAGAAAGTCGGCAGTGTAGCAATGTAGCAATGAGCGGTTAGAGTAGCTAGGAGTTTAACAGATAGGAGGGTTCGTATCCAGAGGACAATTTTAAAGTGCTTTAGCTTTAGCTAAACGAAAAAAAAAACTTTTAGCGATACATTCCACGCTTCACTTGGCTCTACAAACGGAGCACTCACTCCATGCGTCCGTCTACGCCGGAAGTCAAGCACGCCCCCCCGCTTGGACGTTCCTAATGGTGATTTTGTTCAATGCCCTGTAATCGATACATGGGTGCAATTCACCATCCTTTTTATATACAAAAAAAGAATCCTGCACCAGCAGGTGAGGATGATTTTCGCATGTGGCCTTTATTCATTGAATCTTTAATATAATCCTCCATTACTCTACTCTCCTGAGGTGACAGAGCATTGACTGCTCCCTTAGGTGGCAAGCGCCGGTCAGTAGGTTAATGGAACAGTCATATGGTCTGTGAGGAGGTAGAGTATTAGACTGAGTTTTGGTGAATGCTTCTTTAAAGTCTTGGTATTGTATAGGAATTTCAGGGTTTTGAGATGTACTAGTGGGTAATTCAATAGTGCCCACTCTTTTGGTGACATGCAATATACACCTTCCATTACAATCCTTACCCCATTCTAATATTTCTCCATTGGCCCAGTCAATATGAGGGTAATGCTTGCTAAGCCATGGAAAGCCTAATATGATAGGACAAGAAGGCGATGCAATAACCTGAAATGTAATCTCTTCCTTATATAAGGCACCAATGGTCATATTAATGGGTAGGTTTTGTGCGTAATCAATGGTTGCGAGAGTGGTCTCCCATCAATAGCTTCAACCGCTAGGGGTCATAGTCTCTCCTTTACAGGTATAGTATTATACTTGACAAATTGGACATCAATGAAATATCCAGCAGCCTCTGAGTCCATCAAGGCTTTGCATGAAAAGTTATTTTTGTCAAGAATAATCGAAAAATCAATGAGAAATCTATATTTATTCTTTTCAGAGGACGTCTCCATTATACCTAAGACCTGTCTCCCTAAGGCGCTTAGGTGCGGTAGTTTCTTCGGACAAATGGGACAATTGTTTCTCATATGTCCATTACTACTGCAGTATAAACATAGAACTTCGTTTCTCCTATATTGTTTGACAGTCTAGTGACCCCCAGCTGCATGGGTTCAGGTTCGGACTGTTTAGGAAGGTCAGGAACAAGAGGTTTGAAGAAACGGGGTGTTAAAGGCATAGTTATACGTCTGGTCTTATTTTTAGTAGGTTCTTAGTCTATTATCAATTTGCATAACAAATGTGATGAATTTGTTTGGATTCTTGGGTAGATCGCCGAACATTAAGATTTTTGGACCCCGAACCCGAACACAGACATTTCAGTAACAATTCGAGTTCGGCGATTTGAAAAGCTGCAGGGCAGCCAATCAACAAGCGTTTGACTTGTGTGCCCTTAGAAGCCATCACAGCCATGCCATTAGTGATTGGCCAGTGCAGCATGTGACCCAGCCTTTATATAAGCTGGAGTCACATGAGCTCTTATTAGTGTAGGGAGAGGATGCTGCAGCTGTGATGGAGAGATTAGGAAATAATTCTGGTGTTGAATCTGCAAACTACAGCGATTATTTTTGTGGGTGCTATACTACATTTTTGTAACGTGCCCTGAGCCCAGTGCCACAGAGAAATAAGCAATCAATCTGTTTGTTAGGTGGGCACTTGCAACTGCATGTGTGCCAGCCACATTACTTTAATCCTGTTGTGGTAGCTCAGTGGGCAACATCTAGACATTTTTAAATACTGCTGTGACATTGCAGTTTGACAAATTCACATTTTTTTGGTGCCAAAAAGTAAATTTGGGGCGTGCACTTCATATCTGAGAGTCAAATAGAACCGTCAAATACTGTGGTTACATCGCAGTTTGACCAATTCAAATGTTTTTGGTGTTAAAAAGTACATTTGTAGCATGCACTTCATATCTGAGAGTTAAATAGAACCGTCAAATACTGTGGTTACATTGCAGTTTTAAAAATTCTAATTTCTTTGGTGCTAAAAAGTACATTTGTGGCGTGCACTTCAAATCTGAGAGTCAAATAGAACCGTCAAATACTGTGGTTGCATCGCAGTTTGAAAAATTCTAATTTTTGGTGTGATAAATAGTACATTTACGGCCTGCGGTGCACTTCATATCTGAGAGTCAAATAGAACCGTCAAATACTGTGGTTACATTGCACTTTTAAAAATTCACATTTTTTGGGTGCTAAAAAGTAAATTTGGGACGTGCATTTTATATCGGAGAGTCAAATAGAACCATCAAATACTGTGGTTACATCGCACTTTGAAAAATTCTAATTTAAACCATCTGTTAGTTTGGTGGGTGAACGCAAAGAACGAGGAGAGCATCAAATAAGGGGCGTGGCCCTGGTCGTGGTGCTGCTGGTGTTGGTGGAGCTACTGTTGCAGGGAGAGGACGTGGTCGATCTGTGCCAGCTACACGCACAAGTGAAACACCTTCCTCAGGTGCGATTAGTCTACAGAACCTTCAGCATTATTTGGTAGGCCCGAATGCCGCTCTACGAATGGTGAGGCCAGAACAAGTACAGGCGATAGTAGATTGGATGGCTGACAGTGCCTCCTGTTCCTTCACATTGTCTCCCACCTGGTCCCCTGCTGAAAGCTCAGAGTTGGCACCTGCAGCCCATGGCCATCTGTCTTTCACCTCAGCCCCTTGCAAATCAGCCAAGCACTCTGAGCCACAAGTCATGCAGCAGTCTCTTATGCTTTTTGATGACTCTGCTGGCGGGGTTTCCGTGGGCCATCCACCTAGCCCTGCCCCAGAAGTGGAAGAGATTGAGTGCACTGATGCACAACCACTTATGTGTTAGGATGTGGACATGCGAGGACAACCGCAGCACATCTCTGATGATGACGAAACACAGGTGCCAACTGCTGTGGCTTTCTGCAGTGTGCAGACCGGCAAGGAGGGCAGGGTTGAGGAGTGGGTGGAAGATGATGTGGAGGATGATGAGGTCCTAGACCCCAAATGGAATCAAGGTCATGCGAGTGACGTGTCCAGTTTGGAGGAAGAGGCGGTGGTCGCACAGAGGCACCAGCACAGCATAAGAGGGAGCAGGTTGCAAAAGCGTAGCAGCTGTCCCCTAGACAGTACGCCTGCGTCTGCCCACCGCACCCAGGGACCGAGCACACCAAAGCCAGCTCCAAGCAGTTCCCTGCCGTGGCAGTTCTTCAGACAATGTGCTGACGACAAGACACCAGTGGTTTGCATGCTGTGCAATCAGAGCCTGAAGCGAGGCATAAACCTGCGTGCACTTCATATCTGAGAGTCAAATAGAACCGTCAAATACTGTGGTTACATCACACTTTGAAAAATTCAAATTTTTTGGGTGCTAAATAGTACATTTGCTGCCTGCGGTGCACTACATATCTGAGAGTCAAATAGAACCATTAAATACTGTGGTTACATTGCACTTTGAAAAATTCACATTTTTTTGGTGCTAAAAAGTAAATTTAGGACGTGCACTTCATATCTGAGAGTCAAATAGAACCGTCAAATACTGTAGTTACATCGCACTTTGAAAAATTCAAATTTTTTGGGTGCTAAAAAGTAAATTTGGGGCGTGCACTTTATATCTGAGAGTCAAATATAACCGTCAAATACTGTGGTTACATCGCACTTTGAAAAATTCAAATATTTTGGGTGCTAAATAGTACATTTGCAGCCTGCGGTGCAGTTCGTATCTGAGAGTCAAATATAACCGTCAAATACTGTGGTTACATCGCACTTTGAAAAATTCAAATTTAAACCATCTGTTAGTTTGGTGGGTGAACGCAAAGAATGAGGAGAGCGTCAAATAAGGGACGTGGCCCTGGTCGTGGTGCTGCTGGTGTTGGTGGAGCTCCTGTTGCAGGGAGAGGACGTGGTCGATCTGTGCCAGCTACACGCATAAGTTAAACACCTTCCTCAGGTGCGAGTAGTCTACAGAACCTTCAGCATTATTTGGTAGGCCCGAATGCCGCTCTACGAATGGTGAGGCCAGAACAAGTACAGGCGATAGTAGATTGGATGGCTGACAGTGCCTCCAGTTCCTTCACATTGTCTCCAACCCGGTCCCCTGCTCAAAGCTCAGAGTTGGCACCTGCAGCCCATGGCCATGTGTCTTTCACCTCAACCCCTTGCAAATCAGCCAAGCACTCTGAGCCACAAGTCATGCAGCAGTCTCTTATGCTTTTTGATGACTCTGCTGGCGGGGTTTCCGTGGGCCATCCACCTAGCCCTGCCCCAGAAGTGGAAGAGATTGAGTGCACTGTGACAGAATGTGGACATGCGAGGACAACCGCAGCATGTCTCTGATGATGACGAAACACAGGTGCCAATTGCTGTGGCTTTCTGCAGTGTGCAGACCGGCAAGGAGGGCAGGGTTGAGGAGTGGGTGGAAGATGATGTGGAGGATGATGAGGTCCTAGACCCCAAATGGAATCAAGGTCATGCGAGTGATGTGTCCAGTTTGGAGGAAGAGGCGGTGGTCACACAGAGGCACCAGCACAGCATAAGAGGGAGCAGGTTGCAAAAGTGGAGCGGCCGTCCCCTAGACAGTACGCCTGCTTCTGCCCACAGCCTGGCACACATGAGCGACTACATGCTGCAGTGCCTACGCACTGACTGCCGAGTTGCCCACATTCTAACTTGTGCTGATTACCGGGTGTCCACCCTGCAGGATCCCTGTTACAAGGACAACGTGCCGTCCTTAATTCCCTCACTGGAGCATGATCGGAAGATGCGCGACTACAAGCGCACGCTGGTAGATGCGCTGCTGAGGTCATTCCCAACTGACACCGGGGGCTCAATGGAAGCACAAGGCGAAGGCAGAGGAGGAGGAAGAGGTCGTCAACGCAGCTGGGGCACCGCCAGCACCTCAAAAGGCAGGGTTAGCATGGCCGAAATGTGTAAAAGCTTTGTCAGCACGCCACAACAACCAGCACCACCAGCTGATATGGAACGTCTTAGCAGGAGGCAGCATTTCAGCAACATGGTGGAACAGTACATGTGCACACGCCTACACGTACTGACTGATGGGTCTGTCCCATTCAACTTCTGTGTCTCCAGATTGGGCACATGGCTTGAGCTTGCCCTTTATGCCTTGGAGGTGCTGGCCTGCCCTGCAGCCAGTGTATTGTCTGAACATGTGTTTAGCACGGAAGGGGGCGTTATCACAGACAAGCGCAAGCGCCTGTCCACAGCCAACGTGGACAAGCTCACGTTTATTAAAATAAACCAGGCATGGATCCCACCAGACTTGTCTGTACCTTGTGCAGAATAGACATTTATACCGGCCTCATCCAGCCATTGTTATACTCAAGTGCACTTATTCTTTGTTTTCTTTTTTTATATGTCCCAATATTTTGGGGGCTACCCCAATTAAAAAAGAAAAAGAAAACAAATAAAAAACAGTGTTGGCTACCTCCTCCGCCTCAACCGCCGCTTCCACCTACACCGCCACGGTCACCGCCTCCTCAACATCCACCTCCTCCTCCTAGCTCAAGATTATTATTTTTAATTTTTATGTATTTTATTTTTATTTTATTTTGTTATTTCCCTATCCACATTTGTTTGCAGGGCACTTGTCCTACTCGTATCCCCATTTTACTTCCTTATGCAGCCCTCTAGCCCTTTCCAGGACTTTTTTAGAGCCATTTTAGTGCCCAAAAGTTTGGGTCCCCATTGACTTCAATTGAGTTCGGGGTCAAGTTCTGGTCAAGTTCGAGGCTGAACTTGAACTTTTTGCCAAAGTTCGGCCGAACCCGGCAAACCCGGACATCCAGGTGTCCGCTCAACTCTACAGGTAACCAATTTTAGCTCAATCTGTGGGAAAAGATTCCGGGGAGGCCTCGAAATGATACTCTATTTGGTTAATGAATCCCTGGCATTCTTGAATATTACCATCAAAATGCAAGGGAGGAGATAGAGAGATAGTGGGTGCCTTTTATACTATAGGTAGAGGAGACCACAGGCTGCAGATGCACTGTTCGGGGAAAAAAGTGTATTGAAGACCTGGGCAAATTGATCCATGCGGTGATCATTCTCCTCTAGTTTCCTTTTGTAAGCAGCTATGTGCTTACACAATTCTACAGGATCTATGGCCATGTCGTAATTTCAGGATTACAGTATGATCCAGCACATAGAATTGCGGAACACAGAGGACTGATAGGCAACGTATACCGGACCTTAGAATGGCCGGACTAACGTACCAAAGAATAGTCAGGAATAGCCGAGGTATGGGCACACAGAAAGGAACACAACGATAAAGGAGAGTCAGAGGTCAGGAATGCCAGAAAACATGGAAGTAAAAATCAATGCCAAAGTCAAAATACCAGAATAACCAGAATCAATAACGCGCTCTCGGACAACCACAAGGGAAACCACGACAAGGCACAGAGCAAGAGGAGAACTGGGCCTAAATACCACGCCTGTGGATCTAATTGGTTGTGACTGGCCTTTGACCCCAAAGGCAGTTATCAGGTTACTATTTGCATAATTGCTGCTCAGCACAAACCCTCCTGTGGATTGATAGCTGCTCAGCACAACTTTTCCTGTCAAGACAGTAATTTTGCTCGGCACAACTTTTCCTGTCAGAACAGTAAATGCCATTAACCAAATTTTTATGTGCAGATGAATACGTGACAGAGGGTTAGGGACTGTAAATGGTAGGGGGATAGGGGCTCTAGTGGGGGGAATGGATGCAATCAGGGATATGGGCTGCAATTGGGTGAGAGGGGCTATAGTGGGGGCAGCAACTGTAGTAAGGGAATAGGGGCTGTAGTGGGGTTATATGGGCTGAAGTTAGGATGAATGGGGCTGTAGTGTGGGGAAAACGGGCTGAGGTTGGGATGAATGGGGCTGTAGGGTGGGGTATATGGGCTGTAGTGTGGAATAGGGGCTGCAGTGAGGGGTAAAGGACTGTGGTAGAAGGGTTAGGGACTGTAGTATGGGTGTTAGGGGTTGTAGTGGGGGAATGGGACTGTGGGGGGGTAGGAGCTGCATTAGGGAATTAGGGACTGTAGTGGGGATAGGAGCTTCATTTGGAAGTTAGGGACTGTAGTAAGGATTAAAAGCTACATTTGGAGGGTAGGGACTGTAGTGGGGGATAGAAGCTACATTTGGAGAGTATGGACTGTAATGGGGGTAAAGGCTGTCATAGGGGTTAAAGGCAGCAGTGGGGATAAGGGGCTGTGTGGGGAAATAGGGGCTGCTGTTTGGTTAAAAGGGCTGTAGTAGAGGGCTTAGGGCTGTAGGACATAGGGGCTGCAATTGGAGGGTTAGCGCTGCAATTGGGGCTGCAGTAAAATGTAAGGAGCTTAAATAGAGGTGTTAGGGGCTGAAGTAAAGGGCTTTAGTTGGGAGTGTTAGGGGCTGTAGAAAGAGGCTTTAGTAGAGGAGGTTAGGGCCTGTAGTTAGGGGCTGTAGTAGGGGGTTAGGGGCAGGAATAAGGGAATTTAGTAGGGGGTTATGGGCTGTAATCAGGGTTTAGGGATGTAGTAGGGAGTAAGTGACATTAGAAGGGTTGTTAGGGGCTGTAGTGTTTAGGAGTGTAGCAAGGAGAAAGGGGCATTAGAAAGGGTGTTAGGGGCTGTAGTGGGTGTTTAGGGGTGTAGTAAGAAGTATGGGGCATTACAAGGGGTGTTAGGGGCTGTAATGGGGGCTTAGGAGTGTAGTAAGGGGTAATGGGCCTTAGAAGGGGTGTTAAGGGCTGTAGTGGGGGTTATAGTTGTAGTAAGGAGTAAGTGGCTTTAGTAGGGGTGTTAGGGGCTGTAGTGGGTTGTTATGAGTGTAGTAAGGGGTAAAGGGCATTAGAAGGGGTTTTAGCGGCTGTAATGGGGTTTAGGGGTGTAGTAAGGAGTAAGGGGCATTAGAAGGGGTGTTAGGGACTGTAGTGGGGGTTTAGGAGTGTAGTAAGTATTGAGGGACATTAGTAGGTGTGTTAGGGGCTGTAGTTGGGGGTTAGGAGTGTAGTAAGGAGTAAGGGCATTATAAGGGGTGTTAGGAGCTGTTGTGGGGGTTAGAGGTGTAGTAAGGAGTAAGTGGCTTTAGTAGATGTGTTAGGGGCTGTAGTGGGGGTTAGGAGTGTAGTAAGGAGTTAGGGGCTGTAGTGGGGGTTAGGAACATTAGAGTAAGGGGCATTAAAAGGGGTGTTAGGGGCTGTAGTTGGTTTATGGGTGTAGTAAGTAGTAAGGGGCATTAGAAGGCATGTTAGGGGCTATAGTGGGGCTTTAGGAGTGTAGTAAGGAGTAAGGGGCATTAGTAGGGTGTTGGAGGCTTTAGTTGGGGAGGTTAGTGGCTCTAGTGGATGGTAAGGGGGTGAATGTGGGCATAGGGGCTGCACTTAGGCGGCGGAAGAAAAGAAAATAGTGTATTCCCCCCTCCCTGAGGCTTACCTTGGGTCAGGGAGGAAGGAATCCTGCTCCCTGTTGGTCCGGTGGGAGATGGACTGCTGTGCAGACAGTTCCTTCCAGCAGCCCCTGGAAAAACCTGTACCCCCTTAACATAAAGTGCATACCTCCCGTCAATTAATAAAAACCTGCACCCCCTTAACATAAAGGGCATAACCCCCTTAATAAAAAAATAAAAAAAACTGCACCCACTTAACATAAAGTGCATACCCTCCTTTTATTAATTAAGGGGGTATGCACTTTATGTTTAAGGGGGTGCAGGTTTTTTTTCACATAAAATTCTCTACTCACATTTGATTATGCCTCTGCGCTGACCTCCTCTGCTCTGATCACTAGTGCCTCACATCCTGGAGATCGGTGAAGGCGGACAGGCGGCAGCGGAGCACGTCGGCGTGACGTCTCCGTCACGTTGTGCGACGCCGCATCACTTCTCCCCCCGCTCCATATTACTGCAGTCAATGTGCATGCTGTTGCAAAGGCGCCATGACCCGCACGATAACAATTGATAGGGGGTGACTCATGACACTGGCAGTCATGGCACACCCCTAGTGAGTGGCACCCGTGGTGGGTCGCCCTCCCCACACCCTTAGTACACAACTGGTTCTTTTAAATCAGCTGCTTTATTAAAGCATTTTGGATATCAGCATTTCAGTTGGATATAAGTACATTTCTCAAAATTACATGTTCAAACGTGTAAAATGCCTAATTGAGTTGTGAGGGTGAAAGTCAAAAATTAAATACATAGTGACATTTTACAGCCTGACATAATATTATGAAAAATGTAATTAAAACAAAAAAAAAAGAAAGTAAACAGTCTGTTTGATAGTGCATTAACATCCTACCAAGGGTTTGGTGCGTTATTTAAGTGACTGTATGCAATTTTATGCCATTAGCTGCTAGAACTTAAGGGATCCATTTTCATTCTTGCAGTTAGACAATTTGTACAGTGGGCATGCTCGCCTGGGTCTATTGAATCTAGTATATGTTGTGTTCACTCCAGCATCAGTAGTGAATGCTCTAATTCACTTCTTATACATAACTCTGCCATGTTGTACCAGTTTAGGTTGTCCAGTACAGGCATCTTTCTAATGTAATTGAAACACGTATGTGCACCCAGACTCATTGCATGAGAATGTACTGGAGACACAGCAGTGACAAAATAATTTCCCAAACTTGATATGTTGCGGTTTTATGGTTCCAGTTTAACTTGATATCCCCATTCATCTTCATGTTGCTATCCTTTTGGTTTATACCAGTCTTCAATTTTTTTAAAAAGTCCCTCAAAACACATCTGTTCAGAAATGCTTATGGACTTCCAGAGTAATGTATCTATACCTATCCATATCTGTCTCTTGCTCTCCTAAAGAGCCACAGTCCACTCTCACCTCCACTTCTGCTACGTTTCCGCCTTGTTTGGTGCCTGTCACCCTTGCTGCCTTGTTGTGTATTTGTACCCCACCTACTCTAGACTGTAAGTTTGTTTGAGCAGGGCCCCCATCTACCTATTGTTCCTGTGTCACTGTGTAATTGTCTCATTTATTGTAAATTCCCCTCCTTTCATTATATTGTAAAGCGCTGCAGAATAAGTTGGCGCTATATAAATTTCAATAATAATAATAATACCCAGTTTGTCCTCATATTCACAAACACTTTGATGTCCCTGACTCTGCTTGGCTACTTGTCATTGTGGTATTCTGGCTCCATTTGACTAAGGACAGACCATTCTAAGACATGGTAATAGGTCTTTATAATTTTCAGTTTTTGTATTGATCCATAATTTGTGCGTAGGATGCCTAGCGATTAATGGCAAATTTAGTCTATAAAATAACTCATGCTATGGTTTGAAAGCACAATATTACTAACTAAAATTATATATTTTCATTTACAGCATGTGGAGAGCATGGTATCAATGGATAGCAATGACTATGAAGATGTTTTCAAAACTAAAAACACAAGTGGGAGCAGTTATGAGGTGAGTGCAAAACCTCTACTCTTTTTTTTGTTTGTTTTTGTTTTTGTATTTAAAATGTTGCACTTTTTGTGTGGCCGTTTTAAATGTCATCATGGGTGTAGGAACCAAGCATACTTTTGGATATTAGAAAATGTAGACAAATGTGCAGTGGTAGTATATGTGAATATTTCTGTCCTATTTTGGGACAATATAAGACATTGTAAATAGTTCTAAACAAAAACTGCTTTTGTTTTCTTAACCCCTTAAGGACTGAGCCAAATATACACGTTTTGATCAAAATAAAACGTAACCAAAACTTGAAATTTGACTATATGTCTATTCAACCGTAAGTCACCTCTTTCATATTAAGTGCACCCACACTTAATATATATAATTTTTTTCAGGAGAAATAAGGCTTTTGATTTACATCAAATAGCTATGAAACAATTTAAAATGAATATAATATTTTTCGAAAATGTGGGGTTTTTTTTTAGTTCTGCATGACATAGTTAGAATTAATATTTGTTTGTGTGTGAAAAATACAAAAGACTAATTTGAATGCCAATTTTGGCCAGTGTTGGCGACTACTAAAAAAAGACTGGACATACCCCATTTGCAATACCTTGGGTTGCCTACTTTTGCAAATGGTACACCATCATGAGGGTAATTCTCATTCCTGGGCTACCACACGGTCTCAAAGGCAACAAAACCAATCTGGCGAATTTCAATGTGAAAAAACTGAAACACAAGACTTATATTTGACTTTGCTGAACACAAGTATTAGTGTCTCAAAACAGTAAAATATATCACAACAATTATATCGTCAGTGTAAGTGCCGTTTGTGTGTGAAAAATGATATTTCACTGATAATATTGTAATACAGTTTACTGTTTTTTTATAGTATAAATTATTTTATTGATTGTATATCAAATATATATATACAAGACATAATAACATATATGCATTAATACACAAACATTCATACAACCATAGAATGCACAATCTAAAAATTCTATTCTCTTACTTATACATAGCACAAGCCACTTATAACTGTGACGTCTGGGGGTGGGGAAGGGTTCTGTCTGTACCCAGGAATTACCAATAATTTCTATGACCATGACCTCACTTGATCTTATTTACCCATTCTTGCCAGAAAGCTTGTCTTTTTGGATTATTCAAAAAAAGGATGCTTAAATCTTTTTCCATATTAATCTGGACAGATATTTGTTATTTTAGAAGTCCCCATGCAATCTCTTGGTATTTTTTCCAATTGTGTGCAATTATCATTTTATATGCTGTGAAACAATACATTATAAAACTCTCCTTTTTAATAGACATCTTAGGCCAATTCATATATAGCAATGCAACTTCAGATTTCCTATCCAGCACTAATTCTGTGTTAGCTCTAATAAATTCATATAACAGATCTATTGCACTCTAGATACCCGGGTAGCTCCACCATAAGTGGAGATATGACCCCTCCCCATTGTCACATCTTCAACATCTCGCAGAAACATTGGGTACATCCGAGCTAACCTTTTAGGTACCAAATACCATCTGTTCATAACCTTATAATGCGTTTCTACTAGGTTCAGGCATTGTACTTGTTTCCGAGTTTTAATAAATGAATTACACCCTTCTTGCTGATCTAGTGCACAATTCAAATCTTTTTCCCATCTTTTCTTTTGGGACTGGCATATTGAGTGGTTAATATTTCTGATGACTTCTATTGCCTTGGCTAAGATTTTAGAAGTTGTTTATTTTGAAGGTTTATTAGTTGTCAAAATCATATATTTCTGCACAAAATATTTAACCCTCAAAAATGAGAAAATTTCTGCATTCAATAGATGGTATTTTTGAGAGATAGACTCAAAAGACATTATTTTATCTTGATATATTATCTGTGTCAACTTATATATTCCCGATTTCCTCCACTTATCCAGGGATATGTCTTTAACATTAGCTTCTATTAATCTTAAGAAGATTATCGGAAACATATGTGCCCAAATTTTATTATTATTAATGTCAATACTCATTTCTTCTACTTGTTTGTATTCCATATTTAACCTTCTGGGCTCTTTAACCCCAAATCTTCCATTTCAATATTATGCCAGCTTTCGTCAGTAGATATTACTAACTGTGTTCTATACATATGAGCTAATATATTTGCCCAATATATAAACCTTATATTAGGGAAGTTTAAACCACCATCACTAGGTTTTTGTGATAGTGTCATCCTACTAATTCTGTTTTTCTTCCCTCTGTTAATAAAGTTTTCAAAGTTTGATTGTAGTAGTGTTAGCCAGCTATCCAGAATTCTTAGGGGTATCATTTGAAATAGATAATTACATTTAGGAATAATATAGGAATTAATTACATTAATGCACCCCCACCATGTAATCTGCATATTTCTCCAAGCTCTGAGTAATAGGTTTGTAGATTTCAAAAGTTTTTAGAAAGTTTTCTTCCATCAACTTATGTATATTTTTAGTAATCACTACCCCTAAATACTCAAATTTCTTTAGAGCCCACACAAATGCATATTTTCATTTTATCTCCTCCCTGGATTCCTTTTCTAACCCCATACTCATCAAAATAGTTTTAGCCTTATTTAACTTATAGTTTGCTAGGTGACTATACTTGTTAAATTCTCCCATCAGTGATTCCAGTGAATTAAGAGGATCTGTTATTGACAATAAAATGTCGTCTGCATAGAGACTGATTTTAAATTCATTGTCTCTCGTCTTATATCACTTTATTCCTGAGTTTTTCCTAATAGTCTCTACCAGGGGCTCGATTGACAATATATATAAGAGTGGTGATAATGGGCATCCTTGTCTAACCCCATTATTTATTGATACCCAATCCGAGCAAACATTTGGCCCCACTATTCTGGCTGAGGGATTTTTATACAATGCCATGATTCCATTTAGCATCCAGCCTTTAATATCATATGCTTCCAAAGTTTAGTCTAAAAACTTCCAATTCAACCTATCAAAGGCTTTTTCCGCATCAACAGCTATAGTCAGAAGGGGAGTATATCTCTTTTTTGCACTATCTATAATGTCTATAATTCTTCTTGTATTCAATCCCACCCATCTACCAGGAATAAAGCCAATTTGATCTTTATGAATTAGTTGCTTAATTACTGTCTTAAGTCTTGTTGCTAAAATGGCAGAAAATATTTTTACGTCCGTATTTATTAAAGAGATGGGCCGATAATTTGAAACTCTCGTAGGGTCTTTTCCTTGCTTTAAAATAGGGAGCACATTTGCTCTCATAATCTCTTCGGGAAAACTACCTCTCTGAACCCCATTATTAAAAGTCAGGGCCAAATGTTTGCTCCGTAATACTTTATAAGTGTGGAAAAACATGTTAGTGAACCCATCTGGGCCTGGTGTTTTACCTTTCTGGAGTTTAGAGATAGCTGCATATACTTCAGCCTCCTCAATCAGATTATTGAGACTGGTTGCCTGGGCTTGGTCTACTTTTGGAAGTTTTGTTTTATCCAAATATTGTTTAATTTTATTTAGAGAGGTTTCTATGAGGAGATTATATAGGTTTCCATAATATTCTTCAAAGCAATTACCTATATCCTTTGGATTAATGTATGTCTTATTATTATGAATAATGTTTGTTATGCGAGAATTAGCTTGCTGTTTATGCAGCTTATCAGTAATCATTTTGTCAGTTTTATTACCTCTACAATAATTTTTTTTTTATTATTTATTTATGTTCTTGGCTATTTTAATGTTTAAACTTTGAGAAATGCTTTTTGGGTTTCTAAGATCTTACTTGCTTTCTCTGGCGTAGAGTCCGCTTTATTCTCTGATGTTAATTTATATAAAAGAATGTATAGCTCTCCCAATTGTTTATCTTTATGCTTTTCCTCATGATTTATTAATTAAATAGCCTCTCAAAACAGCCTTAAAAGTGCACCAAGTAGTCAAGAATGATGTATCTAAAGGATCATTCTCCCACTCTATTATTTTTTCTAATTTGGCTTTATGCTTATTATTATATAGTACCGTATATACTCGAGTATAAGCCGACCCGAATATAAGCCGAGGCCCCTAATTTTACCCCAAAAAACTGGGAAAACTTATTGACTCGAGTATAAGACTAGGGTGGGAAATGCAGCAGCTACTAGTAAATTTCTAAATAAAATTAGATCCTAAAAAAAATATATTAATTGAATATTTATTTACAGTGTGTGTATAATGAATGCAGTGTGTGTGTATGAATGCAGCGTGTGTGTATGAATGCAGCGTGTGTGTATGAGTGCAGCGTGTGTGTATGAGTGTGAGTGTATGAATGCAGTGTGAGTGTATGAATGCAGTGTGAGTGTATGAATGCAGTGTGAGTGTATGAATGCAGTGTGAGTGTATGAGTGCAGTGTGTGTATGAGTGCAGTGTGTGTATGAGTGCAGTGTGTGTATGAGTGCAGTGTGTGTGTGTGTGTGTTGCAGAGCCTTGGTGGGGGGTGGGCAATTTTTTTTATTGTTTTAATTTTTTTATTATTATTTATTATTTTTTTTAATTTAATTTAATTATTATTATTATTTTTGTATTATTATTTATTATTTAATTATTATTATTATTATTTGTATTATTACTAATTATTATTTTTTTCGTCCCCCCCCTCCCTGCTTGATACATAGCAGGGAGGGGGGCTCTTCTTCCCTGGTGGTCCAGTGTCATTGGTAGTTCAGTGGGGGGGAGAGAGGGGCTGGCAGAGCTGTAACTTACCTCTCCTGCAGCTCCTGTCAGCTCTCTCCTCCTCCGCGCCGTCCGTGCAGCTCCCTCTGTCAGCTCCCAGTGTAAGTCTCGCGAGAGCCACGGCTCTCGCGAGATTTACACTGGGAGCTGACCGAGGTGCTGAATGGACGGCGCGGAGGAGGAGGGACCTGACAGGAGCTGCAGGAGAGGTAAGTTACAGCTCTGCCAGCCCCCACAGCCCCTGTCTGTATTATGGCAATGCAAATTGCCATAATACAGACTATTGACTCGAGTATAAGCCGAGTTGGGTTTTTTTAGCACAAAAAATGTGCTGAAAAACTCGGCTTATACTCGAGTATATACGGTATATAGTTATTTAACTTCCAGGTTGTATAGCTTTTCCCCCATAAAACTATCCTTTAAATCAAATATGTACATACTATGGTCCAACCATACATTTTCCACTATCTTTATTTTTAACAGATTCTCTACCAAATTCAAATTGCCCCAGACCATATCAATTCTTGAATACGTAAAGTGCACTCTCGATAAATGTGTATAGTCTTTTAATTCTGGGTTTTGTACCCGCCAGGCATCAAATCAATCAAAATTGTTTCTGGTGTTAGTTAGTGAACTTGCATATTTAATTGTCTTTTTGTTCATGACCCCACTCTTCATTAGTTTTTTATCCTTCTGGGGATCTAACACACAATTAAAATCACCCGCTACAACATATATTCCTGTTTTGACCTACTCTGATTTCTCTAGTATTTTCTTTAGTAGTGGAACCAGGGCCACATTAGGGAGATAGATATTAACTATAGTGTATTTCACCTCATCTATTCTGGGTCTAACTCTTGATATATACCTTCTAGAGATGTCTCGAACGGTTCGCGTTCGCCACGGCGGGCAAACATATGCGATGTTCGGTCCGCCCCCTATTCGTCATCATTGAGTAAACTTTGACCCTGTACCTCACAGTCAGCAGACACATTCCAGCCAATCAGCAGCAGACCCTCCCACCTCCTGGACAGCATCCATTTTAGATTCATTTGGAAGCTGCATACATTTTTTTTTTTTTTTTTAATTCTTTATTTTTGTAGTGCATGGAGGTATAACAAATGAGCATGTGGTACCCCAACGGCATTCCTCATGCTTTTCAAGTAACAATTGTAACAATAGGGTATATGTTAATACGTGCACATTTTATATGTTAAATTATTATTTGTCAGTCAGATTCAACAACTTGGTAGTGTTTAGACAGGCTTAGACAATTTAACAACATCTTTGAATTTAAACAGGCTTAAGCTTACGTCATAGTGAATACGTAATATTAAGCAGTGTGTGAGTATATATATATATACATTTAGATAATTTAAGAACATCTTTGAATTTAAAGCGGCACTGTCATGCCGAATCCCGTTTTTTTTTTTAACCCCCCTCCCGCCTCCACTACATCCAGTTGACCCCTTAGTCACCCCCAAATGCCCCTAAACCCCCCAGATTACCTATTTATTAATCTGTATTTTCTGCCCCGATCTATATTCAGGGCGCCGCCATCTTTGTGTGGGTAGGTGAAGTCCCTGTCCATGCGCGGAGCCCTCCATGCATGAAGATGGATTCATTTTTTGAGCGTCTGTTTTTTTCTTTTTCGTCTGGAATTTTTTTTGCGCTCGGGTTTTTTATTTTATTTTTAAGTTCGACGGATATGATGGCTTTTTATTTGGCCTTTTTTGGGGCTGAAAAATGAAGATTTTAGAAAAAAGAAGACGTTGAATGGTA
Source organism: Pelobates fuscus (assembly GCF_036172605.1). NCBI lineage: Eukaryota > Metazoa > Chordata > Amphibia > Anura > Pelobatidae > Pelobates > Pelobates fuscus. Next base: position 249,052,852 of record NC_086320.1, read on the forward strand.
AGTTGAATTTTACTTTACAGGGTAGTAATTTTATCCCCCCCCCTCACTATTTTTTAGGGTGAGGGGGTAGGTAGGGGCTTTTTTATTTGGGTGGGGGGGTGGGTGACTAGGGGCTTGGGGACCCCTGGTCACCTTTGATGGGGGGGTTTCATTTAGGGCCCCCACCCAGAGCTCAGGGGTGGGGGCTGGGGGGGACAGTAGGTCCCCCCTTATTGTTTTTTAGGGCCCCCACCCACCGCGCAGGGGTGGGGGCCGGGAGGAGCACAGTAGGTCCCCCCTTATTGTAACTTAGGGCCCCCACCCGCCGCGCAGTAGGTCCCCCCCATTATTCTTTTATAAGGCCCCCACCCGCAGCTCAGGACAATAGCCCCACCTCTCATTATCCTTATGGGTAATAGTTTTTTTTTGTTTCTTTTTACAGTGAGCAGCAACAGGCTGCTCACTGCTTACTAGACATGCCCCTACTCGCGGTATAGCAAAGATGCAGCACTACCCCAGAAAGCACCTCTAGTAGCAATATGATGAGAGGCCAGTGGAAGTATACCTAGGCTGTAATGTAAACACAGTTTTTTCTCTGAAAATACAGTGTTTACTACAAAAAGCCTGAAGAGAATGTTTATGCTCACCATAACAAATACTATAAGCGGTAGTTGTTATGATGACTATAGTGTCCTATAAGTAAAAATGTATTTTAGTACTATACAAATATATACAGAGTTATTACAAACTGCTATCTGAAAGAAAGGCTTGCAAGGGAAAGAGTTATTTTCCGTAAGAACCAGGGCGTGTTCTAGACTATTTTGAGCCCTGGGCATGACTAGCTACTTGCAACCCCCGAAACAAAAATTGCCAACTTTGTGTGTCTCTTTCTCTCCCACCCTCTTTTGTCATTTCCCCCCCTTCCCTAGTCCCTCTGTGGGTCTCTTCCCCTTACCAGCCCTTTTTGTGTATCTTTCTCCCCAGCCCCTTTGTGTCTCCTTTCTCCCCAAGACCCTTTGTGTGTCTCTGCGAGGGAGCTCCTGTACTCCAACCGAGTACTTCCGCCCAGTCCACTTCCTAGCCGCTTGCAGGGATCCTGGAACACTTCTGCCCCAGTCGCTGAAGCTTGACTGGGGTCCTTTGGAAGCTTTTCCACCATTGCAGGTATCCACATCTGCCTGCAATGTTAATGCGTTAATATAAATATGTTAAAAAGACACTTGAAGCTCTCAGGCCTAGCTCTCTTGCTTTATCCCAGGGCTAGAGTTATCATGTAATAAGTTAACAGGTCCAAAGACTCTGTCACTGGGATCCCTACAAATCCACACAGCACACAAGTTCCAAAAATAACTAACTTACAAAACTTCTCGGGACTAGCCTGTATGATTATTACATAAAGATTGCTGTGACAACTCAATAAAAATACAAACAGTCAAATCATAGCAGACAACATATTGTCAACTTATTGTAACACAATGACATATAAATAAAGAGGTGGGGAAGACAATAATTACAGAAACTATCTCTCGTGCCTGCAAAGTTATCAATATGCAAATCTACCGGCATATGCAAATTAACCAGCCTTGCTATTCAGGTAATGCTGTTGCTACCAACAGAGGGCACTACACAGGCTCCATAGCCAAATCCACCTAGTTGGTAGCAATCCTCAGCAGTACAGGAGAGAAGACAAATCATTTAACAGTATACACACACACACACACAAACGTTAACATTACACACACCCTGAACCTATAATGGGTACAGGGTTACTAAAACAAGAAAAAAGTACAGCAACCAACATAAATAGTCTGTCTGAAGGTCCGGGTGATGGTGACTACCGTATTAGTCTCTTCCTCCCCAAGTCAGATTGCATGTCTCTTCCTCCAGCCCCTTCGAGTGTCTCTTCCTTAGCACCTTTGCATGTTTCTTCCTTATCTTTTTTGCATTTATATTTTCCCTGTCCCTCTGTATGTGTCATTGTCCCTACTACCAGCCCCTCTGTATGTTGTTGCCCCCTTCCCCAACCCCTCTGTGTGTCTCTTTGTCCCTCCAGCCCTCTGTGTGTCTTTTTCCCCACCTTTCCTGTGTGCTTCTTTTTCTCCCAGCCCCTCTTTAGGGACTCTTTGTCTCTTTGTCCCTCCAGCCCTTCTTTGCTCCTACCACAGCCCCTCTGTTTGTCTCTTTGTACCCCCAGGCCCAGTGGATGTCTCTTTGTCCATCCGTCTCCCCCGATCCCGCTGTGGTCTCTACCCCTCACCTGTTTACCTTCATGTACTATATATTATTTATTACTACTATAGTATATACACCTGTAAATTAAATAAATATTTTTTTTTAGTTTTATAATATTTATATTTATTGGGGGGTAGCCTAGCAGCAGAGCGGTCCAGACGCCATTACACTTTGCTCCTGACCTAGCGACTAAAATCTCTCATCCCAGCCGACACCAACACCAAAGACACTCAGAATTGACATCTTGCGGGGTAACACCCCAGGAGCACGCAGTTGCCCTTTGTTTTCTGAAGTTACAGGTCACAAAGCCTGAAGGCCGATGAAAAACACGCTAGATTACAGGAATCCTGGTTCACATACTCTCCCCCGGACTCACCTCCCCCAACCAGAGACACAGAACCACCAGAAATGGGCCGCACAAAGCCCCCTACAGGGGCACCTCACGAAGCAAGAGTCATAGGCACACTGCTAAAATACATGCCTAGGCCTAAAGCAACAGAAAAAGCTGGCATGGAGGCCTCCACAGATCCGTCTGAAGACGAGGCTATGCCAAGCAGGACTCGGGAACCCAGGCCCATGGTTACACAAGGGCCGAACCTAGCCACTAAAGAGGACATTGCCAACCTGTATGAGAAACTCAGGAAACTCTTCGATGCCAACATGGCCCTCGTGAAAACAGAGGTGCAAGCAGTTACGGCTTGGGTACAGGCTACGGAGGAAGAGGTAATGCACGGAGCACCTGGAGAAGCCTGCTTGCCAGCCTCCTGCCCACAGACTATGGGCCCTGCAGGGGAAGCTGTAAAAGACTACCGAACTTGACCGACTGTTAGCACTGATTTCTCTGGAACTGTTTTGGGCATGTGGCCATGCTTGCGGTCGGTCAAAACTATGACTTCCAGGAAATTCCTGAACCCCTGAACAGATCTGGGTGATTTTTGGATATATTGTGGGGTTCTGTGGGATTTTAAGGTACTTTTTGGGGTTTCATAAAATTGTTTGTTTTTTTTCTGTGCTTGGAGATAATTAGGTTAGATTAGTACAGTTCCTGATTCAATTATCTCACAAGCACAGAGGAGGGATTATATTGTTTGTGTATGAGAGTTTCTCACTGTATGACTCTGTTTTTATTGGTTTGTTCACTTTGTGTCCCTGTGCCCAACAAGCTCCACCTTGGTATCGCCCTTGTTGGGAAACTTGCATAAAAAGCCAGTTTGCCTCAATTAAAATGCTATTCCAGCTTACACTCCTGTTATTGGAGGGAAAGAAGATTTACTTCTGCTTGCAGGGGATTTAACGGGGAAAGTCCTTGAAAGGACTAGAGCCAATTCCCCATTCGGCTCCAGGAAGGAGCCGTTCCAGGACCCCAGTCAAGCCACGGCGGTTTGTGCCCTGTTCTAGCTAGGAAGCGCTCATTGGCGGAGGTACCCAGCCGGGTACAGGAAGCCCCATTACAGGGGCTAACTAGAATAGACGAAAACATACAGACCATGCAAACAGCCCACGCCGCCACTTCTCTCCGACTGGACACCCTTGAAGATAAAACCCAGAGAAAGAACATGAAAATCCAGGGGGTGGCAGACACTATCTTCCCCGACGAGCTACCACACTTTCACACTTTCTAAGAGGGCTCATTGCTTCGGTGACACCAGCCATCTCACCTTCTACCAGGACCTTTCCCGTGCTACTTTGCAATGGCCAAAATCCATGCAATGGATCACACAACAGCTGCTCGCTGCAGGTATCGTGTACTGCTGGACTGCCCCACAAACTCTGACGACCTACACTGACAATGGGTTCCATAGAGCTAAGTCCCCTGCAGAAGCCGCAACGTTCCTGGGCCTCACAGCACCGACTCATTCAGCTAATCGACCGCAGACCGCACACAGTTGGGACATGCAAAATATCACACCCTTGGTACCAAGCTGCAGCAGGGACTCTGTGACATACATTGAGCGGAACATATCACCTCACTGTTATTAATCATTATTTTGAGCGTTATGTTATACTTATCGTTTTTTTATTTTATGTTTTTGTCTATTGATCACACCTTAAGTCCAGCCTTTCTATGTCAAAATGAAGACCGGACACCACACACCAGAAGGCGACGCCCGCCTGCAAAGGGACCAGAGAGTCTTGTAACAACTCACCCTCCGCTGACCCCCACGGTTGGTGTTGCTCAGCACACTGGATGGAGGTACATAACTGACCAAGTCAATAACGCACACATGCCACACACTACTCACCACTCTGTAACCCTTATATAAAGCTCTAACCTCCAGTGGCTAGTTCACGCTAAGTAGCGGACTCATACCTAGACATACGCTTATACACTCTCTGGATATCTAATTATCTGCCTCACCCAATATTATTACAAGCTAAGTTTGTTTAGATGTCTCGCTACAGTTAAAAAGTTACGCGTTCATAATATTAAAAAATGTGTATTGCTGCAATATATTGTGTTTGTGCCACATATGCCGTTGTCTTTGAAACTTGAGAATAACTCCTGAATGTCACGTTAAAACTTTGTACTCATGTTTTATGCCTCTTGCAACAAGCACGCAATAAAAACAGAATTTCAAAAACATTTATATTTATTGGTATATACTCTGATATATAACATAAAAATTTGGTGAACACGTTTAAGATATTGAAGAGCTAATACAATAATTACAAATCTAATAAGCTTTTAGTATATTATTATATGTATTGCATTGTGCAACATTTATTATTTATCTATATAATTATTACAGTTGTTGGCACACTTACTTCCTTTGTTTTACAGATGACTGCTAATGATAATATTTTCATCAAAAGTAAACATCAGGCATAACACAATGAGTCATGAGACACCAAGCTCTCCTTGCCAGTTTTTGATTTTTTTTTTTTTTATATGACCTACTTTAGATTATAATTGCATCATCTATTTTCTGTAACTCAGAAATATTATTAAGATTGCATTACACACACATATATATATATATATATATATATATATATATATATATATATATATATATATATATATATATATATATATATATATATATATATATATATGCAAAAGGGTCAGCACTCCCAGGAATTTATTTTATTATCTTTATATGTAATCCACAAAAAGAGACAATATTTACATCATGAAGTCAATGTTTCAGTTTATCTAGCGAACTTTCATCAGTATATATATTTAAAGTTTAAAATTGTTATACTTATTGATACTTTAAAGGGACACTATAGTCACCTGAACAACTTTAGCTTAATGAAGCAGTTTCGGTGTATAGAACATGCCCCTGCAGCCTCACTGCTCAATCCTCTGTCATTTAGGAGTTAAATCCCTTTGTTTATGAACCCTAGTCACACCTTCCTGCATGTGACTTGCACAGCCTTCCATAAACACTTCCTGTAAAGAGAGCCCTATTTAGGCTTTCTTTATTGCAAGTTCTGTTTAATTAAATGAACACTATAGTCACCTAAATTACTTTAGCTAAATAAAGCAGTTTTAGTGTATAGATCATTCCCCTGCAATTTCACTGCTCAATTCACTGTCATTTAGGAGTTAAATCACTTTGTGTCTGTTTATGCAGCTCAATTCACTGCATTCATACACACACTGCACTCATACACACACACTGCATTCATACACACACTGCACTCATACACTGCACTCATACACACACACACACACACACTGCACTCATACACACACACTGCATTCACACAAACACTGCACTCATACACAAACACTGCACTCATACACAAACACTGCACTCATACACAAACACTGCACTCATACACAAACACTGCACTCATACACACACACTGCACTCATACACACATACACACACTGTAAATAAATATTCAATTAATATAATTTTTTTAAGATCTAATTTTATTTAGAAATTTACCAGTATTTCCCACCCTAGTCTTATACCCGAGTCAATACGCTTTCCCAGTTTTTTGGGGTAAAATTAGGCTTATATTCGGGTCGGCTTATACTTGAGTATATACGGTACATTATTTTCATTTACTCATCTCTCACATTATATATAGATATCAATAACTAAATAGTGTTAAAACCACCATTAAGTCAGTAAACCTAACCATATCCAGTCTTTATTTACATCTAATTTTAATGGCTGCCTTTTCTTCCCACAAGAGGGCATTATAATCATGTGAACTGTTAAACACTAAAGACATGCTAGCTTGATCTAAACTTAGGCACATTTATTTTAGGAGCTTAAAAGCATCCATAAATCAAAGGGCCAAAATGATAACTCTCACACATATCTCACATTGAGCATGTTTATATCATAAATCAGTGTTTCCAACCAGAGCTGTTACATTCCACCCTGTGTTCCTGTAAGGGGGAAGGGGTGGAATTTAATGTACACTGCCAACACTACTTTTGACTTGTGACTCATAGTCTCAAGTGTTTATAGATATGCTACTAGGCTGTAGTATTAATATCAATACCTAGAACTGAACACTATCTATCAGGAATAGAGCAGAGTGAGTTGTCCTGTTGTGTTAATTTGTTGAATTGATCTTGTATTGCAAGATATGATAGGAAAGCCACCAAGTAATCATATAATAGATGCTACGTTGGAGTTAGTTTATTAATATTCTTAGTAGATTGCAAATGTATATAATTAATTGTAATAATAATAATTATTTCATATTGCTAACAATCATAATTATATATATAAAAGCACAAATAATTTTACAGTACATTTTTTTCATTCTCGAGTCAAGAAGATATAGCTGCCACTAAGAGGGCACACAGTCACGAGGCATGCATACCTCAGACAATGAACAGGTTTTGTTTTATTCTTTTAAAGCTGTACATTATCCAAATATTAACAATTAAAAAAAAAAAAGGGGGGGGGGATCTAAACTGGTAAAAAGAAACAAGACTCTTTTTCGTTACCAATGAATCTCTGTCCCTAAGAATAGTTTTTTTCTTACTAAACACAAACACAAAGTACAAAACAGCATAGTGTATAACTGTGTATGAAAAGTGCTTAAAATGTGCAATTCCAATTGGCACTCTTACTTTATATGTGAAAATTATGCTTAATAAGAGATCTCCCATCAATTGGGTTGTTCTTCTGATGTCCAGATCACAATAAACTCTCAGTAGTAATGGGCATCAGCTCAGAAAAAACATAAATAAATTTGTAGTGCAAATAAACAGTGTAACTTTAAAACTATGTGTGGTACTACTGAGAGCTTATGGTGATCTGGAAATCAGAGGAACAACTCATTTGATGGGAGATCTTTTATAAAGCATAATTTTCACATATAATATGTGAGTGGCCAACTGGGATTGCACATTTTCAGCACTTTTCATACACCGTTATATGCTATGTTGTTTTGTACTGTGTTTTTTTTTTTGTTTTTTTTCAGAGGCCTGCCTATTTTATATATATTCTTTTTTAAATACAAGAGGAAATAATTGGGGCTATATCTTTTCGCATTAAGTGAAGTTATTTTCTGTTAATTCTGTTTGCTTTTTATACTGTATGCACTGTGTATCGTGATTAATATTTGGTTTAAACACAAATACAAACGGTTCACATAGAAATTATAAATATAAAATATATTTTACAAATATGATTAAAACTGTGTATAGTTCAAAAAGCATTTAATACAGTGTGTGTGTGTGTGTGTGTGTGTGTGTGTGTGTGTGTGTGAATGTGTGTGAATGTGTGTGTAAGTGTTTGTGTGTGTGTATTAGGCAAACAAAGGTGCTCTATTACAGTGCAAATATGTCCAACCAAGTAGGATGCAGGTGCAATCTCATCCGAATCACTCGTGGTGCAAACAGCCACACAGGACCCATTTGGTTTTCAGCACACTGTGACTTGGGAGCAGACCGGCTCACTTTGCCAGAATAAGTATCAGACTGCCCTATGGGGCCAAATTGCCAGTGAAACAACATAAGAACATTTGTGTAATCTTCAATAGACACACTGACCCCTTTACATCTCCTTCAAAAGTATGTGCCTAGTTACAAAGAAACAAAATTGTGGACATCAGCTAAAATTCTATGCATGTGTGCTTTCTCCATAGTACAAATTACCATTAAATACTGTGTATTTGCAATGCGAGATTTAACAAATTAATATTGTACCAGCTTTTGTACAATTAAATATGTTTTCAATTCTACATTGACGCTTATCTGTTTGTATAATTGAACTTATTAATTTCATCATAATGTGGCCAGGGGATCTTCCTATGGTCCATAATGTAATGCATGTTGAGTTTTCACATTAGTAATTAACATTAGTAAAATGTTCGCATTTAAAAGTTAGCCACATGAAAATGCTACTGGATCATAACAGCACTAGCAAAAGTATAATTCGCTATAACAATGGCAAACACTTTTTGTATGGGCATAGTTTTGAGTCCATTTTTGACTAGGCATATAATTACATTTAATTGCATAGGTCATGTATACCTATTTTAGAATATATACTATATTGCAGAATGTTTCTTATTTGGTTAAATGTATGTTAAATCTCTCATGTTTCCTTAGAAATGCCAGAGTGGTTATGATGTTATTGAACTTTGTCATACAAGTTAAAGGACCACTATAGTGCCAGGAAAACAAACTATTTTTCCTGGCACTATAGTGCCCTGAGGGTGCCCCCACCCTCAGGGTCCCACTCCCGCCGGGCTGAAGGGGGAGGAAGGGGGTTAAACACTCACCTTTCCCCAGCGCTGGGTTCCCTCGGCGCTGGGGACTCTCGGTCGTCATCTCGGTCATCATTGGATGAATGCGCATGCGCGGCAAGAGCCGCGCGCGCATTCAGCCAGTTCATAGGAAAGCATTCTCAATGCTTTCCTATGGACGCTGGCGTCTTCTTACTGTGAAAATCACAGTGAGCATCGCGGAAGCGCCTCTATCGGCTGTCAATGAGACAGCCACTAGAGGCTGGATAAACCCTAGTGTAAACATAGCAGTTTCTCTGAAACTGCTATGTTTACAGCAGGCAGGGTTAACCCCTTAAGGACCGGACTTTTTTTGCGATGTTGTACATTTGCGACCAGGCATCTTTTTACACTTTTGTGGTGTTTGTGTTTAGCTGTAATTTTCCGCTCTCTCATTTACTGTTCATATACAAATTATATATTGTTTTTTTCAGGACAAAAGGGGCTTTCTTTACATACCATTATTTATATAATCTCATGTAATTTAATTAAAAAATGAAAAAATATGATGAAAAATTGAAAAAAAATACATGTTTTTTGACTTTTATGTGAAAAATCTTTTATTCATCTACAAAAGCGAATGAAAAAAACTGCTAAATAGATTCAAAATTTTGTCCTGAGTTTAAAAATACCCAGTGTTTACATGCTTTTTGCTATTTTTTTGCATGTTATAGGGCTATAAGTACAAGTAGGATATTGCGGTTTCAAAACATATATTTTTAAAATGTATCAATAGTGACATTGTAACACTATTATCTGTCATAAATCGCTGAATAACACCCCACATGTACATATTTTTTTTAAAGTAGACAACCCAGGGTATTCAATATGGGGTATGTCCAGACTTTTTTAGTAGCCACTTAGTCGCAAACACTGGCCAAAGTTAGCGTTCATATTTGTTTGTGTGTGAAAAAAGTAAAAAACTAAATTGAACGCTAATTTTGGCCAGTGTTTGTGACCAAGTGGTTACTAAAAAAGACTGGTCATACCCCATTTGCAATACCTTGGGTTGTCTTCTTTCGCAAATGGTATGCCATCATGGGGGTAATTCTCATTCCTGGGCTACCATACGCTCTCAAAGGCAACGTAACCAACCTGGTCATTTTCAATGTAAAAATATTTGACCCATATATTTGACCCTGTAACTTTCAAAAACGCTATAAAACCTGTACATGGGGGGTACTGTTATACTCAGGAGACTTTGCTGAACACAAATATTAGTGTTTCAAAACTGGAAAATGTATCACAACAATTATATCATCAGTAAACGTGCTGTTTATGTGTGAAAAATGCAAAAAAAGTCACTTTCACTGACAATATCATCGCTGTGATACGTTTTACTGTTTTGAATCACTAATATTTGTGTTCAGCAAAGTCTCCCGAGTAAAACAGTACCCCCCATGTACAGGTTTTAGGGTGTCGTAGAACGTTACAGGGTAAAATACAGTGCTAGCAAATTAAATTCTCTAGACTTTTGGCCTGGGTTGGCAGGCAGGTCCCTTAAATTGCAATCAATAAAATAACTTAATTATGTAAAAATATTACATAAATATGCACGTAGAATTTAAATATATATGCATATTTATATATTTGAAGTCTACGTGTATATTTATATAATTATTTATGTAATTTTGTATATGGACATATGAATAGTTTGTATTCTTTTTATTTATTTATATATACATAGATATATATACAATTTCATTCTAAGTGTATTTTGATATAAATATATATATATTAATATCAAAATACAGTTAGAATAACATTTCGTATAGATATATATTTTTTTTAATTTTTATTATTATTTTTAATTTTTTAAATTTAATTTAAATTATTTATTATTCATATTTTATAATAATATATATATACAATATATATATAGTTATTATATATATTATATATATACGTGTGTAAATTAATTATAAGTGTATTTTTATATTAATATATGTACATATTAATATAAAAATACACTTAGCATGACATTATATATATGATATATAGACATATATTATATAGGTATAATATATGTCTATATATCATATATATATACACATATATCATAATATTTTTTTTTTATTCACTATAACTTTAATTTTTTTTGGATTTTACACTGGCAGGGAGACTGCCTGTCAGCACAGACAGTCCCCCTGCAGGCAGAGTCTAGGACACCTATTGTGACCATGTGGTCGCCCTGTTGGGCGATCACATGGCCACAGGGGTCCTAATCCGCCATGGGGAGACTGTCTGGGCTGCAGGCAGTCTCCCCACAACGGGAGCAACGCCGATCGCCGCCGGGGGAACGACGGCGATCGGGTAAGTACCTCTTAAATTTAGGACGGTTCAGGACCGTCGTCGGTCGGCAACGCAAAAATGCCGATGACGGTCCTGAACCGTCCCGCGTCCTTAAGGGGTTAATCCTAGATGGACCTGGCACCCAGACCACTTCATTAAGCTGAAGTGGTCTGGGTGCCTATAGTGGTCCTTTAAGTGTCAAATTGATTACCTAGAGAGATGTACTTCACTATATTGTTTGTTGACTCAAAAAGTACTAAGAGCTAACAATGTGTATGACTTTACCTGTATTAATGTTGTTCAAGTGCAGAGTGTCTTGGTTTTCTTTTGTGTTAGTCATTGTTAGCAAACATTTGGATCAAGATGTATTTTAACTGTGTATAATTTAGTTTATAATCTTTTAAACCACGCCAATACTTGTCCTTATCCACAATACAGTTGCAGCAGGTGATAGGAGCTCTCTCCTGTAGCAGATAACTAGTTCCATTATTTTGGTATCTCTGCAGTATTGCAAATTATGATATAAACAAAAAGCTATTGTTTTAATGTTACGCAAGATTAGCAAAGTGTATATAACAAAGATATATACTATATACAGTCTATACTTTAATTTCTGCTTGATAATAGTAACAAGAGTTTAAGTTAACATATCAACCTATGATAAGCATCTTGGGTCTTTGACAACAACTTTGGATGTAGGGGTCGATAGATAAGAGAAGGATTATGTGAGATTCTCAACAAATGAGAGAGAGTGGTGATCCTGAAGAGTTCCATATGTTTGGCTTGATCTCTGTTTACCAGAATGTATTTCTATGAACAACAGAAATATGGAATTAAACATTTTAATATGCAATTACAAAATGCATTTTCTATACTGTTTTTCTTTAACATCTTAACTGACAATGAAGTTTATGCACAAGTGTAAATTAACTACCACCAGGGACATATGGGTGCAGACAGTGGTGGCTGGTGAAGTTTTAAGTTGGTGGGTTGCCAGACTCCTCAACATAATCTATGCAGTCAAGACGTTAAAGGAAAAGAGTATAAAAAATGCATATTGTGGTTACATGTTAAAATATGTAATGGGATACTATAGTGCCAGGAATACAAAGCTGTATTCATAGCACTATCGCTCCCCCTGCCTTCTCCCTCCCTTGCACCCCCTTGTAAACAAAGGGTTAAAAATCCTCTATTTACTTACCTGATCCCAGCACCAATGTCCCTCGGCACTGGTTTGAAGCTTCTCCTCCTATGTCCCGCGTCAAGCAGGCTGTAATGCACATTAGACCTCCCCATAGGGAAAAATCTGATGCTGGAGGTACTCATGCAGAACATGAGGATGTCCACTGGCAGATACCAGATCAAGGGTCTGTGTCAAACCAGGAATCATTGCTAATGTCTTTCCTCCATGGCATTCTGTTAATACACACCTGAATGCTGCAGACCAGCAAACTGATAAAACTTCGGCATTTCTAGAGGTGGTCACATCTGCTGATGATCAGTTTATCAAGGGCATTTGATTAGCAGCACCTGTCTACTACTTAGCCTCCTAGTTCCCATGGAAGCAGTAAGGATGTACCTAGTTTTTCACACAAGGCTTCTCCATTTTGGCTTTATTTTAGTTAAATATATCACAATATGGTGTAATATGTCATGTTTTGTTGTTTATGTGAGGTTCTATTCTGGGCCCCCATTAGTGGGTGACAACCATGACGGTTGTCACAGGCCCAGCGGCCCCATGTGTAGCGGCAGAACCACCACCAGTGCAGCTGCTTTGGTCCAAGCATTTAAACTCCCATTAGCCCCAGCCACCCTACTGCACTGAAAAGGTACGAAACAGGATGGTGGCAAAAAAATAAGCTGTGTGTGTGTATGTCAGTATGTATGTATGTGTCTGTATGTATGTGGCTGCATGTATGTCAGTATGTATGTGTCTGCATGTATGTATGTTAGTATGTATGTTAGTATGTATGTGTCTGCATGTATGTATGTCAGTATGCATGTGTCTGTATGTATGTCAGTATGCATGTATGTGTCTGTCTGTATGTATGCATGTTATGTATGTATGTATGTGTCTGTATGTCAGTATGTATGTGTCTGTAGTTATGTATGTCAGTATGTATGCATGTATGTGTCTGTATGTATTATTATTATTAATATAGCACCAGCAAATTCCGTAGCGCTGTACAATGGGTATGTATGTATGTGTATGTATATCAGTATGTCTGTATGTATGTATGTGTGTATGTGTTTCTATGTATGTGTGTATGTCAGTATATATGCATCTGTATGTGTCTCAGTATGTATGTGTGTGTCTGTATGTATGTGTCAGTATGTATGTATGTGTGTCTGTATGTCCTTGTGCATGTGTATGTATGTGTGTGTGTCTTTATGTATGTGTATGTGTATATTTGTGGTCAAGGGGAACAAATGGGATTTCTACATACATGCATTTTTTCACAGTATTTCTTACACTTGATATGTACCACTGTCAGAAAATCTCCCAAATTATGCTCAGTTACATCTTCTGAGTAAAACAATATGCCCAATGTATGGCCTAGTCACTATTTTGTGACGTTACAGTGCTGTAAAAGAGACGTGACAAGTTCCGATTTTGAAGGGTTTTGAAACGTCTGTGTTCCACTTTGGAGCACTTGAGCAGGCTGCATATTCCAACTACACCATAAAGGTATACCATTTCTTAAAGGACCACAATAGGCACCCAGACCACTTCAGCTCAATGAAGTGGTCTGGGTGCCAGGTCCATCTAGGATTAACCCTGCCTGCTGTAAACATAGCTTTAGGGTTTCTTTAGGGTTTTTCCAGCCTCTAGTGGCGGTCTCTTTGACAGCCGCTAGAGGCGCTTCCGCGCTTTTCACTGTGATTTTCACAGTAAGAAGATGCCAGCGTCCATAGGAAAACATTGATAATGCTTTCCTATGGACTGGCTGAATGCGCGCGCGGCTCTTGCCGCGCATGCTCATTCATCCGATGATGTGGGAAGAGGGAGGAGAGTCCCCAGCGCCGAGGGAGCCCGGCGCTGGAGACAGGTAAGTGTTTAACCCCCTTCCTCCCCCTTCAGCCTGGCAGGATTGGGACCCTAAGGGTGGGGGCACCCTCAGGGCACTATAGTGCCAGGAAAACAAGTTTGTTTTCCTGGCACTATATTGCTCCTTTAAAGAAGACATCCCAGGGTGCACAGCATATTTTGCGAACCTTATGTGTGCTACGACTGTATAATACTTAATATGTTGCTCAGCTATGTTATCAGAGTACAGCAAAACCCCCACATGTACCTTTGCTAGGTATATGTGGACATTGAAGGGGCACATTTGAGACACCGCCATTCAGTTTTTTTCTAACTTTGAAGTTTTATGCTGTGTCCATGTTCCATTTCGGAGTAGTTTAGCTGGCTGGTTATTTAAACTTCCCCACAAACAAACACATACCATTTTTTAAAGAAAAGGCATATTTAGAACCTTAGCGTGGGATAATTTTGTGTAGTGGTAGGCATTTTTTATGTATTTTTTTTACTCTTTTAAACTTATTTTACTTTTTAGAACTTGTTTTTAAACTTTTTTACTTATTACATTTTTTTACTTTTTAAAACTTTCTTAAAACTTTTTTACACTTTTAAAATTTACCGTTAACCCCTAACTAGCAGTAAGCAGCACTTACAGTAAATTCCCTAACTCCCACCCACAATGGAATAGCTGTAGAGACAAAAAATATTGACAAGCACCTAGTGCAACATCATACAGTACATCAGTAACATTGATTGTATGATTCAGTACTCAGGGTAATGACATAAGCAACTGAGGAAGCCTATAATACAGGCGAAATGCGTCTTGCTACCCCAAAGTGGACTTTTTTACTTAGTCACTTCGAGTGGTTTGATACAAGAAGTTTTTTACTTTTAAGTTTTATTTGTATTGTATCTGCTAATACCTTTTATTAAAGGAAGTATTGTCTTCCCACATTTCTTGGTGTGGACACTTTTCCTTTTTGGGACCACCAAAGGACGCAGAATCAGCCATTACATGTAAAGGGAGTGGGATCCCTTCAAACTATCCCACAGGCGTCTAAACTGAGCCATAAACATCTGGCTCCGTCTTTGTGAGTACTGAATCATACAATCAATACTGAGTTACTTATGTACTGTATGATGTTGCACTAGGTGCTTGTCAATATTTTTTGTCTCTACAGCTATTCCATTGTACTTTTGCCAATTACCTCATACCTTGTACCCAGGAACCAAGATACTCCACCTACTGTGTATGTATATGTCTGTTTTGGATTTGTGTGGATAGAGAGGTTACCACACAGGTGTTTAGAGTTACTTGGTCAGTGTTTGGGTCACACACTTAGACTCTGTATTTGTATTTTATTTAATACTGTGATCTTTATTTTGATCATTGTAGGCAGTGATCAACTGGCAGGGAAGAGGTTAATTTTTATTAGGACTAGGTAAAGGGGGTGGATTTTTTTAACTTTTTTGAAATGTTATTAAAGCATTTTCTTTTTACTTTGTTTTAACTTTTTAAAGCGTGTTTAAAAACGTTTTTAATGTTAACCCTTAGCTAGCCTAACACCAAATTCCCCACTAACTTCCACCCATCCCAGCTGGCTAAATATATATTTTTTAAATATTTAAATTAAGTAATAAAATTAATTCAACACAAGAGGGTTAAAAAAAAAAAGTTAACCCTCAGGGGTTAAAAAAAAGAAAAAAACAGATCACTGTAAAATGTAGTCCCTGCCAATTGAATACAGAAGTCAGTGATCAATTGACAGGGAAGGGGTTAATTTTTTTTATTTAAAATCGGTAAGAGGGGGGTGGTATTTTAAACTACACTTCACATTGAACGCGGAAGTACAGGAAGGCAGATCAGAAGTCCCTGCAGCACATGTGCTCTCTCTGACAGGCTGTCAGAGCGATCACAGCTGCAGGGACAGCGCGCAGTAGAGACATTTTCTAATTTGGCTATTTTGTCCTACATTTTGAAATTCACTTGGAATGCCAAGCAATTATCACTATACAATAACAATATAATTCTGTCTACCTTTTGCTATAGTAATTGATTTAGATGTACAAAATGACCCATGCCATTTTCAAATGAGAATCAGACTTGAACTGTATCCTCCAAGTAAGATAATAATATGAAATCTAATAAAGGCTTTGGAAATTGAGACACAGTCAGGTCAGAAATTATGTCATTGCCAACTGTTCAATAGCTTGTCTTGCTTCTGATTACTCCTGTCTTTTGGCATTGGTGTACTAAAGATACAAAAAAAAAAAAAGATGGATTTTCTTATTGGTTTACATTCTTAAAGATTAGCAATTGCCTTTGTATTAATGTTTGTTTATAACTTACCTTTCATATTGTGTAGAAGAGGTAAAATTTATAGATGGTTAACCATGCCTTCATATCTAGTTAAAACCAGGGTTTAAAGGGGAGCTGACGCTTCTCAGGATTTGGAATGTTTTATCAGTGTTTTATTATCCCCCGGAAAGAATCATGGCCACAACGTGTCTTCATTGTTAAGCCACATCATAGCTACTCAATCTGAGTCCCCTGAAGACAAGCCTAGTGATAAACTATTTGTTACCCCTACTGTCATACAGGAAGTTATGTCTTTATGTCATGACAGCAAACCTGCCGGACATCCAGGTATAACCAAGACCACCAACCTTGTAACTTATGACTTCTGGTGGCCTTCCCTAAAGAAGGATATAAAAGACTATATGCTTGCTTGTGACAATTGTGCAGCCAACAAGACTATTCACTGAGTATCATGTGGATTGCTCCAACCCATACCCACTAAACCCTGGTCAGACTTGTCTATCCACTTTATTGTAGAACTACCCCCTTCCAGTGGACATACTGTCATACTCATGGTCGCAGATAGGTTTTCTAAGATGGTTCAGTTCATACCCCTGAGAAAACTCACTTCCTCAACATAATTAGCTAGGATTATCAACAGTGAGGTATTCCGTCTACACAGCATACCGGTACAAATTGTAATGAGGAGTAGTCAATTTCTTGCTTCTGGAGGGCTTTTTTCTCAGAGATGGGTATTAAATTGTCCTTCCTCTGCTTACCATCCTCAGACTAATGGAGCTGCTGACCGTGCTAATCAGTCTCTTGAGCAGTATATAAATAGTTTTTTTTTTTTATCAAGTTCGCTCCTCGTTTCATTGGTCCTTTCCGCATCCTGCGCAAGGTGAACATGTTTTCCATACCTCCCTGTTGAAACCTCTGATCTGTAATCGGTTTACTGCACCTCGCACTTCTCCACCTCCTGTATCGGTTGAGGGGGTGGAGGAATATGAGGTTGCTGCTGTCCTTGACTATAGGTTCTTGAGGGGTAGTCCCCAGTATCTGGTCCATTGGAAGGGGTATGGTCCTGAGGATCATTCCTGGGTCCCTCAGGCAGATATCCATGCTCTTCTGTTGATCCGTTCCTTTCATCTCTGTCACCCGGACCAGCCTGGTCCATCATGCCCTCCCGGTGGGGTAATGTGGCATTACTTGCCTCCTCCTGCCACGCTGTCTGACCACTCCACACAACCATGTGGCACACTGAGGGAGACTCACCTCCCTTGATCCATGCAGACCTCCTCCTGCCAGGTGGTTCTTCCAGACCACGCAGCAGGAGGGGGCCTGCATAGATCGAGTGAGGTGAACATATCAAAAGGAACTAACATGCAGAGCTTTATTTTTTACTTGAGACTAGCCCATATTGTTATTACATAAAGATTGCTGTGACAACTCAATAAAAATACAAACAGTCAAATCATAGCAGACAACATACAGCAACTTATCATAACACAATTACATTACATTTATAAAGGGGTGGGGAAGACAATAATTAACAGAAAATATATCTCCTGCCTGTATAATTAACAATATGCAAATATACCACAATATGCAAATTAGTAAGTCTTGCTATTCAGGTAGTGCATATGGCTGTTGCTAAATCCTTGTAACCAACAGGTGTTGCTGTACAGGCTCCACAGCCAAATCCACCTTGTTGATTGTAAGCATTAGCAAGACAGGAGAGCACACTAAAATTTAGCCCCAACCAACCGCATTACTTACACACCCTGCACCCACAATGGACACTGGGTGACTTAAACATAGGAGCCACTCATATACCTAATTGAATTGTCCATCGTAAGCTCTTGGTGATGGTAACTACCATCACAACCGTGTCATCATTGTGATGCTAATCCGTTTTGGATCGCAGTGATGACGGGGACCTATCAGAACATAGATAAGCCTACTTAAGGCTTGGTTTAGCCCCTATTTATTGCTCTATTGTGGTTTCTGTTAGATCCTCGTTTAGTGCTCCTGGAGATTCCCTTGGGGTTTTACTATGTTTGACCTTGGCCTTGTATTTGACTTCGCTTTTCTGGTATCTTGACCTGGCTTTGTCTTGACTCTGAGTATTTCTGTTATCCTGTCCTTGATTTATCTTGACCCTGTTTCTTGTTGTATTATACATTAAGTCCGGCCATTCTAAGGCTTGGTAATACATCTTTGGGATCCACCTTTTGTGGGTTTTCTCTTTCCTGCGTGTAGGGGTACCATTCCCGTGACAACGGTATTGCATATTTTTTGGTATGGATTATCTCCTGCAAATGACATCTTATTCACAATACAGACTATATGAATGAATATATAATTTAAAACAATGACTGTGAACTAAACAATAGGTTTTGTCAGGATTACTGTTTGATCCAGCACGTAGATCTGTAAAGCACGGATGACAAATAAGTAACGTATTACCGGTCCTTAGAATGGCCGGATTTAACGTACAAAGAATAGTCAAAAATACTAGCCGAGGTCAGGGAACACAGAAAGGGACACAGCGATGAGGAAAGCCAGGAGTCAGGATACCAGAATATAGAGAAGTCAATAAACAAAGCCAAAGTCAAAAACCAGGTAGAAAACTATAAACAGGAACGCGCTCTTGGACAACCACAAGGGAAACCACGACAGGGCACTGAGCAGGATGAGATTTGGGCCTAAATAACCCTCCTCTAGATCTGATAGGCTGTAACCGGCCTCTGACCCCAAAGTCAGTTACCTGGTTTCATTTGCATAATTGCTGATCAGCATTAACCCTTCTGTGGATTAGGTTGATGCTCGGCACAACTTTTCCTGTGTGGACAGTAAATGTCATTAACCACATTTTTATAAGCGGATGAATACGTTACAGGTTTGAGGGCCCTTAAACTCTTAATGATAAATGATTGAATTATTACATCATGGGTATCCTACTCTTAAGAGCTTGTGTGCTGAAATTAACCACAGATTGCTGCAATGTCACCGATTGTGGGTTTTGAAGCTGTTGCTGGGTGCCTTGGTGTCTGATGCTGATCAGCTACAGCAAATCCCGTTATCCTGATGTCCCAGCACATGTGATCACTGCCACAGCCAGTCACAGCGATCACATTGATGTCAGGACATCTGATCTACCTCATATAGGGGTATGCATCTGAACGCAGTTTATAATTTAAATATAAAAAAAAACAAAAAATAAAAAAGACAGTGCATTTCTATCTGCATGGTGTATGATATTTTGAATGAGAAAGGTATAAAATATAACTTTTATTGTATTGTTTAAAATATGAAATAACTAAAATTTATATAGTGATTGGGAATTAAAACTAAAGCAATATAGGAGAAAGGAACTAGCTACTTTCACGGCTGTGGCTTATTTAAGGAGACTATAATAGTCACATTAGACCGTGAAGAGCCGTGGTTGATGTACTCTGTGGGTTAGTACAGAGATACATATAGCACTAAATAAATGTAGCAAGAAGTATGGCTGCTTAGTATCGCTGTAAGATTTACTAGCAGTAGAAAATAATAATATTAGTTAACGTTGTCTGTGGATTAATGAAAAAGAGAAACAAAGTGGCAAACAATAGTTTGTTGCCACTTAATATCTCTATGAAAGTAAATACAGCGATGGGGGGGGGGGGGGGGGAGGAGGTGGGGGGAAGGGAAAAACAAACCAAACACAGGGTTAATACAAAGAAAAAAAAACTAGTGTTAAGCAGTAGATTGCTGCTGCTTAATATTGGTCTATCAGCAGAATAGTAGTGTCTATGCAGGGTTAATGCAAAGAAAAAAACAATTTTAGCAATAGATTGCAGCTACTTAGTATTGTCTAATAGTGATATTGCGAACATGAAATTTTCTGTTCGCAAACGGCGAACGCGAACTTCCGCAAATGTTCGCGAACGGGCGAACCGCCATAGACTTCAATAGGCAGGCAAATTTTAAAACCCACAGGGACTCTTTCTGGCCACAATAGTGATGGAAAAGTTGTTTCAAGGGGACTAACACCTGGACTGTGGCATGCCAGAGGGGGATCCATGGCAAAACTCTCATGGAAAATTACATTGTTGATGCAGAGTCTGGTTTTAATCCATAAAGGGCATAAATCACCTAACATTCCTAAATTGTTTGGAATAACGTGCTTTAAAACATCAGGTATGATGTTGTATCGATCAGGTAGTGTAAGGGTTACGCCCGCTTCACAATGACAGACCAAACTTCCCGTTTAACGCACCGCAAACAATCGCAAACAGTCCATTTGCACAACCACAAACTCCCCATTTGCACAAGGTTGGATACCAAGCTAGCCATGTCCCGTTCCTTGTCCTCACTGATGTAATTGAAGGTCTCTTCCTCCACCCAGACACGAACAACACCAAGGGTCCCCGAAAGGTGACAAGCCCCCTGTATTTTTATTTTTTTTAAATGTACACTACTGTTACACCAGATAATGTATAATAATCACAGGTTACTGGCTATGGGGAGGATAATGTATAATAAACACAAGTTACTGGCGATGGGGGATAATGTATAATAAACACAGGTTACTGGCTATGGGGGGATAATGTATAATAAACACAGGTTACTGTCTATGGGGGGATAATGTATAATAAACACAAGTTACTGGCTATGGGGGAGATAATGTATAATAAGCACAGGTTACTGGCTATGGGGGGGATAATGTATAATAAACACACGTTACTGGCTATGGGGGGATAATGTATAATAAGCACAGGTTACTGGCTATGGGAGGATAATGTATAATAAACACAGGTTACTGGCTATGGGAGGATAATGTATAATAAACACAGGTTACTGGCTATGGGAGGATAATGTATAATAAACACAGGTTACTGGCTATGGGTGGATAATGTATAATGAACACAGGTTACTGGCTATGGGAGGATAATGTATAATAAACACAGGTTACTGGCTATGGGAGGGTAATGTATAATAAACACAGTTTACTGGCTATGGGGAGAATAATGTATATTAAACACAGGTTACTGGCTATGGGCAGCATAATGTATAATAAACACAGGTTACTGGCTATGGGGGGTTACTGGCTATGGGGGATAATGTATAATAAACATAGGTTACTGGCTATGGAGGATAATGTATAATAAACACAAAAAATAAAATAAAAAATAATAAAAAAAATAAATAAAAATAAATGAATGCAGCTTCAGAATTAATCTAAATTGTATGCTGTCTAGGAGGTGGGAGGGTCTGGGAGGGAGGGTCTGCTGCTGATTGGCTGGAATGTGTCTGCTGACTGTGAGGTACAGGGTCAAAGTTTACTCAATGATGCCGAATAGGGGCGAACCGAACATCGCATATGTTCGCCATCTGTGGCGAACGCGAACACGCTATGTTCGCCAGGAACTATTCGCCAGCGAACCGTTCGGGACATAACTATTGTCTAATAACAAAAATAGTAACAACTGTACAAGATCACTATTTTTTGTCTAAAAGCAAATGTGGTAACATCTATAAAAAGGTATGTGTCCCTGTATATGTCTAATAACAAAAAGATGGTGATGATTGAGCAGGGTAAATGTAAGGAGACAGTGACAGCTGTACAGAATTAATGTAAAATAGAACTGAGTGTTAGACAGTAACTTGCTACTATTTAGAGTTATTATATATAACTAATAGCCAGTGCAGTGTAAAAGTTGGACTAAAGATTAATGATGCATAGTGAAAAATAACTAATTGCTAAATCACTGGTGTCTTCGAGGGCACCCCTTAGCCAAATGCCTGCTCTGAACTGCACCCCCCATAATCAAAAAGTGCTACAGATGTTGCAAGCAGACATGTCTCCTCTGAGCTCCATTAGGGCCTAGGAGAAATCTGAACAAAGTGCCACAAAACCAAGCATCTACTACACTACAATCGACACCCCCACACACATAGACAATGGGGCGCAAAAATAAGAAGCCTTACCGCCAAGAAGCTCCCTGGCAACAAGATATGCGGCTTTCCTTTAAGAGGCCGGCGGGACAGCACCAGGCTAAAATGGCGCCGGAGGATCAGGGGACTTCTGAGTTATCAGAGGCTTCACAGGAGGAGGAAGACCCACTGACCTCTCCCCGCTCAGGGGCTGAGTCCAGACAATAGGAGTCTCAACAAAGAGGGATATAAGGAGACTACCGACAGACCTCCGGAAGGTCTGGAAGGAAGACCTACAGGCAGCCCAGGCAGACATTGGGGAGATCCGTCACAAGGTACAGGAACTGGAGAGCAGAGAGGCCTCCAGAAATAACCACATACAAGCCACAGACGATAAACTGGGTAGCCTCTCCTCCCAGGTGCAACAACTGACCCAAGCAGTGACTACACTAGAAACGCGCCACAGACAAAAAAAACTGCGCCTCAGAGGCATTTCAGAGCAGGTACCTGACGAGGTGACACTAACCTTTGTTAGGGAGCTAATAGGCACACTGGGCATCAAAGGCACTCCTGGCCAGCCCATGATAATCTGGGCATTTAGAGTGCAGAAATCGCCCACGGCACCAAGCGACGCACCTAGAGATGTCATAGCTATAACCCGAGATATCTCAGTGAGGGCAGGGATCATGAAATACTCGAGAGAACAGGGGAAGGTACAATATAAGGACCAGACGGTCTCCAAATATGCGGACATACCATTCTCCTCCCTTGCGGAAAGGAGGAAGCTTGCCGCAATCGCAAGAAGACTCAGAGAACACTCCATAAAGTACTGCTGGGGACTAGGGGGATCCCTAGTGGTGACCAGCGGAAATGTGATGGCAACACTGACGTCAGCAGAGGATCCAGAGCCAATGCTGCAGAAATTCGGTCTCTACAATTCGGTTAATACAAAGAAAAAAAAACTAGTGTTAAGCAGTAGATTGCTGCTGCTTAATATTGGTCTATCAGCAGAATAGTAGTGTCTATGCAGGGTTAATGCAAAGAAAAAAACAATTTTAGCAATAGATTGCAGCTACTTAGTATTGTCTAATAGTGATATTGCGAACATGAAATTTTCTGTTCGCAAACGGCGAACGCGAACTTCCGCAAATGTTCGCGAACGGGCGAACCGCCATAGACTTCAATAGGCAGGCAAATTTTAAAACCCACAGGGACTCTTTCTGGCCACAATAGTGATGGAAAAGTTGTTTCAAGGGGACTAACACCTGGACTGTGGCATGCCAGAGGGGGATCCATGGCAAAACTCTCATGGAAAATTACATTGTTGATGCAGAGTCTGGTTTTAATCCATAAAGGGCATAAATCACCTAACATTCCTAAATTGTTTGGAATAACGTGCTTTAAAACATCAGGTATGATGTTGTATCGATCAGGTAGTGTAAGGGTTACGCCCGCTTCACAATGACAGACCAAACTTCCCGTTTAACGCACCGCAAACAATCGCAAACAGTCCATTTGCACAACCACAAACTCCCCATTTGCACAAGGTTGGATACCAAGCTAGCCATGTCCCGTTCCTTGTCCTCACTGATGTAATTGAAGGTCTCTTCCTCCACCCAGACACGAACAACACCAAGGGTCCCCGAAAGGTGACAAGCCCCCTGTATTTTTATTTTTTTTAAATGTACACTACTGTTACACCAGATAATGTATAATAATCACAGGTTACTGGCTATGGGGAGGATAATGTATAATAAACACAAGTTACTGGCGATGGGGGATAATGTATAATAAACACAGGTTACTGGCTATGGGGGGATAATGTATAATAAACACAGGTTACTGTCTATGGGGGGATAATGTATAATAAACACAAGTTACTGGCTATGGGGGAGATAATGTATAATAAGCACAGGTTACTGGCTATGGGGGGGATAATGTATAATAAACACACGTTACTGGCTATGGGGGGATAATGTATAATAAGCACAGGTTACTGGCTATGGGAGGATAATGTATAATAAACACAGGTTACTGGCTATGGGAGGATAATGTATAATAAACACAGGTTACTGGCTATGGGAGGATAATGTATAATAAACACAGGTTACTGGCTATGGGTGGATAATGTATAATGAACACAGGTTACTGGCTATGGGAGGATAATGTATAATAAACACAGGTTACTGGCTATGGGAGGGTAATGTATAATAAACACAGTTTACTGGCTATGGGGAGAATAATGTATATTAAACACAGGTTACTGGCTATGGGCAGCATAATGTATAATAAACACAGGTTACTGGCTATGGGGGGTTACTGGCTATGGGGGATAATGTATAATAAACATAGGTTACTGGCTATGGAGGATAATGTATAATAAACACAAAAAATAAAATAAAAAAAAATAAAAAAAATAAATAAAAATAAATGAATGCAGCTTCAGAATTAATCTAAATTGTATGCTGTCTAGGAGGTGGGAGGGTCTGGGAGGGAGGGTCTGCTGCTGATTGGCTGGAATGTGTCTGCTGACTGTGAGGTACAGGGTCAAAGTTTACTCAATGATGCCGAATAGGGGCGAACCGAACATCGCATATGTTCGCCATCTGTGGCGAACGCGAACACGCTATGTTCGCCAGGAACTATTCGCCAGCGAACCGTTCGGGACATAACTATTGTCTAATAACAAAAATAGTAACAACTGTACAAGATCACTATTTTTTGTCTAAAAGCAAATGTGGTAACATCTATAAAAAGGTATGTGTCCCTGTATATGTCTAATAACAAAAAGATGGTGATGATTGAGCAGGGTAAATGTAAGGAGACAGTGACAGCTGTACAGAATTAATGTAAAATAGAACTGAGTGTTAGACAGTAACTTGCTACTATTTAGAGTTATTATATATAACTAATAGCCAGTGCAGTGTAAAAGTTGGACTAAAGATTAATGATGCATAGTGAAAAATAACTAATTGCTAAATCACTGGTGTCTTCGAGGGCACCCCTTAGCCAAATGCCTGCTCTGAACTGCACCCCCCATAATCAAAAAGTGCTACAGATGTTGCAAGCAGACATGTCTCCTCTGAGCTCCATTAGGGCCTAGGAGAAATCTGAACAAAGTGCCACAAAACCAAGCATCTACTACACTACAATCGACACCCCCACACACATAGACAATGGGGCGCAAAAATAAGAAGCCTTACCGCCAAGAAGCTCCCTGGCAACAAGATATGCGGCTTTCCTTTAAGAGGCCGGCGGGACAGCACCAGGCTAAAATGGCGCCGGAGGATCAGGGGACTTCTGAGTTATCAGAGGCTTCACAGGAGGAGGAAGACCCACTGACCTCTCCCCGCTCAGGGGCTGAGTCCAGACAATAGGAGTCTCAACAAAGAGGGATATAAGGAGACTACCGACAGACCTCCGGAAGGTCTGGAAGGAAGACCTACAGGCAGCCCAGGCAGACATTGGGGAGATCCGTCACAAGGTACAGGAACTGGAGAGCAGAGAGGCCTCCAGAAATAACCACATACAAGCCACAGATGATAAACTGGGTAGCCTCTCCTCCCAGGTGCAACAACTGACCCAAGCAGTGACTACACTAGAAACGCGCCACAGACAAAAAAAACTGCGCCTCAGAGGCATTTCAGAGCAGGTACCTGACGAGGTGACACTAACCTTTGTTAGGGAGCTAATAGGCACACTGGGCATCAAAGGCACTCCTGGCCAGCCCATGATAATCTGGGCATTTAGAGTGCAGAAATCGCCCACGGCACCAAGCGACGCACCTAGAGATGTCATAGCTATAACCCGAGATATCTCAGTGAGGGCAGGGATCATGAAATACTCGAGAGAACAGGGGAAGGTACAATATAAGGACCAGACGGTCTCCAAATATGCGGACATACCATTCTCCTCCCTTGCGGAAAGGAGGAAGCTTGCCGCAATCGCAAGAAGACTCAGAGAACACTCCATAAAGTACTGCTGGGGACTAGGGGGATCCCTAGTGGTGACCAGCGGAAATGTGATGGCAACACTGACGTCAGCAGAGGATCCAGCCCCACCTCCTATAGACTGTAAGCTCATTTGAGCAGGGTCCTCTTCAACCTATCATTCCTGTAAGTTTTCTTGTAATTGTCTTATTTATTGTTACATCCCCCCCTCTCAAAATATTGTAAAGCGCTACGGAATCTGTTGGCGCTATATAAATGGCAATAATAATAATAATAATAATCCAGAGCCAATGCTGCAGAAATTCGGTCTCTCTGCTCAAACACAAGCAAACGTTCCGGAGGCACCCTCAGAGTCACCCAAGAGCAACTGAGAACCCACAGCCAGCAGCACCCTTGAGTCTTTGCAGCGGCTCAATTCACCGATCCAGAAAATGTGAGTCACAATGATAGGCAAGGACACAGGCTCAAGCATACCAAGGCACCCAGACGGGCAATACAAAGTTAAGACACTCACCTAACAGGACTTGAGCCAAGTTGTCTCTATACCACAAGTCACAAAAGCCCACTGCACTCCTCCAATCTCCCACAATCTCCTCAGGCTCAAGATAGAACCCGAATCAAGGGAGCATCCACCGTGTAACCACCCCAACAAGGCAAGTAAAGAGAGGCTGATATAAGGGAGCCCTGGCACAGAACAGAACAGTCTTTGATTTCTCGTTATTACAAGTTAATGTATATATGATATGTTATTATTTCCTGCATTACATTGCCCATACATACTTTTCTATGACATAATGTTTTCTCTGACATACACAGCCTGATTGCGGCAATACATAATAACTATGCTTACCTATCATAATATGGTAAAGATGTTTAACGATGAAACTTTTCAATAAAATTCAAATTGAAGAAAAAAAAAGTGCTATGAAAGTAGAAGTGGTATTTAAAAGAGGGAAATTGTTTCCATCCAGGATTAGAATCTCCTATGTAACTGGACGTGATAGGACGTTAGTGTCGGTAAACCGTTAATTAGAGCGGTAAATGAAGTGCCGACACTGCTAGTGTGTCAGATGTGCGTCCAGAGCCACTGACGCATGCGTTTCGCTAGTGAAGCTCATCAGAGGGGAACCAGACAAGGGTAAGTATTGGTGTTTTTAAATCATAAGGTCTTACATGATTGGTGGATTATCTCATAGTATATACATAACTGAACAATTAAATGAAGTTAACATAACAAATGTCATTCTCACAAATGTATTGAAATTTAAAGAAGAAAAATATTACCATTAGAACTGATGTTTAATAAAATGTGGTATTAGGAAATTAATCAATTTGTTACTAGGATGTACCAGTGATAAGGTTTTTATTTTTAGTAACACTGATAGATGGAATCTCTGTCAGTATTACACATGATGATTTTGTATTAGATTCCGGTATAGAGATTGTATAATAATATACACAGAGTACATCAACTACGGCTCTTCACGGTCTAAAGTGACTATTATAGTCCCCTTAAATAAGTCACAGCTGTGAAAGTAGCTAGTTCCTTTCTCCTATATTGCTTCTAGTTTTATTTTCCAATCACTATATATTTTTTTAGTTATTTCATATTTTAAACAATACAAAAAAGTCATATTTTATACCTTTCTCATGCAAAATAAAAATGCACTCTCTTTTTTTCCTTTTTCGTACAATTTCAAATGGGTCCCAGCAGGGATGCCCGCTTTCCCCCCTCCTGTATGTTCTGGAACTTTAGCCACTGGTGACTAGGACTAGGGACATTCGACTAATTCACAGCGTTTCACTCAGAGCTAGAGAATATAAGACTAATATTTTCACTGACGATGTCTCCAAACTTCACTCCCCCAACTACTGGCGGCAATCACAGAGTATAGATGTCACTCCTATTAGAAATTAAATGTCAAGACACATGTCACAAACGCAGGCCTTCTTCTCTTTTGACTGATGACAGGATTACCTGACATTCTTAGGTCTTAAAATGATCCAAAGCATTATATGGCTTTATATGGGGCGGATGTAGGAGTTGGTGGCTACCAGACTCTTGACTAAACTGGTAGAGAACTGGGGGGTGGTACTTCTTGATACTAAAACATATTTTGAGCATCCTTACTGTCCACGGTGGTGATACTGCATGCAACTGAGGCATCGCCACAGTGGATTGAGATTGAATCATATTGGGCAGCCGGGAGAGAGTTGCATTGCCACTTCTGGGTGCCCAGGTTTGATTACCCTGGGATGCCAGAGCTGTTTACCACAAATGAGTTGCTGTTTAAAATTTGGGATTCCAATAAGACCCAACGATGCTCAGTGAAACCATGGTCCCTGGCTACACCATTACATTACTTAGTATCCATATGGTGAACTACTGGTTGACTACAGATGGCTAGTGTGTGCATGCACATACATCATCACTTTGAGGCAGGCAAACTTCTGCAATACCCAGACCTGAAGACCAAGTACCTGCTGCCTTGCATACCTACAGTTAAATCACTCCTACCCACACTACATATGAGGGATACCCCACTGCCCAACATTTCAACTTTCAAAACTGCATGCTTGCCCCCCAAAACTCCCAAGAAGACTCTCTCCCCGAGTTACAACTAGCTAAGAAAAACTGTTACTAGTATATGTACACACATATCCACCTGGGAAAGGGATGTGGGATCCCATCTTACAGTACAAAGATGGAAGAAGGCATATATATCCCATAAAAGGAGTTACTATGAAAACTGCAATATAGATGGTATACGGTACCTGATAGGCTGAATAAAATCTATAAGAACTCCCAGTGTAAATGCTGGTTATATTGAGCTGCAAGGGGCATGGGCGTCTGCAGTGGGGGCAAGGAGGGGCACTTGACACCCATGGATTTTTCAGCTTGTTCTGCTATTTTTCATGTGAGATTGAAAATACAGTGCAATACCGGCCAGCTGTGTATGGAGAGAGACAGGGATAGGAAGCTACATCTTATCCCTACTTCTCTCTACTGACTGAATATGCAGGGAAGCAGCACAGAGTGCAGCCAGCATCCCCTAGACTGCAGAGGCAGCCAACAGATCAGGTAAGTGATTGATGGGGCTGGCAGCCTATAGATCAGGGAAGTGAGGCATGGGGGGGGGGCAGCCTATAGATCAGGGAAGTGAGGCATGGGGGGCAGCCTATAGATCAGGGAAGTGAAGCATGGGGGCAGCCTATAGCTCAGGGAAGTGAGGCTAGTATATGTACACCTTAGATCAGGGAATTGAGGCATGGGGGCAGCATATAGATCAGGGAAGTAAGGCATGGGGGCAGCCTATAGATCAGGGAGGGGAGAGACAGCCTATAGATCAGGTAAGTGAGGGATAGGAGGGAAGAGAGACATCCTATAGATCAGGTAAGTGAGAGATGGGGGGGGGGGTGCAGAATACAGATCAGGTAAGTGAGAGATGGGGGGGTGCAGAATACAGATCAGGTAAGTGAGAGATGGGGGATCCACCTACAGATCAGGTAAGTGAGGGATGGGGGGAGGCAGCCTATAGATCAGGTAAGTGACGGATGGGGGAGACAGACTCCAGGAAGGGTCAGCAAGAAGTAGGAAGGTAAAGTAAGAGAAGGAGCAGAAAGGAGAAGGAACAGAATTGAGCAGGAAGGGACATCAAAGAGCAGAAAGGGGCAGCAAGGAGCCGGAAGGGACAGCATGAAGCACAAAAGGTAAAGAAGAAGGAGCACGAAGGAACAGAAATAAGCAGGAAGGGGGAGCAGGGAGGGGCAGCAAGGAGCAGGAAGGGGCAGCAAGGAGCAGGAAGGGTCTGCAAGGAGCATGAAAGGTCAACAAGGAGAAGGAAGGGTCAGCAAGGAGAAGGAAGGGTCAGCAAGGAGCAGGAAGGGGCAGCAAGGAGCTGGAAGGTAAAGCCGCACAAAGGTAAAAGAAGTAGATGGAAAGGGGCAGCAAGGAGCTGGAAAGGGCAGCAAGGAGCAGGAAGTGACAGAAGGAGCACAAAGGTTAAGTGGGAGAAGGAACAGAAATGAGCAGGAAGGGACATCAAGGAGCAGAAAGGGTCAGCAATGAGCTGGGAGGGGCAGAAGGAGCACAAACATAAAGTAGGAGAAGCAGCAGAAATTAGCAGGAAGGGTCTTCAAGGAGCAGGAAGGGGCAGCAAGGAGCATGAAAGGTCTGCAAGGGGCAGCAAGCAGCATTAAGGGTCAGCAAGGAGCTGGAAAGGGCAGCAATCAGCAGGAAGGGACAGAAGGAGCACAAAGGTAAAGTGGGAGAAGAACAGAAATGAGCAGGAAGGGACATCAATGAGCAGAAAGGGGGGCGGTGCCTAACAACTGAAGAGAACGGTCGCATGCTCGCTGAGCTCCTGGCCGCGACAAGGGAAAAACCCTCCTTCCACACCCTTAAACGGGCCGAATCCGTCACAGGGGGACCCCAACAGCTAAGAGAGCCTAATGGGGCGAAAAACTAAAAAGCTTAAACCTGAACGGCCCACGAAGGGCATGGATATCGGCGACAATAACCCTAGACAAACATAACATGTAAACTTCAGATGTGCCTAACCCAATACTCTTTATGTGTATTTTCTAGTCATCGCTATGGTTATTTATGTGTCAATAGTGTAATCAGAAACACAACCAAAGCCACCTCTGTTAGCCCCTAAGTACAGTGGCTCTACTATGGACCAACAACAAAAGTGAAACATAAAGAATGTGAGTCATGTTTATAGCCACCATCTCTTCCCTAGTGCCAACCGTTAATAACAAGTCGCTAACACTTTCAACGTATAAGCTGTCTTTCCTAAAGATGCAAAGCTACATACATATTAGCCTCGTTACATAAACGTTTTAACCTTGCATGCTAAACTTTAATTCAATGGTGTTTAATAGCCTGTTCTCCTCTTGTTATATTTATAAAAATTGTGCTGTCTCATCTGCCACACTTTGAAATGTTTTGAAAAATGCTTGCAAATGCTATCGTGGCTTTGCATGCTTGTTGTCACTGTTCGCACAAATAAAATAAAGAATTTATAAAAAAAAAAAAAGGAGCAGAAAGGGACAGAAGGAGCACAAAGCCGCGTGCGCATTCAGCCAGTCCATAGGAAAGCATTCTCAATGCTTTCCTATGGATGCTGGCGTCTTCTAACTGTGAAAATCACAGTGAGAAGAGCGGAAGCGCCTCTAGCGGCTGTCAATGAGACAGCCACTAGAGGCTTGATTAACCCTATTATAAACATAGCATACCCTCACACCCAAACTTACCTACACACTACCACCACACAGACACACTACCACCAGGGTCTGGAAATCTACAGATATGCACTTATACAACAAATTTCAACCAATATAGATTATGAATGTATGGCAATGAGATGCCTATGAACCTACGGCATGATAGGGGAAGTTCAGGACAAATGGGAGGCACAACTAAAATACACAATTAAACAATTAGTCACATAATCATCATGCAAACTTTCATTTTCTCTAGTTGCAAGACTCGCACTGGATGCAAGGCTCACACAGGTATACACTTGTATAGTTGTCTTCAGACAATGAACCTTCCTTAAAGGCAGTACACTGGAGGTGTGCTAATAGGCTCACACATGAGACTACCAACATCGGTATCACAGCACACACATCCATCCATTACACTACTCTAAATGGTGCTGACCAAAACACACAAACAAATCATGTAGGGGATAGCAAAAACTTTATGGGACACGGTTTAGTGGTGGACCATGCCCCCCAGCACTGATCACACACTGCAGCGACATCTGGGTCACCTTTGTAGCGGAATAATCTGTATATTCAATGTGTCCTACAGCTGTCAACTTTGTTCTCTTATCATGTGTAATCCCTAACTTAATTTGTTTTACTTTGCTTTGAATTGAATGTTTTCCACTTTTTGAACAGTAATATTTTTATTTCTGTATAACATTTTTACTTTCTGTGAAAAATAAAAATTGTCAAATTGGGGGGAAAAAAGTTGAACGTTTTTAGAAAGTTTAGGGCAAAGAATAGTTATAAAATTCTGACCACTGACTGTGACTATATAATTAATTTTATATTAGTGCTTTAGTTATTTGTGGTAAGTGGTAGTTCATTGAAAATTGGGGAGTTTAGAGTTAAGGTAGTTAGTGGTTACACAGCTGAAAAGAGGCATCAATCTATCAAGCTCAGCATTTGCTTAACATCTTATTTTGCTGTTGATCCAGGAGAAGGCAAAAACTGTTTAAAGTGTTTCCAATGTTATAACAAACTAGGAAAAAATACCTTTTTGACACTAGAATGGCAATCAGATCTCTACTTGCATCAAAAAGGATCCCACAAATTAAAAATTATGTTCCTTTATATGTTTTTATAAGAATATGTTTTTGCAAGTATTCATCCATTTAATGGTTATACATCTGTACAGATAAAATCACCACTTCATGGAAAAAAATCCACATCCTTATTATTATTTTTGTAAAAAAAAAAAACCCTTTCCTTTGCTTTAAACAATATCCCCTTTCTTCCAACTAAATGTGTGACCTCGTATCCTATGTATAGTTCTGTTTATGAATAGATATCTAGACAACAGTTCGTATTAAAACAGACTATAATTATATTTTCATCCCCAGAATATACATGACAATACCTTAATGGCCCTAGCAACTGCAAATTGACATTGTACACTGGTGCCTAGTGTGTTTGTCTATAACAATTCCCAAATCCTTCTCAAGTGTTGTTACCCCTAATTTGCTACCATTTAGGGTATAAGTTTCTGGTGCATTCTTTACCCTGAAGTGCATTTTTCTACATTAAATTTCATCCATTTGAGTGCCCAGTCCTCCAATCTAAATTCCTCTGCATCAAAGTAATATCCTGCTCACATTGAATTACTTTCGAATTTTGTGTCATCTGCAAACACTAAAAATGACTTCCAATGCCTATTTTAAGATAATTTATTAATATGTTAAATAGAAGTGGTCCCAGGACAGAAAGAGGGACACCACTTACAATTTTTGTCCAGCTTGAAAATTTACATTAATGACAACTCTCGCCACTCTATCGTTGGGCCAATGTTCTACCCAAGAACAAGAATTTTCATCTAGACCAATTTCTTCTCATTTGAACAGTAACCTATTGTGAGGAATTGCTAGGCAAAAAAAACGCAACACTAAGAGAAGATCAGACTCCCAGTTTTGAAACATAAGAAATACATTTGAATTATACGATATCTGAAAAGTAATGCACTTGATGAATTAGATTTCACCTTTTTTTCTAAACCACATATGTCATATTCTCAGTTGGATTTTTTTTTTTTTTATAAAACCATAATTAATTCAGTACTGCAGTTTAGCTAACATAAAAGAAACGACATGGTCAGATCATTCAGCTATTTATATAGATATTGAGACACTTCTGGATAGGGGTTCCCGTTCATCTTGGAAGCTAAATGGGAAATTATTGAGCAACAAATCTAGCTGTGAATATTTAACAACTATAATGAAGTTCTTTTTTTAAAGAAAATCTAGATAGAGAAATTCCTCTTACAACAGCTTGGTGTGCTTTCAAAAGTGTTGTTCGAGGATATATTATAAAGATAGGTGCAGAGAATAAAGAACAATATGAGCTCCCTCATAATTTGCTATATCTTGAATTATATAATCTAAATAAAGCAAATAAATCCTCTGCTACAAAGAATTTAATCGCAAAAATAACTACAATAGAAGAAAATATTAAAGGATCACTATAGGGTCAGGAACACAAACATGTATTCCTGACCCTATAGTGTTAAAACCACCATCTAGCTTCCCCCTGGGCCCCTCAGGCCTCCATAAATATAGCAAAATCTTACTGTATTCAAGCCATAAGCTGTAGATCTGCATGCTGCTTGCCTAAAAAAAAAAAAAAAAGCAGTCTGCTGATATCATCAGAAGTGGTAGCCTGATCCAATCACAGTGCTTCCCCACAGGATTGGCTGAGACTGAAAAAGAGGCAGATCAGGAGCAGAGCCAGCATGATTCAAACACAGCCCTGGCCAACCAGCATCTCCTCATAGAGGTGAATTGAATCAATGAATCTCTATGAGGAAAGTTCAGTGTCCGCATGCAGAGGGAGGAGATACTGAATGTTTGGATGCATTTTAGGCAGCTGTCATGATCTTGAGCCGGTCAGATAGGAAACTTTCGCCAGGGTTGTTATTTGAGACTTTATTGGTGCTTTTAGACATATTATGAAACTTAAGAAAACATCATTTAGGTAATATGCCACAAAACAGGATACTTGCAAATAATAAAGAAAGTATGTGATCTCCAGGTAGGGTTGAAATAAAGGCAGGTTGGTATCAAAGAGAGGCTGGGAACAGAGGCAGAGGTCAAAATCATATGTAGAACCATTGGCAGCCGCAATCAGACAGAATGAAGATATCAGCGGGCTAAAAGTGAATAAGATGGAGAACAAGATTGCATTATATGCAGACGATATTCTACTGACCCTAGCAGACCCTATTAGTTCTATCCCAGCCGTATTTCGGCTTATTAACGTGTTTGGTATACACTCAGGCTATAAAATAAATATAAATAAAACACAAATTCTGACAAAAGGTTTAAGTGGACCAGGTATAGATAAACTTAAAAAAGATTTCAATTGTGATTGGGAAACAAGAAACATAAAATATTTAGGGGTAAAATTTTCTCTAGATTATAGAGAAACGGGAGAACTTAACTATACGGATATTGCAACTCACTTTAGGAACACCTTAAAAAATTGGCAGGGATTGGAACTCTTTTGGTTGGGTAGGATCGAAGCAGTAAATTTCTATCTCCTTCCTAAGTTGACATTTTTATTTAGTAATCTCCCGCTGAGGGTGCCATGCCAGACGATACGCGGTTTTCAAAGGCAATTATCAAATTATATTTGGCAAGATAGGAGACCTAGAGTCTTATTGGAAATATTACAGAGAGACTGGAAAGAAGGGGGGATCTGTTTCCCAGATATACAGAAAATATATATGAACAATATGGTAGCCCACCTAATTAAGTGTGATAACTACACAACGGCCAGACCAAATTGGTTAGATATTGAAAAATCAGACCTTGGGGACATGGAACTATTTTTGCTCTGGTGGTGCGATAGTGAATTTTTAAAAAATATAAGATCCAGTAACCCAATGAATAACTTAATGATTTATATCGTTAAGTACTTGAAAAAGAAATATGGAACAAGATATATATCAACAAATGCCCCATTAACAATTCTAAAATTATATATAAAGGATATAAATATCCAAGAATGGGAAAATGGTGGAGTAAAAAGAATATCGGAACTTTTAAATAATAATAAAATGTTGCCATTCCCAACCTTACAACATAAATATAATCTCCCTTCGAAGGAAATATTTAACTATCTAAGAATAAAATCCTTTACTATGGGAAAAGACCTTTCGGAAAGTTCCCCAATGGACCAGTTTGTAGAATTTCAATATAAAAAAAAAATTGCCTCTAGATATAACAAATTCGTAAGAAGCCAAAGGCAGATAGACAAAGCGCCAGCAATGTATAAATGGGAGCAAGAACTTAACTTTTTATCCCCGCTGGAGGACTGGTTGACGGGAGTACAAGCAGTAAAAAGATATATACATGGGGTAAATATACAGGAAGTGTATTTCAAATTAGTATACCGTTGGTATCTGGTGCCAACTCGCCTTCATAGATTCCAACCCACACTCCTGCCAGATTGTTGGAGATGCGGTAGGGAGTTAGGTTCATTCTCCCACATCTGGTGGGACTGTGAGGAGTTGAAACCTATGAAAATAACTCTATCGAAACTGGCAGATTTTATGTTTGAAACTCGGACTGAGATCACACCTCAAATGTTCTTGTTTCATTTTGATATTCCAAGAAGTAATATAAAACTAAAAATTCTTTGGATTCATATCTGTATGGCAATAAAAATAGTGATGGCTAGAAACTGGAGAAATATGGGTGCGTTAAACTGGCAGGATATATGCACACAGATTGATTACCAATGTAACATGGAAGCCGGGATAGCTAAAATCTCAAAAGAAAAATATAAGGAAATCTGGGCCCCTTGGGTTAGATTTACTAACGAACTACTAACCCCCCCCCCCCCCCCCCCCGGCCCCCCTCACAGAGATAGCTTTGCGTAGACAGTAGAGAGAATGGGAAGTATGTCTGGTTAGGATGCATTGTATGTATGGTATTTTTGTATGGCTGTAGATACAGTAGAACACTAGAGGCCTATTAGAGGCATGGTCCGTTTGTTATTTATAATCATCATCATTAATTTGATTACTATTATTAGTATCACTATGGTATTGTATTTTGTATTATTTTCAAAGTATTTTTTTGTACCATGCTAAATATAATATGTATATAAGCTGTATCTGTATTTGAATGAACTTTTAAAAAAAAAAAAGGGGAAAATGAAAATAAAGATTTATATATATAAAAAAAAAAAAAAAATCATATGTAAGAGTGGAGCAGGTTTGAAGGCAAGCCTGGAGCAGTGTTGAAGGTAAGTCTGTTGCAGGTTGGTTTGGAGCAGGGTTGAGGGTAAGCCTGGAGCAGGTTCACAGGAGCCAGGAACTGAAGTCTTTCAGGCAAATCACCAACTTCAATGTAAAAGCCTTGAGGTTAGTTGGGTGTAGCATTTTGTAGCTGAAACAAGTAATTAAACATGAGCATGTGATATTCCATAACTAGAGGCAAAGGAGGCCACTAGTGGTAAATAATAAATTCAGAGCATGAACTTGTTTGAAAGGAACAGAAATAAAAGTATTGATTGTCAGGATATGATCCTGACAGCAGCCATGACCCACTGCTATCTGAGGAGTGGCAAATGAAGTTATCACTAGGTTGTAATGTAAACACTTCCTTTTTTTTGAAAATACAGTGTTTACAGCAAAAGGCCTTAGGTTAATGATTCTACACACCAGAACGAATTCAATAAGCTGTAGTTGTTCTGGTGACTATAGTGTCCCTTTAACACTACTCTTTGGTCTAAAGTGACTCATGCTCTAAAAAAATTAAACCAGAAGTGGTATTTTAAGGGTAATAGGGCGTATAACATTTTGTCAAATAGACTTAAAAATCAAAGGGCTGGGGGCGGCGCCTGACTTCCGGTGCGGATGGCTGCTTTCTTCTAGAGCTCCGTACCGGCAGGCATCTACAACGCTTCTAACTGCAAGTATACCCGACGGAATCCCTCCCCACTCGGTCCACAGCATCCCCACAATGGCCCCTGACTGACCTGACATGGGAGGGGGTAGGAAATCCAAACACGGCACGGAGGTGGCGCCGATATTCCGCGCCCGCAGGGCGGAGAGCTCCACACGTGGGGAAGATGGCCGTGATGAGGACTCTGACTCAGCGGCAAGCGACACAAGCCACATGGCAGCCACAACACCCCTCACAAAAGACGACCTCCGGCACCTACTACAGGAGATAAAAACAAATATGGCTGCTGAGTTCACCAGGCACCTGGCACCTATCTCTGCAAGCCTCAATGATCTGACACATAGAACCACCGCCATTGAAGATCAATTAGACCACACCTCCTCGCGGACCCATACGAACGAGAACGCCATTGCTGCCCTACAAGAGCAGGTACGCCAACTGGAAGAGGCCCAAGAAGACCTCAATAACCGTTCCCGCCGTAATAACAAACGGATTCGCGGGGTGCCAGAGTCGGTTGGAATTGACACGCTAGCATCCACGCTGCGAGAATTGTTCTGCGGCCTGCTACCCGAAGCCTCACCAGCCGAACTCCTGTTAGACAGGGCACACAGGGCCCTCAAAGCCCCCCTCCCCAATGCAGCCCAGCCCAGGGACATTATTATTCGCATGCATTACTTCCACATCAAGGAAGCACTCATAAGAGCGGCCAGAGACACCCCACTGCAGATAGAGGGGCATCAAGTATCCTTCTACCAAGATTTAGCCCCGAGCACGCTACGCAAAAGGAGGGAACTAAGGCCCCTCACCCTGGAACTAGCCAGAAGACATATA
This sequence comes from Pelobates fuscus, assembly GCF_036172605.1. NCBI lineage: Eukaryota > Metazoa > Chordata > Amphibia > Anura > Pelobatidae > Pelobates > Pelobates fuscus. Next base: position 249,091,273 of record NC_086320.1, read on the forward strand.
AGGTATACCTTGGGACATTCCTTCAAGCTGCAAGTCAGACAGAACGACAGAACCCACACCTTGCACAATATTTCGGAGGCCACTGAATTCGCGGAACGTCTGGGCCTGTCCGCCATCGATTTCACTGCGGAACCGACAGACAGGCGACCCATCGGAAGGCCAGCACCCAGAGGCCCACATCCAAACCCGATTGGGACCCCAGATTCCAGAGGATCTCGCCCTCCAACCACCAACTAACCACGATCAAAAGCATGTGGCATTATGGAACAGACTGCTACTCCCACCACAACCCTCACCCGTGACAAGCCACCAGGACAACTTGAGACACATCCTTGAGACCGCCGAGACTATGGACACACTCACCAGAAGACAGCGCTCTACCCGACTGTTTGCCGTCAAGAACCAGATAAGATATGACTTTACAAAAAGATATGGAAGGGCTGCGCCAAATAAGGGTAGATAGTCCAGTAAAGTATTGCTAGGGTGCCAATAGATGGTCTAGGATACTTGATAGAGTTCCTCTGTGGATGCGTCTAGTGTAGACCGTTCCGTATATGTAAATACAAGAGAGGTAGAGGCGACTAATGGTATAGTATGAAAGTTCATGGTGTGATAGGTAACAAAATGTAGAGAACTCACATTCAAGAGAGCTATGGCCAGCTCTGGTGTGGATTGCGTACAGCGGTATAATCCCCGCTTATGGGATATGTAGGGAGGGGGTCTCCGTCAACACCGTCTGGTAGTCCAGAACTCGGAAAAGAAAGACAGAAAGCGACAATAGTGCTCTCAATTTTGATGTGGTTCAGTGTGCAGATAAGAAGAGGTAAAAAAAACACATTTGAGGGAGCTATGGCCAGCTCTGGTGTGGATAGCGTACAGCGGTATAATCCCTGCTTGATTAAGATATGACTTTACCCTGTCCATGTACGCTTAGCCCTTGCTCCTATGACAGACTTGAGGGACACGATTGAACACCAGTTTTGGCCTTACCCTTATCACTATGTACCAATTGGGAAGCCGCAATGGCCCCGCTGGGCCTATCTTAGACTTCCTGCGTGCAACACTAGCCCCTAATATAGGGACACCCTGCTCCGCTGACCCTGATAGCTACTACCCACAACCCTTTAGCACAGACCCTCACCTACAACCGAGGAAGTCAGTACAGGCTTAACCTACTAAGCAACCTAAGACGCAGGGCTCTGCAAACCCCACACACTCCGTGGGGCACAGGCACGGGCCACCACTCACGCTGACACTCTATACCGCTGACTGCATCGCTAGGAACAGGTGAAGTGGGGGACACCCAAGAATGGATAGGCAAGCGACTCTCCGCTGCCCCTGGGGGTGTGGGCATTCGAGAAATTCACGACCCATGCTTGCCCTGCAATATCCTATACGCACTAGACGCTACCCCGCATGATGCAGGGGGAGCAAACACCAGGGAACCCATCACCAGATGATTAGGCATTCCCTTCTCTCCATACTCGCAACCCCACAAGGGGTCCCTTAGAGATTAGGACACAGTGCATATGAAGCTAAACTGAATTATGGTACACTCAAGCTGTTAATGTTATGCATGCCATGTTTTTTTTGTAAATATGATTTTTATTTCCTGAATTTTGGGGGGAAAAAAAGGTAAGTATCGAGTAGACTCGCAGGTCTGTGGCATCATATTCAACACGTAAAGATCAAACATAAGGCGGGCGCGCAGGCCCAACAGGAATGTCGGACACGCAGGTCCCAGATATCAACAGCAATAAAAACCTATGTGGGTGTACCCCCCTACCCTTCTCCCAAGTCATTCCCAGTAATCCTGTGTTCTTTGGCCATATGAAGTGGAGTAACCTCCCTTGGCTAGTCTGTTGTCCCTTCAGGCAGGGCATGATCCCTCCATTTGGCTACCTCTAAGGTGTCTAATGCGCATCCCCCTATCGCCCCCCATGTGCCCCTTTCGGGGTGGTTTTGTTGTCTGTATGCGCGGGAGGGATGAGCACTGTTCGGTTGATACACGTCCGTGTAGGATCATGTCCGTTGAGGGCCTCAGTTATCTACAGACAATAGCGATGGAGTCCTGTTTTGGAGGGAGATATGAGCGTTGGGGAGTGTGTTCCCAATGCCTGTAAACCTGCGTGACAACAAGGCAGTGTTTCTCATTTGAAACTACGAGGGGGGGGGGTAAGGGAAAGTGTAAGGAAGGAGGAGGAGGGTCTGTCCGTCTTCCCCATGGCCATCCAGACAGTGTATATCCCTGTCATTAGTTATGTAGCAACGTAAGGAAGTCCTGTTTCGTCGTGGTCAGTATCCAGTGGGTCCATATGTCTAAGTATGTCTGATGTTGTTTTTCAGTTGCCAACGTGGTGAGCTCTTCCACCGCTCTTAGTTCCTCCATGTGGGTGAACCATTTGAGTATAGAAGGGGTCTCGCTTTTTCTCCAGTATTGAGGTATAGTTTGCTTGGCCATGTTTAGAATATGAATTGTAAGTGATTTGTTGTATCTTGAAGTCGGTGTGGTCGTGTGGTGGAGCAGCATTGCTGCAGGTTCTAGTGGTGGTGGGTTGTCAGAGAAGCGGGAGGCTATTTTATGTATCGTCCTCCAGAATGGTTGGATGAGTTCGCAATCCCACCAAATGTGTAAAGGTGTGCCCGTTGCATTGGCGCACCTCCAGCATATGCTGGACCCGTGTGCATGTATGTATTGAGTCGTGTCTGGGGTGCAGTACCATTGTGTGAGTATCTTATAGGCTGTCTCCTGACTCTTGCTAAATATGGAGCAGTGGTGGGTGACCTCACATATCTTTTCCCATTCAACCGTGCTAAATGTATGATTAAGGGCCTCCTCCCATTTCCCCATAAAACGTGGTGTGGCCTTGGGTGTGAGCGTTTGTAGGAGGGTGTAAAGGTGCAAGATGCCATGTGGTAGCGGGTCAGGGTCTGTACATAGTTGCTCAAAAGCGGGGAGTCCCCTAGTGAGGGCTCCTGCGCGTGGTAGGGTCTTGGTATAGCTCGCTAGCTGTGCGTAGCGGAAGTGGGTTGTGAATGGTTGGATAGGGTCCCCACATAAGTCAGTCAAGGACCTCAGCCCCTGACCGGAGCACACATGTCTCAGCCTTGGCAGTGGGCATTGCACCAGGGCCCGCAGTGCCCTAGTGTCCTTGCCTGGTGGGAAGCCTGGATTGTGTGTGAGGGGGAGCAGTGGGGACGGGTATGTGGAGAGTGCGTGTCTACCGGCATTACCTCGCAATATCTTCAGCGTCGCTTTCGTGTATGTGGAGTAGTGCGTTTCCCTTCCGTCTGTCCCTACGGGGAGCCACGGGATGAGGGCGGCTGGGAGCCCAGCCACCCCTTCCTCCGCCTGTTTCCACAATTTGCTGACCCCAGTCTTAGACCACTCCACTACACGTTGCAGGTGGCACGCCTTGTAGTATAGCCGGAAATCGGGTAGGGCTAGGCCCCCTTTGTTTAGTCTGGGTCTCCTCCCGTCCCAAACAAAAGCCCCCATAGCCTGTCTAAGTGCGGCAAAGAATGAGGATGGGATCGTGATGGGTAGGGCCTGGAAGAGGTAAAGTAGTCTCGGTAGCAGGTTAATTTTTATTACTTGGATTCTACCCAACCAGGAGATGTGCGGGAGGGCCCACTCCTTCATGTCTGTTCGGAACTTAGCTAGTATCGGGGCGAAATTCGCTGCAAAAAGCTCTGATTCCCTAACTGTCAGCCAAGTACCGAGGTATCGGATTTTGTCCGTGGCCCATTGGAACGCAAAGCTCCGACGGAGCTGTGCCGTTCTCCTTGTGGGTACGCTGACGTTTAAGACATATGATTTTGAGAAGTTAATCTTGTACCCCGATATCCCGCCAAAGGTCTGGAACTCCTGCACTAGATTGGGGAGGGAGACTTCCGGGTGGGTTATGAAGAATAGGAGGTCATCCGCGTACGCGGCAAGTTTATGATGTGTGTCTCCTATGTGTACCCCCTTGATGTCCGGGTGGTGTCGGATTGTGGTGAGTAGGGGTTCCAGGGCCAGGACGAACAGCAATGGAGACAGGGGACACCCTGTCTCGTACCATTGTGAATTGGGAACGCCTCCGTGGGCGCCCCGTTAACCAGGACGTGTGCCGTCGGGTGAGTGTATAGGGCCTTAATCCATCCCTGCAGGTATGGCCCCACACCCATATGTGACAGCGTTTGGAACATATACGTCCAGCAGTCTGTGGACAGCAGGAGAAGGCCCGTGTCGTCCCCTGACTTTCTGTGCATAATCGTGAGGGCCCTTATGGTGTCGTCCCTGGCTTCCCGGCCCATCACAAACCCCACCTGGTCCGCATGGACCAGAGAGGGCACGTGCACCTGGAGCCGGGTCGCCAGGACCTTCGCTAGCAGTTTGATGTCGGTAGCTCCCGCAGTGCTCCCGGTCCTTGCCCTCTTTCGGAATTATGGTGATGTGTGTCATGAGTGCCTGTGTAGGCAATTCGTGTCCCTCCCTGATGGCATTGAACATGTCTAGAAGTGGGGGGTACAAGATCTCGGCATAGCTTTTATAATATTTGATGGGCAGGCCGTCTGGGCCTGGAGTCCTACCTGGTTTCATGGATTTAATAGCGAGCGCGAGTTCCCCCATGGATATGGGTTCGTCCAGTTGGTCGGCCGTGGCGGCCGTCAGGGAGGGGAGCCTATGGGTCTTTAGATAGTTATCTATTGAGGTCTGGAGTGATCGTGACTGGGCGTCAGTGTGTGGGCGTGGGAGGGAGTACAGTTCCGCGTAGTATGTGCGAATGATTTCCTGGATCTTGGCCGGGTGTCTGTGCAGGACCCCTGCCTTGTCTCGGATCCTGTCTATGTATGTGTCGTGTCGTCTTTTGGCTAGCATGCGCGCTAGAAGCTTCCCACTTTTGTTCCCATGTATTGCAAAGAAGGCTCTGTTTCGCAGAGCGTCCCTCTGATGAGTGGAGTGCAGGATAGTAGTTAGTTCCCTTCGCAAGCTGAGGAGCGTGGCCTGGTGTGTGGGGAGTTGGTGTTGTTTGTTAAGTGTGTCTGCTTGTGCTATGTCCGATAGTAATGTTGCCATACGGGCCTCTCTCTGTCTCTTCAGGAGCGCACTTTTTTGGATGAAATGACCTCTTATGACACTCTTGTGTGCCTCCCAGCGTATGGTGGGGGAAGTCTGTTCGCAGGTGTTGTTCGTAAAGTACTCCCGCAGTGTCTTCCCTATGTCTGAGGTGACCGTTAGATTAGTAAGCAGTGATTCATTTAACCTCCACTTGGAGATCTTGGGTCTATGGAGGGGGGAGTGTAATTTGATGGTCACTGGGGCATGGTCCGACCACGTCACGGTGCCTTGAGCGGCCTGTAAGACTAGCGGTATGTGGTGGCTGGGGACTAATGGCCATAAGATATTGTGAGGGAATGTGTGAGTGGCCCGAGGAGGAGTCCCATTTGGGGTCTAACGCTACATTTAGGTCTCCACCTAAAACCTTTGGTTTTTACTATATATTGGGGCTGATGTGTACTGTAGTCATTGCAGCCGCCCAGTAGTGATGGGAGTGAGCGCAGGACTTTTCTTTCTGCATTTGTATCCATTTTTTGTATTACTCAGCTTTGTTACAATGCAGCTGCCCATCCCATGTGTTCCCTATTAAGGGTTAATAATGTATAGGGGTGTATATAAAAAATACCCCTTTCTGTCTCATTAGAGATTTTTGCCAGAGGCTCAAGGAAGCAAGGTGAATGCTTAGAGTTAGGACCCACCTAGGGGGGTCTGCCTTGATGTTGGCAGGTGGGCTCATTCTCTCATGGCCATTGGAGGTAACTAAAAGACCTCCATTTGTTTAAAAATACATGGGGATAAAGGAGAGAGCGCAGGTAACTTGTTTTTCTTTGGTTTTTACTATATATTGGGGCTGATGTGTACTGTAGTCATTGCAGCCGCCCAGTAGTGATGGGAGTGAGCGCAGGACTTTTCTTTCTGCATTTGTCTCTATGAGCAAATGTTTGCATGGTCTTTGTCATGACCGCAGCCAGTGGGTCGTCCGGCCCATCGGTGTGATGTGGCGTCCCTCGTCTAAGTGTGCTTCGCCCGCCGCCCCCCTGGTGTCTGGGTTATCCCTAATTACCTAGGGTCGGGAGAAATACCTAACTTTGTGTATTGAGAGCCTCGTCATGGTCCCCTCAGGGGCCGTGGACGTCCCCTCCCCCCCCCACTGGGTTCCGTGATATGCATTACCCAAGCCTGGCCCTATCCCCTACCGGCTAGCCGGCACCTGCTCTATACATGTCAACGTATGTCTGGATGGTCCCAGAAAGACCTATCTCAGGGATCTCATGTAGCCCTCTGCATCTAGGTATGGGTGGAGTCAGGAAAGCTGGAAGAGCTGCGCCAGACTGTGAAATCGGCAGCCCGGCAAGGACTCTGCACCCGCCTGGGGGGGCCCACGGTATAGCTGCGTGGGCCGCACCACCCCTCACCGAGTACTAATGTGGTGTGCTCCCCTGACCCCTGTAAATGGCATGGTGGTAGTAGCCTGATGTCTTCCCAGCGTGGCCTTGCATAATGTGCCTGGGGGCTGAAGATTTCTGAGTGTCTATGGGGGTGGGTCGGGTGTACCCCCCTGGCCCCTCGTATAAGGAAGGAACAAGTCCAGAGCCTGAAAGTGTCCATCCCCTTCCCTCAGTGCCTTGCTCAAGCAGGGAGCGCCACCTTGTCTGGCATGGGGTCCCCCCCCTGACTCGGCCCGCTGTCCTTGGGTAGTGGGGAAGCGTGGCAGTCCCGTGCCCCCCCCGTCCCCGGAGGTATACTTGCGGTATGCATGCGGAGAGCGGAAAATTGCCGCCAGGTTCAGGATTGAAAGTCCACGGCCCCTCCAGTTCCCCACGTACCCAGGGTTTGGAGGTGGAAGTTCTGTTGCAGGTCCCAAGGTTGGAGTAGAGAGGCTCCAAATGGGGTGTAATGGTCAAGGCGTTGTGGTTGAAGCAAAAAAAATGAAGGGTGAAGAAAACAGACAAGTCCGCCCGTTCACGGCATGGCGTACGTCGTCAGAGTCCCAGGGAGCGGCAGGGCAGGCGGTTTATTTAGTTTGGTGTCCCCGCTGGTCGTATCGTCTGTGTGCCCGCAGTCGTTGGGGTTTGGGGCCTGTGCCTTGAGGCCTAGGACCTTCTGTGTAAAATCTTAGCGGGTTCGGCCAGATAAGCTTCTCTGGCGACAGATGCAGCTCCCGTTGGATTGTCTATAAGTCTTCTGCTCCCGTGACCATGAAAGGGCCTGAGGGTGTCGCTATTTGAAGGCCTGTGGGGAAGCACCAGCGGTACCTTATGTTGGCGGTCTGCAGCTGCCTGGTGAAAGGCTTCAGGGCTCGTCGGTACGCCAGAGTGGCAGGGGACAGATCTGGGTATAGCTGGATTTCTGACCCTTCTAGCAGTACCTTTTCCGCGGCACGCGCTTTGCGTAGGATCTCTTCCTTAAGCTGGAAACTCTCCAAGCAGCAGATGATGTCTCTGGGAGGTCCCCCCGGGGGCCCTTGAGGTCTCAGGGCCCTGTGTGCTCTGACAAAGCCCATGTGCGTCAGGGGCGGCCTGGCTAGGAGCCTGTTGAACAGCTCCAGCAGCGTACTCTGTACTGGGGCGTTGTTATCTATCTCCTCTGGGACCCCCCTTACCCGGATGTTCTGGCATCTGCCCCTGTTGTCGAGGTCCTCTATATGCAGGGCCATCTGTCTCATCACTGTGGTGTGGTGCTGCAGCGTGTCTGTATTAGCAGCCTGTGCCACTGCCATGTGGTCACAGTCCGCTTCAATCTGTGCTGCTCGCTGGTTGAGGCCTTGTATGTCTTCTCTCAGCGCGTGGAGTTCCGTCGTGATCGACGTGCGCAGCTCAGCGTTGGCCGTCCTGAGGTCTGCTTTCGTGGGTAAGTCCTTCAGCAGGGCCATAAGGTCCAGTACTGCGGCATCCCTTGCTGCACGTGTTGTGGCCTGCTCTCCCGTTGGGGAGTGCGGAGAGAAAATGTCCGACTCCGTGGAGTCATTTGAGGCCTGCGGATCCAAGTCCGCCTGTGCGAGCAGGTATCGCTTCATGGTCGGGGTCGGGGTTCCCTTTGGGGCATCCCCCGGTCGTTGGGCATGTGAGGCTCGATGAGTCTTCCCCATCACTGCGGTCAGAGTGCGGTTTAGGCGAGGTTACGGGCTGAGCCTGCGGGGAGCTCAAGGATCAAGCTGCCATCTTCTCGGACCGCTAGGCCACGCCCCCTTCTGCATGCCATGTTTTAACGGTTTTAACAGTTTTATTCTTTGTGACGCACCCTCCCCTCTGGAATTAGCAAAGACTACATGGAAGACGGGGCCCACCGACATACAAAGGACAACACGGACAGCTGACCCCAAAGCTCTAGGATGCTGCACCTATTTCACCACGACTTGACGGCACTGACCTACAACACTTAAACCTTCGCACGAGGTGAGAAACAATAGGCCTGAAGGAACCACCAGAGACATGGACCGACCAATACACACCAAAGTATACACACCACCAGCCTACATGCCTGCTGGCGACTCTGTTAGAGAGACCGCCAACCCCTGACGACACAACACCACTCGGGTAAGAATACCCACGGAGTGGCTAGACGCTCACCCCCGTTTACTACTGGCCACACTGGTCTCTCGCCTTCACTTTATCGACTTCACTGACCCTTCCTCCTCACCTTCCCCCCCCCCTTCTTCCCCCTCCAGGAAAAGGGTGCTAGAATCCCCCCCACTTGTTTCTCTTTCTACCCCTCCCTCAGCCTCACAGCCTTGGACCGCTCGGGCACGGATCCCACATCCACTTACACTCCCTACCCAGATACCGTTCAGGTGCACCACTGACACAATGCCCACACACTTATGCTGCGTATCCATTAACGCAAAAGGCCTGAACTCACCCACCAAACGACACGGCATACTCAGATGGGCACACAAACAAAACATAGACATCCTACTTATACAAGAAACCCATTTCACAACCCAACGTGTCTTTCCCTTAACAAATAGATACTACACGAAAAGCTATATGGCTCCCTCCCCAGACTCCAAAACAAAAGGGGTCACCATTCTACTAAAAGCCAACTGCCCCCTCTCCAATATAATATGCAACAGGGACCCACAGGGACGCTACGTCACGATACAGGGGAAGGTGGGCACCACAGTCTACGCCTTCTCATCAGTCCACGCACCTACAATACCAGATACTTCATTTTGGCAACAATTAACGACACACTTCAACACCTACTCTACTGCACGGCTCATCATAGGAGGAGACTGCAATGCAGTCCATACCCCGCCCATTGACAGGACGCATCTCCATACCACTCGCACCCGCACATCGCAGAACGACGCTCTATTCAACCAATTCTTGGCATCACAAAACCTGATTGACATATGGAGAGAACAACACCCAACGACCAGGGATTATACATCCCACCCGCACGGCACGTATTCCCGCATAGACCACTTCCTCGTGACCCCTAACCTGGTGCCCCAGGTCACCAAATCAGAAATAGGCTCCATATCATGGTCAGACCATGCAGAGATAGCTATCACCTTGACCCTACCGACCATCCACAAACACTGGACATGGAGGCTAAACCCTCTCCTCTTACATGACGATCTAATCAAAGACAAAATCACCAAGGAGTTGAAAGACTACTTCGACCTAAACACACGGGCAGACACCGCACCCACGACAATATGGGCCGCACATAAAACGGTCATCAAAGGCACCCTCATCAGCTTAGCCTCACATAAGAAAAAACGCTCACAACAGCAAATCACTGACGCGATGACGGAACTCTGTCGCCTAGAAACCCTACACAAAAAGAACCCACACCCCACCACGCTAACTAAACTGACAGTGCTTAGGGACTTACTCAAAAGCCTTACACAGAAAGACACTGCTAAAGCCTTAATGTGGCTGAAACGCACATTCTATGAAAAAGGGAACAAGGCGGACACAATGCTGGCCCGCCGCCTCAAGCAACGAATTGAAGCCAAACGGATATCAGTTATATGCACCACAGAAGGCGACACGAGCAATTGCCCAACACGCATAGGTAGCATCTTCCAAGAGTACTACACTGACCTCTACAACCACACCCGACACTCCCAAAACAACCTAGATTCCCTGCACGCCCGTATAGATAAATTCCTACATAACGCATCCCTACCCACGATGACCCAGGAGGCCAAGGCCTCAATGGGGCAAGAAGTGACGGTGGAAGAGATGGTGTCAGCCCTCGGTTCCTTCAAGCCCAACAAGAGCCTGGGCCCAGATGGCTACTCTGCCTTATATTATAAGGAATTTAGCCCTCTACTACTTCCCCACCTGTGCAAGGTATTCAACGCCACGTTACGGGGAGAAACCCTCCCACCGGACATGACTGGCGCGAATATCTGCCTCCTACCCAAACCCGGAAAAGACCACCTAGAGCCCTCTCACTACAGGCCGATATCTCTACTCAACGTAGACCTTAAACTCATGACTAAGGTCATGGCGAATAGACTGAACCCATACCTAGGATCCCTTGTACACCCAGATCAGGTGGGATTTATCCCCCATAGACAGGCCGCTGTCAACACCCGACGAACCGTGGACCTTATATGGCTCGCCAACCACAGACAAATCCCAACTGCAGTGATATCACTCGACGCCGAAAAGGCCTTTGACCGCCTAACATGGCCATTCTTACACCGAACCCTAACACACATAGGATTGCCGCCAGAATTCACCTCATTCTTACAGGCGGTGTACCACGCCCCTCAAGGAGCACTCCTACTACCCAACATACCACCCCCGCACTTCCCCATCACCAACGGCACGTGTCAGGGGTGCCCTTTGTCTCCCTTACTGTTTGCCCTCTCCCTGGAGCCCTTACTCCAAGCAGTGCGCAGCATGGAGGTGGAGGGGATCACGGTAAGGGGGGAAACATTTAAGATCTTGGCGTACGCCGATGATATCCTCCTGACTCTAACCAACCCGGAACACTCACTCGGGCCCTTTCTAACCATCGTACAAGAATACTCCGACATCTCGGGCTATAAGCTCAACTTAAACAAATCTGAACTCCTTCCCGTACAGCTAGACTCCGCGAGCCTGGAAAGGATACGCCAAACATTCCCACTTAGGATCTGCCGCTTGGCTATTTCCTACCTCGGGATCCAATTGCCAGCGGACGTCTCCTCCCTATATGCCAAGAACTACACCCCTATACTCCTTAAAGCACATGAAGACCTGATCAAATGGAAGCCCCTGGGGATATCATGGATAGGACGCGTGACCTCCATTAAAATGAATCTCCTCCCTAGGTTCCTCTACCTCTTCCAAACCCTCCCAATCCCACTACATAAACCAGAATTCAAAGCCCTCCAATCGGCTATCGACACGTTCATATGGAACGGACGTAAACCAAGGGTACGAAGGAGTACGCTATACGTGCCCAAGAAAACGGGAGGTCTGGGCCTACCGAACTTCTTACACTACCATACAGCAGCACCAGATCCTGCACTGGCATATACCGCCTGGAAAGAAAAGATGGGTGGACCTAGAACACCTGATCTTTGGACAAGACCATCCGTCCCTGTATATGTGGACACCCAGACCTCATAGGCCCCTACCACCGCCGACGGCTCCCGCGATTAACCACGCACTGGACCTGTGGGATAAGACGAAAGACAAATACGACCTCTCCTCTTTCCTGTCCCCGATGACCCCGATCTGGAGGAACAAACTGTTCCCCCCAGGTCTCACACCCAAGCACTTCGCCAACTTCGAGCAAAGAGACATCTCCAGAATAGGACACCTCTATCAGGGCACCGAAACCATCCAATTCGCAGACATTCACGACTCCTCTTTCCTAATAACGTTCGACCATTTTAGGTACATCCAACTGCGTAGCTTTGCGGCTATACTGAGTATCAAGCAAGCGGGGACAGCCCCGCCCACCAAATTCAAACGTGAATGCTCGACCCGCCCAAACAGAAAAGGCCAAATCTCAGAACTATACATGACCATCGCCAACCACCCCACACAACGCTCCCTCCCATACATATCAGCGTGGGAGAGAGACCTAGGCCCACCGACTGAAACAACGGACTGGTCTGACATCTGGGAGGCAACAGCCTCAGTGTCCATATGCGTAACACACTCAGAGCAAGCATATAAAATGCTGTTTTGGTGGTACATCACACCATAACACCTGGCCTCCATGCACCAGACACCATCTAACACATGCTGGAAACAATGCGGGGAGACAGGGACGTTCCTACACTGCTGGTGGACGTGCCCGAAACTCCGCCCGCTGTGGCAAAGCGCCACCCAATTAATCACCAAACTGTTACACGAACCGTGCCCGGTGGACCCTTGGGCCCTGTTGCTATCCAAACCCATAGACCCATTCACGAGATCAGAAAACAAACTAATAGCCCGAATGACACTGGCTACCCGGAGCTCCAGAACACCGCCACCTAGCGGCCGCTAAGTGTAACAGCGGCCACCCAGTAACAAGCAATTAAGCTGCGGTTAACCGCAGCTTCAGGGAGGTAAATAGGAGGCACACTCCAGCTCCTGGGTGGCCCATTAACAACGCCGGCCGGCTTCCCACGGCTCTGGGGAGGTTGGTAAACGGCTGTTTGTTCGGTAGATGAAATCTACCAAACTGCTGTGCAGAAAGGGAGAAATAAATCCTTCTGCACAGCAAAATTAACCCTTTAGCTGCCGGTCCATAATCTAAAGGCAGCAGGCGGGCAACCAGGCTCCTCCAATACAATGTGGCGAGATTGGTTTCGTCACATTATTAATATACAAATGGAAGAACATGGGTATCTCTTGGTTGGGAAGAGTAAACATTATCAAATCATATATTCTTACAAAATGGTCCTATGTCTTTAGGATGTTACCTCTAACTATTCCTCTCATTAAATTGAAACAAGTCCATAATCTCTTCATTAATTACCGTATATATGGGGTTTTAAAATTTCAGCTTCTCATTTAGGGGGCTTAGCTTAAGGAGGTGGCAGACCTCAAAGGCAATTAATGGACCATGGTATAAGGTAGAGTCGTCCCTATTGAAGGTTAGGGACCTCTCTGTCCTGATTTGGCTTAATAAGGGTGCAAGTACTAAGTTTATGTTATCAATCGAAGGTACTTATTTAAAATAATTATACTATGACTGTGTTAAAAATAGAAAAAATAATAGGATATTGGATACAATTGTTAAAGGTAGTCCTATTATTACTATACAAGGTAACATACCAAATTTAAACTTAAAAAATTGGATTCAAGCAGGCATTATGACTATTTCGGATATTATTCTTGATAATAAGGTAATACCTTTTGTCCAAATACAGCAGAATTATAATATACCCCCCAAAGAGATTTTTTACTTATCTTAGAGTGAAAAACTCCATAGGAAATCATATTCTAAATGATGACTATAATAATCTAAATAAAACAATGAATAAACTCTTTGAGAGTGATTTTAAATCTAAGACCATTTGGGGGGCGTGGCTTGGATGCCGACCGGGATGGACGCTTAAGCTACGAGCTCCGCTCCACCGGTACCTGCATAGCCCTACTAATCAGCCATAACAGCGCCTAATGGGGAGGAATCGAAGGGGTGACCCTCCAGCGACCCCCAGGAGATCCCAACCGCAGCAATCTGTGGGACCGATGGATGAATTTATCCACACACCGGCAGACACACGCAGAGAGGCCGGGGGCCCCAAAATGGCGTCTACCTCTTCCGCACCCGGAGCTCCGTCCCCCTCCACATTGGAAGGTGTCGTGGATGAAATCCGGGCCCTTGCTGCCTCCATGGCTACCAAGGCAGATCTGCTGGTACACACCACCACTATACAAGACGCCCTAAGGGCTGAAATAGCCGGCATCCGGACAGAAGTGGCGGTGCAGGGGGCACGTGTACAAGAACTTGAACGCTCCCATGAGGCCCAGAATGGCAGGTTAGCCTCTACAGACATGGCCGTGGCCCGGCAGGGCACCCTACTCCTACAGCTCAGACGGTCAGTGGAGGATCTGGACAACCGTGGGCGCCGCTGCAACATCAGGGTGCGCGGCATCCCAGAAGCTGAAGGCGCAGAGGAGATTGAAACAGAGCTGACAGCCCTTTTCCGCCTAATACTGCCCGGTGACAACACCATGGAGATAAGGTATGACAGGGCACACAGGGCACTTAGACCCCGCTCCATAGAAGAGGGCCCAAGGGACATAATCTGCTGTCTACACTCATTTGCTTTAAAGGACGCCATCATGCGAGCGGCTAGGTCCCAACCCACATGGGAATACAAAGGGACTCAAATATCTTTATTTAATGACCTGTCCCCAGTGACCCTAGAAGCTAGAAGGGCGCTACGACCCATCACAACGCTCCTCAGAGACCGCAACATTGCTTACAAGTGGGGCTGCCCATTTGCCCTCCTGGCGAGACACCAGAATGGATGGGTGTCAATCCGCTGGCCGGAAGAGGTCCCCAAGGAGGGCTTGGGCCTACCACCTGTAACCGTACCAGACTGGGTCTTGGGATCGCTGGATGCGGGTCCAGGAACGCAACGAGCGCCACGTCGACGCAGGGGAAGATCCCCGCCGGGCCCACCCCGTCACCGCCAAGACGACTCCTCACCCTTAGCACCACAACATCACTTGCACTGAGCTGCTAATGCTCGCTAATGCACTTATAACGCCACTGAATGAGGTTGGACTGGAACCATCGACAGAGAACGGACTGCCCCAATCCCCGCTGCATGCTGAGTCCCAACAACACCCACTTGGGGGTAGGTGAAGCCTTCCTAGGATTGTAAACATACCTGGCACCAACTCCCTCCCACGCAGTATCCTATTGATCCCGCTAAGTCTCTCCCCACTCCACGAAAGCCTGGCCTTCCCTCCAGAGGTGTATTCAGGGGGATCCGGGTAGGCCCTTGTTGGGGTGGGGTTGGGGGGGTGGAGGGGGGGGGGGGTTTGCACTACCAGAGTTCCTGTGATGCAGCAAATACGACTACCTCTTTTGTCCACGTATGGGACAATGCCATGCATAGCACAGCCTCATACACCGCTGAAGTTTCAGAACTGCACGACATGTTAAGAACTGGGACCCAGAGCCTGCTCTCAACTGCTAAGTACCCGCAATTGTCATTATATCTTGTACTTACTCTGCTTCTCCCTCTCTCTGGTGGTTTACTGTGCCTACTAATGCTGATGTACTTTTCATGTCTGCTGAACAGGAACTTTGTGACGGGGGGAGGGCTGGACATGTGAGTAGTACACAGAGACACAGGGACTAGTGGGGGCAAATAACTGGGCTATCACCTTAGGATTTATAGGGTGTAATGTGCCTTCACTGGGCTCCACGGGGAGGGCATACAAGACTCACCTGTGCAAGATCCCGAACATAGCGCACAAACTAAGGGACGGGGACAGTGGGATTACACCTCCCCGTTAGCCCCACCTTATATATCGGTATAGACAGGGGGCCACCCTCGCTATTAGAGCAACCAAGAGGATGGGATAGGTACGCAAATACTATGGGGACGGGTCCCGGGGCTGGGGTGCTGGATGAAGTTCCCGGTGGGAGGCGCCTAGGGAGACGATAGAAATATGATACTACCGGTAGTTTTTTACTAATGTTGTTAATGCCTGCTCCCACAAAGTTTAACATGTTATAATACTGTCTGATCCCCTGCATGTTTGTTCCTCCCCCGACTGAACACACTTGGGCAGGGTACTGGCCGGAGTGGAACAGACTGGAACCTGACTTACACACAACACTCAGGACATACCATCCCCGGTTTGGACTCCGACCACTGCTCTACACTCTCGCTTGCGCAAAACCCTCAGCAGAGCCATAGGCTTGTTCACCTACCGATCAGGTTATCGGTGTGATACCTGGCCACTCCTGCTGCGGCGCAAGCGACTCTCCTCTAACAGGAGATTGCGGGGTAATACCTTCGGTTCCCCCTGCTGGGGACGTCCCCCCCAAAAAGGACAGGCCCTGTTGGCCCCTCCTTACTTTTATCTTACCCCACCCACTCCACATACTCTCACTACCGACACTGTACACACACCCCCCAACACGCCCATACACCCTCACCCACGCCTCACCTCGCGGCTGCTGTGCACGTACCGACCCGACGCGGATAACGGGATACGTTATCTCTTCGATATCGGAACTCAACATTAGATTCACGGGACACGCGACTTCCTACGTATACGGGGAACTAAACTAAACACAGAAGACACCACACATCATAGCCACACATACGACCCCACTGGGTGGTGCTACCTACCCGACCACCTGTACCGCTCGGAAACTTCACCTGAGGCCCGGAACGTGGACCCACGGCAAACGCTATGGCATACAGTCGTGCATCCCTGTCTGTCATGACCCTCAACTGCAGAGGCTTGAATATACTGGAACGCCGCTCTCACCTACTAAGAACCCTGCGACAGAAACACATCTCGATAGCGATGCTGCAGGAGACCCACTTAAAAGAGAACGCTGCGCCCAAACTTCGGAGCGCTCACTACCCAGTGAGCTATTGCAACAACCACCCGACGTCCCGTCGAGCGGGGGTCACAATCCTACTTGCTGCAAGCCTAGGCTTCCAGGAACTGGACAGATTGGCCGATGACCAGGGACGATACCTCTTCCTGAAAGGCACGATCGCCGATAGAGTGTACACCCTTGCGACCGTATACGCTCCCAATTCGAAACAAGTACAATTTCTTCGTGGGACACTAGATAAGCTGCATGGATTTTCGGAAGGGGCGCTGATAGTGGGGGGGGATTTTAACGCCCCCTTAGACCCTCTTATGGACTCCTCTACTGGCCACAGCTGCCTGTCTCAATCCCGCATCAGGTCCATTCGCAAATATTTGGACAAGTTGTCGTTGGTGGACTGCTGGAGGGCAATTCATCCTTCCGTCAAGGACTACACGCATTACTCGATAATACACAACCGCTACTCCGGATAGATTACGTGTTTGTCAAACAAGAAGGGCTCTCCCGTTTACGGTCAGCTTCCATAGATCCAGCCACATGGTCGGATCATGGCTCAGTCCGGATAGAATTGGAATCCCCACTCTTTAAACCGGCGACATGGACATGGCGCCTGAATGAATCCCTGCTCCAAGACATTGGAATGAGAGGGGAGATCTCACAGGCCCTGGACAATTACTTTACCGAGAACGGGACGGACGAGATGTCCCCAGTGACGGTGTGGGAAGCCCACAAGAGTGTAATCCGTGGTACCCTCATCGGTCTCGCAACGCGCAAACGGAAAAACTTAACTAGGGCAATGACAGAAGTGTACAAATCCATCACACGCCTGGAAGCACAACACAAACATTCCCAACTAGCCGCGACTTACGGTGAACTGATGGAAGCCAGAAGAACTCTACAGGCCCTACTCACACAACGACACCATCGCTCGCTCCAAAAGTCGAAAACATTCTTCTACACCCATGCAAACAAAGGGGGGAAGTTTCTCGCCTGCCTGTTGAAAGGAGACACACCTCGTACCCAAGTGCGCAAACTACGCCTAACGACGGGCAATACATCCCCTTACCCAGAAGACATAGCTAGTGAATTTCGGGAATACTACAACTCCCTCTATAACCTTAACCCACCGGAGAACCCGGCACGCAGAAGAGAATCCTCTCTACACATAAGAACATACCTGGAAGATAATGTGCGGAAACGGGTGAACCCTGAGGCAGCAGCTATGCTTGATGAACCGATCGGTACAGAGGACCTGGCTGCAGCACTGAAAAGCACTACAACCGGACGAGCACCAGGACCGGATGGGTTCTCCGCAGGGTATTATAAACACTTCGCGGCGACACTATTACCGTGGCTAACGAGAGCTGTCAACAAGGTCGCGGAAGGGGGAAACTTCGGCGCAGAATCCGTGACAGCAACAATCACGGTCCTGCTCAAACCCGGAAAAGACCCAGAACATTGCGGCAGTTATCGCCCGATTTCCTTATTGAATGTAGACCCGAAACTCCTAACGAAAGTACTGGCTACTAGACTTCAAAGGACGTTACCGAGCCTGGTCCACGTAGACCAGACAGGGTTCATCCCCGCGCGAGACAGCACGGTACGCCTCTTCTCCATTCCACACCATGCACAGAAATTCAGGAAACAACTCTTACTACTGTCCACGGACGCCGAGAAGGCGTTCGACCGGGTCAATTGGGAGTACATGTTTCAAGCTCTCCGATTTTTAGGTATTCGACAGAGGACCATGGCGTGGATTACTGCCCTATATAGTAAGCCAAGAGCAGCAGTTCGCGTCAACGGAGCACTGACTTTGAGCTTCGGTATCGCAAATAGGACCAGACAGGGCTGCCCCCTATCACCGCTCCTGTTCTCACTCTCTCTGGAACCGCTTCTTCAAGCGATTCGAGGCCTTCCGGACATCCACGGCTACACCTGGCAAGGTACGGAACATAAGGTGGCCACATACGTGGACGACCTTTTGTTCTTCGTCTCCCAACCCTGGATCACGTTGCCATGTATACTCTTGGAGATGGACAGATTTGGCCGAATCTCAGGGTTTAAGCTCAACCTGACGAAATGCGAAGCACTGAACATCACCATGCCCACAGAGGAGTACACATCCCTCGGCCCACTCTTCCCGTTCCGGTGGTGCACAGGAGCAATGAAATACCTCGGTATCCCGATCACCACGAATCCCCGAGACATATATCTACGCAACTTCGCGACACTGCTGTCAAACATTGAATCCGATTTAAAAAGTTGGTCCTACCCACACATCACGTGGCACGGCAGAATAGCAGTCCTTAAAATGAATATCCTGCCGAGGGTCCTCTACCTATTCCAGACTATACCGATAGCCCTACCAACAAAATTCTTCGCGACGCTGAAGTCGGCGGTCATTAAATACGTGTGGAGGGGAGAAAGATCCAGGATACGCCATGACATACTGTGCATGCCCAGGCAGAGGAGGGAATTAGCCCTGCCCGACTTCAAAAAATACCACCAGGCAGCAACGCTACAGCGGATACATGAATGGCACGAATTAGAGACGACCAAACAATGGGTGATCCTGGACCGGGAAGGTGGGGATACGAGCCTGAAGGCGGCAATAGGGAGACGACGAGCGACAAGAGGCAACAGAAGAGATGACTGCGACCCAGTTACACAAACACTCCTCACATGGGAGAACCTCAGAGAAGCACCACAAGTCTCCCCGACTCCCAGCCCCCTGCTACCGATCGCGCACAATCCCGACATAGGTGGCGGACTACCACCAGATGCCTGGTCTTTCTTGGGTGAGATATATAAAGTCACCTGCGGCGGCACCCTGAAGACTTTGGATGATATACTGGACGCACGACCGCGCTCTCATATGGCGGTTTTTCGATACATGCAACTAAAACACTATTATGCATCACTCCCACACAAAAATAAGCTCCAAAGAGACCTAACATGGTACGAAAGACTCTGCTCCCGTGGCGCTTCATTAGGAAACACCATATCGACCCTCTACCAACACCTACTAACCAATCCCACCTCGGACAACAACACCTTCCAACGACAATGGGAACGAGCCATGGACAAAAGCTTTACGCCGGCACAATGGGACAAGGCCTTGGTATGGCAACACAAAAGCTCTTCTAGCTCCCACTACCAAGAGGTGAATTATAAACTAATTTCCATGTGGTACCGCACACCTGTGCGGTTACATAGGATTTTCCATGCTACACCGCCAACATGCTGGAGATGCCAGGAGGACAGGGGAACCATGCAACACATATGGTGGGAATGTAAACATATTGTTCCATACTGGAACCGAATCAAATCTGACATCCAACTGGTATTGGGAGATGACCTTGAATGGACGGAAGAACTAGCTTTGCTACACATTTCCTCTCGATCGCTATCCATCTACAAAAAATCTATCATGCGTCACCTACTGAACGCAGCCAAAGCGCTCATCCCGGTATATTGGAAGAAATCGGACATCCCCACACGGGAGGAATGGATCCACCGAGTCGAAGATATTAGGACAGCCGAAGCCCTAAAGGCGGAAATGACGGGCAGGGAGGCACAATACGCTGAAGCCTGGGCACCGTGGTATGCCTATCGAGCAAGGCCGTAAGGGGAGGTCCGGAGGGAATTCGGGTCCCCGGTCAAACTGGTACCCACATCACCCATGGGACACACAGTACATCCCATGACAGATACCTGACGCTCATAGTTTCGAACGGTAATCTTGGTACCTCACATAAGATACGCACGACGGTTGAGCGACGAACACATAAATGCTGACTAGACAAAAGCACAGAACCCCACTCTGTGCAACAACATGTCCTGACCGACCACACAACCATACTGAAGGGAGGGCGTTTAGGGGCAACACCCATGGCCCCACAAAGGCCACAAAGGAGGGCATGTTCCACCAATGTCCACATGACTCCCGTATTACAACTGTGGGGAGGCGTTACCGATCGGGGCCTCGGATGTGTGCAGCAGCCTCGAAACACTACAACCTACACACGCATAATGCCATGATATCCCCCCCCGCAATATACACGGAACACATAGGGACCCCACCTACTTCGACCCAGGCAAGACCCCTAGCGGTGGCCCTCACTCCTTAATCCGATCATGCTGCATCATAGCCACATGATAGTTGGTTTGAACATCAATTTGGACACTGCCTACCTTACCTTACTCGGATAAGACACTACCAAAATAGACAAGGACACGAGCCTCACACGACCCTCCAAATAGAGCCACCTTACTAGGGACGACATCCTTGTCAACTAGACGGTGCCACTGCCCAACGGTACGGGTCAGCTCGGGGGGTTACAGATCAAACCGTGGCCTGGGCACATATGGACCAAACACCACTGCTCTTTTTGCCCCTACACTGTGCTCCTAATAATATCTCGACACTACATACCCCTACACATGATCTCTAGCTAGATCACTATTCTACTTTTCGACTCTTACGGAACACATTCACAGAAGACGGGTTTAGATATACTTTACCCACGGATCCACACCCACAGTATATCTATGGACGTTCCTACGACCACGTAGCCCTAGCAATAACCGGACGCACTCAATACCACGATATACTGATACAACACCCTCACACACACCATCCTATAGAAAAGAAACACAAACACACATTGTCTTATGTTATGTAGCGGACTAAAAGTAGAATCCCCTTCAATCTGTACGAATCCATGTTATATGTACAAATGCTACTCTATTGCAATACCTCATTATATGTTTATTGGGGGCCTGCGTGCCCGCCATTTATCTTGCCTAACTTTAATAAAAACGCTGATTAACCAAAAAAAAATAAATCTAAGACCATTTCGTTCTGCTATGAAATACTGAGAATAAGCGATAAAGATTAAAAACCTAAAGATTGGATTAAATGGGATAAAGATTTTCAAACCCCCGTACATATTGAGCAATGGTATAAATCCATATCATCAGTAAAAAAAACTCAACAACTGGGTCACGAACACGGGAGCGATTTTCAATTTATTATGTTTTATTTTTATCTCTCAGGTATATCGACTCATATATATATATATATATATATATATATATATATATATGTAAAAAACAGGAGCACTCACTTGGATTTTTCAAACGTGTATTAACCATCTAAACACAAATCTACATCAACGTTTCGACCCTTCAGGGTCTTTATCAAGATAAAGACCCTGAAGGGTCGAAACGTTGAGGTATATTTGTGTTTAGACGGTTAATACACGTTTGAAAAATCCAAGTGAGTGCTCCTGTTTTTTACCTTCATATCTACTGGCCTGGAGGCACCCTGGTAATATTTTTACACATCATATATACTTTTTTTGGGTTGAGTGCCAGAGTCTGGTCTGTTCTGAAGGAATCTGTTATGACTAGTGACCTTTGCCTGCATTATATGTTTGCATTGTTTGTCTTTGTGTTATTAATTTGAAGTATTTAAATTCAATATTGACTTGAAAATATGATAAGATTATTTATATATATATATATATATATATATATATATATATATATATATATATATATATATATATATATATATATATACAATCCAATGAGGGAGGCTGCTCTCCGGACTTAAAACTTCAGTTTATTATTATTGATTAAAAATGACGACCAATGTTTCGGTCCCTGCTCGGGACCTTCTTCAGGGTCAGATACAACTGAAGAGCGGGGACCGAAACGTTGGTCGTAATTTTTAATCAATAATAATAAACTGAAGTTTTAAGTCCGGAGAGCAGCCTCCCTCATTGGATTGTCTATCTATTGGAGCCTTGGTCTTGCGCCCAGTAGTGGTATACTTTAAATGTCAGTGCTGGGGATCTATATATATTTATATATGAAAACCGAGTTGCGTGTACTCCTGGATTAGAGAGTAATTGCCCGGTGCTGGTCAGGCACAAGATACAAAAAATATATATAGTGTATATTCTATACACTTAGAATGAAAAAAAAAATATATATATATATATATGTGTGTATATATATATATATATATATATATATATATATATATATGTATGTATATATAAATAAATAAAAATAATACAAAATATACATATGTCCATATATCTAATTACATAAATAATTTCATAAATATACATGTAGACTTCAAATATATAAATATATGTATATATATATATATATATATATATATATATATATATTTAAATTCTACGTGCATATTTATGTAATATTTTTACATAATTAAGTAATTTTATTGATTGCAATTTGGTGGACCTGCCTGACAACCCAGGCCAAAAGTCCAGAGAATTTAATTTGCTAGCACTATATTTAACCCTGTAACTTTCCAAGACACCTTAAAACCTGTAGATGGGGGGTACTGTTTTACTCGGCAGACTTTGCTGTGTATTTTTCACACACACAGGGCACTTTCACTGATATCATTGTTGTAATATGTTTTACTGTTTTGAAGCACTAATATTTGTGTTCAGTGAAGTCTCCCGAGTAGAACAGTACCCTCCATGTACAGGTTTTATAGTGGTTTTGAAAGTTACAGGGTCAAATATAAGGCTGTTTTTTCACATTGAAATTTGCCAGATTGGTTATGTTGCCTTTGAGAGCGTATGGTAGCCCGGGAATGAGAATTACCCCATGATGGCATACCATTTGCAAATGAAGACAACTGGACATACCCCATATTGAATACCCTGTGTTGTTTTCTTTTCACAAATATATGGTTTAATGGGGGTAAATTACATTGGCCATCTTCAATAATGTCCCGAATAGGATATGGGTGCATGATGACCAGCTGTGAAAATCCCAAGTTGGAAAATTGGAATGCACACCCTCCAAATAAGGTCTTGTAGCCCCCAGAAAACCTGACACACCTATACATGGGTAGTATCACTGTACTCAGAAGATGTTGCTGAACACATAGTGGGGTGTTCTTTGGCAGTAACCCTTAAAGTTCTCAGTACATGTATTCTTTAATTTCTATGTGTGTCAAAAATCAACAATTATTATTTTTCTTAATTTGGCATATATTGGTGGTAAAATTGTTGCATGAAATGAGTCAAAATACCCCAAGTTTAATACCTTAGGTTGTCTTCTTTTAAAAAAAAAAATATACATGTGAAGGGTTATTCAGGGATTCCTGACAGATATCAGTGTTACAATGTAACTTGCGTTCATTTTGAAAAATGTATTCTTATAGCCATATAACTTTCCAAAAAAGCTAAGTACATGTTAACATTGGGTATTTCTAAACTCAGGACAAAATTTAGAAACAATTAAGCATGGGTGTTATTTGGCGGTTGTAGATGTGTAACAGATTTTGTGGGTCAAAGTTAGAAAAAGTGTGTTTTTTTACATTGTTTCATAATATTTTATAGTTTTTTTAAAGTAAATTATAGGATATGATGAAAATAATGGTATCTTTAGAAAGATAGTGAGAAAAATAGTATATAATATGTGTGGGTACAGTAAATGAGTAAGAGAAAAATTACAGCTAAACACAAACACCGCAGAAATGTAAAAACAGCTATGGTCCCAAACGGTAAGAAAATTGAAAAGCGGTCTGGTCACTAAGGGGTTAAAAGACAACTGTAATTTCAAAACTGTGTTTAATATAAGAATCCTCTCATCAAGAATTAAAAGGAAATCATTATTTAACCCCTTAAGGACGGTGGGCTGGATCTGTGCTGCTGGAGTTTTGAATAAAGAAAATTATGCAAAATACGAGCCTCCTGTTATGTGGTAAAATTAAAAGGGGCAAACTATGGAATGTTAACCCCTTAAGGACAGTGGGTGTTCTATGCCGTCCTTTTTAGGGTGCCTCTAAATGCCTGAGGGCGGCATAGAACGTCCCTGCCGTCCTTTGTACTCACCGGGTCCCTGCCGTTCCCCCGACGGCGGTCGCGATCCTGGAGTCTGCCTGAGAGCTCAGGTAGACCCCCTCTGCCCGACCCGGCCCTCACGGGCCATGTAATTGTGGGGTCCTCACAATGACATGGCCAAAGTAGCTGGCTTATGCAGTGCCTGCTGGGGGACTGTCTGAACGCTCAGGCTGTCCCCATAAACCGTGTAAAAAAGTTTTAAAAGTTATAATAAAGTTTTAAGTACTTTATATGCACATACACATACATACATGCAAGTATTATTCTAAGTGTATTTTAATAATATATATATATATATATATATATATATATATATATATATATTTTTTTTTTTTTTTTACATTATTAAGTCATTTAATTAATTACAATTTGAGGGACTTGCCTGACAACCCTGGCAGAACATCCAGTATTTGGTTCCCAAGCAATATATTTAACCCTGTAACTTTACAAGACACTATAAAACCTGTACATGGGGGGGTACTTATTTACTCGGGAGACTTCACTGAACACAAATTTTAGTGTTGTAAAACAGTAAAACATATCACAACAATGATATCATCAGTGAAAGTGCAATTTTTTGCATTTTTCACACACAAACTGCACTTTCACTGACAATATATAGAATTCTAATATTCACATTCCTGGGCTACCATACGGTCTCAAAGGCAACGTAACCAATCTGGCAAATTTCAATGTGAAAAAACTGAAAACTGTAACATGCCATATTTGACCCTGTAATTTCCCAAAACACCATAAAACTTTCCAAGACACTATAAAACCTGTACATAGGGGGTACTTTTTTTTTTTACAAGTGAGACATCACTGAATAAAAATATGTGTATTTTATTGCAGTAAAAGCAAACCGTATTATGACATTCACATAGAAATAAAAAATAATCCAAAAATGTAAACATGTCTTATTTTCTCCCATTTTTTTTATATTTTATTCATATTAAATTATGTTTCATAGCTAAATATTTGATGTTAAATGAAAACCCTGTTTCCCCTGAATAAAAGGATATATAATAAGTTTGGGTGCACTTAATATGAAAGAGGCGAATTATGGTTGAACAGACATATAGTCAAATTCCAGATTTTGCTTTACGTTTTGTTTTAATCACAACGTGTACATTTGGCTTAAGGGGTTTAGGGGTTAAACTAAGAAAAACTCATCCTACCTTTAGTGATGACGTCATTGCACTGTGCACAAGACCATAGAAACAATATAGAGATTTTCAAAAACTAGGGATGTGCATGGGGAAAATATTCGGTTCGGCATTCCGAAATTTGGGACTATGGCACTTCGGTTCGGTTCGCAACTTTGGATGTTCTCTTGCAGCCACTTAGTAGATAACTCTATAATTCCCACTCTTAAAAAAAACAAAAATAAGGAAAAAAAAAGCCTGTGTCCCCCCTCCCTAGCCCGCACCCGTGCCGCGCAAGTGGGGGCTTTTAAACTGCCGTGGGCACCTATAGCCCCCCCCCGGCCCCCACCCCTGAGCAGTGGTTGGGGGCCCAAAATTAGAATAAGGAGGGGACCTGTTGTCCTCCCTCCTGGCCCCCACCCCTGAGCAGTGTGGGCCCTAAATACCAATAAGGGGGGGACCTATTGTCCTCCCCCCAGTCCCCAACCCTGAGCGGCAAGTGGGGCCCTAAATAAAAAGGTTACGCCCCAATGTTACCCCCTCCCAAACAAAATTAATAAACCCCTACCTAACCCCCTCACCCTAAAAATAGTGAGGGGGGGGGCAATAACCAAGTACCTGTAAAAAAAATAGATTATTTTTTCAGACTTAGGGTTTTTTTTCCCGTTGGATTTTTTTTGGCACTCTGGGTTTTATTTTTATTTTTTCAAAGTGTGACGGTTATTATGGTTTTTTTATTTGACCTTTTTTTGGGCTAAAAAAAGAATATTTTGGAAAAAAAGAAGACATCAAATGGTAAGTTTTATTTATCTTTTTACAGATACTTAGTTATTGGTCCCCCCTCACTATTTTTAGGGTGAGGTGCGTAGGTAGGGGTTTATTAATTTTGTTTGGGAGGGGGGTGACACTAGGTCCCACCCTTATTCAATTTAGGGCCCTCACCCGCCGCTGCAGGGCTGGGGGCCGGGGAGAGGGACAATAGGTCCCCCCTTGTTGTTACAGATGGCCTCCACCCGCTGCTCTGGGGTGGGGGACGGGGGGGGGGGGACAATAGGAATCCCCCCTTGTTTTACTTTAGGGCCCCCTCCCATGGCTCAGGGGTGGGGGCCGGGGGGAGGACAATAGGTGTCCCCCCCCTATTCTAATTTAGGGCCCCTACCCACTGCTCAGAGGTGGGGTCGGGGGGAGGACAATAGGTCCCCCCCTTATTCTAATTTAGGGCCCCCACCCGCCACTCAGGGGTGGGGGCCGGGGGGGCAATAGGTCCCCCCTAAAGTTTAAAAGCCCCCACTCGCTCGGCACGGGTGGGGGCTCGGAAGGGGAGGCACTTTTTATTTTTTTACAGTTTAACTGTTTACTAGACATTCCCCTACTCGCGACATAGCGAGTAGGGGCATAATTTACTAATACTAAGTAATCTTTACTTAGTATTAGTAAATTTGGCTGAAAAACCAATTTAGGTCTTTCAGCGTTTTGGTAGATAGCTCCCTGATACCGTGGGAATTAGGGAGTTATCTACTTATTCATTCCCATCCATTGACTGGCTGAGTAACTTACATTTTATATGAATGCGTTACTTGATTGTTGTAAGTGTTGCAAATGCTTACAGCTGAATCCTGGCTATGTTTGTATACTTTTTATTTAAACTGGTATATAGTGTAACATTCTTCATTCTTCCACTGGATATATTAGTACTTCTGCAGTTCTGTGCTTCTGCACTTCGACACTTCAGAACTTTGGCACTTATCTGAATGTCCAAATTGTCCGAAATTCATCCGAATTCACATTCGGAACAAAACGAATTGCACATGTCTATCAAAAACTGTCTGTCGACCCAAGGTCAGATGGATCCCCTAATATACTAAAGGTAGGAATGAGTTTTTCACATTTATTTTTCATATACTTCATTTAAAACCAAATGTATTTCCTTTTAAAACCTGATGAGAAAAATCATACCGTTAAAAATCGTTTTTAGGTGACAGTTGTCCTTTAAGTACAAAACAAGCAAACTGAAGCTGTGTTCTTAAGTGGTTAACCCCTTAACGCCGTTACGGCGTTCTATGCCGTCGCGGCTTTAAAGGGCTTTAAAGCCGTTGCGGCGGCATAGAACGCCGTAACGGCTTGCAGCCCAGGAGGTCCGGGGGTACTCACCTCCGCCGCGATCCTCTTCTGGGGGGCTGCCTCAGAGCCCAGGCAGCCCCCCCACGGCAAATCAGGCCCCCGGGGGCCATGTGATCGCTCTCAAAGAGCGATCACATGGCCCCCTATAGCTGGCTGTGGATCTGCCAGCAGGGGGACTGTCTGAAATATCAGACAGTCCCCCTGCTGGTGGGAAGAATTAAAAAAAATAATTAGACACGTGTAAAATTAAAATAAATGCATTTTTATATATATAATATATGTATATATATATTATACATAATATATATACATATTATATATATATGTAACGTCATGCGTAATGTATTTTAATAGTAATATTAGTATATATATTAATATTAAAATACACTTTGAGTGACGTTACATGTATATAATATGTATATATATTATATATATAATAGATATATACACATATATTATATATATACATATAATTACAATAATAAATAAATAAAATTATTAAATAAATAAATAAAATATTGAAACAAAATGTAAAATAAATTATATATTCATATGTAATTTTATTCTAACTGTATTTTGTTATTAAAAAATATATATTGGTAACATTGGTAACAAAATACACTTAGAATGACATTCTATATATATCTATCTATATATAAAATACAAATAACCGCAAATATATATAGAGAGATAAATACATATAATTACATAATAGATTACATTAGTATACACGTAGAATTAAATACCTATAAATGCATATATACGTGTATATTTAAGTAATCTTTTAACATAATTATGTCATTTGATTAATTAAAATTTGATTGACATGCCTGACAACACAGGGAGAAAGTGCAGAGAATTTAATTCGCAAGCACTATATTTGACCCTGTAACTCTCCAAGACATCATAAAACCTGTACATAGGGGGTACTGTTTTACTCAGGAGACTTCGCTGAACTCAAATATTACTGTTTAAAACTGGTAAATTATATTACAACGATGATATTTTAAGTAAAAGTGAAGTTTTTTGCATTTTTTACAAACAAACGGCACTTTTATGGACTATATTATTGTTGTAATATGTTTTACTGTTTTAAAACACTAATATTTGTGTTTAGTGAAGTCTCCCGAGAATAACAGTACCCCCCATGTACAGGTTTTATGGTGTTTTGGAAAGTTAGAGAGTCACATATAAGGCTTGCATTTCATTTTTTTCACATTGAAATTTGCCAGATTAGTTATGTTGCCTTTGAGACCGTATGGTAGCCCAGGAATAAGAATTACCCCCATGATGGCATACCATTTGCAAAAGTAGACAACCCAAGGTATTGCAAATGGGGTATGTCCAGTAATTTTTAGTAGCCACTTAGTCACAAACACTGGCCAAATATTAGTTTTTTGCTTTTTTCACACAAAAACAAATATGAACGCTAACTTTGGCCAGTGTTTGTGACTAAGTGGCTACTAACAAAGACTAAACATACCCCACGTTCAATACCTTGGGTTCTCTACTTTTTCACATGGTATGCCATTATGGGGGTAATTCTCATTCCTGGGCTACCACACCGTCTCAAAGGTAACATTACTAATCTGGCAAATTTCAATTTAAAAATGGAACGTTCTATATTTGACCCTGTAACTTTCCAAAACACCATAAAACCTGTTAATGGGGGGTACTGTTGTACTCGTGAGACATCGCTGATTACAAATATGTGCATTTTTTTGCAGTAAAACCTAACAGTATTATGACATTTATAGCTAAAATGTGAGGCGGAACTACAATTTTTTAAAAAAAATTCACATTTCTCACAGTTTTTTTAATTTTATTCATAATAAATTAGGTTTCATATATAAATATTTGATATGGAATGAAAGCCCTGTTTCTCCTGAACAAAATGATATATAATACGTGTGGGTGCATTTAATATGAAAGATGGGAACTACGGGTGAACAGACATATAGCGCAAATACCAGTTTTTGTTTACGTTTTGTTTTGATCAGAACGTGCACTATTGACTCCGTCCTGAAGGGGTTAATATTCTTTTCCATTGTTATATTTTAAAAGTGCTTGAAAACAAAAGGAAAAATGTCTTTACTAGTGAGTTTTTATCATCATCCTTTGATATCACTGTAAAATAGTTTATTTCTTCTCTGGGTTTTACGGAGGAGCAAGATCATTACTACCTAATTTGCTAATGGATTGACTGCAAGGCGCCATGGATGTTGTGCCTCTTAATTGCACTTAGGTTTTAGTTCTGATTGCCTGAGTTCAATTTTTTCATAGGCCAGGAGTCATATGAATTTTACGACTTGTGTTTAATAAGAAGGGAAACTGATTTCTTTGCTAAAGCGACATACAATTAAAGAGATCACTGCAGTTGGCAATCAGCTTTAACATCTGCAGTACTAAATCAGCTAACCTCTAATGTCATGTTGATTAACTGCTCTTTAAGTTGCTTTGATGACTAGAAATAATAGTGTCTTATCATTAAAGGAACACTATAGTCACCTAAATTACTTTAGCTAAATAAAGCAGTTTTAGTGTATAGATCGTTCCCCTGCAATTTCACTACTCAATTCACTGTCATTTAGGAGTTAAATCACTTTGTTTCTGTTTATGCAGCCCTAGCCACACCTCCCTGGCTATGATTAACAGAGCCTGCATGAAAAAAAAAAAAACTGGTTTCACTTTCAAACAGATGTAATTTGCCTTAAATAATTGTATCTCAATCTCTAAATTGAACTTTATTCACATACAGGAGGCTCTTGCAGGGTCTAGCAAGCTATTAACATAGCAGGGGATAAGAAAATCTTAATTAAACAGAACTAGCAATAAAGAAAGCCTAAATAGGGCTCTCTTTACAGGAAGTGTTTATGGAAGGCTGTGCAAGTCAGGGAGGTGTGACTAGGGTTCATAAACAAAGGGATTTAACTCCTAAGTGGCAGAGGATTGAGCAGTGAGGCTGCAGGGGCATGTTATATACACCAAAACTGCTTCATTAAGCTAAAGTTCTTCAGGTGACTATAGTGTCCCTTAAAAAATTAATTCTCTTTCTGCTCTACACAGCAAAACTTTATATGATGGCACTCTTCCAGTCTGATGCTTTGTGTCCATACATGCAAAGAAAGCATGGTTGGCATTTTGCCAAAGCAATCATTGCTGATGCATTTGACCACTCTATTGCCTTTCTGTTTTCAACAAACTAGGCTCATATCAGTTGTTGCAATGCTGTCAGTTTTATAAATGGCATGCTAAGACATCGGTCCAATTTGCTTGAGATATATGCCAAAGAAAATATATCTTAATTTGTTTTATTTAATTTTGGTGAGCTTGATGTTCTGAAAATCATTGTAAATAAGTGTTAAATGTATTTGTCAGAAAAAATACTAAAAACATGGTTTGTTGATAAAGTACAAATAGAGCCAAGTATTCCTGTGTCAACCAAAAGCATATATATATAGGGGGCTCTATTATTAAAAAATACTCAAAATAGTCTGTACATGTAATGCCAGTCAGTCACTAATAATAAGCAATATAAGTATAAACAATGTAGTCTGCATAATAAGTAACTAAAATAACCCATAATTTCAATAATGCCAGTAAATGTATCAATATGTAATCAGGGAGAAGAGTATTGACCTGCAAATGACCAAAGCGGTTAATCCCCAGGGGGAACTAGCACTGCAATCCTAGCAAAGTCTGAGTACAAGTTCCATACACTTATAATTAATGGCCCTAATAAGGAAGCTAGGCATGTCCTCCCTGTAACAATGGAGTAAACAGGTGTATAAGTGTATAGATGTATAGATGTTGGTAACAACAGTGGGTGTAATAGCAGCCACAATAATCAGCCAGATCTACATGTGTCATCCACTATGTTGGTAAAATTGCCTATCGATTGACAGTCTTAAAATACATACCACTTAAGAACTGCACATATCGAAAATTTCTACAATAAGAATAATAATTGAAGAAATTCAATATTATTTACAGGCTGTATGCGAAAAAAAAGTAGGATTGTAGTTATACTGACTCCACGAAGTCTGTTAATAGATGTCATTTACACATTCAAATGATGAGCCACTTGGGCTGTATCTCATATTTGACTGGCATTTTATGAAATAAAGCTGTATTCAAGTAGTATATTAAATTAATCAATTTTCAATAATTGTAATTCACTGAATCAGCTACAGAAAAAATATTCATGACAATTATTAAGATTATTTAGCTTCTTAACCCCTTAAGGACCAAACTTCTGGAATAAAAGGGAATCATGACATGTCACACATGTCATGTGTCCTTAAGGGGTTAAGGATGGAGGCAATTGTCCAAGTTCAAAACTAAAACAAAAACTGGGGGCGGGGCCTTACAGCCAAGATGGCAAGACATGTTTCTCAGATGAGCTTAAATTTGTCTTTTACTGCCTGAAATTGTGTTAACTAGAATCTGGGTGGCTTACTGCTGAGATGAGTCGGAACAAAAAGATATGCATACCGTTTATTCCTGACAAAATCTCGATGGTCTGGCTAAGAGGCCTAGCATTGAAGGTGGCATGGGAGCTGGAGGAACCGGCTGATCCCCTGACACATGGTCCACTATGAAAGACTACACTTCTAAAGCCCCACAAACCCTTTGGACTGGTGAGGGATATCCCGGTCTCCGCTGTGGAAAAATACTCATCTGCAGCAGCAGAAACTTATGCAGAGTGGCAGATCACATGAGGAGTCCAAGATGGCCACCACAACATCTTGAGATCTTGCAACGGAGAAAGTGCTTTAAGGGCCAAATTCAACCAGATCTGCCGAGAGGCGCATACAAGCCAAACCCCACTATCTTTATTTGCCTGCTAAACTGGATAGTAATGAGGGGCAGCAACCCCCTTCCCAGCTCTGAGCAGAAGGCTCACCCAGAGATGCGTCAGACTTGCCGCCCGGATTACCTGAAAGGCCCCTTGGCAGTCGTATCATCTGGGTGTCTGGATTAGTACCTTGGGGAGTACACTGGATCCTCTGGAAGCCTGCACTCAGGAGGGAGAAAGTCACAAACTCAGCAGAGCGACCATTGAGCTTCAGTAAAGCGTCTGGTTGTGGTTGCAGGACTTTGCTAAGGTTAGCGGTGCCATCATGATTGGCTTGGAAATTGAGTATCGGCTGCGGCCTACCCATGGCATTGGCTGAACACATGCTACCAGAGATCTTGAGTAAAACTACCATACTGCTTAATAGTGCAGGGTCATTTGTTTTATTATGATTTTAGTTCTGACAAGTACCCAGTGGCCTTAAGGCTAATCTGTGTTATAAATTAGCCTAGCATGTTTATTTCTCATCTATGAGCCTGTCTTCGATTACCTCTTTCGATTAAGCTTGAATTATATAAAAACAATTGATCTCTCCACCTGCTAAGCTTTCAAGACTGCTAATATATTGTTACTTTTCATGCACAACCAAAATAATTATTTAAAAAAATAAATTAAAAAATGATTTTGTTAGAACATATTTTATATTGTTGTTGTTTTTTTTTTTTAATCCTTTATTTTTGCAGTGCAAAGAAAAAGCACACACGCTTATGGATACATCCCTACAAATATACTGCACTGTTTTTTGTTTTTTTAACATAACATGCAAAAAAGGCACATATAAGAGTTAGAGATAATAATAATAACAGACTAGGAACGTTATGTGAGATATAGCCAATGGAAACGCAGCAGAGGGAGTATACGTTATAATAAGACAAAGAGCAACAAGCAACCCTTTATGAGCAAAATACTAAGCAGATTCCCCTTTTCTGGGCCAGCATCAGTCCCACATGTAACCACTCAAAATCACAGGACCTCCACAACATGGTTTGCCACTCTAAAGTAGATCAGCTTTGTGCCCGCTCGGCAATAAGGTAGCACTTCAGCCACATCCTGAGCGGTGGGTGGGGGCCATAAATAACAATAAGGGGGGGGACCTATTGTCCTCCCCCGGCCCCACCCCTGAGTGGTGGGTGGGAGCCATAAATACCAATATCCTCCCCCCCCCCAGCCCCCACCCCTGAGCAGTGGGTGGGGGGCCATAAATAACAATAATGGGACCTACTGTCCTCCCCCCACGGTCCCCAAGCCCCTAGTCACCCCCCCAAATAAAAAAATTATATTCCTCTACCTACCCCCTCACCCTAAAAATAATGTAAAACCTGTAAAACATATAAAACTTACCATTTAATGTCTTCTCTTTTCTAAAATCTTAATTTTTCAGTCCCAAAAAAGGCCCCCCAAAAAACATAATACACGTCGAACTTGTAAAAATGTAAATAAAAAACCTGAGCGCAAAAAAAATAAATCAGACGAAAAAGAAAAAACCTGATGCTTAAAATAAAAGAACCCATCTTCACCCGGCGAGGGCACGGCGCAGACTGAGCTCCACAGTGCGGGGAAAGGCTTATAAAGCCTTCCCACACCCTGCAATTTGACTCAGAACACCGATTGGTTGACTTGGAACTCAACCAATCAGAGTGCTAGTCATTTTACAGAGTGTGGGAAAGTTCTTTGGAATTTTCCAACGCTGTGTAAAATGACACAGAGCACTCTGCTTGGTTGGATTTCAAGCCATCCAATCAGACTGTCATGAGCCATTTTACACAGCGTGGGAAAGTTCTTTGGAATCAGTGAAATTGCCTACAGCAGATACTGAGGCACACTGCACAACACCATGATTGACTCAATTGTGGCAATCTGGGGTTAATTTTAGTATTGGACGGAAATTTTCAGTCCTGCGTCCTTACGCGGAGGACTGCAATGACAGAAAATTCCCGTCCAGTGTCCATAAGTGGTTAATAGGTCACATTAAAGGGACCCTATAGGCACCCATACAACTTTAGCTTAATGAAGCAGTTTTGGTGTATAGCTCATACCTTTGCAGTCTCACTGTTCAGTTCTCTGCCATTGAGGAGTTAAATTACTTTGTTTATACAGGCCTAGTCACTCCTCCTAAACACTATATATTTTAGGTTCCTGTATTGCGCACACTCTATCATTTCTTATATCCTGCTCTTTTAATACCTTCTAGACCCCACAGGAGTCTCCTGGTCATGATTAAAGTTAATTTTACAGAGCAGGAGATAAAAACTTCTAAAGCTAGTTACATAGTTACATAGCTGAAAAGAGACTTATGTCCATCAAGTTCAGCCTACATAACATTTGTTTTTTGCTGTTGATCCAAAAGAAGACAAAAAACAGTTTGAAGCACTTACAATAAACTAGGAAAAAGATTCCTTCTTGACCCCAGAATGGCAGTCATATTAATCCTTGGATCAATCAGCTATTACCCTACATTGAAAAATTATATCCTTGAATATTTTAGTTGCTGTTTGAACATCTGCATGGACTCTGATAAAACCACTTCTTCAGGCAGAGAATTCCACATCCTTATTCTTACAGTAAAAAAAAACTTTTCTTTGCCTTAGACAAAATCTTTCTTCCAGTCTTAATACATGACCTTGTTTCCTATGTAAAGTCTGGTTTGTGAATAGATTTCCACATATCCCCTCCCAGGTGACGTTTTTCTAAACTAAAGAGGTTTAAATTTGTTAACCTTTCTTCATAGCTGATATGTTCCATTCCTTTTATTAATTTTGTAGCCCGCCTCTGCACTATTTCTAGTGCTATAATATCCTTCTTTAGAACAGGTGCCCAAAATTGCACAGCATATTCAATGTGTGGTCTTACCAGTGATTTATAAAGAGACAAAATGATATTCGCATCCCGAGAATGAATGCCCTTTTTCATGCATGACAATACCTTACTGGCCTTAGCCACTGCTGATTGACATTGCATATTGTTGCATAGTTTGTTGTCTATAACAATTCCCAAGTCCTTTTTGTGTGTTGTTATCCCTAATTTGCTTCCATTAAGGGTATTCGTTGCGTGTGCATTCTTTACGCCGAAGTGCATAACTTTGCATTTGTCAACATTAGATTTCATCTGCCATTTGAGTGCCCAGTTCCCCAGTCTATCTAAATCCCTCTGCAGCAAGGTAATATCTTGCTCACATTGTATTACTTTACAGAGTTTTGTGTCATCTGCAAACACTGAAACATGACTTTCAATGCTTTTTTCAAGATCATTTATAAATATTTTAAATAGAAGGGGTCCCAGAACAGAACCCTGAGGGACACCA
Organism: Pelobates fuscus; assembly: GCF_036172605.1. Lineage (NCBI taxonomy): Eukaryota > Metazoa > Chordata > Amphibia > Anura > Pelobatidae > Pelobates > Pelobates fuscus. Next base: position 249,127,124 of record NC_086320.1, read on the forward strand.
CTTGCCACCTATGTCCAGCTTGAAAATTTACCAATAATGACAACTCTTTGTACTCTTGTTGTCAGGATCGGGACAGGGATCCAAAACGCAGAGTACAAAGAGTACAAAGAGTAGCAGATACGTATACCGGACCTTAGAATGGCCGGACTAACGTAATACTACGTATAGAATGGTCAGGGACAGGCAGAGGTCGAGGGAACGAGAAGACAGGTAAGCGAGAGACAAGCCGGGTCAAGGATAACAGAGAAGACAGGTAAGTAATAACAAAGCCGGGTCAGAACCAAAAGACAAGAGAATACAAGAGCACTGTGTGACTAGGCTGGCTAGAACCACGACAGGGCAATGAGCAAATGCTGAGAGCTCCCTTAAATACCCTGGTTCTAGAGACTAATCACGCCTCCGCCGAGACCTGATTCGTGTCCGGGATTGACTGACAGGTCGGGCTAGAATAGCGTCATGACGTCGACTATAGAGCGTCACGTTACAAAAAGGCATAGCTCTCTCGCGGCCGGCATTTACATGCGCGAAGGGACCGCGAGGAACGGGAGAATCATGCCGTCTGGATGGAAAAACGTCTAAGTCTCTACCCGTCTCAGGGGTAGAGACTACAGGTACCCTGACAGTACCCCCCCTCTCAGAAACGCCCACCGGGCGGAAGGAACCGGGACGAGATGGAAAGCGGGAATGAAAAGCCCTGTGAAGACGAGGAGCATGGACATCCTCCTGTGGTACCCAGGTCCTCTCTTCTGGACCATATCCCTTCCAGTCAACCAGGTATTGAATTTTCCCCCGGGAGATTCGAGAATCGATGATGGAGTTGATTTCGTACTCCTCCTGACCCTCAACCTGAACAGAGTGAGGAGAGGAGACCTTGGAGGAGAATCTGTTACAGATCAGGGGTTTTAGCAAGGAAACATGAAAGGAATTAGGAATACGTAAGGCCGAGGGGAGCGCTAGGCGATACGCAACAGGATTAATTTGATTCAGAATCCTATAGGGTCCAATGTAGCGAGGAGCGAATTTCATAGAAGGTACTTTCAAACAAATGTTTCTAGTACTCAACCATACCCTATCACCAGGTACAAAACTAGGAGCCGGCCTTCTGCGTTTGTCAGCGTGTTTTTTATACAGTATAGAATTATGTAGGAGAATTTGTCGAGTCTGATCCCACAACTTCTTCAGATTGGCAACATGAGTATCAACCGACGGTACCCCCTGGGAAGAAGGAACCGAGGGAAGAATGGAAGGATGAAAACCATAATTCATGAAAAAGGGGCTAGAGCGAGTTGAATCGCAAACAAGATTATTGTGTGCGAACTCTGCCCAAGGAATCAGACCGACCCAATCGTCCTGGTGTTCAGAAACAAAACAACGCAGATATTGTTCAATCTTTTGATTGGTACGTTCAGCGGCTCCGTTAGACTGAGGGTGATAAGCAGAAGAAAAATTCAATTTAATGCCTAGTTGAGAACAGAATGATCTCCAGAAACGTGAAACAAACTGGGAACCTCTATCAGAAGTAATCTCGGAAGGTATCCCATGTAAGCGAAAGATCTCTTTAGCAAAAATCTCCGCTAATTCAGGTGAAGTCGGAAGTTTAGGTAAAGGCACGAAATGAGCCATCTTGGTAAACCTATCCACCACTGTGAGGATAACAGTGTGCTTTTTCGAAACAGGCAAATCCACAATAAAATCCATCGCCAAACAGGACCAAGGTTTTTCTGGAACTTCCAGGGGATGTAAGAGACCACAAGGAAGCGAATGAGGCAGTTTAGTCTTAGTACAGACCTCACAGGCTCCGATAAAATCCTTAATATCCCTCCGCAAGGAAGGCCACCAGAAATCCTTAGAGATCAAGGAATATGTTTTGCGAACGCCCGGATGACCAGCCACCTTGCTCTCGTGAAGACACTGTAAGAGCTCCAGTTGGAGTTCAGGAGGAACGAAGTGTCTAGACGCAGGAGTCAGTCTAGGTGCCAGATGCTGCAAGCTCCTGATCTGATCAAGAAGCGGAGAATGGATTTTGAGAGTTGTGTTAGCGATAATATTACACTTAGGTACTATAGAGGATAAAACTGGCTCAGATATGGCAGAAGGTTCATATTGGCGAGACAAGGCATCAGCTTTAGAATTCTTAGAACCAGGCCTATATGTGAGTATGTAATTGAAGTGAGTGAGGAATATTGACCAACGGGCCTGTCTCGATGATAATCGTTTAGCCTCCCCAATATAGGATAAGTTTTTATGATCCGTCAAAATGGTAACAGGATGCAAAGTCCCCTCCAATAGATGTCTCCACTCCTTTAAAGCCATGATAACCGCTAGGAGTTCCCTGTCACCAATGTCATATCTGCTCTCAGTACCCGATAATTTTTTGGAAAAATACCCACATGGATGTAATGGTTTATCCACACCCAACCTTTGGGACAGAATGGCACCTATACCCGTCTCAGAAGGGTCAACTTCGAGTAGGAAAGGCAGAGTAGTATCAGGGTGAACTAAAATTGGTGCGGAAGCAAACAGCTCCTTGAGAGTCTTAAAAGCCAGAAGTGCTTCAGTAGACCAATTCTTAGTGTCAGCCCCTTGTCTGGTCATATTGGTGATAGGAGCAATAATAGAGGAGTAACCCTTAATGAAACGTCTGTAATAATTAGAGAAACCAATAAATCTCTGAATGGCCTTGAGACCCTTAGGTAAAGGCCAATCTAAAATGGATTGGAGTTTCTCCGGATCCATTTCAAACCCCTCTCCAGAAATCACGTAACCAAGAAAGACAGTCTGGGATTGGTCAAAGCTACATTTCTCTAATTTGCAGTACAAGCCATGTTGAAGAAGTTTGTGCAAAACCCTTCTGACCTGTCCGTGGTGAGTCTCAATATCCCTGGAATGTATAAGTATATCATCGAGGTAAACAATAACACAGTCATGTTGAAACTCCCTAAGAACTTCATTAATTAGATCCTGAAATACCACCGGGGCATTACAGAGACCAAAAGGCATTACTGTATACTCATAGTGCCCATAACGAGTATTCAGGGCCGGACTGGGAATTAAAAGCAGCCCTGGAAAAAAATATTTACCAGCCCCATAATGCGTTGCGCCAGCATAGTGTGCAGATACAGAGTTAGAAAAGATAACTTAAAATTAAAAATTATTACTCCAACGTGGAAAAAAAGCACATATAAGCTTAAAAAAAAAACAAGAGTGCAGATTTATTTTAAGCAGACGTGCCTTTGCATGTAATCAATGTTTCAGTCCAACTACCATGACATATTAAGGGAAGCTTGGTAATGGGACTGAAATGGTGAATGTATGTAGGGCACAACTGTGAAAAATTTACGTTCTCTTGTTTATTTTGAAGTCCTGTGGGTGCGCTCTTCACTTTAAATATGTTATTGTGCTGGAGTGTGCACCTACCTAGCAACAAGACTGGGCCAATATCTGCTCATTACATATGGTACATATTAATGACATTTCTCTGTGTATTATGCATATATAAATGTACATTAATATATGTGTAAATATTAAAGGCATAATTATTTATATATATATCTCTCTCTCTCTCTCGTGTCTCTCTCTTGTGTCTTTCTCTCTCTCTCGTGTCTCTTTCTCTCTCTCTCTCTTGTGTCTCTTTCTCTCTCTCTCTCTCTTGTGTCTCTTTCTCTCTCTCGTGTCTATTTATCTTTCTCTTGTGTCTATTTATCTTTCTCTCTCGTGTCTCTTTCTCTCTCTCTCTCTCTTGTGTCTCTTTCTCTCTCTCTTTCTCTCTTGTGTCTCTTTCTCTCTCTCTTTCTCTCTTGTGTCTCTTTCTCTCTCTCTCTTTCTCTCTCTCTTTCTCTCTCTCTTTCTCTCTTGTGTCTCTTTCGTCCTCTCGTGTGTCTCTTTCTCTCTCTTTCTGTGTCTCTTTCTCTCTCTTTCTGTGTCTCTTTCTCTCTCTTTCTGTGTCTCTTTCTCTCTTTTTCTGTGTCTCTTTCTCTCTTTTTCTGTGTCTCTTTCTCTCTCTATCTTGGGTCTCTTTCAGTCTTGGGTCTCTTTCACTCTTGGGTCTCTTTCTCTCTTGGGTCTCTTTCTCTCTTGGGTCTCTTTCTCTCTTGGGTCTCTTTCTCTCTTGGGTCTCTTTCTCTCTTGGGTCTCTTTCTCTCTTGGGTCTCTTTCTCTCTTGGGTCTCTTTCTCTCTTGGGTCTCTTTCTCTCTCTCTTGGGTCTCTTTCTCTCTCTCTTGGGTCTCTTTATCTCTTTCTGGGTCACTTTTTCTCTCTCTTTCTGGGTCACTTTTTCTCTCTCTTTCTGGGTCACTTTTTCTCTCTCTTTCTGGGTCTCTTTTTCTCTCTCTCCTTTTCTCTCTCTCTTTCTGGGTCTCTTTCTCTCTCTCTCTGGGTCTCTTTCTCTCTCTCTCTTTCTGGGTCTCTTTCTCTCTCTCTCTTTCTGGGTCTCTCTCTCTCTCTTTCTGGGTCTCTCTCCCTCTCTTTCTGGGTCTCTCTTTCTCTCTCTCTGGGTCTCTCTTTCTCTCTCTCTGGGTCTCTCTTTCTCTCTCTCTGGGTCTCTTTCTCTCTCTCTGGGTCTCTTTCTCTGGGTCTCTTTCTCTCTCTCTCTCTTTCTGGGTCTCTTTCTCTCTCTCTCTCTTTCTGGGTCTCTTTCTCTCTCTCTCTCTTTCTGGGTCTCTTTCTCTCTCTTTCTGGGTCTCTTTCTCTCTCTTTCTGGGTCTCTTTCTCTCTCTTTCTGGGTCTCTTTCTCTCTCTCTTATTTTCTGGGTCTCTTTCTCTCTCTCTTTCGCTGTCTCTTTCTCCCCCCCAATTTACCTTAGAGGAGTCAGGGGACCGGCCGTGTTCCACGCTGGAGCTGCCGGGCTGCAGCCTCGCCGGACCGGCGGCACTCCTAATGCTGAGGACTGAAGGAGGAGGGAGCATGTCTCTCTACCATGCTCCCTCGCGGTTCCCACAATTCACAGCAGCTGCTGTGAATTGTGGGAACCGCGAGGGAGCATGGTAGAGAGACATGCTCCCTCCTCCTTCAGTCCTCAGCATTAGGAGTGCTGGCGAGGCTGCAGCCCGGCTGCTCCAGCGTGGAGCACGGCCGGCCCCCTCTAAGTGTGCCACCGGACCGGCCACCCGGTGGCACATACCTGCGCAGCCCCCAGATGCCGCGGCCCACCGGGAAATTTCCCGGTATCCCGGTGGGCCAGTCCGGCCCTGCGAGTATTGAACGCAGTCTTCCACTCGTGTCCCTGCTGAATTCTCACCAAGTTATAAGCACCTCTGAGGTCTAACTTAGTGAAAATCTTGGAACCCTTTAATCGATCAAAAAGCTCGGTGATCAAGGGAATCGGATAGGCATTTCTAATGGTTATCTTGTTCAAACCTCGGTAGTCAATGCAAGGTCTTAAAGAACCATCCTTCTTTTTAACAAAAAAAAATCCAGCCCCAGCAGGGGAGGAGGATCTCCTAATGAACCCTTTGTCTAGGTTTTCACGAATATACTCCTCTAAGACTAAGTTCTCATTCGTAGACAAAGGGTATACGTGGCCCCTGGGAGGCATAGTACCAGGAAGTAAATTCATTTTGCAATCAAAAGGCCTGTGTGGTGGTAAGGTATCAGCCTTTCTTTTGTCAAATACCGCCTTTAAATCTAGATACAAGGACGGTATCTGTACTTTAGTAGAGTCGGTAGAGTTATTAAGTGTGTTAACAATACAAAGGGGTTACACTCTCTTTAAACATCTCTCTTGACAACCCTGACCCCACGAGACTATTTCCCCTGATTCCCAATCTATAATGGGGTTATGTCTCTTCAGCCAGGAGTATCCCAGGACTATGGGAACAGAAGGAGATGAAATGAGTAGTAGAGATATCTCCTCCTTGTGTAGAATACCAGTAGTTAAGTTAAGAGGTGTGGTTTCCCGGAAAATCACAGGCTCAACTAAAGGTCTACCATCTATGGCCTCAACAGCCAAGGGTGTCTTCCTTAACTGGGATGGGATAGCGTGTTTGGTGAGAAAAACTTGGTTGATAAAGCTCTCAGCAGCTCCAGAGTCTATCAATGCCATAGTCTCTAAAGTTCCCTTCTCCCAAGTTAAAGAGACGGGTAAAAGAAGCCTGTGTTCTTTGTAGTTATGAGTAGAGGACAAAATAGAAACACCCAAGGCCTGTCCTCTAGAGAAACTTAGGTGCGAGCGTTTCCCGGGCGATTGGGACAATTCAAACGTAAGTGACCTCTGACTCCACAATACATACACAGTCCCTCCCTTCTCCTGTACTGTCTCTCCTCTTCTGAGAGGCGAGTAAGGCCTATCTGCATAGGTTCTGGAAACTGTGGAGTTTTGGTTTCAGGGCTTTGAAATGATGGAGCTAGTCTAAAGGAAGGTCTACCGGTTCTATCTCGAGTGTTCTGCCTCTCTCTTAGACGTTCGTCAATGCGAGAGATAAAGGAAATGAAGTCCTCCAAATTCTCGGGAAGCTCTCTCGTCGCTACCTCGTCAAGTATTACATCGGATAATCCGTTTAAAAATACGTCTATATAAGCCTGTTCATTCCACTTAACCTCTGACGCCAAAGACCTGAACTCTAGTGCGTAATCCACAAGTGTTCGGTTCTCTTGTCTAAGGCGCAACAGTGATCTGGCTGCATTGACCTTTCTGCCAGGGGGGTCAAAAGTTCTTTTAAAAGCAGCTACAAAGGCATTATAGTTATAGACTAATGGATTATCATTCTCCCACAACGGATTAGCCCATCTCAGAGCCTTCTCAATGAGTAAGGTGATAATAAATCCCACCTTTGCCCTATCAGTAGGGTAGGAACGGGGTTGTAGCTCGAAATGGATACTGATCTGGTTCAAAAAGCCACGACACCTTTCAGGAGAACCAGCATAACATACAGGTGGGGTAACTCGGGAAGAAGCACCTACAGTGGCTACCTCTAGCCCTGAACTCACAGGAGGAATAGAAGTATTACGCATCTCCTCAGGTGGATTATTAGGACGTGATAGTAACGCATGTAGTGCTAGTGCCATCTGATCCATTCTATGCTCCATGGTGTCAAACCTAGGATCAGGAGAACCAAGCTGACAGTTTGTACCTGCAGGATCCATTGGCCCTGTCGTAATGTCAGGATCGGGACAGGGATCCAACACGCAGAGTACAAAGAGTAGCAGATACGTATACCGGACCTTAGAATGGCCGGACTAACGTAATACTACGTATAGAATGGTCAGGGACAGGCCGAGGTCGAGGGAACGAGAAGACAGGTAAGCGAGAGACAAGCCGGGTCAAGGATAACAGAGAAGACAGGTAAATAATAACAAAGCCGGGTCAGAACCAAAAGACAAGAGAATACAAGAGCACTGTGTGACTAGGCTGGCTAGAACCACGACAGGGCAATGAGCAAATGCTGAGAGCTCCCTTAAATACCCTGGTTCTAGAGACTAATCACGCCTCCGCCGAGACCTGATTCGTGTCCGGGATTGACTGACAGGTCGGGCTAGAATAGCGTCATGACGTCGACTATAGAGCGTCACGTTACAAAAAGGCATAGCTCTCTCGCGGCCGGCATTTACATGCGCGAGGGGACCGCGAGGAACGGGAGAATCATGCCGTCTGGATGGAAAAACGTCTAAGTCTCTACCCGTCTCAGGGGTAGAGACTACAGGTACCCTGACACTTGTACTCTTTGTACTGTATTTTTAAGCCAATGTTCTACCCAGGAACAAGCATTTTCATCTAGACCGATTTATTTGAGTTTGAACACTAATCTATTGTGTGGAACTGTATCAAATCCCTTGGCAAAATCCAAATATATCACATCCACTGCAACACCCTGATCTATACTTCTGCTTACTACTTCATAGAATGCAAGTTAGTTTGACATGACCTGTGCTTCATAAAACCATGCTGATTTTTGCTGATAATCATGTTCTTCTCAAGGAATTCTTGAATATTATCCCTTAATAACTTTTCAAATACTTTTCCAGCCACAGAAGTTAAACTCACAGGTCTATAATTTCGAGGCAATTATTTTGAACCCTTTTTGAATATAGGAACCACACCTGCCTTCCTCCAATCCATCGGAAGACTTCCTGAAAGAAAAGAATCTTGAAAGATTAAAAACAGAGGTTCTCTTATTTCTACACTTAGTTCCTTAAGTACTCGAGGATGAATACCATCAGGCCCTGGAGCTTTGTTTATATTAACTTTCTTTAGTTGCTGAAGTACCTTGTCTTGAGTTAACCAATTACAATTTGTCTGCAAGTTTTTAGCAGCAATCATTTGCACATATAATGTCATAGGTTCTTCCTTAATATATATGGAGGAGAAATAGTTATTTAAAATTCCTGCCTTTTCCTGTTGACATCTGATTGTAAATTAAATCATGTTTATTAATGTAGACTGTTTGAGTCACAGCCGGGGGGGGTGTGACTATGACTTAATGGATGTAACGGATCCACTGGCACCCTGACTTGGTACCTCCGTTAATGGATGCTCCTAGTGCTTCCTGAGGACTCCAAGCACTCTGGCAGACACCACAATCACCGAATCCGAGAAACCTTTTAAATTCTCCCAAGCATATGAATGCTGTAGACCATTGAATAGGAACCATACGAATAGGCTTGTACTCCTAGCAGTCAACTGGAACAGCATGCAATAAATCCTTCCCCCAATAATGAGACGACACATCACTTTGAGGGTAAAACAGGAACTCTGGACTGTCTCATCCAGCCTGGCTTTTATTATAATAATACACATACAGGCCACACCCAGGGGGAGGCATAAAATAACCAATCACATACATGGTTCAGCCCACACATCCCCTCCCCTCAGATAACATTAAACCCAATTATCCGGTACACTTTTCCAGCCAAGTTCTGGATGTACCCCAAAAACAGGGGGTACACCTTTAAATCCAGCATCGCTGGATAGCCCTTATTCAGAGGGACAACATATTCAAAATTCAAGTCATTCGGATGAACGGTTCGTAAGATATGGGGTTCCAAAGATTTGACCGACCACATGGGTAAAGTATCCGAAAACAGTTCCATGCATTTTGGCCCTGCGGTCGGTCACAAACAAGGGAATGAAAACAGGCAAATTGCCTGTGTTATAGAGCCTGGAGAGGGTTTGAATGAATTCCCTTGTTTGTGGGGTTCTTTCTACCGAACGGCGGGTCATTCGGTAGTTTCTATACGAATTTCTGGAAGTATGGAGGTCTCAGCGGTGTTTGCCTAGTCAAGTGTCCGATTTTAGTTCCAGACACTCAACGGCAAAACACCGCTGTTCGGTAGTTTAAGATGGCCACCGCCACGTGTTTGTTTCCCGAATGGCGGCCACCCAGAGGACAAAGAATACATTACACTGATTGCCAATTACCCGTTTGCAACATTGTTGCAAACTGTAATTGGAGGCACACTTATTCCTGGGTGGTCTGGTTGTTCGGTAGTTTCACTCAATATAATGAATGGAGTGATTCTACCGAACAATCAGTGAATGCTGCAAACATATCCCAGGTTAAACTTAACACACAAATACACATATAATATTACAGGCAGTACACTAGAATATGTAGCACAGTCTTAAAGGGACAGTAGTCTCAAAAGTCCCAATATGTCCATAGATGCTGTTAAAAGGGCCAGTAGCAGCAATATACAGTACAATATGCCCCAAATAACCCAGGGGCCATAGTCAGTAGGTAGGAGGCTAGCAAACAGGCTTCTCCAGGGCCCAGTGGTGAGGTTGGTTTCGCCACAATGGAGAAAAACAAATGTGATTTAACTCAAGATCTATACAAAAAAACTGCTTTGAACACTATAGGGTGAGGAACATCAACAGGTATTACTAACCCTATAGTGTTTAATCCACTATTTAGGTGGCTTGCTTCCCCCCAGGGACTCACCTTATTTCCAGCCCTGACCCCGCCCCCAATCTGCCTCCTTGATGACATCATCAGAATTGCCCATGGGAAAGCATTGGATTGGCTGAAATTGGCATCGGGGCTGGGTCAAACACCATTTTAGCCAATCAGCACGTCCTCATAAAGATGCATTGAATCAATGCATCTCTATTATAAAAATTCAGTGTCCCATTGCAGAGCGTGAAGACACTGAGCGGCAGTGCTGCCTACTATGCAGCACTGCAGCAGGAAGCACCTACAGTGTTCATCAATGGGGGGGAGGTGTCCCTAGGGAGCAATGTAAACATTGCCTTTTCCATGAAAAGGCAGTGTTTGCATTAAAATGCCTGAAGGGAATGATTATACTCACCAGAACAACTACATTAGGCTGTAGTTGTTCTGGTGACTATAGTGTCCCTTTAAGCATATGTTTTGATGTCTATCTCTTTAAATCTAACTGCGATACACAAATGTCTTATATCCAAGAAAGCAGGCTGAAACCACTTAACCACTTAAACCATGATATGCTGTCACCACTTAAATTTGTGTAGTGACAGCATATCATGTCATTATTGCACATTGAATTTAAATAGACCTTTAGATCAGCACTTGACAATATTACTCTGCAAGCTGTCAAAATACTAGCCGTGACAAATTCAACTTTAGACCAATAGAGTTTCAAAAATGTTGTATTTGTTGCTGTATTTTAATACCTTGCTTGCCTTTAGATTATGAAGCTATATAGGTGTCTTAACAACCTGTCTTGAATGTGCCATTAAATAAAATGTTATATCATTTTATTTATTCATAAATCACATTTTCATTGGTATTAAGCTACTAAAACATGGCCAAAGCTGATATAAAAAACTGCAATGCCAAGTAAAATGTGGTATAATAAAAAGCATACTTAAATAACGTTAATAACAGGTCGGACAAGGTCTTATCATGACTAAGACCTTAGTTAGTGTCAAGGTTTTTGTTTGTTCAAAAGCGTCCCTATCCTATTTCATGCAGTGGCTGTTAAGATACACATGGTTGCTGAAATAAAAAAAAAGACTTGTGCTGCACATGAACCTGAGTTAATTGATTTTTTTTTTTTGTCTGCTTTTATTGTGGATGACGTTTATCACATGGAAACAGAAAATTACATATTTCTAGACTGTTCATTTCTATAATAAAATATATTTATAATATATACAAAATAACTGTGTTTACCCCTTTCATACTTATTAAATGTAAATTATACCCAAGAAATAAATGAGTCATAAATCATTTTTTTAAATGTACTATGTGCCCTGCCAGTAATGGTTTGCCTAGCTGTACACATAATATAAGAATTGTCCATGCTTTACTTCATTAGTTGAAAACAAACTGCTACAACAAAGGCAGCTTGAGCACTATAATCTCTTATATTAATATACCAGTACCCACACTACCTTGGACTTAACCCTTATCATTATATATACAGTAAAGATAAAACTTTCCAATAAAGGGAAACAATCTGGCACTGCATAGAGATTAATTATACCTAGTTTGAAGTCTGGAGATACTAAATACAATTCCCAGACTTCAAACTAAATCTAATGAATCAGCTAGAATGGCATTAAAGGGTGGTGAAAGGGAAAATTAAATGGAGATGAAAAATGGAAAATGAAACTAACATTCTTCAGTTATTACATTACATTACACATATATGTACTTAAATCAATCGTACATTAAAGCATCATATCCAGATCTCACACACATCAAATATACTGATTTGCCTTGCTCAGTATACTACATATGCATCATATACATCACACATGTATATGTATGAGACACATACAAACAATTTCATACTTATTAAATCTTACACATTATGTACAGATGGGTTAAGTCTATAATAAATAGAAACATAGAAACATAGAATGTGACGGCAGATAAGAACCATTCAGCCCATCTAGTCTGCCCAATTTTCTAAATACTTTCATTAGTCCCTGGCCTTATCTTATAATTAGGATAGCCTTATGCCCATCCCACGCATGCTTAATCTCCTTTACTGTGTTAACCTCTACCACTTCAGCTGGAAGGCTATTCCATGCATCCACTACCCTCTCAGTAAAGTAATACTTCCTGATATTATTTTTAAACCTTTGTCCCTCTAATTTAAGACTAAGTCCTCTTGTTGTGGTAGTTTTTCTTCTTTTAAATATAGTCTCCTCCTTTACTGTGTTGATTCCCTTTATGTATTTAAATGTTTCTATCATATCCCCCCTGTCTCATCTTTCCTCCAAGCTACATATGTTAAGCTTCTTTAACCTTTCATGGTAAGTGAAAGGTTAAATAGGTGACTATATTTAAAAGAAGAAAAATGACCACAACAAGAGGGCATAGTCTTAAATTAGAGGGACAAAGGTTTAAAAATAATATCAGGAAGTATTAGTGTTATAACTCAGACCCTTTCTAGGCCTGATTGAGGAGTAATTCCAACAGACAAATGCATGCCACGTTTTGTAAAGTATTTATAGGACTGTAAGAGGATCTCAATGACCGTTTCAGGGATACTTATAGAGACTCAACACCAGAACTTGAGGATCTTGGTGTGTCAAGGGACCTTGTAATAGGTCTGGACGTACTAGAATTTCCCTTGGAGGTTTCAGAATCAACTTATTCATTGTAGGAATTTAGAGTCAAGGTGGCCTTCCACTGTCTCCTTTTGAATTACGTTTAGGAAATTAGAAAACAGGAAAAATATGTACATCAGACTAAAATTCCAAATTTGAGTCAGCGTATCCTGACCTTAAAGGACCGCTATAGGCACCCAGACCACTTCAGCTTAATGAGGTGGTCTGGATGCCAGGTCCAACTAGGTTTAACCCTTTTTTCTATAAACATAGTAGTTTCAGATAAACTGCTATGTTTATAATAGGGTTAATCCAGCCTCTAGTGGCTGTCTCACTGACAGCCGCTAGAGGCGCTTCCTCGCTTCTCACTGTGATTTTCACAGTGAGAAGACGCCAGCGTCCATAGGAAAGCATTGTGAATGCTTTCCTATGGACTGGCTGAATGCGCGCGTGGCTCGGGAGGGGGGCACCCTCAGGGCACTATAGTGCCAGGAAAATGAGTATGTTTTCCTGGCACTATAGTGGCCTGTTACAAAGACCCATCATATTGTTATATTTTGCCTCTTCTCATTTAAATCCTATTTTTCTGGCATTCAGTTCACTTAACCTCGTCACCCCTCGAAGTACTGAATGGCCGACCATCCGGCGAGCGGAGTGTGCCGCTCATTAACCACACAAGGCATTGCGGTCTGCGGTTAACCACAAGCTAATCAACGGTCCCAGGGGACCCTCCATTCGTGCCCAATTCCCCGAAGGGAAACTACCGAAAGACTCACGAATGGGGAACACCTTCGTTCTGGCGTGTGGCATCGATTAGAACGTTCATGTTGCGTGTCTCGATCGGCAGGGACAACCAGACTGGTAGCGGGGATTCGTATGACTATCTACTCGACCTCCGCTCCATAAGTACAGAGTCGAGGCCCCGCTGTCCATTGACGGACCTAAAAACATGGCCGACATCGAGGTCTTACAATCAATCTACCGAACAAGACTTTATATAGCAGAAACCTCCCGTTCTGTTTGTGGGATCTGGGCGCAATTCGTACAATTGATGCATCCAGATCTGAGCTACCAAACAATTCGTGGAATGGACTATATGTTGTTACTAAGTTATATATTTTTATGCTGTTTGCTGGAATAGAATAAAGCATGGTCTTTTGGGAGTTTGGAGATAATTAGATTGTATAACCGTTGGCCTCATTATCTCCAAGCTGGGCGGGTACTAATTTGAAAGATGCAATGTCTTGTGATTGGTTGACTCATTGCATTGTACCTGTATCCCACCAGGTCCATAGGGGGCTGTCCTTGGACCTGGGGACTTGCATAAATTGCCATGCTTGTGTGCCAGTAAGGCCAGTTCGTTTTACCCTCAACTCGCAGCCTCGACTCGTGTTGTGGGGATCCGGGAATTCTAGCTTTACTATAGCTAGTGGAAGATTCCACATTTACAGGTTTCTACCGATTGAAGCATCGTTCGACTCTCTGACTTCGGGAACCATGACATCCAAGTGATCCTACCTCCTGCTAGACCGGAGGCAATCGTAACATGGCCCTTTAAGTATTCTGGTCCTAAAATCTTGAAAAATACTTCTGGACCTGGTAGTTCCAAGAAATGGCCATCAAATCTACATAGGGTATCAGTCAAATCCGAGTCAACCCTAAGGATACGTCGGGACATGGTTGCCATTCCACCTTGTCCAGTTATTTGACTCAGGTAATCAGCCATTGTATTCTGAGCCCCTGGTTGTTCTTCTGTGCCCTGATCATCATAGGCTGTAATTCCATCAATACGTAGCTGTGAGACCCACCTTGATAGATATAGGATACAGTCGCATTAATATTTGAGCAAATTTGGACCCACTTGTTCTTCAGCAACCCTCTGAAGTGAAGAAGAGTCCTGAAAATGACTTGTAATTCCATACAATTGAATGGTAATATTGTGCAACATGGTCCTAACACTGTGCAACCAATCTTTGAAAACTGGAATCCAAGCTTATAATTGACCAATGAGGTTCTGTTCACTGGAAACCCAGAAATATGGGGACATCGTCAGTGGCTGGCTCCAATTATTTATATTTTTCTCTTGTTAAACCAAGATAGGAAGCACCTTGGGGGAATCCAGAGATGCCATTGGGCCCATCTGACAAGTCTGATACTGGAAGCCAGGATTCCTAGTAGTTGCCTACACTTCCTTGCGGTTACCAAGCAAAAATAAAGAAACTGGAAGAGAAAACTTCCACAATCAAGAGAAGAGCTTCTGGAAGAGCTTCATAGCTTTGCTAGAACCTCGAAAAGGCAGGTTTACCAACTGCCTCTAGAGTATTCCCTGCAGGGTCAGTAACTCCATGTATCTCAGAAATGCTGGAGGTTCTCCTGTCTCCTGTCTGACCATGAGAATCTGGGATTCTTGGAGATTCAGTCCTGAGGTACAAATACCTTGCAGCCCTCAATTGCCTTTTTAATGGATTCATCCAAAGCTTTCCCAAACAGCACCTCCCCTTCAAATAGAATGGTGTAGAGGGCAGACTTGGAGGATGAGCCATCATCCCAGAAACAGAACCACAATGCTTTCATAGATGCTATAGATAAAGCCATTTGTTCGAGAGAATATCCTAGTTAAATCTAGGGAAGTTTCTGTGAAGAAGTCAGTTGTAACCTGAAGACTTCAGACTGCATCTTCAATCTTGGCTCTTAATTGCTCTCTCCTTTGCCTTTAGATCTTTAATCACACTTTTCATGGTTGTAGAAACAGCAGTGAAAGCTACAGCTGGCTGATATCCTGCATCAGCAGGCGTATAAATTTGGACAGGTCTGCGTCCACTTTTGATCCTTAGGCTTGCACCTTAGGTGGTGTAGTACCTTGCAACTTCCTTTGTAAGTCATGCCAACATGTCCTGTGGCTGAGCAGGTAAAGATGATGCTAAAAAAAGGTTACCTTCTGAAGACAGTCAATGCATAACTTTCCACTGCATTCCCATCACAATCAGAACATGTGTAGATTCAGACATCAAATAAACAATACATAAATAAAAAATAAATATTACCTGTGGCAAAGTACTAAAGTAAAAAAGTGCAGACAAATTCTATTAAGACCAGTGAGGCAGATTTAAAACTGGCTAAAGACAGCACTTATCCATGTTTGGAGGCACTGCAAATACTTACCAAATAAGTTTGGGCGGTTTACTGTAATTTTCCCTTAATTTTAGGTACTTCCTGTCCTATCGGCTGTAAGGAGCAGAGCTAACCCATGTTGTATATGCTGCCATGATTAGACAGGAAATATAAATATTACATTTATTATATATATGTATGTGTGTGTACCTTCATTCCAAGTGTATTTTAATACTAATATATGCAACTATATTAGCATTAACTAACACTAAGTATGATTTTATACATATGTAATATGTAATGTAAAAAAAAAAAAAAGAATTAGTACACACAATAAAATAATATAATATCATTACAATAATAAATAAATAAAATGAAATAATTAAAATAATACAAAATATATTAACATATGTAATTTCATTCTAACTGTATTTTGATACAGAAAAGTAAGCATATTCTTACTTTTCTATGCCATCCCCCTTAGGTGTAAGTAAGTACCCTATTTTAATTGAGCATGTTCTCCTTACACAATTGTATATTTGGTGGCATGAGCTATGACTTTATTTTCTTATGAAACTGATACATTGTCTCCAGAGTACTTACATTGAAACTTTGTTTCTATCTCTAGCTTTCTCCTAGTGCTGCATCAGACATTCAATCTGTTACTATCGAGTACATTCTTTCTTTTACAACAATTAAGTTTTTCTTTTACCACTGTTCATGGAAGAGTACATTTTTTTTGTAAACCTGACTCTATTACGTCATCTCTGAATCACATAATCTCGTTTTAGTTTTTCATCCTCCAATCAGCTATGTATTATGTTTGTATATGACCGTCACTTAATTACTTTACAAATTGTCTTGAAAAAAGTCTGAATGGACTGAAACGTTGACTATTATCACTGTGTTTGCGAAATAAAGCAGCAGTTTGAAACGTATTCTATAGACTCCAGAGTGCTCTTTACTTCAACTTTATACATTTTGGTGGGAGATTCTGCACCAGAGCATTAAAAAGACCGGGAACTTCGAGTGCTGGGACCAGGGATGTTATATATATATATATATATATATATATAGATATATAGATATATAGATATAGATATGTATATGTAGCAAAATACACTTAGAATGGCATTCTATATATATATATATCTATATATATAATAAACAATACACAAGATCCAGCGCACTCTCCTATCTACTAAACAGCAACTTCAATGTTGACAGATTTTATTAGTTTTTAAAAGTTTTTTTAAAAACACCTAATCTAGGCAAAAAAAAATATGGGGATTTAGTTACATTATATGATCATACATTGCATAAGCCTGCCACAACGTCAATGTACCCTTAGTCACAAACACTGGTCAAAGTTAGCATTCAAAACAAACTTTGGCTAGTGTTTGTGACTAAGTGGCTACTAAAAGAGACTGGATATTACCCATATTGAATACCCTGGGTTCTCTACTTTTGCAAATGGTATGCCACCATGGGGGTAATTTTCATTCCTGGGCTACGATACGGTCTCAAAGACAACATTACTAGTCTGGCAAATTTCAATGGGTATAAACTGAAAAATGTAGCATGCTGTAACTTTCCAAAACACCATAACACCTGTTCACGGGAGGTACTGTTGTACATGTTACACATTGCTGAATACAAATATGTGTATTAAGCTAACCGTATTATAAGATTCTCAGTAATAATTCAATGCAGAACCAAAAAAAAATAACATTTCTTAATTTCCCAATTTTTTTTGACATTTGGTTAATATTAAATTTTGTTTATTATATAAATATTTGATGTGAAAACACTGTTTCTCCTGAATAAAATGATAAATAATAAGTGTGGGTGCACGTAATATGAAAGAGATGAATTACGGTTGAACAGACATATAGTGCAAATTCCAGGTTTTGTTTACGTTTTGTTTTGATCAGAACCTGTACAATGCCTCCGTCCTTAACCCCTTAAGACCGCAGGACGTACTATGCCGTCCTTATTTTGGTGGCTCTAAAAGCCGCAGGACGGCATAGTACGTCCTGCGATCTTATGTACTTACCCGGCCGCCGGCGATCCCACGCCGGCGATCGCGGTATGGGGGACTTACCCGGGAGCCCAGGGAGTCCCCCTGCGTCCTCTTCAGCCGCCCAGGGCCATGTGATCGCGAGGTCCTTGCGAGGACCCCGCGATCACATGGACGGCATAGCCGTCCAAGGCATTGCCAGCAGGGGGAGTGCCTGTAATGACAGGTACTCCCCCTGCTGTCTGAAATACAAATAAAAAATGTTAAAACAGTGTAAAAATAAATTATATATACTTAGATCATATATATATTTATTATATATATGATCTAAGTATATATACACACATATACACACATACACATAAATATGCATACACTGTCTACGTGTATTTTAATATTAATATATACATAATTATATATATATATATATTAATATCAAAATACACGTACAATGATATTGATTAAATATATATAATTTTCATTATATATATATTTATATATAATAAAAAATAAATAAATATATAAATACGTTAAAAAAATAAATAAAAAAATAAAAAATAATGAAAAAAAAATAGATAAAAAATATATAAACATGCGTAATTTCGTTCTAACTGTATTTTAAAATTAATATATATATATTGATATCAAAATACATGTAGAACGAAATAATATATATATCTATATACATAAGTATATACGTATATATCACTATGTATATACCTATATATAAATAAAAATAATTAAAAAAAATTATATACATATATATACACACATATATATATACACACATATATATATATAATAATTCTACGCATATATTTATGTAATAATTTTACATAATTAGGTCATTTTATTAATTACAATTTGCAGGACCTGCCTGCCAACCCAGGCCAAAAGTTCAGGGAATTACATTGTCTAGCACTATATTTAACTCTGTAACTTTCCAAGACACCATGAAACCTGTACATGGGGGGTACTGTTTTACTCGGAAGACTTCGCTGAACACAAATATTAGTGTTTCAAAACAGTAAAATATATTACAACGACGATATCGTCAGTGACAGTGACATTTTTTGCATTTTTCACACACAAATGGCACTTACACCGACGATATAATTGTTGTGATACGTTTTACTGTTTTGAAACACTAATATTTGTGTTCAGCGAAGTCTCCTGAGTATAACAGTACCCCTCATGTACAGGTTTTATAGTGTTTTCAAAAGTTACAGAGTCAAATATAAGGTTTGCGTTTCAGTTTTTTCACATTAAAATTCGCCAGGTTGCCTTTGAGACCGTATGGTAGCCCAGGAATGAAAATTATCCCCATGATGGCATACCATTTGCAATAGTAGACAACCCAGGGTATTGCAAATAGGGTATGTTCAGTTTTTTTAGTAGCCACTTAGTCACAAACACTGGCCAAAATTTGCGTTCAAATTAGTTTTTTGCATTTTCAAATATTAACACTAACTTTGGCCAGTGTTTGTGACCAAGTGGCTACTAAAAAAGACTGGACATACTCAATTTGCAATACCTTAGGTTGTCTACTTTTGCAAATGGTATGCCATCATGGGGGTAATTCTTATTTCTGGGCTACCATATGGCCTCAAAGGCAACGTAACCAATCTGGCGAATTTCAATGTAAAAAAACTGAAATATGTAACACGCTATATTTGACCCTGTAACTTCCCAAAACACCATAAAACCTGTACATAGGGGGTACTGTTTTACACGCGAGACATCGCTGAATACAAATATGTGTATTGTATTGCAGTAAAAGCAAACAGTATTATGACATTCACAGTTAGAATGTCACGTAGAACTAAAAAAAATGTAAAAAATTCTTATTTTCTCCCATTTTTTAAATATTTTTTTCATATTAAATTATGTTCCATACCTAAATATTTGATGTTAAACGAAAGCCCCGTTTCCCCTGAATAAAATGATATATAATAATGGGGGGTGCATTTAATATGAAAGAGGTGAATTATGGTTGGACAGACATATAGCGCAAATGCCAGGTTTTGTTTACGTTTTTTTGGATCACAACTTGTACATTTGGCTGCGGTCTTAAGGGGTTAAAAGGATAAGCACACACACAAATAAACAAAATGTACTATCTGTTTCTTCTTACATTATTTATTCATTCTCTTTTTTCCTTTCACTTTGTCACAACACAGAATGCTATTTAGAAAAAAATGGTAATTGATAAGCATGGTATTGTAAATTTAGACTAGTGACAATATATGACCCATAATACACCTCTCTATAGTAGAACCCTAAACTCAAATTGTGAAGATTTACTTATATTTTATTTGTAGTAGATTATTGCAAAGGGTTAGCTGGAGTCTGTTTGTTTTGGGCTGTTGACTATGAAGACTGATTATCTATTTTTTCTTCCAGGGATTTTCAACAGTTCCAAGTTCACCCTCTGTGAATTCACGTCCAATAGCAATGGGTGCATCATTGTCACTTACAAACATTTCTGGGCTTGATGTTAGGCCAGAGGTGAAAAAGCGTCGGGCACCTCCTCCTCCTCCAAATGTTACTGCTCAGGAGATGGTTACTGTGAAGACTTCTGATGAAAAGCAACCAGAACAGGTTAAGTATTGTTTTAAAATAAAATTGAAATACATATTTACAGTGGAGCTGATGAGAGAGTGTGTCTAATGTCCTCTAGATTTGTAGAAACGGATGTTCTCTGAACTTTACCTAGTAGCACATAAGAAATCAACATCAAATGGGTGCTGAAAAAACAAAAGGGCTGAGCCAAGATCTTAAATCCAATTCTATCAAGCTTAACATTGCGCATGTTAACTCATACCAGGTGTAAAGTCTTGCATGCATTTAGATTTCTATCCACTTGTTTGTAGTCAGGGAACTGCAGGAAGATAAGTGCCCCAACCAGTAGTATCATCTGTGAGGGCATGCTTTGCTTGTTTTAGCATCACTCACCCCCCCCCCCCCCCCCCCCCCCGTTCTCCATATACCTAATCGCCTCCGCTATTTAGACCCTGAGTCCTAAAAGGAGGCTGCATCTTTTTACAAAACAGAGTGATCACTACCTCTGCCATGTTTAGATGACACAAGAGTAAATCTTTGTTTTGTATATTTTTAGATTTTGCTTCCTGTGGTGGAAAAGGAGGGCCTCTGGGGTAAAGGGAGATGGTTCTTGCATTTATTTTTCTATAACTCTGTATACTTCCACGAATAATTATTTTATCCACGTACAGCATTGTGATAAGTAAAGCAAGCTGTCCTTGCCCGTCTTGCATCTGCAGGAATGATAGGCATTACATTCTGCTGGGTCAGCAGTGTATGGTATTAATATCTTATAGCATATATCATGAGTCATTGTGCTTAGCATTTCTAGCATTTATTAGTCAGTTCAGCATGGTTCAGTATTGTTCAATTCTTCCTCAGAAAAATAATTATCAAAATATTAGTGTCACCTGTGATAATTTTTTTTTATTATTATTATTCTGTCTGCCTGCCTGCCTGTATGTGTGACTGTCTGTGTGACTACCTGCCTTTCTGTGTGACTGTCTGACTGCCTGTGTGTCCCTGCCTGTGTGTGTGAGAGACTGTCTGCCTGCCTGCCTGTGTGTGACTGTCTTGACTGTCTGTGTGTGACTATTTGCCTGTGTTTGTGTGACTGCCTGCCTGTGTGTCTGACTGACTGCCTGTGTGTGTGTGTGTGGGGGGGGGGGGGTACTCTCTGCCTGCCAGTGTGTGTGACTACCTCCCTGCATGTGTGACTGTCTACTGTGTGTAACTGTTCGTGATTGTGTGCCTGTAACTGTGTGTGACTGTCTGCCTTTAACTGTGTGTTTGGCTCTGTGACTGTCTGCCTGTAACTGAGCATGTGTGACTGTCTGCCTGTAACTGGGTGTGTCTGACTGTCTGCTTGTAACTGTTTGTGTGACTGTCTGCCTGTGCCTGTGTGTGTGACAGGCAACATGGTGGGGGGTGCCGTGAAGCCTTGTCGCACAGGGCGCCTAATGGCCTAAGGCCAGCCCTGATCACTGACCACTGAATTTGGCTTAAACGGTCCAGTGGGGACTGGGATAACCCCTACCGGTCCAGGTGGGTGAGGGAGGGGCGATAGGAGTAAGGCTGTTCCATTCAGTAAAGCAGGAAAATCAGCCCCCAGCCCAGTCATCTGCAGGCTGCGGCTTGCCTTTGAGGTCTCCCGGCGTCTCAGGGTCTTGGGTGTGGAATCGATATGATCTGCACCAGGCCCCTAGGTATGGTTGTGAGTGTGAGTGTCAGGATTCAGGCTGAAAATGGGGGTATTACCCTGAAAATTGTCGGCTTGTGTGGGATATCACATGGCATGCAACCGCTCACCTCAATGTTCAAGTTCTGCCCCCTGTGATGATAATCTAAGGTCAGGCAAGGCTAGACCACTTAGAAATTTGGGTTGTGCTTTCATCTGAGACTTGCTCCGCCTGATGAATGAATGCATACTTTTTATAGGGGAGATTTGTACATGACTAAGAATGTGTTTCTAACCACTCTTTTGCCATCAGTGATGATCAGCACGTTCCTCCTCCCCTGCTTGCCAGTTCTCCCTTGAATTAGACTCTACTTGATGATATTAAAATGCAATTTAAATACACATATATTTAGTGAAAGCATGCTCCATACAGTCATTACAAGTCAATCCAGAAACGCAAATTGAGGTTGGATACGCTTTAGCAGGATAACTGACTGCAGCCCCACACCTTTTCTTGGACTTTTACTCCCTTTTAATTCTCTGTAAGTCACAAGCTGACTTTGTAGTGTAGTAGCAGCAATAATGTTTTTCAGCTCCTGTTAGATTTGCCCTATAAACAATTACTCCATGACTTGTGTAGCTACTATTTTTTATTGCATAGGTTTAATTTTAAAGTATTCTAAAATGAGAGACACATGAATCAAAAAGCAGCCAAAGTAGTGAAAGCATTTAAGGTTTAGTGCATGTAAAAACATTAAATAAATACTTTAAATGTAAATATATATTTACATATATATTTATATTTTTAATCAAAGGTTTCAGTGGTAATTTGCTCACTAAAATTCTTTAAGGAATTATTTACAATGTAGTTTTTTTGTTAACTATGAACAATGTACAGTATAAGATTCCTAAAACATGTGAAAAAATAGCATTATCAGAGTGCAGTGTTGTCATTAGGCAGATTCATTTTCTTTTGCACACTAAATCGCATGTTTTAACAGTATCTCAGGGTACGTAGAAACTGCAACAATATAGATGATTTTAAAATCAAAGCCGTTTCGTGAGAAAGGCTATCCTAACAAATGCCTAAAGAAAGCATATAAGAGAGCTTTGGAGGCCGAAATGACCTGTTAAGAGACCAATCTATGAAGGAATCTTCTTATAAGATTAGGATGATTGCCCTCTATGATGCCAGGTGGGAT
The DNA here is from genome assembly GCF_036172605.1 of Pelobates fuscus. NCBI lineage: Eukaryota > Metazoa > Chordata > Amphibia > Anura > Pelobatidae > Pelobates > Pelobates fuscus. The sequence continues at coordinate 249,150,153 of NC_086320.1, forward strand.
ATTATGAGAAAGACATGTGAACGTTTCTGGCCGATTTTTACTAATGATAAACATCTCAAGAAAGTTTTAAGCCCATATGCATGATTTACTGCTAGAAGGGGGAAGAATTTATACAACATATTGGACCCTAGCCATTTTAGACCTTGAAAAAAAGACACGTTATGGTACGTGTCTCAAGAACCCCCTGGTGAGGACATTCAGGTGTGAGAGATGCGTAGTCTGCAAATACATCAAAGGTGACTCCAAATTCGTTTGGCATAGTGAGGACCAGCAAAGATATAGGATAGAATCTTTCTTTAATTGTAACACTGCTGGTCTACCTTATTATCTGTGAACGCGGTAAGAAATATGTAGGAGCACATTAGATGTATAAAAAATCAAACTGAGACCCCCATCTCCCGTCACCTGAAAGAAAGACATGCAGGAGACTCCAAGATTCTATGTTTTTGTGGTATCGAACTGGTCATGAGAGACCAGAGGAGACTAGACTACGATAAGTTACTGCATCAACGAGAATGCTGGGGGATCTATAGGCTTAAGACTTTATTTCCAAAGGGCTTAAATGAGGGGTTTTCGTTTGCCCCCTTTATCTAACCCACAACATAGTCATCAACAATATACATGTACCTGCCATAGTTGTTTAGATAGTTTTTAGACGATTTGACTTAAACACTTTTCACTGAGCATACAAAGTTATCATAGACTGATTCTTATTTAAGAAATTAAATACCAATTTGAAATCCAATCCGAAAGTTTCTAACTTTACCCATAACTGCTAGTCAAATTTTTTTTCATAATTATGTAAGGTTAGCAAGGCAAATCTTGTAAAGGTCACCTCCCATTACTTACAGGGATAAGTATAATAATAATAATAATAATAATAACAACAAAGTATTTAAGCAGGAAATATAATATTGATTCTAAAGTAGTGGTTATGGTACCTAGCTGCTTAGATGATCGGCTCTGAGTTTTTTTCAAAATTTGCTCAAAAATTATAAGTGGACTAATCTTTATATCTCCAAAACACCCTCAAATGAAGCTAAATTTAGTGAGGCAACACTGATTAGTGAACCTAATTACTCATAACTCTTTGGGAAGTTATGTAACAGAACACTAGTTGAGGAAATGTAAATTGTAATTATATGTTGGAGATTACCTATCACTAAGAAGTAGTTATGATCCCATTTAGATTACCTGCCCCACAGATTGTGAATAGGGCTTGATAAAGACTTATGTCACAGCAATTGTTAATCAGAGCTCCTGTGTCCCTTGGTGAATACCCCAGGAGATTATAAGCATTATAGTTAGATACCAATTCGTTGAATTTTATATTTTATATTAATCTCTCTCTCTCTCCTTTGTAACTATGACACACTATTGCACTAGGAGATATGGACACATACTATATATACTCTCCTTACTGAGTAGGATGTGGGGAGTTCCGTAGTATAAATTTTAGACATCTTTTTAAACTGTATGCATCAGTATCAGTAAAATCAATATAGACATGGGAGGAGCCGGGAGCAAGGATTGATATCAGCACTACCCACCCACACTCAGTTGAGCGAGTAATGTCACCAGAAGCCTGGACTTGCCTCTTTTGTTAAACTGTTGGATTCAGACATGCCAAGCCTCTTGAGAAAGGCGCTAATGCACCAAAACGCACGTCGAGATGATGGCATGTTAGACCTAATGCACAATATGTGCAATTGATTTTAACTTACACTGACCTGTGGTTTCACATTCCGGCTGGTTACTCTGATAAGGCTGGGGTTAGCTACAGATTGAGACTGCCTTGAAGCAGTCGGGTGGAATGGGGCTTTAATTTGGGGATCTCTATTTTTCACTAAGCCCCCACAATTTATATCTGCTATCTGCTAAATTGATTTGAGAGTTCTCTCTCCTTTGTATACCAAGAATAGGATTGTTTTACATTGTAAATTTGTAACTGAGGAAAACACTAAGAAACTAAAAAAAAAACACCTTATATGTATGAACCACATGATCTCTTAATCACTTTTGCTGTGACACTTCACACTATGTGTCTGTCTTTTGTGTAACCAATCTGTAATCTCTGTTTTTAATAATAAAGTACTATGTTAAAGTATTACCGCCATCAGACTCCCCTAGTCTTCAATCGTTTAAGTGCCTTAAAACCCATTTCTTTAGGAAAGCCATTGGCCTCCCAGACTAACCTCTACCTCACATACCTGTCTCTTGCTCTCTCCTAAAGGGTAGCACTCTTCTCTCTCCTCCAGCTCTGCTTCACTCCCTCCTAATTTGTTTGCTATTTCATGTCCTAATGTGTTTTATACCCCACCTCTTATAGACTGTAAGCTCGTTTGAGCCAGGCCCTCTTCAACCTATGGTTTCTGTAAACAGAAACAGACACAATGATAAGGAAAAGCCAGGAGTCAGGGATGCCAGAAAACAGGGAAGTCAAAAACAATGCCAAAGTCAAATAACCAGAATTACCAGAATCAATCATGCTCTCTCTCGGACAACCACAAGGGAAACCACTTCAGGGCACTGAGCAGGATGAGAACTGGGCCTAAATACCCCACCTCTAGATCTGATAGGCTGTAACCGGCCTTTGACCCCAAATGCAGTTACCAGGTTTCCATTTGCATAATTGCTGCTCAGCATTAACCCTTCTGTGGATTTGGTTGCTGCTCGGCACAACTTTTCCTGTGTGGACAGTAAATGCCATTAACCACATTTTTATAAGCGGATGAATATGTTGTGGTGAGTGTGAATGTCAGGAGAATAAATAAGGATATATACCAGATAGACCAAGACAAATGAGTAAATGTAATCCCGAGTACATCTTTTATGAAATCTTGGAAAACCACTGGAGCATTGCACAACCCGAATGGCATCACTAGATATTCATAGTGTCCACTTCTGGTATTAAATGCAGTCTTCCACTCGTGGTTTTCCTTGATTCTCACTAAATTGTAAGCACTTCTAAGATCAAACTTAGTAAATACTTTAGCACCTTGGAGTCTATTAAATAATTCAGCAATAAGAGGAGTGGGGTAGGCGTTCTTAATGGTGATTTTGTTCAATGCCCTGTAATCGATACATGGGCGCAACTCACCGTCCTTTTTAGATACAAAAAAGAATCCTGCACCAGCAAGGCGAGGATGATTTTCGTATGTGGCCTTTATTCAATGAATCCTTAATATATTCCTCCATTACTCTACTCTCCTGAGGTGACAGAGTATAGACTGCTCCCTTAGGTGGTATAGTGCCGGGTAGTAAATTAATGGAACAGTCATAAGGTCTGTGAGGAGGTAGAGTATTTAACTGAGTTTTGACGAATACTTCTTTAATGTCTTGGTACTGTATAGGGATTTCCGGGGTTTGGAGGTGTACTAGTGGGTAATCCAATAGTGCCCACTCTTTTGGCAACATTCAATATACACCTTTCATAACAATCCTTACCCCATTCAAATATTTCCCCATTAGCCCAGTCAATATGAGGGTTATGCTTGTTAAGCCATGGAAAGCCTAATATGATCGGACAGGAAGGGGATGCAATAACCTGAAATGTAATCTCTTCCTTGCGTAAGGCACCAACGGACAAATTTTGTGTGTAATCAATGGTTGTGAGAGTGGTCTCCCATCAATAGCTTCAACAGCTAGGGGTGATAGTCTCTCCTTGATAGGTATGGTATTACATTTAACAAATTGAACGTCAATGAGATTCCAGCGGCACCTGAATCCATCAGGGCTTTGCATGAAAAGTTCTTATTTTCAAAGGCAATAGAAATATCAAGGAGAAATCTATTTTTATCCATTCCAGTGGACGTTTTCCATTACACCTAAGCACCCTTAAGGTGCTTAGGTGCAGTAGTTTTCCGGACGTATGGGACAATTTTTTCCTCATATGTCCTTTTCTACCGCAGTATAGACATAGGCCTTCTTTTCTCCTATATTATCTTTCTGCTTCCGACAGTCTAGTGACCGCCAACTGCATGGGTTCGGGTTCGGACTGTACAGGAAATTCAGGGACAATAGGTTTGGAGAAGTGGGGTGCTAAAGGCATATTCATGTGTCTGGTCTTGTTTCTAGTAGCTTCTTTGGTTCTCAATCTATTAGCAATTTGCATGACAAAAGTGATAAATTAATTAAGCTCTTTGAGTAAGTCTTTGGCGGCAATCTCATCTTGCATAGTTTCAGATCGTCCCTTTTTAAATGCAGAGATTAACCCACTATTAGTCCAGTCTACCTCAGAAGCTAGGGTCCGAAATTCTATGGCATATGCCGAGATAGACCGGTTCCCTTGTCTGATATGCATCAGGGCAGTAGAGGCGTCTTCCTCCCTGCCTAATGGTTCAAACGTAAGTTTAAATTCCGTAATAAACTCCTGGAAATTGTGTGCCACACTTCTTTTACTCTCCCATAATGGATTGGCCCAAGCTAAAGCTTTAATTTCAATTGATTCATCAGGTAACCAGTTTTAGCTCTGTCTGTGGGAAAATATCCCGGTGAGGCCTCAAAATGATACTCTATTTGGTTAAGGAATCCCCAGCATTCTTGGAAATTACCATCAAAATGCAGAGGAGGAGATAGAGAGATAGTTGGTGCCTTGTATACAATAGGCAGAGGTACACAAGGCGTAGGTGAGACAGTAGGAGCAGCCGCAGGTTGCAGATGGGCTGTATGGGTAAGAAGCGTACTGAAGGCCTGGGCAAATTGATCCATGCGGTGATCATTCTCCTCTAGTTTCCTTTCGCAAGCAGCTATGTGCTTACACAATTCTACAGGACCTATGGCCATGTCATAATGTCAGGATTACAGAATGATCCAGCACGTAGAATTGTATAACACAGAGGACTGATAGGTAACGTATACCGGACCTTAGAATGGCCGGACTAACGTACCAAAGAATAGTCATTAATAGCCAAGGTCAAGGGAAACCGAAAGAGACACAATGATAAGGAAAGCCAGGAGTCTGGGATGCCAGAAAACAGGGAAGTCAAAAAAAATGCCAAAGTCAAATAACCAGAATTACCAGAATCAATAACGCGCTCTCGGACAACCACAAGGGAAACCACGACAGGGCACTGAGCAGGATGACTCCAAAGGCAGTTACCAGGTTCCCATTTGCATAATTGCTGCTCAGCATTAACCCTTCTGTGGATTTGGTTGCTGCTCGGCACAACTTTTCCTGTGTGGACAGTAAATGCCATTAACCACATTTTTATAAGCGGATGAATATGTGACACCCAGACCTCTCCTCTGCCATCCTGCAACGTGTCACTGCTTGCCTTTCTTCCATCTCTGACTGGATGTCCCCCTGCTTTGTGAAACTCAATCTCTCTAAAACTTAACTTCTTGATCCTCCTCTCTTGCTCTCCCTTCAAGTCTCCCATAAGTCCATCCGTGCAAGCACGCTGTCTTGGCATCATACTTGACTCTGGCCTCACCTTTGAGTCTCACATCAAGTTTGTTGCCAAATCCTGTACATTCCAACTTAAAAACATAACCCACATCTGCCCCTTTCTTACAAAATATGCTACCAAGGAGCTTGTCCATGCTCTAGTAATTTCCCGCATGGATTATTGTAGCCCTCTCCTGATTGGTCTCTCCAAAAGCCGTATCGCCCCGCTACAGTCTGCAATGAATGCCGCCGCCAGACCGATTTTCCTCTGTAGTCCTGGTTGTCCTGATGAAAGTTCCTGAATTAAACTTAAACGTTGACTGTAAGTAGGAGTGCAGGTTTAATTGCCATCCCAGCAGGCACCTTAGAATGCCCTAACCTGTTGTCTGCCTACAACAACCCTGCTACAGTGGACAACCTCCTATCCAAAGAAACTCGGACAGGTTTCATGATAGGTTAATTTCCAGAACCCCGTTATCAACCTGGTGTACAAATCCCATTGGGGTAGCTGTAAACAAGTCTTCTAATGAAAAAACATTTCATAATCGATCTCTCAGCTACTCATTCATCACACACCCCCAGCATAAACTCACTTATACCCGCTGCAGAGTTTTCCCTCCAATATGCCACGATAGGCAACGCCATGCAAGCCATCCTACTAGCAGGCTGTCGAGCATGGCTGAGTAAAACTGACATCTCTAACGCATTTAAACTCCTGCCTATACACCTGTCACTATGGCACATACATGGCGTAAAGTGGAGGGGTAAATACTATTTTACAACCCGACTTACGTTCGGTTCTAGGAGCAGCCCTAAACTGTTTGACATCTTCACAGAAACACTCTGCTGGCTGCTCCAGAACATCGTCAGGTGTTCATCAGTAATTCACTACTTGTATGATTTCTTGATCGAAACAGGTTCCCACGCACCTAGGAGCATTCTCAGCACCAGAGCCCTCTTTACATACCTTGGGGCTCCCCTTTTCCCAGACAAAACACTGGGCCCCACCACCAAACTTGTTTTCCTATGTATATAACTTTAAACACAGTATCCTTCCAAGCTAGCTTCCCCCAAGAAAAATTGGTCCGCAGCAGAGAGGAAATAGATCTGTTCCTTCGGAGTGATACCTGCACACGGAAAGGCCTCCGATCTTTATTGGAGTCCCTTAACTTCACTATGTGGATCATCCCACTGGGCTGATCATTCGTCTCCAGGCTACTGTGTCTCTTACACGGGGTACCTGACACAGGTACTATAACCATCAACCCACCAGCCAGGGCAGATTTGCTCATGTGGAGGAATTTTATTTTCAATTGGAATAGAGTCTCCTTGTATATTCCCCCCACTATCTGACCAATCTCCTATAATTCGGACAGACGCAGCAGCACACACCGGGTTCGCCACAATATTTGGCAACCATTAGTTTAGGGACAACTGGCCCACGAAGACGGCTGAAATCTACCCCATCGTGGCAGCAGCACATACCTGGGGCCATCTCTGGACCGGCAAGGCAGCTGGCGAGATAATTAATAAAGGACGTTCCTTCTTATTAACTATCATGAGGTTGGTCCGCAAGTTGACATGGCTAGCAGCCACTTCACAATTTTCCCTAGTCTGTGAACATATCCCGGGCATTTGCAACACGGCAGCTGAGGCTCTTTCCCGCTCTCCTTTTCAGGTATTCTTCCAGGTGCACCCTTCCGCCAATAACCTAGAATCCAGAATACCGTCATTACACAAATTAATCATGGACTGACTGACCTGACTGATTCTGGATTCTCCTTTATAGAGATGCATTGATTCAATGCATCTCTATGAGGAGAATCCAGCGTCCCCATGCAGTGCGTGGAGACGCTGAACGGCAGTGCTGCCTACTGTGCAGCACTGCCCCAGGAAGCACCTCCAGTGGCCACCTGAGGAGTGGCCACTTGGAGGTGTCCCTAGGGCAATGTAAATACTGCCTTTTCTCTGCATTAAAATGCCTGAAGGCAATGATTATACTCACCAGAACAACTACATTAAGCTATAGTTGTTCTGGTGACTATAGTGTCCCTTTAAACAAAAAGTGCTTGGTAATGAAGCAGTTCATTTCTCAGAGAAAGCAACGTTTTGTTAGCATAAACATGTTTTGGCTTGCTAAGACACCAGTGAGTGTTGAAATGTTGCATAGTGGTGTACTAAGGTGTAGGGGATTATTCTGCCCGGCTGACAGGCTGCAGGGGTGTGCAATCAAAGTTTGAGATCCCTAATCTAATATGTGTCTGTGTATAAGTGTACACACCAGGTGTAAGGCTTAACTACTACTACTTTCTCAACTCCTACGGATTAGCTCATAAATGATACGCTCTCAGCTCAGCAATTTTGTTCTTCTCAGGAATTACCACTTTACTTCTTATCAAATTCCTCACTTTTAAGACTTCGTGCCAAAGGTCACATATCTGTGAAACGTGGTACCATAAAAAGTCAAGCTCCTTTCCCAGCACAATATTTTGAAATGCACCTCATAACAAATGTCTTTACACAGTTTACACTATTAACTCTTATGCTCTTAGTACCATAATGACATAATTTGCCTTTTATGTTATTCTTCTACAGACTATTTGGTTTTTAGACTGTGATAAATATTTAAATGTTGCTAATGTGAGAATTAAATCAAGAGATAAATGTACATTTATTAATAACAAACATGCAGACTTATTAATTTCTCCCATTAGATACATGCCTTATTTTAGCAGTCTCAAAACACTATATTCCCATATGTAATTAGCAAATAGGATGCAAAGTAAATTTTTTATGTGCCACGGGGAATAAAGTAAAATATGTTTTTCTTCTTCTAGAGGGAAGAACGTCAATTCCTTATTAGTGGGTTTCCTTAATAAGATAACATTTGTTTGGGACATTTTATTTATATGTTACTGTTGCTAACAGGAAAACAGAGAGACAAGTTTTTGATTTTTAGTGACGCACGTGGAAAGCGAACTATGTCAAGGTCAGGAGTTACTTATTTTCACTGTATTTCATTAAAGGGGCACTAAAACTTGATTAGAATTTTAATTGTACTAATCACACAACCTGATAACGTTCTATTGAGTCCATTCACTTGCACACCAATTCTAATTTCCTTTCTACTAACCGTATAACTCATACGAGATAACCGTATGAGTTATGGTAAATAAATATTTATTCCTATCCCATAAACTCTGCACCTGTGAACTACGTTTAGCGCTATGTGTTGATGATCTTCAAGACTTAGGACTATGTTTTTAAAGAGTGTCCCTTTTAGCGCACCACCGTACTGTAAAAACGGTGTGCATTGTTTCTTGCACCTTAATTAATTTCAATCATAGGCATTAAAATTCTATGATGAAATCCGTGAAAGTGTTCATGATGTGATATTTTTATACAGACTAAAATAAAAGATATATATGACTGTTGTCAGTAAAAGCCAGACTATTACAATATATTAGGTATCCTTAAACGTATAATCTATACATTATGCTATCAGACTTGCTAGCAAAATGTCTAGATATGTCTAAAATTAGAGAAGTAAAAACAGCCATTTCCCTCTCCTGTCTGTTAATTTTATATGTGCCTATTGGCACAGAGATAGGTCTGTTATCAGGGAAACCCTCCCATGGCATTCTCTCCTGCTTGCTTTCAGCCCTAGTAGAAAGCAATACTTACAAGTTGAAAAAGTGGCAAGGGGCAGGCTGTATGTGACAGCAGAGGGGCAACATGGAGACATTTTTTTTTTAATTATTTATTGCAGCAACTTTGGACAGGCAAATTATAAATGGAGAGAGAGAGAGGACAGATACGTTTTATTATCATACCAAAATACCAACATAAAGTGTTGAGGACTTTTCATCTGTTTTGGGATGCAAACCTGTGCTTCTTAAACAGGGTTACACCGGAGAGGTGTGTCTTAAATTAAAGACATTCTGGCACAAACAGCACAGGCCAGATCAATGGGGCACAGACAAAGCAGGCCAATCAATGGGGCACAGGCAGAGCAGGCCAATCAGTAAGGCATGGACAAAGCCGGCCAAGTCCTGGGGCACAGACAAGTCAGGATCTTCAGAGATTTACAGGTGAGGAACTGCGCATTCCATTCTTCCGATAAAATTTACCATTCGCTCTTCAGGTAAGATGTACATAACACACTTCCGTGTAACTGTACCTAACACTCTTCCGTGTAACTGTACCTAACACTCTTCCGTGTAACTGTACCTAACACTCTTCCGTGTAACTGTACCTAACACTCTTCCGTGTAACTGTACCTAACACTCTTCCGTGTAACTGTACCTAACACTCTTCCGTGTAACTGTACCTAACACTCTTCCGTGTAACTGTACCTAACACTCTTCCGTGTAACTGTACATAACACTCTTCCGTGTAACTGTACATAACACTCTTCCGTGTAACTGTACATAACACTCTTCCGTGTAACTGTACGTACATTCTTCTGTGTATTTGTACATAACGCTCTTCTGTTTAACTGTACATAGCGTTCTCCTGTGTAACTGTACATAGTATATTACTGTGCAACTGTACATAGCCTTCTACTGTGTAACTGTACATAGCCTTCTACTGTGTAACTGTACATAGCCTTCTACTGTGTAACTGTAGATAACGCACTTCAGTTAAATAGTGCCTGACACTCCGTAAATAGTGAACTTGCACCAACTTAGTTAGGTGCTCCATTGGTCAATATGATAAAACAGAGTGCTGCAAGCAATCATCTGAACAAAACAAAAGGGGGGCGGGGGTGTGAGTATAAGTGGTAACACTGCCAGTTGTGCCTGTAACCCTTGAGGGGTTGTGCACAGCTCTATATAGCATGCCTGTGATCTATATCATCCACTATGGTCCCCAGTAGCCTAACCTGCCAGCCACATGGGGCACAAAGCCAGGACAGCTTGAGGGTGCAATGTGCCCAAGTCATAGCTGAGTCCCAGTCAAAGCTACAGCACATGTGCCTGCCATCGACGGAACTAATGCGGCAAGTCTGGTAACTGGCGCAGGGAAGTGGGTGCTCGGGGCCGCCGCACTGCATGGGAAGGTGTCATGCCTTAACTACCGGTATTTCTTTGTCTCTTCCGGGTTGACGGAGCTTAGCCACACCCCATTCTCTGACGCGGTCTCCCCACGCTACATAATGCGACCGCGCCAGATACAAGACGCTGGATTATTGAACAGTGTTACCGTGATATCAAACCGGCTAAAAGATTTCTCCAACCTTTACTTGTGAACCGAACCGGACTGGAAATCTACAGACCCTCCTTCTCCTCTCCTCGACCATGGCTAGTAACTGGACCTTCCTCATCCTGCTTGACAACTTCCCTCCCCGGAGGAGAACTTCGGGAAACCTGATCTTTCACCATTGAAAGCTAAGTCAATTGCTATATCCGTAATAGGAGATTACCTGCTCTCAAGCCTGTTAATCCTTCCTGCTACAGCCTGCTCTCAAGTCCGCTAAGCATTCCTGCTACAGCCTGCTCTCAAGCCTGCTTACCTCGAACTCCAAAACTAATCACTCCTGCTACAACTTCATTTCTATTTTGCTCCGTTTCCATGAACTTGCAAACTCCAATGTGCTATACTGCATGTATGCCAGAAGCTGCTTACTCCGTTTAAACAAACAGCGAAGTAATTAAAGATACAGTACCTGTACTATCTGTAATTAAAAATACAGTTCCTGTACTGTCCTCTAGTATCCTAGTCATCAATCTGAGTCCTAAGAGATCTGCAGTTGTGCTCCATTTAAATACATGTAAGCATTACAGAAGGTAACCCCCACACCGCGGGAGCAGTTATACCGCGAGCGGAAGCGTGGGTCGGATGGGGGGTTGAAGCAGAGGATCTCGCTCGGCGGATGGAGCCGGCGGGCGGGATCCAACACGTGGGACCGCCGGAGGACCGCTTTCCGACGGCCACAAAACAGACAAAAAGTGAAGGGGGCAAAGCCACCCGGAAAAAGTAGATGGAGGGAGGGAAAAAAGGAAACCCCCCCAAACCCGAGAAAAAAACGATCCCCAGAAGGGGGGCCCAAAACAGGAAAATGCAGAAAAGTCATAAGAGAAAATACATCCCTACAGCAAAAAAGTAGGGACAGAAAATACAAACTAAATAAATAAATCATAATGGCAGAAGGAAGGTAAACACATTCTAAACAAATAAATCCATGCAGTCATAAGAAGGTAGATGCAGAAAGTAAATAAATCAATCAAGCAATCACTAGAGCACTAAGCAAGTAGATGTAGAAAATGCAGTATACCTAAATAAATAAATCCCTACAGCACTAAGTAGGTAGATGCAAAAAATACCCTCTAAACAACTAAATCAATACAGTAATAAACATATAAATACAGTAAAATATCCACAACCACCCATATATAGCAGGAGGTAGTATATAACAGGAGGCAGTGGTACTCTGACCTGTATTGTCTGCGGAGCAGCAAAGAAAGAGGAAATTGTTAGTTGGGAGAAGTATATAGGAGCCATATACAGAGTAACATGGCTCCTCTCTATATACAGAGTAACATGGCTCCTCTCTATATACAGAGTAACATGGCTCCCCTCTATATACAGAGTAACATGGCTCCCTCTATATACAGTGTAAACATGGCTCCTCTCTATATACAGAGTAACATGGCTCCCCTCTATACAGGGGCGTACCTGGAGCATTTGGCACCCGGGGCGGATCCTTTATTTGGCACCCCCCTCCCCAACTTTGAAATGTAAAAAACAACTGCAATTCTTTTTAAATGTATGTGTATGCAGTGTGTGTATAGTGTATGACATGTATGCAGTGTGTGCATAGTGTATGCATAGTGTGTGTGTATAGTGTGTGTAGTGCATGTAGTGTGGGCAGTGTGTGTATAGTGTGTGCAGTGTGTACAGTGTGTGTATAGTGTGTGCAGTGTGTACAGTGTGTATGCAGTGTGTGTAGTGTGTGTATATTTTATGCAGTGTGTATAGTGTGTGTATAGGGTGTATGCAGTGTGTGTGTATAGGGTGTATGCAGTGTGTGTGTATAGGGTGTATGCAGTGTGTGTGTGCATAGTGTAGTGCATGTAGTGTGTGCATAGCGTGTGCAGTGTGTGTATAGAGTGTGCAGTGTGTGTATAGAGTGTGCATAGTGTATGCAGTGTGTTTATAGTGTGTGTGTATAGTGCGTATGCAGTGTGTAGTGCATAGTGTATAGTGTTTGTATATAGTGTATAGTGTGTATATATTGTGTGTAGTGTGTATGCAGTGTGTGCAGTGTGTGTATAGTGTGTGCATAGTGTATGCAGTGTGTGTATAGTGTGTGCAGTGTGTGTAGAGTGTGTGTAGAGTGTGTGTATAGTGTCTGCATAGTGTATGCAGTGTGTGTATAGTGTGTAGAGTGTGTGTAGTGTATGCAGTGTATGCAGTGTGTATGCAGTGTATGCAGTGTGTGTAGTGTATGCAATGTGTGTAGTGTGTATACGCAGTGTGTGTAGTGTGTATACGCAGTGTGTGTAGTGTGTATGCAGTGTGTGTAGTGTGTATGCAGTGTGTGCAGAGTGTGTGCAGAGTGTGTGCAGAGTGTGTGCAGAGTGTGTGCAGAGTGTGTGCAGAGTGTATGTTGTGTGGAATAAGTGCTGCCACTTACCTGTCCCTCCCGTCCTCCTCGACTGGTGGTCCGGTGGCACAGCATCACTGGGCAGTTTAGAGGGGCCCAGTATTCTCCATGCTCGTTAATAAGACTATCTACCCGAGTTTCCCATCCAGCAGCAGCAGGGTCCTCTGTTCTCACAATCCGCGAGAGCATTGCTATGGCAACGTTCTCGCGATCCGCGAGAGCGTTGCTATGGCAACCCACGGCAATGCTCTCGCGGATCGCGAGAACAGAGGACCCTGCTGCTGCTGGATGGGAAACTCGGGTAGATAGTCTTATTAGCGGCCGGTCTCTTTACACAAGACACAGGGCGGCATTTCGCCGCCCCTGCGAAAGTTCGCCCCGGGCACCCCCCTAGTGAGTGGTACCCGGGGCGGACCGCCCCCCCCCCCCCCCCTTAGTACGCCACTGCCTCTATATACAGAGTAACATGGCTCCTTCTATATACAGAATAACATGGCTCCCCTCTATATACAGTGTAACATGGATCCCCTCTATATACAGTGTAACATGGCTCCCCTCTATATACAGTGTAACATGGCTCCCCTCTATATACAGTGTAACATGGCTCCCCTCTATATACAGTGTAACATGGCTCCCCTCTATATACAGTGTAACATGGCTCCCCTCTATATACAGTGTAACATGGCTCCCCTCTATATACAGAGTAACATGGCTCCCTCTATATACAGAGTAACATGGCTCCCTCTATATACAGAGTAACATGGCTCCTCTCTATATACAGTGTAAACATGGCTCCTCTCTATATACAGAGTAACATGGCTTCCCTCTATATACCGTGTAAACATGGCTCCCTCTATATACAGAATAACATGGCTCCCCTCTATATACAGAGTAACATGGCTCCCCTCTATATACAGAGTAACATGGCTCCTCTCTATATACAGTGTAAACATGGCTCCTCTCTATATACAGTGTAAACATGGCTCCTCTCTATATACAGTGTAAACATGGCTCCTCTCTATATACAGAGTAACATGGCTTCCCTCTATATACCGTGTAAACATGGCTCCCTCTATATACAGAATAACATGGCTCCCCTCTATATACAGAGTGACATGGCTCCCCTCTATATACAGTGTAAACATGGCTCCTCTCTATATACAGAGTAACATGGCTTCCCTCTATATACCGTGTAAACATGGCTCCCTCTATATTCAGAATAACATGGATCCCCTCTATATACAGAGTAACATGGCTCCCCTCTATATACAGTGTAAACATGGCTCCTCTCTATATACAGAGTAACATGGCTCCTCTCTATATACAGTGTAAACATGGCTCCTCTCTATATACAGAGTAACATGGTCCCCTCTATATACAGTGTAAACATGGCTCCTCTCTCTATACAGAGTAACATGGCTCCCCTCTATATACAGAGTAACATGGCTCCCTCTATATACCATGTAAACATTGCTCCCTCTATATACAGAATAACATGGCTGCCCTCTATATACAGAGTAACATGGCTCCTCTCTATATACAGAGTAACATGGCTCCCCTCTATATACAGAGTAACATGGCTCCTCTCTATATACAGAGTAACATGGCTCCCCTCTATATACAGAGTAACATGGCTCCTGAGCTGCGGGTGGGGGCCCTATAAAAGAATAATGGGGGGGGGACCTACTGTCCTCCCCCCCGCCCCCACCCCTGAGCAGCGGGTGGGGGTCCTAAACAACAATAAGGGGGGGGGAACCTACTGTCCCCCCCGGCCCTCACCCCTGAGCGGCAGGTGGGGGCACTAAATGAAAATCCCCCCTCCCCCATCAAAGGTGACTAGGGGTCCCCAAGCCCCTAGTCACACACCCAAATAAAAAAGCCCCTACCTACCCCCCTCACCCTAAAAAATAGTGAGGGGGGAATAAAATTACTACCCAGTAAAGTAAAATTCAACGTCTTCTTTTTTCTAAAATCTTCATTTTTCAGCCCCCAAAAAAGGGCAAATAAAAAGCCATCATACCCGTCAAACTTAAAAATAAAATAAAAAACCCAAGCGCAAAAAAAAAAAAATCCATCTTCACCCATGGAGGGCTCCGCGCAGACTAGGGTATTAACATGTACCCTATTGTTACAATTGTTACTTGAAAAGCATGAGGAATGCCGTTGGGGTACCACATGCTCATTTGTTATACCTCCATGCACTACAAAAATAAAGAAAGAATTTAAAAAAAAAAAAAAAAAAATTTAAAAAAATTAAAAAAAATGTATGCAGCTTCCAAATGAATCTAAAATGGATGCTATCTAGGAGGTGGGAGGGTCTGCTGCTGATTGGCTGGAATGTGTCTGCTGACTGTGAGGTACAGGGTCAAAGTTTACTCAATGATGACGAATAGGGGGCGGATCGAACCGCGCATGTGTTCGCCCGCCGCGGCAAACGCGAACACGCTATATTCGCCAGGAACTATTCGCCAGCGAACCGTTCGGTACATCACTATCTGTCAACTAAAAACGTATATAGACATAATTCGGCACACGTCTCTGCAGCAAACAAGATGGATTTGGGACATACTATTTAAAAACAAAACCATACCTCTTCATGTGTTTTCCTGGATGAAATGCACACTTACTGCCCTAACCTCCTGCTAGATACTCGTTAGCTATCAACTTCTGGGACACACTGCAAGAAGTTCAGCTCAGGTGAGAAATCTCAACACACTGTGATCCTTGTCAGCAGGTAGCACGGTCCTCAAGGGTAAACAACAGGCACAGTCCTTTTAATTGCATACAATCCAGGCACTTTATTTGTAAATCCACACAGGAGACAGCAGTAAATGAAAACGTAAAATATAACACAAATCCCTATAAACAAAAACCTAGCTCATCTGAGCACTAACTAACATTAGGTTCCCTATCTCTCTGGGGTTTAACTAGAACAAAATTATTGGTTTCACCAACCTAGTGTCTTTGTCCGCTCTCAGCACTCCAGTGCTCCAAGCTAGCCTTAACTGCTTCCCTTTCTGCACTCCCAGTGCCTAGTCTCCTTGACTCTCTCTCTGGAGAGAACAGCCGCTCTCCTACCTGCTTCCTAGGAGGAAGCCAGCAATCCCCCCTTTACATGCCTAGCAGGGAGGGGTTTATTCACACTGCTACAGCTGATTATCTGCAGCTGAGCAGTGGGTTGGAGACAGTCCAAAAAAACCTGGCCTGGATCTATGTCTCCCAAGAAAACCACTAAACTGTGGGTCGAGCGGCCTTAGAACACAAATCGTGAACATTCATGTCACCTAGGGCTGTACCAGCCCTGACTTGCTCCTCAGTTACAGGAAGCGGCCTATTGTAGATGGCTGCTACCTTGCTCCCTTGTAGTGTAAGGAGCCCCCACCAAAGTGGATAACCCAAATAGTTAGCCTCCTCTAATCCTAGATAACACTTAGTGTTAGCGGTCAAACCAGCAGCCCTTACATTATTCACAGCTAACTGGACCTTCATCAGGTGTGCTTCCCAGTCCACCCTGTGAATCGCCACATCACTAAGGTAGGCAGCTGCATACTCTCTGTGGGGCCAAAGTATTCTATTCTTCATATGCAAAAAGAGGGCCGGTGCAACCTGAATGGCCGTACTTTATGTTGTAATAACCCCTCGGTAGTAGAAAACGCTGTCCTTCCCTTTGCTTTCTCTGTCAGGGGAACCTGCCAATACCTTATGACCAGGTCCAAGGTACTCAGATACCTAACCTTACTTATTTGCTCTTGCGTTTGAGCTACATGTACTATAGGGCATTTAACATTTACAACCTCTGTGACAGACTCTACCTCTATCTTGGGGTATGTACGGGTGTCACCATGTGTACACACAATATTAATCATTTGCCTTGTATCACATTTCTCTGGCTGGAGCAGAACACTTTTCAAAGTAACCTCACTCCCTGAATCAATTATTGCTTGTACACAATTCCCGTCCACCATCACCACTTTTAACTGTGCTGTAACACCACCACTAGTCACCACACACATCTTTAAGCAAGTCAACACAATCCTATGCAGAGCCCTTATTACTATGTCACATTGTATTGTCTCATCACTCTCAGGACAGTTATATGTAATATGTCCTTGCATGTGGCAGTTGAAGCAGTTTTTCTCAGTCTGGTCTCGTAGCCAAAATGGGACCTTTAGGTACGTTCTACCATCATAGGTATATTGTCCAAGACTTTGTCCTTTCTTTCCAGTTTCCCTGCTTATCTGGTTGCTAGCGGATCTAGGCTGAGGATCAATACTGTGTGGCTCCTTAGTAGCCAAGTTCCTCTGCTTCCACATCCACAGCAGCTTCTGGTTTGATAGTCTCTCAATGTCGGAGTAACTTTCAAAAGCAAACTTTACAAAGGCTTGGCGTGTAACTAGCCTTTTTTGATCAGCTATACGTCCAATTCATGAGCTGAATTTTCCAGGTGCTTATCCTCTTCAGGACCTGGTTCTGTCACCAGCTCATCCTCCACTGGAACAAGTCCCTCCGTGAAGGGCTCCACAACATTCTCCATCTGTTCTGCGAATCCCTGGGAACCTTCCTTGCTCCCTGCTGGTAATGCTACAGGTCTCATCTTTATATCCTCAGGGGGTTTGCCAGGGAGGCTGTCTAGAGCAACCTCCTCCTGCATGGATGCAGCCTTTGATCCCACATCCATCCCATCATGCTTGGCCTGGCCTGGTATGGAGTGCTGTTCTTCTGCCGGAGGCCCAGACTCCCGGCTTAGCTCATCTTTCCTTTGCCTGGTTTCCTCCCCAGGGGTATTCTCTGGGCTGTCTGGCGGTCTCCCTGCTCCCTCGGGGGTGTACAGAGACGCAGTTATGGCCTCTCGCTGGGTCATGACAGCCCCGGTATCAAACAGCCTGTCAGGCAGTCCGAGTCCCACCTTTAATTCCATGACTGTGTTCCCAGAATCTGGCAGCTGTTCCAGGTAGTCAGTGCGCCCAGGCCTTATAGCAGTAGCAGGTGTCTCCAAAATATTTAATTCTGCTATGCCAATGTCACCTACTTTGTCACTTTCGCCTTGGTTTGGCTTAGCTGCGGAAGTGCCCATCTTATCATCACAGCATGGTTCTTTAACTGTCGCTCTCTCTTGGCTTAGATCAGAAGCGGCTACTTTGCCTTTCTTATTGTGACTTTGTTTTGCCACTACTTCTCTGCCCAACTGTTCAACAGCTGGTCGACATTCTTGGGTAGCCTCGGCTACTAAACAGTGCACCGCATTGTTATACTCAACTGGGGTGCCTTGCTTCTCTCCATTTTGCTCAGCTCCTCTGCTGTTGTCTTCTCTGAATCCCCAAGTCAGTCTGCTTTTCATGCCTTTGCCTTGTTCACTTGGGTGTACATCAGGGGCATCTGCTTCATTTTTTCTTTCCCTGGCTGTATTCCACACACCAATTGCATGTTAGATGGCATATTTATCACTGGTGACAATGATGTCACTCATAAAGCAAATATTGAATCTGTCTTACAAGGCCTACAGAAATTCACACTGAAAATAAACATACAGAAGTGTGAGTTCTTATGTGATAATTTAGAGTATTATGCACATAGACTGATCAGTCACAACATTACACCCAATGGCACCTGTCAATGGGTGTGATATATTAGGCAGCAAGTGAACAGTGTCACGATTCCGGGAACCCAACACGCTAACAGACACACACACACAGAAAAGGTGCCGTACGGGACCTTAGAGTGGCCGGGCTAAGCACACACAGAATAGTCAGGAGACAAGCCGAGTCAGGGGAACCAGAAGACAGGATAACGATAAACAAGCCGAGGTCAAAGGGTAGGAGAAAGTCACAAAGTCAGTATAACAAGCCAGAGAGTACGTAACCAAAAATCACAAGTTCAGAATCAATACTATACAGCAAAGACCACAACAGGGCAGGGAGGAACAGGAAAGGTAAGTATAAATACCCTAGGTTTAATTATGATTGGATAACTTCCAATCAGAATTAACAATCACACGTGGGAGATATCTAAGCCTCCCACTGTGATTGTGGTACTGTTGCTTTAACGCCGGGTCACTCATGTGACCCCGGCGTTTGCATAAATTAACGACCTTCCAGCGTGCAGCGTTATACATGCTGCCGCTGGGAGGCGTGAAGGATGCGAGCGGATGAGAGGAGACGCCGCTCGCCGACAGGTAGGAGGAGGGGAGACCGCGGGCGGCGATGGACTGAGGGTGAGTGCTGCAAGTTGCGAGCAGCCTCCCCTCCTAGCCGCCCGCGGACCCCTGACAAACAGTCAGTTATTGAATTTCATGTTTTGGAAGCAGGAAAAATGGATAAGCAAAAAGATCGGAGTGACTTTGACATGGGCTAAGCATTGATTGCTAGATGACTGTATCAGAGCATCAGAGAACATCTTGTGGGGTGTTCCCGGTATGCAGTGGTTAGTACTTATCAAAAACTGGTGAAAGCAAGGACAGCCGGTGTAACGGCACCTACTGATGCAAGTGGGGAGCAAAGGTCCAATCACACAGATGAGCGCTGTAGCTCAAATTACGAAAAATGTTATGCTGCCCATAATAGGAAGGTGTAATAACACACAGTGCATCATAGTTTGCTGTGTATGAGGCAACATAGTCACAGACTGGTCAGAGTGATGACCCCTGACCACCTCTGAAATTGCCATCACTGGAGATATGAGCATCAGAACATGACCATGAAGCAATGGAGGGTTACCTGGTCTGATGAATTAGGTTTTTGTTTGAGATCAGGTGGATGGCCGGGTGCGTGTGCATTATTTACCTGGGAAAAAGATGGAAGCAGGGTGTACTATGAGAAGAAGGCAGGCCGGTGGAGGCAGTGTTATACTCTAGTCAATGTTCTACCCAGATGTGTAGAATGTGTAGAATATTACATATGCTATGTGCCATTATGAAATGTTCGCAGTGTCGTTAGTCTTGTGCATTTACTTTTGACATCAGTGTCACTTTACCCCACTCTCTCTAGCATGTAAGCTCATTGAGCAGGGCCCTCAAGCCCTCTGTTCCTGTTTGTCCAACATGTCTGGTTACAACTACATGTATGTTCGTCCATCCATTGTAAAGCGCTGCAAGATTTGATGTCGCTATTTAAATAATAACATAATAATAATAATCTAAATACACTTTTGTCATGGTAATAAACCCCATCATGCAGAATGTACTGTTTTCTTTGAATAAACATAAAGGGACCTTAGGGTGGCCGGGTTTAAGGTGGCTCAAAAAGAATAGTCAGTAGATTCAAGATTTAAAATTCAAGGGAGCCAAGACAAGGGACTGGCATATTATGTCTGACAACAGAGGACAGAATAGTCAACAAACAAGCCATGTCAGAAACCAACTAATACACAGAAGGACAGAGTAAGCACCATAGCAGCGTCTCCCAACCTGTGGTGTGTGTTCCTCCAGGGGTACAATCCAGTTCCCCAAAGGTATGTGAAATAAACATGTAATGGCAGTTCTACTACCACTGCAGTCACACCACACAGGTTGAAAACTGCAGCACTTTAACAGCGCTACTGGGCTCCTTCTTATCTACAGGGAGTGCTGGGAGGAAATGAGAGCCTGTCAATTCCTCCCAGCTGACTCAGAACCAGCCATGCGGAAGGCAGAAGAGGAAAGGGGCTTACTGGGAGCAAGCCCCTAACTCCCAAGAGCTCAGCCAGCAGCAGCCACCCTCCTGTGCCCAAAAGGTAGGAAACTGGTGGGTTGCTAAAATGTTGACCTATATATGTGTATCCAAATGTTTGTAGTGTTTATATCTGTGTGCCATTATTTTTATCTATGTGTTTATATGTATGTCTGTGTATCTGTATGTGTGTCATTGTGTGTATCTGTATGTCTTTGTATCTGTGAGCGTCATTGTTTGTATCTGTGTATATGCATGTGTTGCATTTTTTGTATCTGTGTGCCCACTGGCGTGCATACCGCGGTCGCAGGGGTCGCAGCTGCGCTGGGCCCGGCCCTCCAGGGGACCCGGCCACCCTGCGACCCGGGTATCTACGCCAGTGCGGTCACGGCCGCATCTTGCCAGCCTCTTCTCCTGATTTTCACAGTGAGAATCGCGGAAGCACCTCTAGCGGCCGTCAGTGAGACAGCTACTAGAGGCTGCATTAACCCTCAGTGAAACATAGAAGTTTCTCTGAAACTGCTATGTTTTCAGTTGCACGGCTAAAACTAGAGGGACTTGGCACCCAGACCACCTCCTTGAGCTGGGTGCCTATAGTGGTCCTTTAAGTGTATGTGTATCTGCATGCACTTGGGTACATACCACGATCACAGGGGTTGCAGCCCTGTGACCCCTGCGACCAGGTGCCCGCCCCCATGTGTTGCGGCCCCGGCCCATGCAGTGTAAGCGCCAGGGGGGGCCCCACTGATCAGTTTTCGCACCAGGGCCCCATGGATTATGTGTACACCACTGTGTGCCTGTACATCTGTATGTGTGTCAGTGTGTGTGTATCTATATGTGTCATCATGCATATCTGTATCTGCATGTGTGTCAGTGTTTATATTTGTGTATCTGTATATGTCAGGGTATCAGTGTGTCTGTGCAACTGTATGTGTGTGTTAGTGTTTATATCTGTGTGGCTATGTAACTGCATGTCTGTCAGTGTTTGTATATGAATGTCTGTACATCTGCATGTGTGTCAGTGTGTGTATTTGCATGTGTATCAGTGTTTGTATCTGTGTGTCTGTATCTGTATATGTGTCAGTGTGTGTATCTGTATCTGTGTCAGTGTATGTGTATCTGTAGGTGTGTCAGTGTTTGCATCTGTGTATCTGCAGGTGTGTCAGTTTATCAGTGTGTCTGTGCAACTACATGTGTGTCAGTGTTTGTTTCTGTGTCAATGTTTGTATGTGTATCTTTGTGTGTGTCTGTATGTATGTCAGTGTTTATACCTGTGTTTCTGTGCATCTGCATGTGTCTCATGTGTATCTGCAGTCTATACAGACACACACACACACACGCACATACATACATATATATATCTATGCATTATTTTAAAGACAAGCTTTAAAGAGTTTTCCTCTCTTCCTCAGGTCTGAAGCAATTCTGAGAGGAAAACTCTTGAAAGCTTGTCTTTGAAATATTATGTTAGTCCAAGAAGAAATGTACTGCTTGTACTGCAGAGAGCCCCAAATGGAATCCCCCCCCCTTCCCCCAAGTAAGTGGGCTAAGATAATAAGAGCAGACAATAGGCTGTTAGAGTAGGACCTGCCAAAGTTGTGGTATATTGATGTTCTGGCAAGTGTATGTGATGTATGATCATATGATGTAACTAAACCCCCATTATTTTTGCCCAGATTGGGTGTTAACCAACATATCCGAAAATCACCCAGATCAGTTCAGGGGTTCAGAAATGTTATGGAATATATAGATTTTACCGACCGCAGGCATGGTCCCATAGCCGAAAATAGTTCCATAGAATCGCAGCTAAGTGCTGCTGGAGGACCGACCAGAAACGGCAAGGTTTTCATGCCAAAAATAGTTCCAAGGTATTCGCGGCTAAGTCCCCCTGAAGTCTATTCGCGGTTTTCGTCCATGCGAACATGATGGGCACCACCTTGTCGTCATCCATAGGAATTGCAGCCACCCAGATGTACACTTAGACCACAGAGGTGAAAATTGCAACCATGTATCAATTAAGCGGCTTCAGGCAGCTGTTCGGTAAACTAACCATATAGTCCCAATTGCACGAACAGAGCCTGTTATAAGTCCAAGAGGCACAATTGGTGTTTTCCAATAGGATTTGACACAGGGGCCATAGTCACATGGTAGGAGGCTGGCAAACAGGCCCCTCCAAAAGCCAGTGATGAGGTTACTTTCGTCACATATATGTATATATATATGTGTGTGTGTGTATATATACAGGGGCGGACTGAGAGAGTCCTGGGCCCTCGGGCAAAATTAGGACCTGGGCCCACTCCAGATATATATATATATATATATAAGTGAATATATGTACCGTATATACTCGAGTATAAGCCGACCCGAATATAAGCCGAGGCCCCTAATTTTTCCCCCAAAAACTGGGAAAACTTATTGACTCGAGTATAAGACTAGGGTGGGAAATGCAGCAGCTACTGGTAAATTTCTAAATAAAATTAGATCCTAAAAAAAATATATTAATTGAATATTTATTTACAGTGTGTGTATAATGAATGCAGTGTGTGCGTATGAGTGCAGCGTGTGTGTGTATATGAGTGC
Organism: Pelobates fuscus; assembly: GCF_036172605.1. Taxonomy (NCBI): domain Eukaryota; kingdom Metazoa; phylum Chordata; class Amphibia; order Anura; family Pelobatidae; genus Pelobates; species Pelobates fuscus. Next base: position 249,173,374 of record NC_086320.1, read on the forward strand.
AGCGTGTGTGTGTATGAGTGCAGCGTGTGTGTATGAGTGCAGTGTGTGTATGAGTGCAGCGTGTGTGTGTATGAGTGCAGCGTGTGTATGAGTGCAGCGTGTGTATGAGTGCAGTGTGTGTGTGTATGAATGCAGTGTGTGTGTGTATGAATGCAGTGTGTGTGAGTGCAGTGTGTGTGTATGAGTGCAGTGTGTGTGTGTGTATGAGTGCAGTGTGTGTATGAATGCAGTGTGTATGAATGCAGTGTGTGCAGGGCCGGTGCAAGGATATTTGCCCCCCCCCCCATATGTCCTGACCTCCCCTCCTCCTCCCTCAGTGGTCCTTACCTCCCCACCCCCGTGTTCCTTCACCCCCCTCCCCCAGTGGTCCTGACTCACCCCTCCCCTAGTGGTCCTTACCCTCCCCTCCCCTAGTGGTCCTTACTTCCCCCTCCCTCCCATAGTGGTCCTTATCCCCCCCTCCCTCCCATAGTGGTCCTTATCCCCCTCCCTCCCATAGTGGTCCTTATCCCCCTCCCTCCCATAGTGGTCCTTATCCCCCCCACTCCCTCCCTCCCATAGTGGTCCTTATCCCCCCCTCCCTCCCATAGTGGTCCTTATACCCCCCCCTCCCACAGTGGTCCTTATACCCCCTTTTTTTATTATTATTTTTTTTATTATTATTATTATTTTTTTTTATTATTTCTTATTTTATTTATATTTTTTTTTTCCGTCCCCCCTCCCTGCTTGATATATGGCAGGGAGGGGGGCTCTCCTTCCCTGGTGGTCCAGTGGCAGTTCAGTGGGGGGGAGAGGGGGGCTGGCAGAGCTGTAACTTACCTGTTCTGCAGCTCCTGTCAGCTCTCTCCTCCTCTGCGCCGTCCGTGCAGCTCCTTCTATCAGCTCACACTGTAAGTCTCGCGAGAGCCGCGGCTCTCGCGAGACTTACACTGGGAGCTGACCGAGGTGCTGAACGGACGGCGCGGAGGAGGAGAGAGCTGACAGGAGCTGCAGGAGAGGTAAGTTACAGCTCTGCCAGCCCCCCTCTCCCCCAGTCTGTATTATGGCAATGTAAATTGCCATAATACAGACCTTGACTCGAGTATAAGCCGAGTTGGGGTTTTTCAGCCCAAAAAATGGGCTGAAAAACTCGGCTTATACTCGAGTATATACGGTATGTCTTTGTGTGAGGTGTTAGGATATTAGGATTCAAAATATATTTGATTGTATGTGCATGTGAAGTGAATGTATGTTTCTGTGTATATTTACTGTAAATGGATATATGAAGGCCTTTGAATCCTCATATCCTAACACGAAATACAGAATATCTATGAAGGGACACTATAGGCATCCAGACCACTTCCGCTCATTGAAGTGGTCTAGTTACAGTGTCCCAGGTCCCTTAACCCTGTAAAGGAGGGGGGCACTTTAGGAAGCTATAGTGCTTCCTATAGTTTCCCTTTAAGTAGATAAAAACGGTGGGGTGTTGTAGTGGGTGCAGGGGACATGGGGGCAGGGGAATAAAGGCTGAAGTGGGTGCTGGGGCATAGAAACTGTAGTGGTTATAGGGGCTGTAGTGGGGGCAGAGGCTGTATAGGGTATAGAGGCTATAGTGGGGGCAGCGAATAATAGGGGCTATAGTGGGGTAATGGGAAATAGTGACTATAGAGGGGGCAGGGAGTAATAGAAGCTATAGTGGGGACAAGGGGTAATAGAAGCTACAGTGGAGACAAGGGGTACTAAAAGCTACAGGGGGTTTGCTGGGGCTAGAGGGGCAGCATGGGGTAGGGGGACAGCAGGGGGTCTGCTGGGGCTAGAGGGTCGGCCGGGGGTCTGCTGGTGCAGCAGAGGGTAGAGGGGCTGTGGTGGGTATAGGGGTTGTAGTAGGTAGAAGGGCCGCAGGGGTAAGGGCTGCTGGGGGTAGAGGAGTAGCAGGGTGTAGGGGGGCAGCAGGGAGTAGGAGGCCAGCAGGGAGTAAGTGGGTAGAGGGGCAGAAGGGGGTAGGGGGGCCAGCAGGAGGTAGGGGGGCGCCAGCAGGGAGTAGGGGGCAAAGGGGCCAGCAGGAGGTAGGGGGGCCAGCAGGGAGTAGGGATCAAATGGGCCAGCAGGTTGTAGGGGGTCGCAGGGGGTAGGGGGTTTGCTGGGGCTAGAGGTGCAGTAGGGGGACAGCGGGGGGTCTGCTTGGGCTAGAGGGTCGGCAGGGGGTCTGCTGGGGCAGCAGAGGATACAGGAGCTGTAAGGGATAGGGGCTGTGGTGGGTATAGGGGTTGTAGTAGGTAGAAAGGCTGCAGGGGTAAAGGCTGCTGGGGGTAGAGGAGTACCAGGGAATATGGGGGGCAGCAGGGAGTAGGGGGCCAGCAGGGAGTAAGTGGGTAGATGGGCAGCAGGGGGTAGGAAGGGTCAGCAGGAGGTAGGGGGGCCAGCAGGAGGTAGGGTGGGCAGCACCAGGTAAGGGGGCCAGCAGGGAGTAGAGGGGCTGTAAGGGGTAGGGGCTGTGGTGAGTATAGAGGTTGTAGTAGGTAGAAGGGCTGTAGGGGTAAGGGCTGCTGGGGGTATAGGAGCAGCAGGGGGTTGAGGGGCAGCGGGGAGTATAGGAGCAGCAGGGGGTTGAGGGGAAGCGGGGAGTATAGGAGCAGCGGGGAGTAGAGGGGCAGCGGGGAGTAGAGGGGCAGCGGGGAGTAGAGGGGCAGCGGGGAGTAGGGTGGCAGCAGGGAGTAAGTGAATAGAGGGGCAGCAGGGGGTAGGGGGGGCAGCAGGGAGTAGGGGGCACCAGCAGGGAGTGGGGGGGGCAGCAGGGGGTAAGGGGGCCAGCAGGGAGTAGGGGGCAAAGGGGCAGCAGGGGGTAGAGGGGTAGCAGGGAATAGGGGGGCCAGCATGAGGTAGAGGGGCAGCAGGGGGCAACAGGGAGTAGGGGGGCCAGCATGAGGTTGAATGGCAGCAGGAGGCAGCAGAGGGTAGAGGGGCTGCTTGGGTAGATGAGTAGCAGGGGGTAGAGGGGCAGCAGGGGACAGGAGAGCCAGCAGGAGCTAGAGGGGCAGCAGGGAGTATGGGGATAGGGGCAGTAGAGGGTATAGGGGCTGTAGGGGTAGTGGCTGTGGTAGGTATAGAAGGGCTGCTGGGGTAGAGGAGAAGCAGGGGGTAGAGGGGCAGCAGGAGGTAGAGGGGTGGGGGGCAGCAGGGGGTAGAGGGGCAGTATGGGGTGAGGAGCAGCAGGGGGACAGCAGAGGGTCTACTGGGGGTAGAGGGGCAGTATGGGGTGAGGAGCAGCAGGGGGACAGCAGAGGGTCTACTGGGGGTAGAGGGGCAGTAGGGAGGCAGCAGGAGGTAGAGGGGTGGGGGCAGCAGGAGGTAGAGGGGCAGCAGGGGGACAGCAGAGGGTCTACTGGGGGTAGATGGGCAGTAGGGAGGCAACAGGAGGTAGAGGGGTGGGGGGCAGCAGGGGGACAGCAGAGGGTCTACTGGGGGTAGAGGGGGAGCAGGGAGTAGGGGGCAAAGGGTAGAGGGGCTGTAGGGGTAGGGGCTGTGGTGGATATAGGGGCAGTAGTGGTAGAAGGAATAGGAGCTGCTGGGGGAAGAGGAGCCTTACCTTTGGCCAAGGGGTTAATCCTTCTCCCAGCAGCACTGGAGCATGCTGTCTCTCAGATCAGGCAGCTCCGCACGGCTCCCTGACCTTTTGACACATGATGTCATTTCCTCTATCAGGAGCCGCACGGAGCTGCCTGATCAGCACTACAGACAGCTCTCCTGCTCTGCTCACCAGTCAGGCACAGTGAGAGACAGCATAGTGGGTCTTTAGGAGGGCCCTTTAGCTGTCTCTTACTGTGCCTGCCCAAACATGGGGGAAATTAGCTTTGTAACAGGGGCCCGCGGAGGACAGTGCGGGGCCCCTGACTGACTGCACGCTGGCTGGCTGGGGAGATTGTTTAACTCCCCAGCCCAGCTATTACTTTACTGCATGGCAGGCAGGCGGGCGGGCCCCCTAGAGCCTCGGGCCCTCGGTCCATGACCGATTTGCCCGAGTGCTCAGTCCGCCCCTGTATATATATAGGCTGAAGAATCAGGGGAGTCTGAGGCAGAGGAAGAGCAGGGGAGCCTGGAGCAGAGAAGAAGCAGGGGGAGTCAGGAGAAGCAGGGAGAACCTGGAGCAGAAGAGAATCAGGAAAGCCTAGGGTTGAGAAAAAGAGAAACACTGCACTATAGGGAGTAATATAGGAACCACAATAAGGCACTGAGTAAACCATAAAGCACTCTATTTCAAGGTGTTTTTAGACTGTCATTTTATTTATCATTATAAATAATAATTATAAATACTTATTATAATAATAATTTTATTATTATACATAATTTTTAGTGGTCAGATTGTTCATTATTTTCGTAGGCACAATTTCGATAAGATAAGTGCAATTTGAGTTGCCTTCTGTGTCGCTAATACTTGCCTGTATTTTGCAATTACCAATCAATAACAAACATTGACAAAAATAATATATTTTGTCAATGTTTGTTATTGATTGGTAATTGTGTGTGTGTATGTATATATATATATATATATATATATATATATATATATATACACACACACAATGATGTGTGTGTGTGTATATATATATATATATATATATATATATATATATATATATATACACACACAATGATGACTTGCTAAACAAACAAACAAAAAACTTAACTAAAAGGAAGTTATTGTTACCGTACTGGGATGGTAGTCCCTATCACTGGGGATGGAAAACTGACACTTTATGAACGTCCCCAGATTGCTCTTGTGTTTTGGTCACACTTTGCCAGTATAGGTGCAGGGTGTGTATAATGTATTTGCTTATTTTTAAGTTATTTTATTCTAATTGTTTTCCCAGCAGGACATTGTCCCTTTGTTATAGAGAAACTTCCAGACCAGTTCCAAGTGGCTTCCCTGCCATTATTGTCTGTCCCAACTCTTTATGGTAATTACAGGGCTCCATTCATACCGGTGGGATTGGATGTTATTCCAAGTCCATACTGTTATTGATTGGCTTAGGATATGTACTTTCATTGGTTACTATCCCTAAGTCCATACTGCCATTGGGTACCATTGTAACCCTATGTATGTAAACAAATCTGTAGGGGTATCAATAGAGGTGCTGTTTTTACTAAAGGTTGTTGCTCTCCCCTTCACTAAGTTTTGTGTAAGTGCTTGGGGCTGTGGGCTATAATCATTAAAGTAGCATTTTTTCCAACCTGAGAGGGCTTCAGTGGAGATACTTTCTAAGGGTATTGGAGTACTGCTACAATTGCCAATGCAATAGCTGCCATAAATGGCAACGTCTGTTCCAGTATCTTATCTATTCATCACCTGGCAGCCTTGCAAGCTAAAAGAAAACAACATACTGAGGAAAAAGCCATGAGACATAAGATTTCATTATTATCTTCCAAAAATCTTCATGTATATTGATATGCCATGTGTCACGGCAAGGGTGCATAATCCATTGATGCACTATAAAATATTGCCATTTAATGTAATTTGTTTAGTGCAAAAATGAATTGGTCACTTGGTAGAGATCAGATGACAGAAGGGGTAATGTAAATTGTATAGGAATGTGAAAGGGGTCAGATGGTTTAAAACATGTATTAATCCTTTGATTAGTCAAAGGCTCTGCAAGATGTGAAAGTCCACACATATGTCTAGTTACAATGTATCTTGTGACGAACTGAACTGCTGGCCAGCCTGTTGCCTCAGGACTATGGGCCCTGCAATATACCTTGCCCAATGCAATATACCTTGCCCAATGCACTTTAAAAGGCCCTGAGTTATGTACTTTTGTATTCCAGACAGAGAGACCGACCGTTAGCCCTGATTCCCTGGAACTTTTTTGGGCATAGGACCATGTGCACAGTCCATCAAGATTATGACTTCCATGGAAATCCCGAATCCCTGAACCGATCTGGGTGATTTTTGGATATGTTGGTCACCCAAATCAGGGCTATCAGGGGATGTAACTTTTGTGGGGTTTCCATGGGTTTTGGGGGTACTTTCAGGGTGTTGTTAAAAGTTGTGTTTTTTGTGCCTGGAGATAACTGAGTTAGTTCAGTTCATGACTCAGTTATCTCCCAGGTATAGGGGAGGGATTGCCTTGGGAGTGTCCTGGACCTGAGAGCCAATGCAATTGTGTGTATGTTTTTACTGTAGTCTACTCTCAGGTCCAGGGGGGAGTACCCCTTGCATGGGGACTGTCATAAAATGCCAGTTGTGGCTGCCATTAAACAGAACAGTTTACCCCTGGCGAGACCCCAACCAAGCTGCAGCGGTTTGTGGGATTTATGGTGGTTATGGTGTTCCAGTGCAGTGCTTATGTTTATATTTGGAGGGATGTTCGTATGGAACACAAGGGGGTGGTCACCTATTGTTTCTATAGGTACGCCTTAACTCCACCTCTGGGCCAGTCTTGGTAACTTGAGGTGAATCCGCATGGAATATATCTAATGACATTGAAATGTGTATTGTACTTGCTTGGGCCAAAATCTAATTTATTTTTAGATGTTTTACCTTTTTTGTTGTTGTTGTGCAGGTAGGTACATAACAATGTCAAACACCATAACAGCATACATAGATGTAGACAGACAGCGGCATGAGTAGTTGCACAATTTTAATTTATAAACAAGCCTAATGTACCTGATGAGACTCTGTTGTATAATTTAGAAGAAGTATGGAGCAAGAGTGTTTTACAAGAGAGTAGCATATGTTAAACAGCCTAGGTACAAGATATTAGATAGTAACTCGTTTGACTGTCCGTTAGTATAGGCAAGAGTACAACACAGTTAGTATAATGTCTGCTGGAGTTTTAGCATGGTGTATATACATAGAGTGTGTATTATGAAGTGTTTTGAGGTGAGCCTTTGCAATGTTGCTAGTGAGGTGAACCCCTGGATTGCCCCCACATAGTGTGGAGTGTACGTAGATAGAGGAATGCAAACAGAAAATCAACTATAACATAACATAAAATTAACGGCATCATCAGCATGGGTATAGAGGGGCAGCATAAGGAAACGTGTACTTGAGAATGCAGGTGATGTGCTCAGAGTAATATGGTGTTATCAGCCAATGCCTCACCTCGGCACATTGGTAGAGTCTCTGGGAATTGCTGTATGAGGTAGGTATCCAGGGTGTCATCTCCCTCTCTCTCCGGGCCTTAGAGGGTGCCTGTGTCTGTGATCCATGGACCCGGGCTATGTGATACATCAAGTCCTTCCCTGCCAGGAGACTGTGGGGGCTTCGAGTGGTCCGCCTTTGGGCATGGGTGCTGTGGTTCTACCGTCGTGGAACGTGCTTCGCGGCTGTAACCAGAGCGACCCTCCGTCTTGGTGGGTAAGAATGAGGGTGCATTGATGCTTTTGAGGGTGCTTTGCCCAAGGGAGGCCCAGGCTCTGCACGGCTCCCACCACTTTGCATTCTCCCCTGGTGCTGAGGCTGAGGTCTGCTTTCGAGCTTCCATCTTGCGCCAGAATCGCTCAAACACTTTGTCAAGGCGTTACAACATGCCTTCTACCAAGCCCGGTACGTTAATCACCAGTCTGTGCAGTTCACGCCCCCTGTTCAGGGAACTTGTCTGCCATCGTAAGTGAGTCGGCCAAGTTCTCCACGTGGTCGGTGTCAGGCAACTGGGTGCAGCGTGTGGATATGGAGCGAGCTAGCCAGGGGGGACTGGAATAACCCCCACGGTCCATGGGAGGAGGGGGGAAAGCACTAATCGAGTATCTCACCGCCAATTGTAGCAGAAGTAGAGCGTCCACCTCTCCTCCGCACGGTCACTGGTAGGCAGCAAAGCCTCGAGTCAGGGATTCCAGTGACTGAGAAGCCCACGAAATGGATCCCCAGCACACTGGGGTGTCCAGGTAAGTTGTTTGTTTAAAATGTTTGTTTAAAACCACACTGGTGTGTCCAGGTAAGTTGTTTGTTTAAAATAATGTTAGATTTAGGGTGCCATATGTGGGAGCTCAGGCAACAAACGTCTGGACTGCTCAGTAGCCAGGCTCCACCCCTGCCAAAATCTAATTTTGAGTGAGTCACCATCTTCCAGAAGTTTTTGAAACCTAATTGAGAAGGCGATTAGGACTTCTGTTATTTTATCCTTTTTGTTTTTTATCTGTTGTGTAACTAATTTGATTGTCATCTATATTTTTGTATGCATTTTTGTATTTTTTTTTTTTTTAATTCTTTATTTTTGTAGTGCACAGGTATTACAATCAGGCTTGAGGTGCCCCAAAAGCAGTCCTCAGGCATTTTCCTCGCGCAACATGCGGGGCAAAAGCTTAACAGGCACATTTTGTATATTTTATGTAACTTAAGTTAGGCTGGTAAAAATAGGTATATACTGTAATAAGGCTTGAACAAAGTTTACGCTAGTCTATAGACGTTACAGGTTATGCATGTATATTATGATAGCTGCTGGTACAGTTGATTATAGTAACTGGTCAGGCTAGGTTTCAGTTAGTCGCATGAGTTCCGTTATTAGTCGATTAGTAACATTAGCAGTCGCTTTAACACTATAGCGGTTTAGTTAAACATACTCCTCGTCTAACTAGGCATGTTTTTGTTATGAACAAGATTTATACAGACTAGGCATAACTGACAGAGTGAGTAGGGCGAAGAAAGATGAGGGCGCTGCAGGCTGGAGCATGCGGGCGATGAGCTAGTTGGGCTCTAACAGGGTGAGGTATGTAAGATGGTGACCTGATACACGCATAGCCAGACACAACAAATTACAATAACTATGCTAGGTGAGATACTAGTAGAGGCAAAGCATAAAAGCATTGAGCACTATAAGTTAAGGCATTGCTATCGCATATCACGCATAAGTGAAAAGAATAGTGGTGTACGTTTAACGATGTCTGCATTTTTAAGATTTTTGTCTGCATTTTTAAGACCAACGCTTGTAGGCCCACAACATGTCACTAGTTGGCACGCTGATCAGTTCAGACATAGGTACATATTGACATATTATGCGGCATGGGAGTGATAGTACAGGTGAATGACATACAGCAGGTGACTTAAAGAGACCAGCTTCATTATATGCTGTAGAATAAATTGCTTTACGGGTAAATCTGCAAGTTGTTACAGAGTCACTTGAGTACGTGGATTATTCAGGCATGGCCCCAGCTCCGCGTGTCCTTTGACACCTTTCCTCTCAGCCGGCGCCTTCTGAGTTTATCAGTCTGTCCAGCTGGGAGGTTGCTTGCCACTCCGTGGTTTCCGCGTTTGGTGGGTGAGTGTCCATCTCATTTCAGTGTGTGGGGTGGCTGAGATGTTGTCTTATTGGATACCCCATGCTGCTTAGAGCCGGCGCTGGTACGGCAGGGTGCTGTCTCGGCCTCCTATGCTTGAGAATGGGCTGTGGGGCAAATCCACTCACCGGGGTCAGCATCAGCTCTGCTATCACTGGTGTGTTGACACTTGACAGGCTTAGGGATCAGTATTGTCGGTTCGCGTGGTGCCCGCTGCTCAGCCAGACTGTGCATTTGCACGCTTGTTTGGCGCTTGGCGGCCATCTTGCGGTGGATGTGGATGTTGCGCGCCCGGTCAGCCTTCCATGGCCGGCCTGGTGCGGTGGCCGGCACCCTTGCAGACCGGGATAACCCCCCCGGTCCAGAGGGGGGGGGGGGGAAGCGAGACGCCGGCCGGAGACCCGGGAGAGCGGCTGTCTCGTCACGGCTCAAGCTCCAGCAGACTCCGGGCCCCTGTCGGGTTGCTGTCGGTGCTCGGGCGGTATCAGTGTGGTACCTGTTGTGGGTCAGTATGTGCGGTTGGCCTCCAGCTAGCTCCGGTTTTCGGACCCTGGAGCGAGAGCTCAGACGGAGCACGTCTGATCCCGCCGGCAGTCAGGCCCCGCCCCCCGCATTTTTGTATTTTTGTTATGCACTGTGACTATTTTTTGCTCATAAAAAATATTACTTTATTAAGTTCTGCCTTTGTCTGGTTAAGAATCACGTTACCTGAAGAGACTAATTAGTTTTTTGCAATTGCATAGATATTGTATATTGGGGGACCGAGACCAACTCCTAATTTAAATTTTCCCCACCCCTTCCTGTCAGGGCCGCACTTTGACTGACAGACGCACACTCACTGACAGACGCATACACTCATTGACAGACACACTCTCATATACACTGACAAACAATGACATACACACACTAACTGATTTGACACACTGATAGACAGACATATACTATTACTTGGACACTCACTGACAGACGCACACTCTCACTGACAGACGCACACTCTCACTGACAGACGCACACCCTCACTGACAGCCACACAGTGACAGACACACACAATCACTCAGATACACACTGACAGACATACACACACAATCACACACACACACACACTGACAGACATACACACACAATCGCACACATACAATCACATACACACTGACAGCCAGACACACAATTACTCAGACACACACTGACAGCCAGACACTGACAACCAGACAAACACAATCACTCAGACACACACTGACAGCAAGACACACAATCACTCACACACACTGACAGACATACACACACAATCACACACATACAATCACATACACACTGACAGCCAGACACACACAATTACTCAGACACACACTGACAGCCAGACAAACACAATCACTCAACACACACTGACAGCAAGACACACGTCCAGTTGGTCTTCTTGCAGGGAGGGAGGCAGGCACTTGGGCGGCTAAGTAGAAATCCATTCGGGCGGGCGGTAAGTACAAATCCATGCAGGCGGGCGGTGCTGGTGATGGAGAATATGACGTTATATTCTGACTCCGGGTATCACTCTGTGGCGCGTCCGCCACCTACCCGCATGGATTTCTACTTAGCCGAATACCTGGGCATTTGGGGGCGGCATTTTTTGCCGCCCCTTGGAAAGTGCCTCGAGGCAAATACGTCCCTGACCAAGGCACCCCATTTATAAATTGTCTTGGTGGTGGCAGCATTAAAATAGTAATATTTATATTATTATGGTTAAGTGTGGGTGGTGTTAATTTATTATTATTTACGGTCTAGTGCAGACACATAGTGAACTTTAACCCTTTCACCGCCATAACCAAGTCTCACACACTCTTTGAGTAGGGACAATAAGCATATATCATGCATTACTTAAGAAGATGCCTTTGATACATACATTTAGTTTAAAGGATCACAAAGCACTATAACTACTCCATTGCCCTGTAGTGGTTATGATGCTAGGAGTGTCTTGCTTCCAGAGAAAAGAACAAAGGAGGAAGATCAAGAGAGAGGTAGGAGACTCCTAATCTCTATTCTAGATCGACCAAGGTAGGAAACCCCTTCCTAGTAGTAGTGTAAAACTTAACCTTTAATGGAGATGCAATAAAACAATGTGAATGCAAATCATAATAATAATGGTAACAAAGAAAACAAAAATAGAAAATAAAATAAAAGAATGAGTAGTGTTTCCTAAATAACTGTGGTAATGGACAATAGCAATTATAGAAAAATCAAATTGTCGTCCTTAAGAACCACCTATAGGAGGAGAATAAAAGTCCAAACTGGTCTAAACATAGGGGGAGGTGGAGGGAGAGAGTCAGAGTTATGCTAAATATGCCCTCTACAGCTCTTAAATGGGTAGATAAGCAGATATAGAAAGACTGTGGCACGCTAGCTAACAAGTAGGCTCAATAAATAAGTCACACTGTAGGGTACACCTTTGTAACAAAACCCTATATCCATAGGAGCTACCATCAAGCGTACTATCAGGAGACCACCCACATAGAGCATAGGAAGTGAGTATAAACTCGGCTAAACTAAATCGCCAGCTAAAAACTCCTAACTTCCATACAATGTGCGTCTAGAAGACCACCCACATAGAGCAGAGGGAGTGTAAACTCGGCTAACTAAGTAGCCCACAGGAACACCTAACCCCAATCACCCCTCGTGAATCACCTCCAAGCACCCTGAAAAAGAACAACCAGTCTAACTAGACTAAAAACTCTCGACCTGGAAACACTCTTGACTCAACTACCTAACGCGCGTTTCAGCGCTTCTAAATGCGCCTTCGTCAGAGGTAAAAGCGTCGTTCTGTCCTCCTGCCGGTCCTTTTATACCCGACGAGCCGGCAAACCTGTTCGCGCCGAAAACGGCGTTCAAATCAGTGCCGCCCATCTGATTACGTCATGGGCTGATTGACAGGATATGCAAATGCGTCTAAACACCTAAATGCTTACTACGAAGAACCCAAAGTATATGCAAATAGAGAATTAATAAAAGGGGGGAATGATTCCTTATTAATTCAAAAGGATGCAGTAAAGATATGACTCAATCATATTCACTTAAGTCTGCATCCAAAATGATAATAATAATAATACAATGGAACATATAAAAATGGGTTCTAATAATGGTCATAAAAGTGACAGCATAAAAAGCCTCGTCTGTCTTAAAGGTGACAGCCACTAAGACTCCCGACTCTTAAAGGGACAGACCTATGTGATCCAAGTTATACAAAATATAACAAAAGTATTTACAAAGATTTTTGAAAATATACAGTGTAAGGAAAAATGCATTACTGATGGTAGAAAATAATGCTCACAGTGTAATTCATTTTTCAATGAAGGGAGTGAAAGTAAACCCCTCATTTAGACCGTTGGGGGTCAGTGTATTGAAGCTGTAAATCCTGAAGGATTCTCTTCTGAGGAGAGCGCGATCCAAGTCACCCCCTCTACGACCAAATAGGACTTTCTCAATCCCTGCAAATTTTACCCCTCTTGTGTCGCCATGGTGGTAATTCCTAATGTGTCTTGCGACAGGGGTATCTTTGAGGTTTCTGACTGAGTGTATGTGTTCCATAACACGCCTCTTAAAGGGGCGTATGGTTTTCCCCACATACCTAAGTCCACATACACAGGTCAGTAGGTATATGATGCCTTTCGTGTTACAGTTAAAGAAATGTTTCACTTGACATACGGAATTGTCTATCAGATTTGGAAGTATTTTAGAGTTTTTCATCATGAATTGGCAGGCTACACACTTACCACATTGGTAGGTACCCTGCACTGAAAGCCAGTTAGTGGTGGCACATCTAGAGGACAGGTGGCTGGAGACCAAGACGTCTTTTAAATTTTTCCCTCTACGTGCAGTAAGAGAGACAAACGGAGTCACAGCTCCCTTGAGTTGGGGGTCTTGAGAGATCAGGGGCCAGAACCTACCCAGTATCCGTTTAGACTGATCCCATCCCGAGTCAAATGTTGCTATGCAACGGATGGGTTCCTGTTTGGATGGTGCTGCCTTGTCTTTTAAGAGGTCCTCCCTACTGCTCAATAAGCGTGGTTAGATGGGGCTTTGAAGGCTGAATACCCAGATGTGGGACATTTTAGCCTAGGATCTACACAATTAAGGAAGTTAGAAGTGGGATATTAGTGTGTGCTTCAACCTCCCTCATTAGTTTGGTAGCATGGTTTGATGGCGTTGAATACCTGGCTATATAACATGTATTTGCTTCTGGTTTCATTGAGATTCTGGAGGGTATCAGCAGCACAGTGTCCATGACAGAGAAAGACGGGGATAGCTTATTACATATTCACTCCTATGTTAGTGTTTAGGTTCTCAAGATTTGCTATGGGCTCAAGCCCCAGGTGTTTCTGGAACATAGCAACACCTGTGATTGCTCCTCTCTTTTAAGTAGTCAAACCATTATTGAATTATTTAACTTCTTACTTGGGCTCCAATGGGTTCCACTCCTCGCCTTTACTTCAACCTTCAGAGAGACAGAAGCTACTACTTAGCAGCTTCTGTTAGAACTATTGAGCTCACTACATAACTTGCGCATTGGCTCAGATTATTAGCTAGTTTTTCTCAGCAGATGAGCTAAATCCTGATTTGCTTAGAGACAGTGCTTTCGGCTCTCTGAAGGTTGTGGTGTTGGTGGTGAGTAGCACCCAGAGGAGTGAACCTGGGCAGAAAGTTCAAACAAGCTGTTTTAAAATAGTTACTACATACATTTAGGGAAATCCTGGTACTATAACTACTACAGCACACCACAGTAATTATGGTCCTTGCAATATTCATTTAAGATTAAAGATCAGCCAGAGAGCTTATGAGCAGTTGTGCTGGTTTTGCTATCCTTTGTGGGTCTTTTTTCGTAACTTCACACAAGGTTCCTGTAAATTATATATTATGTACTTTCCTGGATGTATTTTAAATCACTTGTATGCTCAGGGGATCAAGCAACTGCCATTGACCTCAGTGTTGACTTTCGTAATTGCCCAAGAGTCAACAATGCGATTTCGTAATTGCCCAAGAGTCAACAATGCAAATTAATGATGTGCTGCTTCAGGAATTGATGCACTGCGGAAGGGAGGTGAATGCAGAAAAAAGTCCAATGACAATGTTGACAAAGGTTGTGGAGTGTGATTGAAGCTCCACCAATTTTTAACGTTTGTCAACCTACAGGTTTATAAATAAGGAAACGTAGTCTGAACTTTTTCTTATGTATAACTTTAAAAAGATTCATAATTAAGATACATATTTAAAAAAAAAACAACAACAAAAAAAAACAATCCATGTGAAGGAGAGACTTATGACATGCCTATGTACAAAAAAATGACAGATGCATTTTAATTTTGATTTTAAAAAGGAGGGTTAGTTCCAGCCTGTTGTATCCCTTTTAAATATAAGCACCATTACATTTGCTACTACACATGCAGTGTTCTGTTGTTGAGCTGCTTAAATTGTAGAATTTGGTTCTTCTTATCGACTATGTCAATATGCTCCCAGTGGCGAAATTCTTAACCATATTCCAATACATCTGCTAACAAAGTAGTAGTAGATCTTCAAGAACAGTGGACATTGTATCCATACATTTGTTATAAATTAAGTTATTACCAAATATAGATAACATTTGGTTTACTATAAAGTGACCACTTTTCAATGACAGGTACTCTTTAAAAGTAGGCAAAAAGGCTTTATTTATTGTATTGGGAACACTGACAAAAGCAAGTTTTGTTGTCAAAGCAAACATCCTTTAGTTTTTTGTAGACTAGACGTTTTCCTAAAGCATTTAAAAACATTACATAGACCGACTTCCTAACGGAGTAAAGAAATAGTGAGACTGAGCATGGATAGGAAATCTCAGCTATTTTTGTCTTTAACAGCCATGGCTAACTTCCTACCTCACACATTCAGTTAATTATGTCTCAGTGTTTGATAAAGGTTACTAGTTTTTTTTTTTTGTTAAACATTTTTTACTGTCAATGACCTTGCCATTTTAGAAAGAACGTGTGGAATGAGAACAGTGTGACGGCAGGGAAATTTACTTTATCCTATATTTCGAGACTTAAGTTGATGGGAGAAAACAGACATGATGAATGCTACACATACTGTATACAAGTAGATTGCTTTAAAAATAATACAACCCCCCCAACAACTTAATATTTTGGAAACTAGTAAAATTGGTGGCATGTTACAGAACACCCCTTGGTCATGGTTATAAACTCCAATAGAGTATTACCTCAGATATAAATAAATTATTAAATGTGTTACCATTTCTTAGAGGTCCAGGGCTTCACGAACAACAGAGTAACAGTATTTAATATAATTTAATATTGCTATATATATATGTGCAGCCGTGCCCCCCCCCCTCCTCTCCCCCTGGCTCCCTGCATTTGCAGAGGGGGCCCAGTGGACTGCAGGAGCACTTTATAGATCTTCCCTCTCTCTAACTCCCGCGGGACGTGCGTCTGTTAGAGTGTTGCCATGGCCCGGGTTACCATGGCAACGCTCCGCTCGGCACGCACACCATGTCTTGCGGGAGTTAGAGACACACACTCTGCATTCACTACACTGACACACACTGCATTCACTACACTGACCACACACTCTGCATCCACTCCACTGACCACACACTCTGCATCCACTCCACTGACACACACTCTGCATTAACTATACACACAGCATCCACTACACAAACATCCTGTATTCACAGTACACACATTACATCCACCACACATTCAAACACTCTGCATTCACTATACAGAGACACTGTGTCTAATACACACACACACTACATCCATTACACAAACACACACTACACCCACCACTCAAACACAGACCTTGTGCTTTGTCAGGGTCCCCAAAATGTCTGGTGGTGGCCCTGCACATACACACACTGCATCCACTACACTGACACACACACTGCATACACTAACACAACACACACACACACTGCATACACTTACACAACACACACACTCTGCATATACTAACACACACACTGCATACACTACACTGACACACACTCTGCATACACTACACTGACACACACTCTGCATACACTAACACAACACACCACACACTGCATACACTAACACAACACACACTCTGCATACACTAACACACACTCTGCATACACTAATACAACACACACTCTGCATACACTAAAACAACACACACTCTGCATACACTAAAACAACACACACTCTGCATACACTAATACAACACACACTGCATACACTAACACAACACACACTCTGCATACACTAATACAACACATACATTGCATACACTAACACACACTACACACACACTAACAGACACACACTCACTAACAGACACCCACACACCTACAAACTAACAGACACCCACACACTCACTAACACACACACACACACATGTTTCTCATGTTCTAATTCTTCTGTTTTCAATGACATAACAGTTCAAAATACTACCTTGTGTTCTCCATGCACAACAAAAATAAAGAATATATAAAATATATATATATATATATATATATATATATATATATATATATGTATATATATATATATATATATATGTATATATATTTGTGGTCGTACACATTAAGCCAAGTTATAGTAATGGTGGTGTAAGCCGGTTGTGGTGTTCTGAAACCGATGTTCAGGCTGGCCATTAAAGGAGGGCCCACCAAGATGAATGGCTTAAAGGGTGTGCTGAACTAGGCAGTCTCAGTCCAGAGGAAGGGGAGGTCTGTGTATTTATGTGCCGGGTAACGGCTCAGCCTTCTCATTTGTGGTCGTATACAATAAGCTGAGTTATAGTAATGGTGGTGTAAGTAGGTTGTGGTATGCCGGAACTGACATTTGGGTAGGCCTGTAAAAGAGGTCAAAATGTTTAACAGTTTAACACTGAATACGTGTTGACATTACATAACCAATACTTAAATGCATGTCTCAATTCCCTCTCTAGTAGGAGCAGCGCATTTTCTTTTAGAATAACCTGAAAATGTTAACGGTTGTATTTGAGTAACTTGAAGTGTTATGTGAACGCCGCCATGGATTAGAATGAGTATAATTTGATGATTTGATATGCGTAAGTATGTTTATTGAAAGAGCCCAGGTGGCAATGGCAGAGAGTGTTGCGTGTGCCAGCAAGTAAATCCTGGAATATAGGGTTTTGGTAGGTCATTTGGCCGCTATGGGGAGAGTTCGGAAGAATATAAAAAATTGTGATTGAGTCACCTCATCGGTTGTTATGTTGTGACAGCCTGGTATAGGTATGTGAACAAAGTAGAGTTTCTGTGATGCTGCCAGCCAGATCTCTTCCAAATCAACCTTATTATTGTTAGTGAGGGTGACTGACCAGTAAGAATTCCCATGCTGCTGATTTACTAAAAGAGGGTAAGTTCCGTGTCACTATGGGAAATGTGTCATGGACCCAGTTAACTATGAAATTGACAGCAATCCAGTGTGGGTGGCTGTGTAAGTTCAGAAATGAGGGACAATGGTAGAGTGAATATGATTTCCCTGTTCTGGTGGGATAGAAACTTTAGCGACATGAACAGGACTGATCAAGCATGTGTTGAATGTAACAGCGCTATTGTTGACAAGTGAACCTGGGAGCAGGTTGAGTGGATGGGAAATGATCTCCCTTGTGTAAGGTGCATGGTAAAGTTCAGAGGACCAAGGAGAGACTGGAGATCCATATGGGAAACCGGCGTTATTGCCTAGAAAGGATTTTCCATTTCCCTGATACGCTGGACTTAGTCTGCAGGGAGGCTGAACTGCAATGAAATCAAGTCTAATGTATTTAGAATGAAATTAAAATTGGTGTAGGGGCCAAAGGTTTGTAGAGACAGCAGAGTTTCAACTTGTTACACTCAGAGGAGCCTACAGAGAGATTATGCAACCATATCAAATAGTTTGGGCATCTCTCCGTTCCAAACGTAAGTCGGTGGCAAAGTAGAATGCTCAGTTCACTATATATCTTGCAAGAGCCACTGGAACCGATGCACTGGGAGCAACTTGAAAATGAGGAATATTGCATTTTCCTAGTTAGGCTGCTTCTGTGGCCCTTAAGATAGGCCAAATACCATGGCCTAATGCTGGGAACTTTAAAGAACGAGTAGATAATCATAAAATTGAGCAGATATTATTGAATATTATCGGAATTCCCATTGATTAGGCTAATATGGTAGGTGCACCTGCAAATAAAGAGATTGGCAGAAGGGCCCCAGCAAGAAACCAATACTTGATTTTGCCACTAATAGTAATTAAGTTGAATGAGCCTTAATTAGTAGATTGGAGGTTAGGACAAACCCTAATACCTAATCGAAGTGAAATTACGCCTGTGCAGAAACCTACTCTGAAACCTATAATTAGAAACTCAACTAGAGGAAGGCAAGTGTGAGAATTAAGGGAGACGCCTCTTAGTGACAAAAGGCGACCATGAATACAGAACAGTCAGATTTTATCATCTGTGTTCACTAGCTTTGAACTACTGACAAGTCTCATAGCTATGTCCATCCAAAGAACAGGGGAACTTACTGTACAGATAATAACATTAGACGAGGAAACATGTGATGGACAGCAACTGGCGGTGTAATGCTGAGGGTATGGAAGTAAGGAGCATGATGCAGGGTACTACATGGGAGGTCAAAGTCAGGATATTCTAAAAATCACTTGTGTCAACAGTTGTTCATAAGGTTGAAATGATGCACTACATCCTTGTCATGCTGTCTGTGTTTTCAGCTTAGGTGCCCACACAAGGTGGGGGAGCCCTACTTACGGCTGGTGTGCATGGACTAGCTGAGGTGAAGGATTTGGCTGGGAAGCCTGGATTAAAATATCTTACTAGTTCTGAGGTGTGCAACATCTACATGTAGAGTAAATGTGACAGTCATGTAGGTGATAGTGTAACAACTAACGGCTTGCATAGTACAAATGGCAAAAAAATAGCAACATGAGGGAAAGGTGAGGCCCTACTAATTGCCAAGTGGCTCTGAGAGGCTCTATCTATGAATTGACCAAGGTACTGAGGCCACCGAACGATGTGGTGGGAATGTTGGCCTCTCTGTGACAAGTAAGAGATTCAAAGTAGTGGCCATGACATGTGAGGCCCTATCTAAAAGGAGGTAGGAGCAAGGCTCTAGCTATGAGTTGGGCCGAATAGAAACGTAATGAATTTAAAGAAAGAATGTTGGAACGTACTTATCTTATCCATCTAGTCTGTGGTTGAGCTTGAGAAAGGAATATCATAGAGAGGAACATAAGACAGAATGGGAACGTTAATGGAAATATGTACAGTATGGTGTAAGTGCCTATTGAGGTAAGGGTATAAAGTACCTGTGTAGTGGTTAAGGATTAAAACGTTAACAGGATGATAAGTAGGGATAGTAGAAACCTAGATGTTAATAGAACTTATGATTGTCAATATGGATATAAAATAAATACCTAGTAGTGCTGTGGCTAATTACCACTGTGTTTCCTTCCAAAAGAAGGACCTGAAGTATGTATGAGAAAGAGCAGAACATCTCTAGTTTACTAGCAGGAAGCAAAATATGTAAGATCTAGTAAGTGCCTGTGCCAGTAGTTGTGGATTATACAAGGCTAAGATAAAACCGTGACAGACCGAGGAGGCCTGAATATGGTTAAATGTGTAATTGGTTCTCAGGAGTGCAGCGAGAGGGTCGTAAAGGAAGGAATTGCTTGGGCATAACAAGGCTGAGAGGACTAGTCAACTGTAGTATTACAGGGTTGTAGTTGACCCTTGTAAAGCTGTGACCTTGCAGCAAAACTGGAAAACCAGTCCATTGGGCAATGTTTTTTAATTCTTTATTTTTGTAGTCCAGAAAAATACACACATTTTTGCCATGCCCCAACAGGAATTTATAATAGATTCACAATATTTTGTGTTTGTAATAAAGGAGCTAGACCAAACAACTCAAAATACTCAATTTGAAATATCCTGGGTTGTCAACGTTTGAAAATGATATGCCATAATACTTTCATAGTCTGTATTATTGTCTCAAATATGACACAAGCCCAGAAAATCAATCGATTGTCCCTGTATGTAGACTGAAATAGGAACACCTTATATTTTGTCCTGTAACAGTAAAAAAGCGGTACATGTTAAAAAATAATAGGTGTTTAATTGCAGTAAAATGTAGCAGGAAAATTATATAAACAGTAAAAGTGCAGTGTTTACAAAAAAATACAAAATAATTAAGTATGAATACTGGATTTGGCCATCATGGGGCTAATTTTCATTCCTGGTCTGCCTTATTGTTTAAACCCTTAAGGACCAAACTTCTGGAATAAAAGGGAATCATGACATGTCACACATGTCATGTGTCCTTAAGGGGTTATAATGTGACCTATGTCTATCAAACCAGTCAGTCAAATTTCTATGAATAAAAACTGAAATAGGCAAGTCCAATATCTGACCCTATAACATCCTGAAATGCTGTAAAATTTGTACTTACTGAACAGAAATATGTGTGTTTTAGTATTGCAGTAATACAAACATGTCAAACTCAAAGGCTAGCATGGGCCAAATATGTTTAAGTTTATGTGGGCGGGGGCGTGGTCTGGACGCTGACAGGGATGGAAGCTTAAGTTCCGAGCTCCGCTCCACCGGTCCCTGTACGGCCCTATTAATTAGCCTCCACACGCATTGATGGGACGGAACCGAAGAGGTGATCCCCCAGGGACCCCCAGGGGATCCCAATAGCAACAACCAGTTGGTCCGATGGACAAATTTCTTCACACACCGGCAGGCACTCGCGGCGAGGCCGGAGGCCCCAAGATGGCGCCCACTCCCTCCACCTCTGGGAATACCCCTACCTCTACACTGGAAGGCATAGGGGGGAGAAATCCGCACTATGGCGGCCTCCATGGCCACGAAAGCAGATCTCCTAATACTCACCACCACTATCCAAGATGCCCTGCGGGCTGAAATAGCCGGAATTCACTCGGAGGTGACTGCGCAGGGCGCCCGTCTCCATGGTCTGGAACAGTCCCATGAGGCCCAACACGCTAGACTGGTATCGACCGACACAGCTGTGTCCCGGCAGGGTGACATGCTCCTGCAACTCAGGAGAATGGTAGAGGACTTAGACAACCGCGGACGCCGCTGCAACATACGCATACGCGGTATGCCAGAGGCGGAGGGCGAAGAGGACGTTGAGGCGGAGCTTACAGCCCTTTTCCGCCTGATTGTGACCGGTGATACCCCAATGGAGATCAGGTACGACAGTGCACACATGGTGCTTAGGCCTCGTTCCCTAGAGGAATGCCTACATTCCTTCGCTGTTAAAGACACCATTATGAAAGCGGCCAGGTCCCGACCCACCTGGGAGTACAGAGGGGCCCGCATATCTCTATTTAATGACCTGTCCCCGGTCACCCTGGAGGCGAGGAGGGCGCTGCGGCCCGTCACGACGCTCCTTAGAGATCACGATATCACTTACAAATGGGGCTTCCCGTTCGCCCTCATGGCGAGACACCAGAACGGATGGGTGTCAATCCGCTGGCCGGACGAAGTCCCCAAGTTTCTGGAAGACTTGGGTCTACCCCCTACACCTGTTCCGGACTGGGTCCTGGGCCCTCTGGACGCTGCCCCGAGACCGCAACGTGCACCCCGCCGACGCAGGGGACGGTCCCCTCCAGGCCCGCCTCGCCGCCACCTTGCTGCGCAAGGGGGTCAAGAATAACATCCCCCACCCTAGAGGCGCTAACCCACTGGACTGCCCCTGGGTGACCCCCCACCCAATTCTCCACGGCACCGCTTTTCCTCAACCGACCTACATCTCCGATAACACTGCTGCCATCACTAGCCGGGACGACGGTGGGCAACATCGACACGACCCCTGGAGACACTAGGGGAGAACACACTAACCAACTCCTGCTCCTTCCCCTATGTGGGCGGCTGGCTCCCTGGATCGATATGCACACCTGGTACCGAGACAGTCTAGGACTCCCTCCCATGCAGCATTAATTCTGGCCCCACCATGTTCCTCCTTACTCCACGTTCCATGGCCCCCCTCTCCTAGACGAGTCTTCAGGGATCTGATGTGGAACACCTGGGGTGGTGGGATATGGGGGGGGAGAGAGGGGGGATCCGACTTTTGTTCCTGCATTGACATGTCTGCAACTGTCCTCTCTTGCTCACTTTTGGGGCGACACTGCAAGCAGGGCTGCCTCCAACACCGTTGGCATACCCGAAACGGACAGCACTCCAGGACACAGAGCCAAGAGACTACCCTCAACTGCTAAGTATCCTCACTTACCATTATGCATAGTATATGTTTTCTTTTCACATTTATTACTCTCAACGCTTCCTATTGTTATTGTTATTGTACCCACTGTGCCCAATGGGAGGGAGACACAAACCAAGGGGGAGGCGGGATATATGCGGGGACTCACAACGGCCGATAGGGCCGCAAAGCTGGGGGGGGGCACTACCTAGATCCCTACATGGGTATTATGGAGAACCATATGATTTAGATGGACGCTACTGAGGTTCCACGCAGGTCCCCTACGAGCCTGGTCCAGAACATGGTGCCCGGACTAGGGGACGGGGATACTGTGGCTACCCCATCCCGTTGATCACAACTACCTAGCTATGCAGCCCTGTAGATATATCTATTCATGCAATAACTTAGATAGGGAGGAGAGCGATGCGCATACAATACGGAGTCTCTCCCGGGGCGGGGGTGGCGGCAGATGCTCCGGTGGGGGCTGCTGGAAGGGATGATGGTTAAGTGATATTGCTGGTTATTATTATTATTGTTACTGTTGTTAAAGTTTATGCACGTAATGTTCATTATGCTATGACACTGCTGGACCACATACGTATTTACTCCACCTTCGACCATACACACTTGGGCTAGATACTGGTCGGAGCGGATTGGACCGGACCCTGACTCTACTGAGACACATAACCCACATCGACCCTGGCTTAGACTCCGACCACTGCTCTACACTCTCACTTGCGCTGAAACCACAGAGGAGCCACAGGCTTGTTCACCCACCGATCTGGTTATCGGGGTGACACCTGGCCACTCCTGCTGCAACGCAAGTGATTCTCCTCTATTAGGAGATTACGGGGTAATAACCATCTTTTACCCCGCTGGGGACACTCCCCTCGGGAGGCGCCTACTCGGCCCGCCCGTGTTCTGTTCTATTTTCTTTTCTTTTATTTCATTTTATCTTATTACACCTCACCCACCCGACACACCGACATCGTACACACACCCTCCCCACAGACACCCACACTCGCTCTCTCACACTCACGTCTCCTCTTGCGGCCGCCGCATACATCCGGGCCTCTAGCTACTACAGTGGGGGGACTCCTCCCCGGGATTAGACCGCGACCCGGGACTCACGGGGCACTTGACTCCCTGACCCTCCCTAGGCCTAAATTGGAAGCACGGGACATCGCACCTCGCACTCACACATACGACCCCTTGGTTGGCGCTGTCCCCCCGGTTGCCCGCCCCACCCGGTCACTCCCCCTGATTGGAGCGCAAGCACACAGTAAGACCCGTTGCATACAACCTTGCTCCCCTGTCCGTCATGTCCCTTAACTGCAGAGGCCTGAATACTCCTGAACGCCGCTCTCACTTACTCAGGGTCCTACGTCAGAAACACATATCGGTAGCTATGCTGCAAGAGACCCACTTCAAGGAGAATGCCGCTCCCAGACTCCGAAGCACTCACTACCCAGCGAACTTCTGCAATAACCACCCGACCGCAGGCCGAGCGGGGGTTGCGATATTGCTTGCCACTGAATTAGGCTTCCAGGAACTTGACAGACTGACTGATGACCAGGGACGCTTCCTCTTCATAAAGGGACTAATAGCCGACAGAATGTACACTCTCGCGACCATCTATGCCCCCAACTCGAAACAAGCACATTTCCTCCACGGGACGCTACGCAAGCTACAAGGATTCTCGGAAGGGGCACTGATCGTAGGAGGAGACCTCAACGCTCCCTTAGATCCTCTTATGGACTCATCCACTGGCCATAGTTGCCTCCCTCAATCCCGCATTAGGTCCATTCACAAATCTCTAGGCGAGCTGGCGTTGGTGGACTGCTGGAGGACACTCCACCCCTCCACCAAAGATTACACACACTATTCGGTGATACATAACCGCTATTCCCGAATAGACTACGTGTTTATTAAACAAGAAGGCTTAGCCCGCTTGCGGACGACCTCTATTGAACCAGCCACTTGGTCAGATCACGGCTCAGTTCGGGTCGAACTGGAATCCCCGTTATTTAAGCCAGCAACATGGACGTGGCGCCTGAACGAAGCCCTCCTCCAGGACCCCGGGGTGAGAGGGGAGGTCTCACAAGCACTGGAACACTATTTTGCGGAGAACGGAACGGACGGGATATCTCCGGTGTCGGTGTGGGAAGCCCACAAGAGTGTCATCCGCGGCGCCCTTATCAGTATCGCAATGACGGACGCATACAAAACCATAGCACGCCTCGAATCCCAGCACAAATGTTCCCAACTTCAAGCGACGTACGGCGAACTGTTGGAAGCCAGACGGAATCTGAAGGCCTTACTCATACAACGACACCATCGCTCACTCCAAAGATCGAAAAACTTATTTTACACCCATGCAAATAAAGGTGGGAAATTCCTCGCCCGCCTCTTGAAAGGGGACACGCCACCCACTCAAGTAAGAAAATGACGCTTGTCCTCGGGCAGAACATCTCCTTACCCGGAGGAAATAGCGGGTGAATTCCGGGAATATTACAACTCCCTATATAATCTTTACTCACCGGAGAGCCAGGCACACGGACAGGAAACACCTCTACACATTCGAACATACCTGCAAGATAATGTGCGGAAATGGGTAAACCTGGAGGCGGCAGCTATGCTGGACGAACCGATTGGCGCGGAGGACTTGGCCGCAGCATTGAAAGGGGCGAAACCGGGACGGGCCCCGGGCCAAGATGGGTTTTCCACAGGGTACTATAAACAGTTCGCGACGATACTCCTTCCATGGCTAACAAAGGCAGTCAATACTGTCTCGGAGGGGGGCCACTTCGGCGTGGAATCCCTGACAGCAACAATCACGGTCCTGCTCAAACCCGGAAAAGACCCGGAGCAATGCGGCAGTTATCGTCCAATTTCCCTGCTCAATGTAGATACAAAACTCTTGACAAAGGTGCTGGCAACCAGACTCCAAAGGGCATTGCCGAGCCTAGTTCACGCCGATCAGACAGGGTTTATCCCGGGACGAGAGGCGCGAGACAGCACGCTTCGCCTCTTTTCCATACAACATCATGCACGGAAATTTCAGAAACAACTCCTATTACTGTCAACAGACGCCGAGAAGGTGTTCAACCGGGTCAACTGGGAATACATGTTCCAAACCCTCCAGTTCATGGGTTTCGGACAGCGGATCATGGCATGGATTACTGCTCTATACAGTACGCCGAGAGCGGTGGTACGCGTCAACGGAGCGCTAACTACAAGCTTTGGGATCGCAAACGGCACCAGACAAGGCTGCCCACTATCACCACTCCTGTTCGCACTCTCTCTGGAGCCACTCCTACAAGCAATCCGAAGCCGCTCGGACATCCACGGCTATTCCTGGCGGGGCACAGAACATAGGGTGGCCGCATACGCGGATGACCTTTTGTTCTTTATCTCCCAGCCTCGAATCACTTTGCCTTGTGTACTCTCAGAGATGGACAGATTCGGCCGACTTTCAGGCTTCAAGCTCAATCTGGCAAAATGTGAAGCACTGAACATCTCCATGCCCTTGGCCCACTCTTTCCGTTCCGTTGGTGCACAGGAGCGATGAAATACCTTGGCATCTGGATCACCACGGACCCCAGGGCCATATACCAACAGAACTTTGCTGCAAAAGCTTGACTCCGATTTGAAAAGGTGGTCCTACCCGCACATCACATGGCACGGCCGCATAGCGGTCCTTAAAATGAATGTGCTCCCAAGGGCCCTATACCTTTTCCAGACCATACCGATAGCCCTGCCGGCAAATTTATTCTCGTCCCTGAAATCGATGATCATCAAATACGTATGGAGAGGAGAAAGATCCAGATTATGCCATGAAGTGCTGTGCATGCCCAGACACGGGGGGGGGGGCCTTACCCGACTTTAAGAAATACCATCAAGCAGCGACATTGCAACGGATTCTGGAGTGGCACGAGCTGGAGACGACCAAACAATGGGTGACCCTGGATCGGGAAGGTGATGTCACCAAATTGAAAGCGAATATATGGAAAAGACGGGCGACGAGAGGCAACAGATGAAAAGACGATGACCCAATATCACAGACACTCCTCACATGGGAGACACTCAGAGAACTACCACAAGTCTCACCGACCCCTAGCCCACTACTGCCGATTACATACAATCCCGGCATCGGAGGCGGACTTCCACCGGATGCCTGGTCCTTCTTGGGTGAAGCTGATTACATCCCCATACATAAAGTTACTGGAGACGGTGCTCTGAAGTACCGAACTCCAGCACTACTGCATAGAATTTTCCCCGCCATACCACCAACATGCTGGAGATGCCAGGAGGACGGGGGTACCATGCATCACATATGGTGGGAATGTACTCACATTATACCATATTGGGACCGGACCAAAGCAGACATCCAACTGATACTGGGAGATGACCTTGAATGGTCGGAAGAACTGGCCTTATTGCACATATCCACACGACCGGTGTCCGCATACAAAAAATGTATCTTACGTCACCTGCTAAACGCAGCCAAATCACTCATCCCGATATACTGGAAGAAACCAGACATCCCAACAAGGGAAGAATGGATTCACTGAGTAGAGGACATTCGGGCAGCTGAGGCACTAAAGGCTGAGATGGCGGGCAGGGAAACACAATTCGCTGAAGCCTGGGCACCATGGTATACCTACCGCACACGTCCGTAGGGGGGAACCCGGGGGAGACGCGGTTCCGGGGGACGGAGCAAACCCTACTACCTATACATGACAGGTACTACCATTTACGCCAATCTCATGATGCTGGAGAGCCCAGACGGTTCCCCCAACACCTTATTCGTAATCAACTTGACAAATAGGGGACGACTTATTACCGCTGGACGGACAAGACATAGGACCTCATCCACTACGACAGTAAGCCCAGACACTCGGCATCCCAAGGGAGACAGGTGAAGTTTAAATCATGGCCCATACCCCAATAGAGCTCCCGACCGTGGACACGCTCAGCAATCATCGACATGCGACTTACGCCATTATATATGTCGAAACTGAAGAACTGAGCCCCTGTACGTGTGCGGCTGCCACGAGACGTTACAACCCACATACATACACTGGCACCTCACTCCCTCCCAGCGATGCAGGTTACACACATGTCCCGCACTTACAATGGGCCAGACATGGAACCTGACGGTCACCTTTATGCTCACTAAACTTCCTAGACGGAAGCACCGCGATTACCCTATGGTCGGGAACACCGCTCGCTGGCATAGCCCAAAGTAAGGGACACTACCTACCCTGGGACACGGACACACACAGCCCACACGCCCTTGCTTTTCCCACCCCTGCAGTACGCACTATCTTCCACTCTGACAACACACGGTCCCACACTTGACCACCCTTGAACCTATACAGACTCATGCTACATATATAAACGTTTCCTCACGGTATTGCCTGACCGTTTGAACGGCGAGGATATACGTGTTCTACGTTTATTGAATCCACCCGCTCATAACATCATGAATAACACACTAACGCCACCTCGGATCAGAACCTGGTGGATCACATCATGTTGTGTCACACCACGACACACCCGCACACCCACTAACACTGACCGACGATGTTACCCGCTAATAGCCCTAAGTTCCCAGAGACATCTCATCCCCATATGCCTGCATTGCACAGGTCCTTGGATAACAGCAGGGCCAGACACGGTCCTCACGAGATATGATGTTACCATTTCAACTGGGGATTACGCCCATACTTACACCGTGCTCTGATGTTGAATGTTTTTGCTGATAATGATGTCTTGTAGTACAATTACTCGTTTCTATGTCTCTACAATATTGTAACACTGTACCTTCATATATTTTCTTTATTGCGGGCCTGCGAGCCCAAAATTTCTCTGTCTTATACTTCAATAAAAATTGATTTTCAAAAAAAAAAGTTTATGTGGGCTGCAAAAAGAACCAAAATTTGAATTTTTATAGAAATGTAGGTTTATTTTTAAAAGTACAATGTAAAAAAAAATAAAAAGCACCGCCTCTTTTAAACCCCAGCACCCTCCACTACTAAACACCAGTCCCCCCCCCCCCTCTACTAAACCCTAAAAAAAAAAACAATATTAGCTATCAAGCAGACTCCACTGCCAGCATGCGATTCCAGAGCGATTCCAGAGTCCAGCCTCTGGTATACCCCCAGCGCACCCTTTGCCAAAGCGGATCCTCCCGCTACTCCTTGAAATTTTGTGAAGGTGGAGCACATTGACGTCACGTCTGAATGTGACGTGGTATTGCATGCCTCCGTGCACCTCCAGGTCCTCCATTGTCCAGCCGCGGCCATCGCAACACTGACCAACACACACTCACTGACAGACACACACACTGACAGACACACACACACACACACTGACACACACACACTTACTGACAGACACACACACACTTACTCACTCAATCATAGGCTCACTGACAGACACACACACTCACTGACAGACACACACACACACACACTGACCAGGTCTGGATTAACATAGGGGCTGGTGGAGCTGAAGCTCCAGGCCCAGGCCCAGGCCCATAAAATAGGGCCATTGATTTAAAAAAAATAAAAAAAGTTTTTTTTTTTTATTTATTTTTTTTTTTTACACACTACTCTTAGGGTTGCTTCCTGGCCAGTATTTATTTGAGGCTACCTGGCCGGGGGCCAATATGGCAGTTATACCGGCATTGTTATAGCAAGTATAGAAAGTATAAACAGAGATTAGTCTGCAATACCAGCACCCGCCAGTAGGAGTCGCTGTGTGTGTAAAGAGAGGCAGGGATAGGAAGTTGCAGCATATACCTGCATCTCTTTACTCACTGATCCACAGAGAGTCCAGACAGCAGCTCCCAGCCTGCAGAGACAGCCTACAGCTCAGGGAAGTGAGGGATGGGGTAAAGGCTGCAGGGAGACATTGGGACACTGAGACACTGTAAGACATGGGGACACAGGGAGACCTCTGGGGACGCTGAGGCACTTGGAGACACAGGGACACAGACAGACATGGGAACACAGACACACATGGGGACACTGAGACATGGGGACACTTAGACACTAGGGTACACTGAGACCTGGGAACACCGAGACACTAGGGGACGCTGGAAGACATGGGGACACAGACACTTGGACATAGAAACTTGGGACACTGAGACATGGGGACACTGAGACACTTGGGAATACTGGGAGACATGGGGACAATGAGACACTATGTGTCCCCATGTCTCCCAGCCAGTGTCTCAATGTTCCCATGTCTCCCAGTGTATGTGTCCCCATGTCTCCTAGTGTCTGTGTCTCCCAGTGTCCACATGTCTCCCAGTGTCCCCATGTCTGTGTCCTCTAGTTCTATATACTCGTCTTCTAATGATCACTTTAGGTTTACCTGGCTTGGATTTCAATGAAGATGTTTTGATTTCAGGAAAAATGTAATTGTAGATTGTTCTACCCCTTTTAAAGTGTTAATTGTATTTTCAATTTTGCACTGGGTAAGATTTTCCACTTTGGAGAACAACATGTACTTGAATTACTTCACTTATGTCTTTTGAGGAATTACATTATTCTAAATAATTAAAAAAAAATGTTTTGCCTTAATGGGAGCTGTAGCAAGAGCACTAGTAGTAGAAACATAGTAATATATACCTCCCAACTTGCATATTTTGCAGGGCTGGGGGAGCACAAGGCTGCTCTGGGAAATTTGTATTCATAAGAGACTAACACAAATATAGACGCCTACACATATAAGTATAATGTAACACCATAAAGGTCAATGTCTGAATTGCCACGGAGGGGAAGAAAAATAAATAAATAAATAAATAAACATAGATAAAGGAAACAATCTTCCTCATTGAAAAATAAATTATTTACAACATTAAGGCCAAGGGGGATGGAGGTCATAAAAAAGGTTTCCAGCTCCTCTAAAAATTCAAAAGCCCATAAGGTTTCATACAGAAAATGCAGAACTGGACAATAACCTGTCTTGAATAAAAAAACTAAACAAGACACAGTACCACTGCACTAGAGCCAAAAGACAACACAATATACATACTCAATGTTTAATACTAAAATAATTAGACCCAAGTGAAGCATCTAAAAATAAGAAAAGATAGCAACCTTCTCATAAGGGAAGAGTATTAAAAAGGAAAAAGGAAAAACAATCAAAAATAAGAATACAATTTCACTATAAAACACATATAAAAATTAACTGTTTTACATATACATACCTAAAATCAAATTAATATTAAAATAACAGTAAAATAATATATAACATAGTCCACAGAAAACTGTATCAGTCACAGAAGATCTCTGGCACTACACAAAACAGTATTGGAGAAAGTTAAATAAATCAAAGTCAGTGGCTTCAAGTCATAGAAGTCCATAATTCTGCAGTACGAAACTGTGGGGGAAGCTTGCACAGTTTCTGTACATCAAGTACACTACATTTTGCGATTTTCCCCGTTGCTTCTAAGAAGTGGAGGTTGCAAAAACTCCCAAAGTTGACCAATTTTTACAAAAAATTCTCCTTCCTCAGGCGAGCTCAGGACAACACATTTTCCATCATGATGGAATAACAGTTTAGTAGGGAATCACCAATCTCTACTAGAGGAGAACTTTCTCCTATTCAAAAGGGTATTTGGAGACCGGTATTGAAAGAATTGTAGTTATCCGTACTTCGCTGGTAAAATAAATTCTTCTCTCAATGTACATACAAATTGCTGCTTGATGTCTAAAAAATGAAATCTCACAAGTGTGTCTCTGGGTGCATTCGGTGGTGCTGAATTAGGTTTAAATAGTCTATGGTATCTCTCCATTGATAATTTGACATCCACAGCTTTCAGAAGAACCGAATGAATGATCTCTGAAATATGTTTACTGGGAGCATTCGGGGGAACACTTTCGGGGATACCCTGAATGCAAATGTTATGCATTTGGCTGATTCTAATTCAGTAGTTTCTAATTCAATCTTATAATAATCTTCTAATTCAGTGTTTTTAGCAGTTATAGATTGAATTTGCAGATTGAATGTCTACTTTTTTCATTTGCGGTTGGAAAGCCTCTTCCTGTAAATTTGCCAGTTAATTCCTCAGCCGCCAGTTCGGTGCAATAGTGCATCAAATCATGTAATCTATATTATATAGCTTTGCAGTAATGCCTGCGTATTCAAATGCACTGGAGCTTGCACTGGAAGCAGTCTTTAATGTCCCCTCTGCCACTCCCTCTTATGTGCAGGGACAGTTTTACTAACAGATTTTGCCACATGAGTCTTCTTCACAATTAACTTAGATTACTGCATGTTTCCAAATCCGATATAATCCAAATACAGTCAAATTAAAACTTTTTTCTATGCTTTTTCACGTTTTCTTTAGCCCAAGTTTTTGCATAGCTCAGCTAGTTCGTGGCCATCTTAATTGCCAGAAAATTCAAGCTCAACTTTTTCAGTTTTTAAGCATGTTGGGTTAGTGTTTAACACTGATCTATTGCAAAATCATTGTTCAAATAAGGATTCTTCAGATTAAAAGTGCATTTTGTCTTGATTGATAAGGAGCTCAGCTAGCAAGCAACCATCTTCTCTGCTGGTCAGGCTACGCCCCAAGAAATGTTTACAATATTTATACAGAATGATTGCTAAACACATTTATTGTATTTGTATTATGGAAATCACTAGTGAAATAATGTCCTCTCATGGACCCACCCACCAATTCTGATGTTGGACATCCAGTATGCACAGAACTGACATTAGCCAGCCCAAAGCTCTTGTTCCAACTGACGGTCACTCAGCGGTGGTGCTGCTGAATGAGGAGTTATACCTCCAGGAGTAAAGGGGTTAAACTCTGTATGTGCACTGCTTCAAGGTGATTTGCTGCACATATAGACTCCAAGCACCACGACCATCTCAAATTACTAGCGTTCTCATGGTGCCTTGAGTAACCCTTTAAGTTTTGCTGAAGGGGTCTTTTCAATTTCATATTAATCAGGTGGGACACAATGAATAGTGTACATTCTTATCCAAATATGTACATATACTGTGGGGTATAATATTGTAACTAGGCTGGTGGTTTTCAGAATAAACTGTATTTTGTTACACAGTGCTTTTGATTATCTGACAACAGATTTGCAAAAACACTCTAAAATAAAAACTATAAATAAAATCTCAGAGATGACTTTAGGCTATTTTGCATCTATAATAAAAAATAGTGAATCGCACAATTGTTCCTAAACATGTAAAAGACTGCAAAATAAAAAGTAATAGTGTGTAGTAATAGAAAAGGCAATAACATCCATTCTGATCAAAACAGCCTTGTGACCTCAGATATCCTTGTATGCTGTGTCCACAGTGTTTAAGCTCCATCTGCTTTATCTCTTGCATTTCTCCAGTGTCTATAGATAGATTTAAATGGGCAATCCTGACAAAATAGGTACATTTTTAAGCTACATTCAATATTTATTCTTTGCATTATCTGCCATTTTGCACTCTTTGCATTCCCTGCCATTTTCACTTTAGTGAATATCTTGTGAATATCATACCAGACAGGGTGATTCACTAAAGTGAGAATTAAATGTGAATTCAACATGAATTTCCAAATTAAGGTAAAATAGCTGAACTGGAAACATTATATTAAAAAAGTATCCTTGTCTACCTTGGCCTATAATTTAAAATACACTAAGAATTTGAGTTCTCACTTTAGTGAATAACCTTGTAACTAATTCTACTCACTAGTTATCAGGTTAAAATCTGGGGTTTCTTAACGCCAGGGTGAAAACATATTGATTTCACTTTTTGTTTTGGTTGCAAACAGCTACCAAAAGTGTCTGTCTGCCTTCCACATGCTGTGAATCATAAAGTTGTTGTGGATGGCCAAGGGTATGTGCAACCAAGGAATCATAAAAATATGAATATCTTATTTATGCACATAGTTAGCAAAACCTTTGTAGATAGCTCTGTGCAGAGCAGAAAGGTCACCAGAGCCTTCAGTTATCCTTGTTACTCACTGAACTGCCACTTACAATATTATTCACTAAACCCATTGTACAGGGATGTGGTATTTGTTGCCACTTTATCAAAAATGATATTAACCCCTTAAGGACACATGACATGTGTGACATGTCATGATTACCTTTTATTCCAGAAGTTTGGTCCTTAAGGGGTTAAACAGTATATTGGGTTGAAAACTAAAATCATCAGCAAAATTAAGCCCAAATAGGAGTCTAATTTTCTTTTTTTCTACTCACACAGATTCTCAACATTGCTGTGTTAGTAAAAAAAAAAAACACTCAATCACCACATTGCACATTTTAGTGAATATATTCACCGTTTATTTTAGTGTACTATAAAATACATAAAAAATATGCTTTTGTTCAATGAAGTCCTCCAGATGCATATGTGGTAAAGCTCCATTAAGTTGGTAAAAAGGAAAGCAGCGGATTAAAAACAACCAAAGAAGGTTGGCAGCAGAAGGAGTCAGATGTTCTGCATCTGTGAACAGGTAGTTCTTGAATTTCATGTGTTGGAAGCAATACAATAAGACAGGCAAAAAGATCTGATATAGTGATGGCTAGACAACTGGGTCAGATCATCTCCAAAATAGCAAGCCTTGTGGGGTGTTCCCGGTTGGCAGTGGGTTAGTATTTAGCAAAAGTGGTTCAAGGAAGGATAACCAATGAACCGGCATTTGGGTCATGGCACTTGGGCAGACTAGATGGGCCGAATGGTTCTTATCTGCCGGCACATTCTATGTTTCTATGGACGCATGTGGGCAGTAAAGGCAAGCCTGTCTGGTCCGATCACTACTGTAGCTTCAGTTGATGAACACACAGAACACAGAGCTCATGAGGGAGCAGTGCGAGGAGCAGGTGCATCAGTGCTCCCTCACCGCCGTCTCAATGCCCCCCCTGGATGCAGTACATTTTGGCAGAATAGACACCCGCCATCAAGTTAAACAGGTGCTTCTCTGCGTTAGCTGATATTTGCTTGCCTCATGGGGCTGACCTCCTCATGAGCCCCCTGTGACAGATTGAACGCAGAGGGCTCAGTCGCATTATTGATTCAGCAATCCCTGTTGTTCCGTCACTGAGCAGGTGTCGACAGGGCATCTGGGCTCCCTGGAATGACAGGCTGCGACCCCTGTAACCGTGGTAGTTCCGCCACTGGCAAGAAGGTTGCATTATGGGAAGAAGGCAATGTTATGGATGCTGAGAATTAAGCGAACACGGTTCACATGGTTATGAGAACATTTGAAATTTGGTGGGCATTAGTGTCACTGAGATTAAGTTAATATTCAGTTAATATAAAATTACACACAAACTGGGAAAACCTTTAGTAAACAACTTCACTCCTTAGTGTACTTTCCTAGGTACTCCAATAGGAAAGCATACAGCATATAAAAAAACAAGGTGCTAAACTTAAACTTCACTTAAATCCAAATGTATTACAAATTTCATGTGGGTGTGTCTATATGTGTATAGGTGATGAATATGATAATGGATAGATGGTGTGCTACTTGAGAGGAAGAAATGGGAATCAACAATTCCAAAAAACAGTTATGCAAATAATGGAGATAGTCTGCCTGGGTTCCAGATTTCCTAATAGACACACAGACACTGCCTAATACATACACACTGCCTAATACACACACACACACACACTGCCTAATACACACAATGCCTAATACACACACACTGCCTAATACACACACATGTTGCCTATTGTACACACACACACTCCTTAGTACACACACAAACAAACAAACACATACACAGCAAGCAGCACTTTCTTACAAACACTGGTGGGAGTTGCCCATTAGAAGTACCTCTCACAGGAGGCAGCAGCTCCTGTATGCTGAGCTCTCGTGGTACTCTGCTCTTCAGGAGCTGGCTTTTCACATCTTGTTGCGGGCGGTAGATGAGCAGTGTAGATACTGCTTCCACCCGGCAGCGCATCCCCGCCGACGTGTATATACATGGGGGAGCTCCAGACAGCCAGCAAAGCTGCTGAAAGCGCCCCCTCGATCTAAGTGGTCGTGGGCAATTACCAATTAAGCATGGGGAAACACGTGGAGGGGAGGTAGGGAATAATTTATGGGGCACCTGCCGCCCCTGTCAAAGTGCCGCCTGGAGCCATGGTCGAACCTATGGACAGGCTGGCCCTGCTAGGGCTGCACAAAACCAAAATACACCACTGGGCTACATAAAGTAACAGTGTTACACTTTACAAGACACTAAACTACTATTACTATACTCTATACTGGCGATATCCTTTTTATTGAATAAGATAAGACTGATATTGGGACACTTGCAACTTGATATTATTTACCTTTTTTGTGAATTTCCCATAATATATAGTTACATAGTTACATAGTTACATAGCTTAAAAGAGACTTGCGTCCATCAAGTTCAGCCTTCCTCATATATGCTTTTGCTGTTGATCCAAAAGAAGGGAAAAAACCCAGTCTGAAGCACTTCCAATTTTGCAACAAACTAGGAAAAAATTCCTTCTTGACCCCAAAATAGCAGTCAGATGTCTCCTTGGATCAAGCAGCTATTAGCCAACTAATTAGAAATTGTATCCCTGTATGTTATGTTTTTGCAAGTATTTATCCAATTGCAATTTAAACATCTGTATAGACTCTGACAAAACCACCTCTTCCGGCAATGAATTCCATATCCTTATTGCTCTTACTGTAAAAAAAACCTTTTCTTTGCCTTAGATGAAATCTCCTTTCTTCAAGCCTAAATGTGTGACCTTGTGTCCTATGTATAGCCCTGTTTATGAATAGATTTCCAGATAATGGTTTGTACTGGCCCCGAATATATTTGTATAATGTTATCATATCCCCTCTAAGGCGCCGTTTTTTCCAAACTGAAGAGATTTACATTTTTTTAACCTTTCTTCATAACTAAAATGCTCCATTCCTTTTATCAATTTTGTAGCTCGTCTCTGCACTTTTTCTAGTGCCATGATATCCTTCTTTAAAACAGGTGCCCAAAATTGCACAGCATATGCAAGGTGTGGTCTTACCAGCGATTTATAAAGAGGCAAAATTATATTTTCATCTCGAGAATTTATTTATATTCATCCCTATTTATACATGACAAAACCTTACTGGCCTTAGCAACGGCAGATTGACATTGCATATTGCTACCTAATTTGTTGTCTATAACAATTCCCAAATCCTTCTCGTGTGTGGTTATCCCTAGTTCACTACCATTTTGGATGTAAATTGCTTGTGCATTCTTAACCCCGAAGTGCATAACTTTGCATTTTTCTACGTTAAATTTCATCTGCCATTTTAGTGCCCAGTCCCCCAATCTATCCAAACCCCTCTGCAGCAAGGCAATATCCTGCTCACATTTTATTACTTTACAAAGTTGTGTGTCATCTGCAAACACTGATACATGGCTTTCAATGCCCATTTCAAGATCATTTATACATATGTTAAATAGAAGCGGTCCCAAAACAGAACCCTGAGGGACACCACTTACCACTTTTGTCCAGCTTGAAAATTTACCATTTATGACAACTCGCTGTACTCTATCCTTAAGCCAATGTTCTACCCAAGAACAAGAATATTCATCTAGACCAATTTATTTTAGTTTGAAGACTAACCTATTGTGAGGAACCGTATCAAATGCCTTGGCAAAATCCAAGTAGATCACATCCACTGCAACACCCTGATCTATATTTCTACTTACTTCTTCGTAGAATGCAATTAGTTTAGTTTGACATGACCTATGTTTCATAAAACCCTGCTGATTATTGTTAATAACACAGTTCTTCCCAATGAATTCCTGAATATTATCCCTTAATAGCCGTTCAAATAATTTCCCAGTCACAGAAGTTAAGCTCACAGGTCTATAATTTCCAGGCAAGGATTTTGAACCCTTTTTAAATATAGGAACAACATCTGCCTTCCTCCAATCCTCCGGTACAATACCTGAAACAAAAGAATCTTGAAAAATTAAATACAGAGGTTTTCATGTATGTTTTCATTTTTTAAACTCTTCAAACGTGTATTTAGGAACCTAACAACTACTGTCTATTCTACTGCATAGTTGACCATATTATCAATAACTATGTAAATATACACATAGTTACATTTAGGTAAGTCCGGGTTCAATTATAGTTGGCAGTGAAAACAAAAAAATTACTATCATTATAGTAACACTCTGGGTCTCTGATGCTGGCTTACCTTTAAGGGTTAAACTATGCAAGACAATCAGCAATCAGCATCAACTGATGCTCTCAACCAATCATTGGTGCCTCTTTCCAAGGCTTCTTGTTTTAATAATCTGAGAGAAGAGAAGAGAATGGGCATGGGCAGTGCTACATGGCACTGAATTCAAGACCTCATGGCACTAATGCAACTCAATGCCAATGAAGTTGTTATGGTGCTATGGGTGTGACTTTAAAAACATATGACATGACTGTTTCATGCATGCTAGTTAATGGAACCAATTACACTGGTTATTATCACCACTGGACATAGTTCCATTATCCCATGTATAGATCAGAAGGATAATTTGAGGCTTACACCTATCATTTTACTATGCCTTTTTATGTTTAACCTGTTTATTAGTTTTATATAAAACATATAAACAGTAAAAAATATGTTCATTTTACAAACAAAGACATTAGATACATATAATATAGTTTAGTATATTTCTCAGGTAGAAAAATCAGGTGAATATATTTGAACACAGCATATCAAGCTATTTGAGTTTAACCCTTTAAGTCCGGAGGACGTACTATTACGCCACGCAGAAACCGGCTCTAAACGCCGGCGGGCGTAATAGTACGTCCTCGCTTTTATTGCCGCCCACGTGGCCGGCGGTA
This sequence comes from Pelobates fuscus, assembly GCF_036172605.1. Classification (NCBI taxonomy): domain Eukaryota; kingdom Metazoa; phylum Chordata; class Amphibia; order Anura; family Pelobatidae; genus Pelobates; species Pelobates fuscus. The sequence continues at coordinate 249,211,688 of NC_086320.1, forward strand.
TTCTCCCGCTGCAGATCGCGGTCGGGGGGATGCCTGGCCCCCCGGGCAACCCCCACTGTGGCCGGTGACCGCGATCTGCAGTCTCTGATCGCAGTGACAGGCTGTCACTGCGACCAGTATTCAGCATGTGTCAGCCGATTTCAAATCGGCTGACACATGCGGCCGGCGGCTTTCCCGTTGTGCAGATCGCGGTCGGGGGACTTACCTGGCCCCCCAGGCAGTCCCCCTGGGGTCAGTGACCGCGATCTGCTAAGTCTGATCGCAGTGACAGGCTGTCACTGCGATCTCAAATCACTCTGATCGCAGTGACAGCCTGTCACTGCGATCAGTGTTACATGTGTCAGCCTATTGGCTGACACATGTAACTGGCACAGTGATCCCCCTGCAGATTGGAAGGGGGGAGTGCTTGTACCACCCAGGCACTCCCCCCTGTGGTCAATTACCCAATCTGCAGGAGGTGATCACAGTGACAGGCAGTCACTGTGATCACTGATCCTGTGTGTCAGCCAGTGATGTGAAATCACTGGCTGACACTGTATCTGCCCCCTGTCCTGTAAAAAAAATAAAATATTAGTTCAAAAAATAAATTAAAAAAATTACAGTAACAAATAAAATATACTTAGATCATATGTATTATATATATATGATCTAAGTATATAAGTATATATATATATATATATACACACATACACACACACACACATTTACACATACACGACGTGTATTTAAATATTAATAAATAAATATATATATATATATATTAATATCAAATTACACGTAGACTGATACTGATTAAATATATATATAATTATTGTTATATATATATATTTATATATAATATAAAAAATATATATGTAAATACGTAAAAAAATAACATAAAAAAAATATAGATGTGTGTTATTTCGTTCTAACTGTATTGTGATAATAATATATATATATATTTATATCAAAATACACGTAGAACAAAATAATATATATCATAATATATATATATAAAAAAATTATATATATATATACGTATATATACACATATGTATATATATATATATATATATACATATATTAATTCTACACATATATTTATGTAATAATTTTACATAATTAGGTATCCTAATTAATTACAATTAGCGGGACCTGCCTGACAACCCATGCCGAAAGTATAGGGAATTTAATTTGCTAGCACTATATTTAACCCTATAACTTTCCAAGACACCATAAAACCTGTACATGGGGGGTACTGTTTTACTCGGGAGACTTTGCTGAACACAAATATTAGTGTTTCAAAACAGTAAAATGTATTACAACGATGATATCGCCAGTAAAAGTGACGTTTTCTGCATTTTTCACGCACAAACAGCACTTACACGGACGATATTATTGCTGCAATACTTTTTACTGTTTTGAAATACAAATATTTGTGTTGAGCGAAGTCTCCCGAGTACAACAGTACCCCACATGTACAGGTTTTATGGTGTTTTCAAATGTTACAGCGTCA